>NC_088245.1:128275130-128900130 GCF_036013445.1 Caloenas nicobarica
GTAGGTCCTCTGTCACCTGTGTCAGGAAGTTGTCATCAATATGCTCCTAAAACCTCATGGATTCTTTGTGCCCACCTGTGTTGCCCCTCCAGTAGATGTCAGAGTGATTCAAGTCACCCATGAGGTGAAAAGCCTGCAGACATGTGGCTTCTTCCAGTTATCTGAAGAAGGCCTCATCTGCTTCCTCCTCCTGAACAGACAGTCTGTAGTAAACACCAGCCACAGCATCACCCACATTGATCTGCCCTCCAATTCTGACACTTCGGCTCTTAGATGTCTCATCACCTGCCCAAAGACAGAACTCTATGCAATCCTGCTGTTCTCTCACATAAAGGACAACTTGCCCTATCCACAATCCTGGCCTGTCCTTCCTAAACAACCTGTAGCCATCCACAGTATCACTCCAGTTGCACGAACTATCCCACCATGTCTCTGTAAAAACAATGGGATCATAGCCCTGTAGTTGCTCACTGACTTACATTTTCTCCTGTGCGTTCCTTGTGTTGCATCTGTGAATATACAGACACTTCAGGAATGCAGCCACTTGGGCTGAATTCCTGGAAAAGGTATGGAAGCTTTCCCCATAATAGTTGTTCATGGTCATTGTTCTGCTGTATTACCAATGTGCTACATGGTCATTTTCAAAAGTCATAAGTCTATCACAATTATTATGTTATTCAAAACCAATGCTGTTTCACTGACTGTTAGATTTATGGTCTTAAGTGTCATACTTGTTTTGTTCTGTGTTGTTTTGCTTTTTCCTCGCCTATTTCTTATTTCCCTTTCCTGTCAGTAGCAATATCTCTTGACGCAAACTAGACAAGACTAACAGGCATTCTACTTCTCGGCACTGTCAGGATTTGTGTTCTGGTAAAACAAAAAGGGAAATTGAATGTGCTCAGACTTATACTATATATTATACTATTTGTGAATCTGTGCAAGTGAGTAAATTTAGTGTTTGCTTCTGCCACTGCTCTATCAATGAATCCATAAATTGTGCTAATTCAACATAATGCTGGACTGGCTGTTGAGCACAATCAGACTTATAGTGCCAACTTGAGGTTATTTGATGTAATTGGGCAGCACTCAGGGGTTCAGCCCAGCTGCACCCAGGCCCCAGTGAAATACTGAGGACAAGCTATTACAGAACGCAAGGGAGTTTAGTTTCTGCTAAATTAACCCTCTTAACACAACTCAGGATCTGCACTGCAATCCATTGCTTCGTGTAAATAAGCAAATCATACCTTGTAGAATATGTGCATTCATGTTATTATTGCCTCCAAAAACCTCTATCTGAAGATTTGCTGAGCAGTCTCATTTACAAAAAGTTAGAAATGGAGAAAAAATCAGTTTAATACAGGAATACTGTGCATGTGTATTTGGTTAGATATCTTGAGTGCCTGAGAAAACCTGAAACTATCCAAGGTTTTTAAAGCATTATAGCTCCCTTATTTTTAACTTGAAAAGGTAACACCCAGATTTAATGAGTTTAAAAAAAAATCTAAACCATAAAAATTTATTTTTTCTTCTTTTGTAAACTGAAGAAATTGAAAGTATATACATATAAGACAAAAAGCTGTAATTAACTCCACCATCTCACCACAAACATATTCTGATAATTCCAATAAGCAATTTCTTTGAGGGTTACAGATCACTGAAATAGCAACTTGAGGTTTAACCCTGGTTGGCAACTAAGTACCACACAGCCGCTCACCTATTCCTCCACAGTGAGAATCAGAAAGGTAAATTTGCCAACCCAGCCACGTCACCATTAATGTTATCAAAATGTTCCCAGACACAGCAGAGTAAGATAATAAGTAGTACAGCGATACAGCAGGCAGCAAAAGCATAAAACAGGAACTAATGAGCAAAAGACACTAATTTACAGTAAGACAAACAAGCCCCATGGCAAACACAGGAGCCTGTCATCCAATAGCTAAACACCAATAGCAGTTATAAATTCTATCTAGCACATTCCAATCAAATCCATCATTATCTCAAACCTTTCAAGCCCCACTTTGGGTGCCACAAAGGACTGTTCTGGTTTAACCCTACCCCGCAACTTAGCACAACACAGTCTCTTGTTCACTCTCCCCTGGTGGGATGGAGGAGACGATCAGGATCATAGAAGAAAACTCATGGATTGAGATAAAGACAGTTTCATAAGTGAAGCAAAAGCCATGCACATAAGCAAAGCAAACCAATAAATTAATTCACTACTTCCCATGGGCAGGCAGATGTTCAGGCATTTCCAGGAAAACAAGGCTCCATCACATGTAATGGTTACTTGGGAAGACAAACATCATCACTCCAAACACAGTCACCACTTCCTTCTTCTTCCCCTAAAACATATACTGAGCAAGACATCACATGGTTTGGAATATCCCTTTGCTCAGTTTGGGTCAGTTGTCCTGGATATTCCCTCTCCCAGCTTTTTGTGCACCTGGCATGGTGTAAGAAGCTGAAAAGTCCTTGGCTGCTTAGCAACAACTGAAAAATCAATGTATCATCAACATTATTCTCATTCTAAATCCAAACCACAGCACTATACCAGCTACTAGGAAAAAATTAACTCTATCCCAGTTGAAACCCGGACACATGTCTTGATATAGTAGAAGGAAAATGCCTTCCAAAAATAATTGTTATGTAAGTAGAGCCTGAAGGAGTAGGTTTGTTGAATATCAAACTATGCAAAACTACCAGTCTGCAATAACTGAAGTTGTCTGAAAAAAAGATAAAAATTTTCTTGACCACTGTTAGGACTGGAGGGATAGGAGTAGGTTGGTTCACTGGGAAACTAGTATAATAAAATTCACCTCAAAAAATCTTACATAAAATCTAAAGTTAAAGCTAAAGGTCACTTTGCTTTCTCTGTGTTGCTTAGAATTTTCTATCTGGAGTAGTTATATCTTGGATAATAAATAGAGTTTACATTGTTTAAAAATCTGTTTGTATGTTTTATGGTTGTTTGCTTGGTTGGTTTTTTTGTGTGTTTTTGTTTGTTTGTTTGTTTGTTTTTCTAACTCTATTGCTTCATTCAGATGGAGAGGAGAGGGGAGGAGAGGGGAGGAGAGGGGAGGGGAGGGGAGGGGAGGGGAGGGGAGGAGAGGAGAGGAGAGGAGAGGAGAGAAAAGAAAATAAAAGAAAAGTAAAGAAAAGAAAAGAAAAGAAAAGAAATGAAAAGAAAAGAAAAGAAAAGAAAAGTAAAGAAAAGAAAAGAAAAGAAAAGAAAAGAAAAGAAAAGAAAAGAAAAGAAAAGAAAAGAAAGGAAAGGAAAGGAAAAGAAAAGAAAAGAAAAGAAAAAAGAAAAGAAAAGAGAAAATAAAATAAAATAAAATAAAATAAAATAAAATAAAATAAAATAAAAGAAAAGAAAAGAAAAGAAAAGAAGCAAAGCAAAGCAAAGCAAAGCAAAGGAAAGAAAAGAAAAGAAAAGGAAAGGAATGGAAAGGAAAGGGAAGGGAAAAGAAAAGAGAAAAGAAAAGAAAGAAAAGCCATTTTCTTGGCTCTTTTGACTGCCACTGAACACTGAGCAGATTATTACAGAAAACTAACAGATCACTTTCCAGAGATGAGACTGTCAATTCTGAGTTCAGCATCACATAGACATGGTTTAGGTTATTTTTGCTACATGTGTTACTTTACATTCATCTACACTATAGCTCGTTTGCCGACTTTTTGCTTTCAATTTCATTTGACTCTCATATCTGTGCACATCTATTTTCCTTCGACCTCTTTGTTAGTTTGTAAAAAAGATTTTAGAGATAAGGAGGACCTTTAAAAATCCCTACTTTTCCTCATGAGATCAAAGATATGGCATTTGGTATAATCTTGGTTTTTTATTGTTGACAGAGTTACACAATGCCATTGCTGAAACGGATGTTGTGGTGATGTTTTCTTGTTCCTGCAGTGGTGTAACAGATCAAAAATAACTACTAACTATAGAGTTTTTCCTTTGGGTATGAATTTCTGTTTGTTAGAATCCAAAAGAGCAGTCTTGCATTTTATACAATATGGAAAGACCACCATCATCTCTACAAAGGAATCAGAATATGGCTAGAATGAAGTCTTCTTTTTGTGAAAGACCCAATCAATTAAATTTTGTGAATTGTTCAAGTAGCTAGTCAGCTTTTCATCAAGATATCGTTAGCTGCAAATGTATCTGGATATCTGTGCAACTTAGGAATAAGTGCCTGAAGAAGCACCAAACAGAAATCGATTACAAAGAAATGTAGATTGGAGGGGATGGGGTGGATGTGCTCACACAATAGAATTATCTCAGGAGATGACAGTGTTTGTAGAATGTTGAGGAAAAATGGAAAATAGCACTTCTGGTAGAAAGATTTCAGGACATTCATTCTTCAGGTAGATATTTTTTTCTCTTTTTATGAATTCATTTCAAGGATAAGAATAAATATCCCCCATTCCACTAATGCTCTTCTTCCCTCTTGAGCAGTTAAGAAAACATCAAAGAATATTTTCCTTTGTATTTCAACACATATGTGTAATAAATAACAAACACAAGCTTGCCATATGCTAAAATACTCTATTTCCACAAGTATGTAAGTGTTCCGCAACATTTTCACTTTTTCCCCACCTTCATTTGCTACTGTAGGTTGACACACTCTACTGAAGAGGTGATGTGTCAGAAGCAGAATTGGAAAGTGCCAGGCCATACCTTGAGTTTTTTTGTACTTTTGAATATGCCTACCTCACATGATAAAATATCTTGTAATCTTCATTTTATATGAGTAAAATAATTTTGTTTAATTTTTTAGAGAAATATGTCATGCAATGAAACCTAAATTGGCCCATGTGATTATAGTACAGGAACAGCCAACAATTTATTGCTTATGCTTAACTGGAAAAAGAGGACATTAAGCTTAGGAGGACAGTGCATATCGCAAGGGTTAAACAATTTATCTGCCATTTAAAGGAAAACAATGGGCAAGATTGGCATGGTTTTGCTTGTTTTGATGACAATTTATTAATGTACAGATGTGGAAAAGCCACTGCCTTTATCTCTCCTCTTTCCACCACTTAACTCTTAAACTTAAAAATTTATTTTAAGCAAGCTGTCAGAAATGTGTAAATTCACACTGATATTTAGTTTCAACATGTTTTAGTTATAGAAGTGACCCAAGAGAGATGACCCTGTAGGTTGTCAGATAGTTGCCAAACTAAGGCAAAGCTTGTGGCAAGAATTCATTCTTTATGAGACAAGAAAGAATCCACACCAGCAGAGCTCTTTGTATCCCTGCTGCAAGGAACTCATCAGTCAGGGTTCACAAACCAACCCCGAGACACAATTCTACAGGAAATCAGGCTTCATTAGTTCTGGTGTTTGTGAAACTGCTTGGCTTGCAAAAGAACTCTAATAAAGCCTGATTGTATCTTCAGTCTTTTAATGAAGTTTCTTTTGGGGTATATATTTGTTCATAAACATACAACATTCAAGAATTTTAACTATTGACAGACCATATTCAATATGATATTATTGTTAAAGCCAGAATAATTTTAACTATTTATAATCATGATGTGGTTTGTGTTATTTTACCTTTAAAAACTTCACACCACTTGAGTCTTCTTATAGAATCATAGAATATCCTGAGTTGGAAGGGACCCAAAAGGATCATCGAGTCCAACTCCTGTCCCTGCATCTGACAACCCCACAGTTCACACCATGTGTCTGAGAGCCTTGTCCAGTCTCTTCTTGAACACTGTCAGGCTTGGGGCTGTGACACCTCCCTGGGGAGCCTGTTCCAGTGCTCCATCACCCTCTGAGGGAAGAACCTTTTCCTAATGTCCAACCTAAACCTCCCCTGGCACATCTTTCTGCCATTCCCACAGGTTCTGTCATTGGTCATTAAAGAGAAGAGTTTGGCACCTACCCTTCCTTCTCCCCTTGTGAGGAAGCTGTAGGCTGTGATGAGGTCTCCACTTCTCCAGGCTGAACAAAGCAAATGACTTTAGCTGCTCCTCATACAGCTTCCTCTCCAAACCCTAATCACAGTATTCTTATCACAGTATTGGCTTGCTTTTTCTTATAACAGAACCCAAATCATAGACCTACTCCCATAGCTTCTTCACTCTATATGCTCATTAAAGTGCTAGTCTTCTCACATACATAAGCCTGAATACATCCTAAAGTCTTTGAAAGATTGAGGTCCTAGTTGTGCACAGTACACTCAGGAACTTCAGTGTTAAGGTCCCAGTTTGGGGCATTTCTGTTTTCTTCTGTCAGACTACACTAACAAGCATTTGTGTACCACATTGCCCTCAGTTTCCAGGCACCTCCATTTATTTTTAATAGCTAAGAGGAAAAATGTCCAACTTTTGTATTCACTGCTACTCTATGCAGTGAAAACGAAACAATCTCAATTTCACTACTTCAATGAAAAGGAAAAAAAACCAAAACCAAAACCAAAACCAAAACAAACAGCAACCCAAAGGACAATACAAAGTAAATTGACAGTCAGATTGTCACATATCTTATATGTCCCCATTTGAAGATAAATTGGATTTTAAATTAAAGATGGGGCTTATTTGGGGCTTGATACCTTTAAATTAAGAAATCAACCCCTTAATGCAATTCTAAAGTGACACATCAAATCATTGCTTTGCTCCTCCTGACTAGGACAATGATTAGAACATTTTAGATGTAATCCTACCTAAATTAAGTAATTTGAGCCTGATCAGTATCTTCAGCATACTAAATGAAAGTATAAAAAAGCAAACCAGCCTACTTCCAAATATCCTGTGGAAACATATGTGTTTTCCATGTGTGGATTAATCAGGATGGCCTTCTGGACTTCCTTTTTGATCTTTATCAGGCACATGGCCAGACCCACAGTGGGAAGGGAGCAGGCTGCACATTCAAATGACCTCAAGGACACCCACACCAGAAGAGGAAGAAATCCTGGCCAGGAACATCATATGCCTCCCTGTGAAGAACTTCTTCCGTTCTATTTTTCTAAAAAGGAGACTGAGACTGTTGAGATTAGCACCCAAAGTGCATTGGAAGAGTAAGCATGACACCAGAGAAAAGGCGTAGATGATAGGAAAGGATTTTTGTCTAATAGTTTTAGTCATACTACTAATGATGGTCTTCTGCATTAATTAGATAATTTGGACTGTTAGACTGTTAAAAAAATACCTGAACAAACAGAGTGCTTTTGGCTCTGTATACGTGGCACATTTTCCTGTTTACAAGACTTTGAGTAACAGGAACAGAATTTTATGCAGTGTTCAAGAAATAAGTGTACCAAGGCTTTCTGTAGCAGCAAAATGACACCATCTGTCTTCTTCTCAATATCCTTCCTGATGATACCCAACATTTTTTTGGCTCTTTTGACTGCCACTGAACACTGAGCAGATTATTTCAGAAAACTAACAGATCACTTTCCAGAAATGAGACTGCCAATTCTGAGTTCAGCATCACGTAGACATGGTTTAGGTTATTTTTGCTACGTGTATTACCTTACATTCATCTACACTGTAGCTCATTTGCCAACTTTTTGCTTTCATGTTCCATTCTGTGAGATTCTTCTGCCATTCATCACTATTTGTTTGGCATTTGATTACCTGGAGCAGCTTACTCAACTGCAGACATGGTGATTACATTGCGTACTGCCTTGTCCAGGTCTGTTTTGTAAAGCTATTGAATAAAGACAGGTCCAAAAATGATACACCTGTGATCCAATTCTGATTTGTCCCTATGATAATATTTGATCATTAAGACTTTTCTTCCTATTCTTAAGGAATTTTGTATCTACGAAAAAGGGATACAACTCCTACATGGTAGCTCAGTTTCTGAAAATTTTGGCGAGAACTTTGTCAAGAGGTTTTGAAAATCCAAATGCATGGTCATCCTGGGTCATTGGGGGGAGCAATGAGAGGAGGTGGTCTGAGTCAGGTGACCACGAATTGACCAGTTGGAGTATTCCATCCCATTCACGACTTCCTGGATATAAAAGGTGGACCCGAAGGACTCTCTCGCTCTTCTGCTGTGTCTTCTGCCGCTTTGCTTCGCTTTTTTTTTTTCTGCCTTCCCTGCAAGCTGAGGCCTCCTGACAAACTGAATCTAGTTCCAGTTGGCTGAAGGATCCTGCCAGACTAGCTGCTGGGAATTGCAAGACTGGTTCTATAATATTTGTTCTGCTTTATTTTTCTCTATGTTTATTTAGTAGCGTTAGTAAAACGTGTTCAAATTTTCCAGCTTTCTTCTCTCTGTCCTTCTTTTCCTTTCCTCTCAAAATCACCTGTCCTTAGTGAAAAAGGGGAAGGAGAAGGGGGGGCAGAAAATGAGATGGGGGAAGAAGGTTAAGGAAAATACTTCTGCCTCAGTTTTTTATTGTCTCCCCGCGATCAAACCACGACAATGGTGTCTATCTTATGCTCCTTATCCATATGTTTATTGAAGTCTCCTATGGTGCCAGCAGGCTAGTGAGCCAGGATTTCCATTAGGAAAGCCAAACTGTCTGTTTTCCAACAGACTTCCTCCATAGCCTCAGTGATCATATTCCTGGTTACAAAGTCTTCCATCCTACAAGAGATGGAAGTCAGATTCACCAGCTTGCGTTTCCCAGGATATTCTATAGGATCCTACTCTATGGAGATTCTACTTGATGGAGATCTTATAGAGTATCCCGGTATCCTGTAGAGTTCTCCTTGTCTAGATGGGAGTTATGAAGGCAGCCTAGCAGACCTCTGGTACCATGACCGTGTGTAATGCAGATGCAGTTGGCTGGAAGTTCTCTGGTTCCCCTTTTGAATTTTTCTAGAGTGCATGGATTGATGTAATTCACTCCTGCTGGTTTATTGGGATCTATCTTGCTTTTTGCATTATTAATAATTATGAAAAAGTCAAAAATATTTTCTGGAATTATGATTTGACATTCTTAGTAGATTATTCAGAAATGCTGTGAATGTTAAAATAAAAGTTGAAATTTTGACTGCTATGATGCCATTTATTCTGTTAAAAAAATCCAGGGAGCTATAGGAGTTTTGTTATGTTTCTATCTTGCAGTATATAGTTAATTCACCAAGAATGTTTAATTGCAAAAAGTAAGTTTTATAGACATTATTTCATTTTTTTTTTTACATTATCTAAAAAATTACAGGTTGTGGTATATTTAAAGAAAAATAACATTGAAATTTAGTCAGTTTTCTAGGACATGGTTTCCCATCTAAATATAACGATTTGGAAGCAACAATACTTATCATGTGAAAATACCAGTTTTGTAAAATCTTACTTTTCCATGTTTTAAAGGAAGTGGCTAGAAATACCTTTAATATTATTTTCAAAACATCTTTCTTGTTTTGTAATGCAGTCTATGATAGGAATGGCAAAATAAAAGCCTTAAGAGACTCCACAAACTTTCCTCTGAAAATTCTATTCTTCAGAAATTTCTATAGCATTAAACTGAAATAATAGTTTCTCACATGCGGAAATCCCAATTCTTACACAGTTCAGCTGCTAGCTAAATCAAAATATAGTGATATTCTGCCTTTTCACTACAATTTATTTTCTTTTTCTCTCAAACTTTACAAGAATATACTGAGTGATTTGTTGCAAGGGTCATAAGCTCTGAACAGTCTGTCACGGAACTTGGAACAACTTATTTCTTCTGAAGATCAGCATCACACCAGCAATTTGTTTCCCATTTGTGTAAGACAATCCCATTTGATAACGTGCTGTAAGGCTTGTAAGAAGTCTTCAAATTCAAATATTCATCAGAAAACGCTTTGGTGGCCTCTACAGGAAACTGTGATTTAAATGACACATCAATCAGCAAAGTAGTTGAACTGCAAACATAGATTAATATGCCAGTGAACAGGATGTTTTAATGTACAAATAATGCTATAAATCTAGTGGCAAAAGCATGATTTTAATAGCAGACAGGTCAGGGGTTCAATCTGCTGGACAAATACGTGATGCATCTGTGTGATTAGTAATGCAGAAAAAATGGGACTCCTAACATCATACGGCATGAGAGACAGTGAACATCCAAGCAAAGCACATACCTGATGAAAGATCACAGCTTTTATCTAGGAAACAGAAGAATAAACTATGATCATGACTGGAAGTGAGCTGCTATTCTCTGTGCAGAATATTATTTGGTAAGATTGAGGGAAGACAGAATGAACCAAATCCGGCACATGTGAGGAAAATTTAAGGAGGTCACCCTGCAGAAAGTTTTGGGGTTTTTTCATGGAAAAAAACTGCTGATGTTATAAGAGATTCCTTTTTGTGCTCTGTTGCTCCCAAGAGAAACTTAAGTATCAAATGCAAAGGTGGAAATAGTTAATGATGCTTTACAGCCTGTAATTTTTTGAAGATTCTCTGGTTTAGATTCTCTAGTTTACTAATTTCTCAGCTCCCAAAATAAAGTCAAGCATTTTTAATGTTCTACCTACTTCATAGATGATCAAAGGGAATAAGGGTGGATATTACATTAAAAAAAAAAAAAGGGAAAACAAACATATTTCTTTAAAATAATAATTGGATCATCTTCCCCTTCTTTTTTCTCTAAGGACTACCTAATGAAGTAGATTACCAACACTTTACAACATGCAGGGAATTGAATGGGACATTAATAATACAGTATGAGAAAGAGAATTTATGTAAATCTATTAATCTGTGAACATTTTTTTGATCTCTGTGCTACCACAGAAAAGTAGTAGGAACAGGTCTTGGAAATGTTTCCTCGCTGAGGTTAATGGAGTTGTATGGGAATGTAATAATACAAAAAAATCTTGTAATACATTGTGCCCTAGAGTTCCGTGCAGCTCTGCAGTGTACAAGAAAAAGTGATAAAATATTTGTCTGTCCTAAATGCTATTTTGGTGCTCATTAACACTTCTTTATTACTGGTGAGAAAATATGAGAGGTTTAGATGTTTTGGTAAGCTACTTGGTAGTTAGTGTCACATGAAAAAATTCAAGTTTTCCACTGAAACAGTAGTATACAAGAAGGTAAAGATTAGCAAAGTTGTCTACTAGAATTAAAGTAAAAGATTTGTCATTTATATAAGTAGTCTGTAGTTTGGTTGTAAGTTTGGTAGTTCTTACGGAACTCATCAGAACCAGTTTGCACATCCTTATTTAAAGTCTTCTTACAAAAGCCTTACAGAAATCAGTGTTTGACTGGTCGGCTACACACGTTCAGCCTTTAAAAAAAAAAAAAAAGTGTTACAAAAGCATCTCACCAAAGGGACTGGTGCTGGTGTATGGGTTTGCATCCTTCTATATCTTCTCTGACTTTCCCTTCTCTCCCTCCCCAGAAACACAGAAGCAATTTTCCTGTGTCATAAGTAATGCTCTGATATTTTTGATCCCTAAATTGAGCAAATCAATCAAGCTGTTAATTGCTTATTCAGATTCATGTATAATTTACCTGGAAATGCTTATGAGTTTTTTTGGTTGCATGTGTGCGATCTCAATGGGAATCCCAGTGAGCGAGACTTTTTCAGCTTCAATTCCTACCTAAGTACTCTTTCTGATATGAGCATAACTAGGAGCTATTAAATGTATGCAGTTTCCAATTTATTGTGAGTGTCCAAACATCTATTTGAATGGACAGGTTTTATTTTCAGTCTTGTTCCTATGTGTATTTTTTAAGTCTCAAATTCTTGTGAGACCCTTCTACAGTATATGCACATTCATGTATTACAAATACTTACTTCATAAAGTGGAGATAAGGGTTATAAAACAACATATTGTTCTCTTGCTAACAGTACCTAAAGATCACTAACCATATCAAGACTTACTGAGACATTTAAAATCTCTCAGCAGCAACAAACTGCTGTAATTTGGGAAAATGTCCTACCAGAAAGTAGACTTATTTCATAACAAGAAATTCCTTCCTGACTCTTTCTCCTTACAAAAAAAGAAACAGCTTGCCTCAGAACAATGTATGCCCTAAACACAGAAGGGTTGAGACTCAAAGATTTTCCAGTAAGATGCACCTAGTCGATTTCAGCAGGATAAGTACTAGGTAGACCATTTGGAAAAAGGAACACTTTGGAAGCTAATCACTGCTGACTTTATCTTGTAAATCTTTCAAAAGAAAATTTCTTACAGGGATTAAAGTGTTTTAAAAGCTGAACAGCATTGACTGGTTGCTTTATTGGCCTTTTAAACCTCTGAGAGATTTTCTTGATTTCTGCTAGGGTAAAAAAAAAGTGTAGAAAAGTAAAGCAAAAAGAAGGCATGGAGACATGCATCATAATGTGAAACAAAATACAAGCATCAATAGTCTTTAAGTAATTGAAATGGAGCAGGATTGCCCTATTTGCCTGACAAATTTGTTTCCTTTTCAGTTTGAGATTTGCTTTTTTCCCCCTCTTGCTGTAATTTACTTAGCATAAGTACAAATTGAAGCAATAAATACCTTTGTGTCTGCTGTGCTGTGCTGGTTTTGGCTGCGATAGAGTTAATTTTCATCATAGTACCTACTATGGGGTTATGTTCTGAATTTGTGCTGAAAACAGTATTGATAACACAAGGATATTTTAATCATTGCTGGGCAGTGCTCACACAGAGTCAAGGCCTTTTCTGCTTCTCACACCACCCCACCAGCGAGTGGGCTGGGGGTGCACAAGAAATTGGGCGGGGACACAACTGGGACAGCTGACCCCAACTGACCAAAGGGATATTCCACACCATATGATGTCATGCTCAGTATATGAAGTTGAGGGAAAAAGAAGGAAGAGGAGGGCATTTGGAGTGATGGAGTTTGTCTTCCCAAGTAACTGTTATGTGTGATGGAACCCTGCTTTCCTAGAGTTGGCTGAACACCTGCCTGCCCATGGGAGGTGGTGAATGAATTCCTTGCTTTGCCTTACTTTTGTGAACAGCTTTTGCTTTACTTATTAAATTGTCTTTATCTCAACCCATGAGTTATCTCACTTTTACCCTTCTGATTCTCTCCCTGATCCCAATGGGGGAGAGTGAGTGAGTGGCTGTGTGGTGCACAGTAGTTCCTCTGTTCCTCTGACATTCCCCAGAGAGTAACTTGCTAATTATTTTTTACATGACACAATATGGCAACTCATAAATATGACTCTAGATATTAAATTTATAAAATCAATGCTACTGAACATCTGATGACAGCTTTCTGCATTTAATTTGTAATGAATATTTATCAGATGTTAACTCAAGTAATGCAGTGGTGCCTTTGCTTTGTCATGAAGAACACATCACATTAGCTCCTCTGACTTCCTCACAGAGTAACTTCCTAATTATTTTTTGACTTTTTAAGATTAACAAGAATGATCTTGAAAAAGAAGATTATTTGCAACTATCCTGACAGTGAAACCAAATCACAGGAAGAAGCAACATTCAGCAAATGTGATCATATGATTGTGAAAACAAATGTCTTGGGTTTGGCCTTCTTAATAATAAGATTTTGAGTCCCAATATGAAGTCTTACCTTCGGTTTCTAGACAGTTTTAAAACATTACAACTTTTTTTTTTTTTTTCCCAACAGCACCTCCTACATCATAAATTACATGGACTTTTTCTACTTTGCTTACTTTTTCTCAGTACATTCAGAGTGTTTTAAGAGAATAGCAATACAGTTTTCCCTTACCGCAAAAGTACTGAGCAGGCTCTACATACCTTACCTTTCCAATTTAAGTTATATATCACAGAAAGGAAGAGAGAGACTGCTGAGAAAAGCAGAGAACACATACACAAGCAGCTCAGCAGGGAGATAGGAAGATGATATTTTCTAGGGAGAAACAGGGACTGTGTAGCATTTTCAGCAACCTGGAAAGTAACTGAGCTGATTGTTTGAAACTAAGCCTGAAAGAAAAGATCAATTTTTGAGTACAAAGAGCAGAGGGATATTTTTCTTTACAATGTCTTTTATATTGTAAACATCTTCTATAAGGAAAAAAAAGTTGTTTCAAATATTTAGTTCAAAGTTGATTGTCCAATAAAACTGACTTTATGGTTCAAAGGCATTTTGGTATCTAGTTAGTCCCATCTCAAATCTCTGACTAATGCAGGTTGCACCAAATGAACCTTGAAGAATTGCATGGAGCTTGATTCATATTGGAAAATTAACACATTTCTACATCATCATGGGGAACAAATGCAGCTTAGACAAGTTCTCTGGCTCCACAGAAATATTACCAGACATATTTTTTTCCTTTCATTATCTCAGAATTACATGACTAAAACATCTAGGTCCAGAGAGATACTGTCTGGCTGCAGAACATACTGTTAGCAGTGGCTCAAGGGGTGACGGGACACAGAGCTGCAGCTTCACCAGGATTTCCCACAGCCTTAAGTCATTAGAGTCACTCTGGGCCTCACATCCTCCTGAAGAATGCCATGGTTTAGTACAACTTAGAGAACTTCAGGTCAAAATGTGTATGTGACTCAAAGTAAATAAATCTTAGCAGCTTAGGGGACCTATTAAAGACATTACTTGCACTTATGTTTATACAAAAATAAATATCTTTCATTAGTGGTATGCAAGATCAGATATAACCACAGGAGAAAGAGGACCAGGCTCAGGAAAAGAGGTGGAGCAGTAGTTGGATATGCATCAGTTAGTATGTATGCATGTTTATGAATGTAGAAATCAGCCTTGGAAGCTCTGCATGCAGAGAGAAGATTTTGCTATTGTTTTCTTGTTCAAATTAAGCTTCCTTTTCAAGTTATTAATTAAAATACACAAATTACACACCTAGTAACTGGAAAATATGGGATGATGACAAACTGATTTGATTTCTTGAAGTTCTCAGAAATGTCTCGTATTTTACTTAATTCTTGGCAGAACTTCTTGGTCATTCACTGCATCTAGAGATACCATGGTGGAAAAAAAAAAAAAAAATTCAGATTTTTGAAAGTTATTCCTTTTGCTTCTCTCTAAAATATATTCAGAAGAACTGCCTATTTTTTACAATAACTAACCAGTATACAATTGTGTGTGCTGTGTAAGAGAGGAAAATTGTATCACCTTACTGCAACAACTTAACAAGAAAATATACTTTCATCTAATGTTTACAACCTCTAGTTACTTTTTTATGTTGTTAAAGGAAATTGTAAAATGAAACATTAGAATTTATAAATGTGAAACTTATTTTAAAAGTATTTATAATTTGTAAATAAACACTTTCACATTTTTTCAAATGTATTTATATATATAAAATATTGGATTGTTCAGGTTTCAGCTGTTTGGGTTTGATTACAGAATTAAAAAGAAAAAAAAGAAGTTGTCTATACTTTTGAAAAATGCCATACAAATTCGCATTATAAAGTATGATGACATTAAAGTTATGAGGACAGGAGGCTTATTCACATCTTTTTTCATTAACTTTTACTGGGGAGTACTCCTTGACCATCAAGAAACTCAGGATATATTAATGGACACCTTAAACTGACAGCAACTAAAAATTTCATGAATTAATGAAACCAGAAAATTATTATTTTCTGATTAGATATTAAAGTGATATCCATTTCAGCTACAAATAATTTCAATTTAAATAAGCAAACTTCTTCCAACTTTAATTTCTTTTAACCTTACTTTAGAAATAAATTCTCCTGAGAGACGTTCAGTAGTAATTATTACCTATGCTCTTATCCTATCATAACAGTACAAAATGAAAATGCATTTCACTGTCTGGCTTGATTAATTTCCTCCATGTCTTTATTCTCTGATGAAGGACTATGTTCTTATGCTTTATTCATATTGATTATTATCTGCTACTGAAAATCTTAATTTCAAATGGAACAGCTTATTGAATAAGTTACTAAGAAGGAACCTAAGAAGAAGGATATTGCAACATTACTGACAGTAAAAAGTGTTAAAAATATATTTTACCATTTTTGCTGAAATTTGGTTTTGTTCTAAATGTTTTCAGGATGAGGGTTTTTTGTACACATATATAGTATTTCTTAGAATCAAAGAATCATAGAAGTGTTTAGGTTGGAAAAGACCCCCAAGGTCATCACATCCAACCATAAACCTAACAAGGCTAAGTCCACCACTAAACCGTGTCCCTAAATGCCACATCTACAAGTCTTGTAAGTATCTCCGGAGGTGGTAACTCAACCATCTCAACATTATAGGCTTCATTTATTTGGAATGAAAATGATCCATAACAAAATTACCTTCAGTGTTAAATACAGTTCTTGATATAGGGAAAAGCCATATTTTTCCAATAACAAAGGCCATTCATCATTTTAGAAAATGACTCTGTTTTCCAGTTCTTACCATTAATCAAATCATAACTATTTAACTTTTTTCTTTAATCAGGTCTTTAATTTCCCACTTGATGTTTGCCCTGGCTTGCATTTTTTTGAAAGATTCATTTTAAAAAAAAGAAAAAAAAAAGCAACAACTCTTCAAAAAGTCAAATCAGAGGAACATATTTTGTTTTGCTTCCATTAAGGTTGCTTATATCTATTTCATGGAGAATTTTTAACCTCTGTGTTTTGAAGCAGGGACTTGCAATATAATTGGAAGGTGGACAGGTGTTTTTTAATAGCTTTGTCAAATCAAATTTTTTGGAAAGTATCAGTGTCAATAGCTGGACATGGCATCTATAGTGGAAGTTAGGATGGATAGTAGAAGACTGAAAGAAGCTAAAGAGTCATGAGGACTGGGAGATGAAATATATTAATACCAGAAAAAAAAGATCTTGTAGGAGTATCCTGGGAGCAACAACCAGGAAGGAGGTGATAAGGTGGAAGAAGAGTGGGAGAAAGTCAGCCTAAAGGTAAATACAGACAAGTTGTTTTTAGTTATACTCCTCTCTTGTGCTAAAAAAAAATGTAAAAATAACACCAACCAAACAAAACAGCTCACCAGAAACCCCCACCCTAAATCAAACCAAACCACCACCAACAAAAAAGTAAACAAAAAATACCCCAAGAGAAATGAACTCTATAATTGCCATATGCCTACTGACAGCAAACATCTGTTTAACAGTCGAGATACATCTTATCCTGCAGAATTTTGTCAGCTTAGAAACATGTCACATGAGTAACACCTTTAAGCCTAGTTTGACAGGTAGCTTGTACTGTGGAGCTAAAACCTGATGCTAGTTTTTAGTTATGATAAGATACTTTTTATTTCTTAAGTTACATTTTAAAAAATTAAATAGTACCAAAGAATAATTGGAAGACTAACAACTTAAGATTGCATTCATACATTTTTCTAATTTTTGAGTGTCTGTCTTAGCACGGTTATGATAGAATCATAGAATATCTTGTATTGGAAGGGACCCATAAGGATCATAGAGTCCGACTCACTGCTTTTCGCAGGACTACCAGATGACTAAGAGCTACATCCAGACATGTCTTCAACTCTGACAGGCTTGATGCCATGACAGCTCCCCTGAGGAGCCTGTTTCAGTGACTGACCACCTTCTGAGAGAAGAAACTTTTCCTTACATCCAATCTGTATTTCTCCAATGCGCATTCATTCCATTTCCTCATGTCAAGTTGATGGTCACCAGAGAGAGGAGATCAGCACCTCCTTCTCCATTTCCTCCCTTGAGAAATTTGCAAACTGAGATAAGGTCAGCCCTCAACCGTCTCCAAGCTGAACAAACCAGAGGGCCTCAGCTGCTCCTTGTATTTTTTGCCCTCAAGAACTTTTATGGTATTGCTTGTCCTCTTCTGGACACGTTGCTCCTTGTTTTTTTTTTTATATGTATTTATACTATAACATCACAGTTCATGTTTTAAAAATGAGCACCACGAATCTTGAGAAAGGTTTGTTTTCAGAAGAGCAAGAGGTAAAGGTGGACAGAAGACAGAAGGTAAGAATTTTTAAATATAAAGTGTTAAACTGAGGGCAGAATACTGAGAGAACAAGGGGAAAAAAAAGGAAGAATGGACACAAGCTTGGGTGTGCAAAATTTAAAAGGCAAGTGTAATAGCTACATCCGTCTTCAGTGCCTTTTAAACCAGATTTTAATTGGATGGGTACAGAGTTGGAAACAAGTTTCAGAGAAGTTAGACTGGACACCAATGCCAAATCTAGCCATGGCAGAATGGAAGGCAGTGTGGGCTAAGGACTTAGCCGAGATGTCAACAAACTTATTGTTGACAGTCTACATCATCAGCACTGTATGCCTACTTTGCTATCAGATGCACTGCTGGTTAGCATAGACATATTTTCTGAGAAACAGTAAGAGCCTGTTAATATGACTACATCATCGTGCTTAGAGCTGAAAGAAGAGAGTACTGCCATTTCTAATAATACAATGCTGAGAAATGGAATATTCCATCTTTAGATGGAATATTAACCTAGCATTCATATTTCTTAAGTCAAAACTAGCTGTCAAATTCATGCTTGATTTGAACATGTTGCCTTGAAGGAATGAATGAAGTCTTCTGTAAAATGTCTGGTGCTATGTTACCTAGGTGATTGAATTAAATATTCAGAAAGGTTGGTTCCCCTGACATGTAGATCACTATGGTAATTTCTAAGTGATGCTCAGAATAAATATTTGAGAAATACAGCTCTGGACTGGAGTGCAGTTAGGTATATCATGGTTTGTTGTATCCTCAGACTGATTTTTTTCTGTCTTGTTTCCTCAAACTGAAGCCAAGAACAGCACACTGGTTCAAAATGAGACTCCATCTAGCCCGGTGTTCTACCTCCAGCTGTGGCCATCAGAAAACACTTAGAAAAGTCTGAAAACAGATCAAGCATCTGCATCTATGGCTTGCATCTATGATAGATTTTGGTAAGTTTCTCAAGGATGCTGCTACCTGTTCCTTCAAAAAAAATCTTTGTATTTATTTAGAAGCTCCTAATAAGTTATCGTCATGGTCCTTTCTTCTGTTAAAAGGAGTGAATAGTGAATTACCTTAGCTCTTCCTAATTTTGTAGAACTTGATTATATCCATCTAAATCTTTTCTTTCCCAGCTGAGGAGCTCTGGATATTCAATTTTTTCTCATATGGAATCCATGTCATACTTCATTTTTTCTCTGAACATATTACAGTTTTCATATATCTCTTTTGAAATGTATTTTGTACTGTTATTTTATATTATTTTATATATTCGTCTTCAAACTTCACGTTTGAAGAAAAATTCAAAGTGTTTGCAGCACATAACTGAATCTGAAATACTTGTGAGCAGATAGCAAGAAATGTAAGAACTCTCTGTGTACAAGAATATCCCTTAAAAAACACAAGGATCAATGTGCAATGTGCAAAGCTAGCAGTTCAGGTCAACACTCAGGGAGTACCAAAGCATTTTATTGCTTACATTGATGAAAGGGGCACAGAGCTCAGGCACTGCCAGAAAAGCATGGATCCAGTAAATCTGTTTGGAAAATCCCTGTTTGTTTTAATGGATAAAAGATGCCTCCTTGCTTTTCAAGAGAAAAAAAAGAAAAAGCCTTTGATTGATATTTTTGTTTTTCTGATACTTAAGCAAAGATTGAAATTATTCAAGATGTTATCAAATTTTGGTCTAGATACAGAAATAATTTCAGTTTTTGCACTTAAGTTCAAATAGTATAGACAATATGAAGAAAGGGTATAATTTCAGCTGTAAAGAAAGACAAAAGAAGCAAAATATAGCTTTTTAACAAAATTGTTACATTAATATTTTTCCTTTTTTCTTCTTTTCTATTTTACCAATTTTTACTTTAATATCTTTCAGTCATATATTTCCAGATTAGATCATACTTACCTGTAAGAAGGAATGTATCTATTAAAAAAAAAATCTTTTTTTCTCCTGGCATTCAGAATATAGCCGAACTTTTAATATGAAAAATTAATTTCCTGTTTACACCAAAACAGAGCTTTGGATGATCTTATTGTGCCTTCTTATCAGATTCTAGTTTTTTTCTTTCTTTTTTTTTGAAATCTCCTTCACAGCTTAGAAAAATAAGAAGCATACATTAGCCTTACTTTCAAGTTATCACGAGTTTTATTTTATTTTTCTGACACTAAAAAGAGTTTTTATGATTGTCTTTTCAAGATGAAAAAACGTATACATTTCACTAGCAGCACAATGTATCAGTCTCAGGGATGACTTCATCATACCAAAGTGTGGTCTTTATGTACTTTCATCCATGAAAATCATGAATTAATGAAGAGATGTTTGTTCTGCATTAAGTTGACCTTATAGTGAATATTTTAACTTTCAGAAAACTTTCTCTACACAAATGACAGACTTAAAATTATTATTCTCAGTTGTGAATGACCAATGTTAAAAGACAACTTATTTTATTCATTCAAAAGCTTTTTGTCTCCTTTACCTCTTGGGGAGGTAAAAAGGAGTAAGTTTTTTCAAATAACATCCATCTATACTTCATATGATAAACTGAAGAATATCTGTAATTTGGTTCTTCTTTAATAATCAAGGCAAAAGAAAACAACTTTTACTTTGCAATTTAAAATGGTCTTCATGTAGAAGTCTGGGACTGTTTAACTTCAAAACAAAATGGTCTTACTGGAGCTGTAGCTCACTTTGTTTTCTTGAGTGGAGAAAAAGAATATTCCTTTTATCTGTCTTTGAATAGAGTGATCTTTGTAGCACTGTGTTCCATTTTCAAAGAAGACTTATTGGTTGCCGGCTCTGAGATACAATTTCAAAAAAATTGTGTTTGTTGTTCTGTCTCACTTAGGATATTATATTACGATAAAAATGAGTTGCAGTAATACAATGCAAGGTATTTCAAGGAAAAAATCACACTTCTTCAAAGTGATATTTAGACAAAAATCCTGAAAATGAGAACAGCAGGGCAATGTATTAACACTAACATAGAACAAAGAAAGACTTTTTTTCAAAAGTGTTATTTATCATCTGCCTAAAATGTCTTGTTAGAAAGAACACATTGTGAACTTTAGGTATGCTTTCAATGACTTCGCAGATTTACAGCTTTAGTGGACATAATGAGTTGGATTATTGAAGACGTAGTTGATTTAAGGGCAGTAGCAATACAAGTGTTTACCACTGACTTTAAAAAGTTTAAGCAGCAGACCTGATTGTCATAAAGCTTATTAAATTCCATTTTTTTAAACTCTAACATTAGATTTTTGTATTTAATATAGTAACCAATTTTAAAATTTTCTTGTAATTTTTTGCCCAATAATCAGCCATGAATTTATCAGTCCTTTATTGAACTACTTCTATACTGGACAGTAGCAGCTTTTGTGCTCCAGTGGAAACATGGAACTGATTAAGCATACTAGTTGTCATTAAAAAAGAGGAAATTAATAGTCATATACAGAAATAACTATTTCTGAAAATATGATAAAAACCATAGATATATCACACAGAATACTAGTTTAGGGTTTCATGAAAGTGTAATCTTATTACTGAAAGCACTCCTAAGTTTCTTTGTGTACATAGCAAATAAACAATAGGTTAGTCAATCAACAGAAAGAATATAAAATCCTTGATAAAAATGAGGATTATGTCACAGCGCAGCCTGTTGTAGTCCTCACATTAAAGTGTATAGAATAGAGGGAGTGCAGTTCTGCTAACCAGTTTCAAAGCTGTTCTATACCATTTGAATATTCACCACTTTTCTGCATACTGGATGTTTCATTTTCTATGAAAAATTATACATGCTTTCATAATACCACAAAATTTTATTTCTAGTTTAATTCAACTTATCTAAACTTGGCAAAGTAGTAGCAAGAGTGTTATTTTTGACCTTAGTGACTTTTTCAGAGGCAGTTTTGGTACTGACCCATCACTTGCTAGTGAGACACTGATGAATGACTTATAAAGAAGTTAATGAGTGCATTAACTGTTTTTTATGAAGAAGCAGATGGATCAGGGAACAATGCTGTGTTGGTTTTGGCTGGGATAGAGTTAATTTTCCTCACAGTAACTAGTATGGGTGTGTGCTTCGGATTTGTGCTGGAAACAGTGTTGATAACACAGGGGTGTTTTAGTTATCATTGAGCAGTGCTTACACAGAGTCAAGGCTTTTTCTCCTTCACTCACTGTCCCACCAGCAAGCGGGCTGAGGCTGCACAAGAAACTGGGAGGAGACACAGCTGGGACAGCTGACCCCAACTGACCAAAGGGATATTCCACACCTTATGACATCACGCTCAGCATATGAGGTTGAGGGAAAAAGAAGGAAGGGGGGGTACATTTGGAGTGATGACGTTTCTCTTCCCAAGTAACTGTTATGTGTGATGGAGCCCTGTTTTCCTGGAGATGGCTGAACACCTGCCTGCCCATGGGAAGTGGTGAATGAATTCCTTGTTTTACTCTGCTTGTGTGCAGCTTTTGCTTTACTTATGAAACTGTCTTTATCTCAGCCCACAATTTTTCTCACTTTCCCCAATTCTCTCCTCCATTCCACTGAAGATGAGTGAACAAGCGGCTGTGTTAGTTACCAGCTGGGGTTAAACCATGACAAACGTGTGAATTCCATAATACAAGAAGGGAGCTGTTAGTCCTGGCACACACATGCACTATTTCTTGATAGTGAGGTTATATATGTGATTCCATATATATAATATAGCTGTAGGCTACTTCTGGCATTGGCCTTACCCAAGTTTTAAATAAAAGTGAAGATTTTGATTGGCTAAGAGAATATACAGCTGCAATACTACAGCAGTGTGTCTGTCATTCTGTCATCTATTAGCGTAAAGGTAACATTTCAATTCCTGCAGTTACTTTTTTATGGAAACTATTAAATATTTTTTAAATGGATATATAGAATTTAATTCTTATCTGAAGTATAGTAAGAAACTCTTGACATTGGTTTCAGTGGAATTTAGGCTGAATAGGGCTGTGATTTGTGTGTATGTCTGTGTAACTCTGCCAGTATGAAGGATAAATTCAATGTCAGCTAGACACAAGAAACAGGATATCCAAACTGATTCCTCTGTTCACTGACTTGCATCCCTGTCAAGTATTGTGTATGTCTGTCCATCATATTCCTCCCCTGTTCTCAGGTAAACCTCTCTGAGTAAGTGCCTATACTTGCAAGACAGTTGCATCTAAAGTAACTCAGGGGTGCTGAGGACAGAGATGTCCCTTGTGTTGCTTGCTAGCAGATAGGTACTATAAACAGGGAGCAAGGTCTCCTCGACATGCAGACGTCTGAACTCTTCAGGGCTCAGAAACTTGTTGTTTTTTTTTTTTTTTCCTGAAAAACTGCAGAACAATCAGACTTTATTTTGATACACAGCAGAGTCCCATCCTACTCAATAACACACTATGTGTAGCCCTTTCCCGCAGTATGGTAAATCTCAGTAAATCCCTTTTGTCTCTTGGGAGAACTCTGTAGTCACTGGAGTGAAGACTAGACAGCTGTAGGCACACTCATTTTCTGTTACCGACATTGTTTTATATGGCAGAAAATACCTAGGGATTCACAGGCAGAGAACAACTCTCTCAGACATCAGTTATGGCAGTCACAGGAGAAAGGGTCACTGTAGTTTCTGGTACACATCCAACACACTACTGTATGTTTTATCTGGGCAATGTTTCATAGGAAGATTATTATAAAATATGCAAATAGGTCTGGAAGGAGCAGGAACTTTTTAACTTTTTTTTTTCTTTTTTCTTTTTCTTTTTTTTTTTTTTTTTTAGGATAAACCAGTATCAAATGTGATCCATTCTATTTTTAAGAATTCCAGCTAAAATATACACATGATACTTTAAAGTCAGGTATGAAGGATATTTTACTGAGTTAACTATGGCTTATAAAAGCTTTAGAATCTGTGAAACAAAAGGTATCATCCAGCTTCCTGTGTGGAACCAGGAAACTTTACTGTAATAAAGAAAACCTCAGCCATTCCCCTTGAGGAGAGTGAGCAGAGGTTTCTGTTAATTAATAAAATGAGAAACTGAAAATGCCAAATAAAGAAGATAAGTTTATAAGCACATGCAATGCATGGCTGACTGACCAAAAGTTCTGTCAAGATGTCTCTGCATGTGAAAATCCAAAGTCAAAGATATTTCAAGAAAAATGACAGTTCTGGAAACCTGGATTGGGGGCTTTCATCAGTTGCTCAACTAAATAAAAACAGATCTGCCAAGACTGTCTGACTAGGGGCTGGAACGCCAGAGAACCAGTCAGGGTGTCAACCTACTGACATATTGGTAAAATATTGGGTCACATTTTGAATTTCCAATATAAGAACAATGTTCATCCGTCCTGATTCAGTAGGTGTCGTTCTACCTAGCAGCAGCCCAAAGTGATCTCACATAACATTTGTAAAGCCAAGAGACAAGTAGATGTATATTTCATAGAATCTGAAAAACAGCTAGGGTTAGGTTTCAAGATGAAACCTGCTGGCTTTTTTTTGACTAAATGGTGAGATTTATTATTCTTTCTGTGATAGGTGCAAAGGAAACTTTTGAGATGCCACACATTTGCCATGAACAATGTGTATATCAGCACCCAGGGAGCTGTATAGATGCACAAAATGTAGCTGTGTTGCTTCGAAGAAAGTACCTTAAGTGCAGAGGAAAAAGAAGCATTTAGAAAGTAAGGTCATATTGCCTTTGGATTGATAGTATAGAAATAGGCAAGGATTACAAATGATAAGTTGTTTCTCCTCAGATGCTGTGTCTAGGAAACATATGCTGTTACAAAAATCATTTAACTCAAAGAAAGGAAGGAGCAATGTTTGTAGCATCAAAACGTAAAGTAGTAGCAGTAAAAATGCAATTAAAAAGTACTAGCTGAATGGCGTTTGTCTGTAAGAAATTAAATACAGTGTCGACACGCTGATTCCTCAAAATGCAGAGTAACAAATTATATGGGGAAGTGTCCTTTCCAGATATTAAGGAATCAAATATTTTCAGCTGGAATAAAAACATGCCAAGCAAAGAGTTTTTCTGTAGATATTTACTTTCCTTTCTAGTAGAAAAGTACAGAAGCTCCCTCTTCTGTAAGGGAGTTAAAACTAAGGAAGTTGCTGTTCCATTTTCTCCATTTGAAAAACAGCCTAAGCAATTCTGAGTCAGTCACAGAGGCACATTTTATAGACATCTGTTCTGACCTTTGCAGCACAGGGAGTATGACTATGCCATCTTTGCCATCTGTACCTCAGTGTGGGCCTGAAACATTTATGTATTCAAATGAAGTATCTGCTCTAGCTCACCTATTTTCTTTAATTGTATCTATGCTTCACTTGAGCAGCATGTCCTGATGACCCCTTGTCCCCACTACTGCACACAGTTTTATACCTAACTTGTGAGGACACATGCTTCACCCAGCATGGCAGACCTCATGCAGGGTCTGCTTTTGAATTGAAGTAATGAGCATGAGATCACTGCCTTGAATTGCAAGCAAGAGGCACTCTGTCCCTCGTATTGGGTGCTTGTAGAAATCAAGTAAGTCAGTCTCCCCTCTCTGCCACACCTGGACTATGAGTTTTCTTCTGGATTGGCCAATCCTAAATGGATACATGCAATGAGTTCAGCATGTTCACATGAACTCATAGCACTGAGCACTAAAGAGTCAGGATTCAGGTTTAAACCCGAACCTCCACGTTAACACTGGGCATGCCATTTAAGTGCTCCTTTGCCCTAGAGTGAGTTTTCACTTGAAGTAGAGTTAGCTTTATTTATGGTACATTTTAATTAAGATATAGGCAGAACAACACCATAAACAGAAGAAACTACCTTACCTCAAGAAAATATTTAGGAAATACCATCAGAGAGATAACAGGTGCTGAACTTTAATATATTGTTTTATTGCTTTCTCTGGTTCATCAGGAGAGAGAGTCGGCAATTTTTGTGTGAGAAATATAACAACGAAAATTTTGATTTCTTTCCTGACTTTGTATTATCCTTACCATAAAACGCAATACTTGCTGTTGAAGATAGAGTGGTCTCGCTATCTCTTAGACACCAGAATCCTTTGAATCTCTTGAATGGGATATGGCTACTAGTCACAATTGATCGTACTACTGAAAACACCTCACCCTATTTAAGAGAAGGTCCTTTCCATTCTGTACTAAGATTCTGAATTTATATGGCTGTTATAGATTTGGAGGTGTGATTTGTTTTGTAGCTGTGAAGGAGCAAGTACAATCAGTTGATTTTTAAAACTTTACTGGATATACAGCAAACTCTATATCTAGTTGAAATAGGCACTGATCTTATAGGCGTACATATTTTAAAATTTGTCCTACAGTTGTAGTTTTACAATCAGTTTCCGTCCCACCTAAATAAAAGGGGTGAAAAGAATATGATAAAAATAAGAATCTCTCTGATAACTGTGGGTATGACTCGCATATTTGTCACTGGGCTTTAAAGGATATGTTTTTCAAAAGGTGCATAAGAATGCTTTCCTTGCTTTTATAATTTTCTTTGTTCACTCCTGAGTTAAAGATAAAAAAGAGGAGCCAGACAAGAAAAGACACATACTGTAGTCTGATATTGCTAAGGCTATGTCCGCTTTTTTCTTGGTCCATATACTGGGACACAGAAAGCACAGCATCTCAGATCTATTTTTAAGAACAGAGGGGACTTAAACAAAGCCTCCCCTACACGTGGTTGCTTTGGATCCCTTTCGAAAGTTTGATGCAGCTGTAAGGTTAACTCTATGGCAGGAGACTTTCTGATACAATCATTGATTTCTTAATTGCCTTAGAAGTGTAAGGAAATGTCATGTTTTTTGTATATCCCTTACCAGAATGGGAAAAGATATACATGAGTTCTTTGACAATAATACTAGGGTGACCCTTGTTGGAGTTAAACCTTTTGTTATTTATTTAGCTGCAAGGGACACTGGATTAAAAGATAGTGTTCAGTCTCCTCATTCCATGCTTAGACACTCCTGGCTGGGAACTTAAAAATGTCATTAATCACTGGCTAGTTAGGGTTTTATTTAATTTTTTTTTTTTTTAATTAAGGGGCCTGATGTACCCTCCTTGGGGCAGCCTTGGAAGCCATTTCTCACTTATGATTACAGACAATGACTTTCTTCCCCAACAAGTGTCATAAATTCAAATATATTGAATGTGAAACATTCAGACAACATTATAATAAGTTCCATGTAAATATTTTAAGTGAGATGCTACTCCCCTTATAGTTATTATATATTAATTGAAAATTTGATAGCATCTGATTATAATTTTGTCACCACTGAAGTTTTCAGTGTTGGAATATGTGATATTGCATGTATTAGTACAAAAAATATCTTCAAAACTAATATAGAACCTTTGAGATATATTAATAAATATCCTCTTTAATCTAAATATTCAGCTTTCAGCAAGAAAATTTCAGCTGCAACTCGCACATCATATTATTATTTATATTTTGTCATTTTTGTTATATATTTTTATTTCCCACTAAAAGAAAATAAAAAATAATAAACACAAAAACTACACAACAGGGATGTCTGCTTAAGTGTACCTGAATCAGAGGTTCACGACAGGGGCTTGTCTTTGAGTATATTTGAACTTATGAGAATTTTGGTGGTATTCTTCCTATGATATGTAGAAAGTCTGTAAACAGTTCTTTAGGAAAATATGATGTAGTTCTAATACAATCCTTTTCAGGATTTTTGTTGTATTTCTGAAGTTTTACTACTGGCAGCAAATGGAACCTTAACCCCACTTCTGTTCATTCAATAAAGCGTATTACCTTACACTATTTTTTTTTGTGAGGGGGGAGAGGGTGCAACGGGAGAGGGAGGGAATAATGCATAGGAGTTGAAGAAGTCTATAATATGTGGGGGAAAGACAAAACAAAACAAAACAATCAAAACCAATAAAAAACAATTAATCAATAAAACAAACAAACAAACAAACCAAAAATATTTGCAAATTCACTGTGTTAATTCCTTTCTTATAATGCAGGTACCAGCTAGTTTCTGCACGGTTTAAAGAAGAAAGGATATGACCATCTTGATACTTCTCTGGTCCTTTACCTCACATAATTTTAAATTCAAAACCTTATAGAGACCAGCACCTGGATAGGGGATCCACCTCGTTAGCAAAAATAATGTGTTCTATTCTTTTCAAATAATTTATAGCAAATTATTCAATATATTAGTTAAATATATTGAATAATTAATATTAGCATTGAACTGCTCCTACATACACCCATAGATTCAAAAAAGCTAGCAAAAAAAGTAATAAATTTAGCTAAAAAAGAAACTTTAATTAAAGAGAAACTTTTTCTTAGACATTCTCTGAGTAGGAAAACAAGCCAAAATAATTCAATAAGTTATTTCTTGATTTATTCAATTCACGTGGAAGGCCAAGGTTTCTAAAAATTATTTGCCTTTAGGTGATTTAGTCTGAAAAACTTTTATCCTGGGCAAGTCATGTTCATTTTAATTTTATATAATCTGTCCAGGAACTTAGTTAATGAAATATTAGTTGCATTTGCAAATTTTATCTGTCTCTCTGGGTTATCAATCTGTCATTCCTGTACACTAATGAGAAAAAGAAAAGGCAGGTAATGAATAGATTTTGGACACTATCTGAGAAGAAATGAAATATTTCCAAGGCTGTACAATTGTGTTAATATAGGGTCATATGTTTCTTCTTCGAAACAAAATGTAATAAGCAATTTCCCACCCTCAACTAGTAGGTATCAAATAAAGCCCCTTGTCATCCCAGGAGAAATGAAAGATTTCCCTTTTGCAATGTGCAGCAAAAGAGGTGATGTGATGTAAATTCTGCTGCAGTTTACAGCTTAAGATTTTCTTTTTCTACTTTGAGTGGCTTGCAATCAACAGGACAGGTTCTTTCAGAAATTCCAGATTCTGAGCTTGACATTCTAACATAAGATAGGACACTTTATGCACCTGAGCAGCAACAGCCCAGTTCAAGGGTTTGTTTATTTGGTGAGAATCTCAGCTACAGCACTTATTGCCAGGTTTCTGATCTTGACAAAACTGAACAAGAAGATAACATTTGTTGGAACGGTAGGTGCCACAGGGAAATCAAATAAAAGTTAATAAGTGATGCACACCGCTGAAAAATATTATTACAGTTTGGAGATCTGCTGTTGTTCCTGATGCTGCAATCAAATCTCAACCTAAAGGCAGTAAAAACTGTAAAGGGCAACTATTTGGGAATGCAGCTTCAGTTCTCTGTAGATGGATACAGGCAAGTCAATTAGTGTCATGTATTTGCAGGACACTACCGAAAAGTTTCTGTACATAAAAGTTGTATTGCACTGGAGATGCATGTATAAGAAACGTTATGTTGCCTCAGCAAGACCTAATCAATAAAGTGTTGTACTGTAACAGTATAAAACACATGTATGCATCATGTATGCATTTATAGAGGTAAGACACCTTGCATACTATAAATCTGTAATCCAGGTTTTGTTTTTCAGGGTTTGTTTGTTTGGTTGGTTTTGGTGGTTTTGTTTGTTTGTGTGGTTTTGTTTGTTTTTTTGTTTTTGTTTGTTTGTTTCTTTTTGTGTTTTTGGTTTTGTTGTTGTTTCTGTTTGTCTGTGAATGTTTCTTCTTCACAAAATTAAACATATTAATACATGCGTGTTTATCAACAGACGACACGATAGTTTACTAAATAATGTTCATGCACATCCTTTCCTTCTGATACTCACATTGTTTATCTTTCAATGAGGGATTAATCTTAGTTGTTCCTTTAATAATTCTCTGGATGTGTCACGCTTGCCATGTCACTAACTAAACAAAGCTCTGAGATCTTCAGTATTAGCAAAAATACCTTGGGAAAGTGTAAGATGTAACAAATTTGGCACCTTTGGCACAATATACATATTCTGTTCTTTGTTTTTCAAAAGCTTATTGGTAGTAAACTCAGCATACATTGGGAAGGAATGGCAACAGCAGCCTTGACAGAAAAACAGTATCTTTAAATAGAGCTTATATTGTTTTAGGAATATCTGGTAATATTATTTTGTCATTTAAATTAAATGTTTAATTTCACACTATTCTAACCTGTCATGGAATTGCATAGCAACGGTTAAAATGCACTAATATATTTTGTGCTGACTGAGAATATATTCTTAACAAGTTTCATGACCAGTAGTGGCTTTTATTTATTTTCAAATCATGCATCAATAGATAGTTAAAAGGTATGTCTAAAATACATTCGTCTTTCAAGGAGTAAAATGGTCACTTTATGCATATAACAGTATGCTTGCGAACAATAATGGAAGCATTATCAAGAAAAAAACATTACCTTTAAATAATGCCTCATGAAGAATTCTCACCTGCAATTGATACAAAATTATTATTATGCTGTTATTGACAGACTATATCTATTGTGAGACAGATACTTTAATTTGCAGTGCTTAATAGAAACATAAAAGACTTAACAGAGTCTTAAATTGTTAGGCTCTGTCTTCCAGATAGATTGAAACACCAGCAGCTGATGCATGCTACCATAGCAATAGTAAGAATTATTCCTGTGTTAGCATCCAAACCCACAGACCTCACATTCATTTGCAGGAACCACTTCTGAGTGACATTGAAAAATGTGTCAAATCCAATATTTGGAGTTGATTTGTATGTTTACCTTTTTATGAGACTCCTCATAGAGATTTCCTCAATCTCTAAAGCACGAACAATGATTCTTCAACAAAGTATCAAGAAAAGGACCAATATCTTATGTTTTGAATGAAACTATTGAAAGAAAATGTGCTTAACTGTTTCATGTGTCAGTGATGCAGCAGTCTGATCTTTCAAGTTAGATGTTGGAAATAAGCAAAATTATTTTGCCACTCTCAACATTTTTGTAACCAAAGTCTATTTTGCAGTGCAGCCTTGATATTTGCTCTTCTTTTATGACTGCGACTAATTCTATTTTGAAAAACAAATGTCAGCTTACTCTTTCTGAGTCTTTGTTGTAGAACAATTATTATGGGTTTGAGTTTACTTGACCAAGTGCTCATTTGAAAATTGGATTTTTTAATTATAATTTTAGTGTATTTTTTCACTTACAGTCATTAAGTATATAAACATCTAAGCAATTTGGCCACTTCACTAGAAATCAGAAAAACTTGTACTTTTCTGTAAATTGGAGGAAAATGTCAGCCTCTTTAATATCCTAGACTTGATCCTTTTTTTTTTTTTCTGAAGTAATTTTTATTTATGTTCAACAAGCCATCACAACTTCAGTAGCTTTTCATTTTTTAGCTCTTAGCTTATAATAAATGCAAACTTGGTATTATTTTAAGTTCTTTGTTAAAGCACGTTTTTTAAGATCTGTAACAACATAATCCACCTAATTAACCCTTATGAGTGGATATTATTTAGTTGCTAGATTTTCAGCTTTCCCAGATATGAGATAGATAATGGAAATATCTGTAGGGATTTGTGAACATACTTCCTAAAATTCCTTCTCTGTCATGATGGCTGCAATTTATTGTTAAACTCGTTTGTTATTTCTGAGCCTACTATGTTCATCAGCATTTTTTTTTTCTCCTGGATTTCTGTATGTATTTGTTTTTTGACTCCCATTTTAAACATTGCTTTTATGTATCTTAAAGTAAAGGATGTGTTTTACTATGATTATCTACAAAATCTGGACACATAAGAACCTCATGTACAGTCCAGTTCATTGCAAGGAGTGATCAAGGATTACCTCCCTTTTAAAGATAATAAAAATGGTGATGATAATTAATTAATAATTTATTTTGTTTGCATGAGTAGAATGGTTTATTTAATTTCAGTCACATCCCTGCAACACCACTGCTGTAAAGAAAGGTTTTTAAATAGTGCTGACAAAATATAATGAGTATAATTTGTCCCATAGACAACCATAGTAGTTCGGGTATTAAAATCCCAAGAACTTGAGCTGTTTAGGCTGTGCGCTGGGCATGAATATATTAGGAACTCCATATTGAACTTTATAGACACCATTATGGTTTTCTAGTCATTTGAGACAGTTCTTTATATCCCTTTTAATTTTTTCTCCATTCGGTACCAGTGGTTTTTTGTACTTCTTTTTTGAGGTAAACCAACTAACCATATCATGGTTGCTAGAAGTAGGATATTTGTCTATGCACTAGGTAGATCTTGGAAACAGTAATAAGCAGAGTAATAGAATAAACAGAAAACTTCTATCTGGACTTCTCAGTAGAACTTGCTCTCAAAATCTCACAGTCTTTGTAGCAGAGTTCTTAAAATGCAATTTTGAAGGGGGAAAACAAATGTTTGGTTCTTTCCTGAAAAAATATTGGTTTGTAATAAAATAAATTACTATTGCCTTGACAGATTTTGAAAGGCAAACTTCAATAATATTGCTTGTGGTTTTGCTATGCTGGTGAGCTTCATGATTTGAGGATTGTTTGTCAATGGATGTTTTACTTTTATGATGAGTTGACTTTCTGGTCACCACTGTTACATTGGAGATATTCAATTTTATACCAATAATACCTTGCCAATTAACTGTATTTTCACCCATTAATTCCAGTCAATTCAGGTTTGCACAACTCACATTTTAAGTTGCTTTGTGCCTGCTCGTTTTGAAATCTGCATTGCTACAACAGCCGGTTTAGGTTGTGCTGGTTCCAAAATGTGGGAATACGTGAGCTAACACAAGATTTCATCTTTTAAAGTTTCTATTTCCAAACACAATTTCTTGAGTTGCTTGCTTCTCTGGAAGTCTACAACGAAGCACAAGTTGTTTTTACTGCCTTGCCACCACAGAATTGCGGGGACAGCATAGGATATCACAGATATTGCTTAACAGAGACGGTTACCAGCTGGCCTTGAGTGAACTTATTTGGTGGGTCCCTTGTGGTACCCTACATGTCTGGGGAAGGAAGAAGGATGGCTTCTGTTTCAGATATTTCACTGAGGACTTGTAGACAAACTATTGGGAAGTTATTTAATTTCTGCTGTATGGTTCTGAACCTGCAGTGATGAATTCAGCAGGAGTCTTGCCACTCATTTAGCAAGAATCTCCATCTGCTTCCAGGGTTCATACACACACAGAGACCACACACACTCCGGTCCCCAGCAGGTGATGTGGTTTGGCATATGTCATTGCTTTCTTCCTTTACATGAATAGTGAAACTGCAGTGCAGAGAGAGCTCCATCATTGCTTTGCAGAGACCTTAGTGTAACTTGTAGACAAAAACCGATTTCTCTACTGTAAAACATGTCACAGTGGTCTACACCTTTGTTGCTCTGAGGCACTTCGTACAAGGTTATCTGTTAATGTTATCAAGTTATCCCAAACCTTATTCGAGTCAATGGGAATGTCTCTTTCTTGAGGAGTTCAGTTATGCTTAACTGGATTTTTTTTTTCCTTCTGAGTTTCCAAAGAACTATTCTACAGATCCTCTGCCTAAGAACATTTTTATTCTACATACATGTAGACACAACAAAAAATTTAGAATGTAAATTTCATAGGGTATAAGCATGCGTCAGTAAATTGAACTTCACATCTACTTAATCCTTCAAATAAATAAATTATAACTATAATAGTTCAAGTATCTCCAACCTTACAAAAATATACAAAATTACTCTTGTAAGCTTGAAGTTGATTTTAAATTTTTTAAGTGATTTATTCTGGTCTTTGAATTGCATGTTTAATGATGCCACTTTAGAGTAAATGGAAATGTTTATGCATCATATTATTTCATTGAACCTGTACTCATCTGGGCCTAGCCTAGGTTAATATAGTTTGGTAGTCTCTTACTATTGCTACTATTACAAAATTCAAGGGGAACATTTTGTTCGGTTTCTGGAAAGACTTTTCCAACATTGACATTTTTTCTGGAACATGTCTAGAACTAACCTTCATTCAAGGTAAAGCAGATATATTCAGTGAAATCATATTTGTAGGGGAAAAAAAAGTGTCTGCAATGGGACAGACATTATCAAATCATTTTGGAAAAAAAAATAATTTGCTTCTTCATCACTGATGATCTCAAATGGAACTGGCTTAACATTTTTGGTATGAGATATACTAAGCATTTTTCCTTACTTCTGAAATGAAGCTTATATCTGGGTCTCTCTTTCCATATATGTGTAAGGTAGCAATAATTCATTAAGAAAATTTAAAACCTTTTGAATTTTAAGATACCCACAAATAATATTCAGCACAGACTATGTTTAGTTTACAGAAAAGTGGATACACTGTACACGAGTTTTGTGCGCAAAGATCAACTAACAAAATGTGATGTAATCCTGATTCTTAGGTCTCCTCTCATAATCAGACATCACCTAAATGCTGAATAAGAAATATGAAATTCAGCAGTTCATAAAACAGATGTCGTGTGATATGAATATTACCAGCTTCATCTGTCATCTCTCAGAAGCTGGAGAGGTGAAATCTGTTCTGCAGCCCCAGCTCTGATGAGCAAAATCAGCATCATTTGTGGGAAGAGGTTTGCTGGCTGGACTCAAGAGGTGCACCTGCCATGCAGGGTGGGAACAGTGGAGATGCTCTGTTTAAACCCTCCTGGGCAGTGGCCATAGTCAGTCAGTCAGTCAGTCATCCACCCAAAAATAATTTCCCTGGAGCCTAGGGAAAAGCAGCAATGGGGAACAGAAGTCCCGTTGAATACCCTCCTGTCTTTCTGTACCAGAGGCATTCTGGCAGTAACTTTTACATTTTTGCTACAAATTCCATGGTAAGGTATCTGTAGCATGTCACTGCTCTCAGTGATTGAATGCATTTGAAAGTAGTTCACCATTTGCTATAAATAATAAGTAATTCAGATAACTTTGTTGAAAGTTAAAATATGTGTGATAATGTTCTAGCCTGAAGTGTATGCTACTTTCTATTTTCTTTTTTTTCCTCATAGTAGTTATTCTTCCCTCATACAGTGATAAGCTATGATAAAATCCAATTATTAAGTTGGGAGCACTATTGTAAGAAAAGATAAGAGTAGCTTGTTTCTAAATGTTTTGTCCTTTTGCCAGTAAATTGAATTTTGACAGTAAAAAAATTGGCATTTCATGAAATTGAGGTTTAGCCAAATCTGACATGCTCACTGCATGAGATGGAGGAAATGCATTTAGTGCATTAACTGTTAGATAGTTTATTTTCATAAATATTTTTCACAAATATGTATTTGTGAGGAAGAGGTGGGGGACTAGGTTTTTGAGAGGATTAACAGGTACTAAGGTTGCATTCTAAAGATATATTGAAAACCACACTTAACATTTTGAAAGTAAAGGAAATCCAAACACTATATGTATGGATTAAAGCATATATATATATATTGTATAACATAATATTTTTAAAATTAGGTATGTTGCGTTCACACTAAAAGGCGGCATATGCAGCTGTTAATTGTATAGTTCGCCAGTGTTTTAAGATGAAGGCAAATAGCACAAGCTCATTATGTAGCCTCATTTTCATGAGATATTTAAAATTCATTACTCCATCTGGGGCTCAAATGTGGTGTATAGTCATAGTCTTCACAATACAACAAGACAAAACAAAATGTAGATAAGCTAGTGGTTGGTAAATCTCAAAAGTTTTGGCAATTCCGTTTAAACTAAAACAACAACAACAAAAAGGTAAAGTCTGAATAGCTTTCAGCTTGACTATTCAAACCTTCTGGATCTGAAAATGTGGGCATCAAATACTGTGGAGAGCTGCCTGCATCCAGTCTTAGCTGGATGATGGCAGAACCAAGACACAAGGCATTTACCACATAAATAAAGTGGAAAAATAATCTGGTATTTTCCAATTTACCAAGACAGAATAGTTTCCAAGTCAGTTCAAGTAGAGGGAGGAAGGAAAAATGTACACTTGTTTTACCAGAATCATCCCATTAGCTCACATGAAGGTAAATTTGAGTTCTAATGTCTGCTGGTACATTGTCATTTTTAGCAAATGCCTACTTACATCTATGGAAAAATCAACAACACAGCAGCGATACTCTTTTATATGTCTCTTACAATCCGAATGCAGTAGAATGTCCAACAACAGAGAAGCAATAATGGATTTTGCAACAGTCAAAATTTCAGCAAGTCAGTTCATTATTTTGTCATGTCCTGATAATTTTATTTCATGCAGTTTATAGACTATATAACACATATGCTTCAAAGCTAGGACATCTGTTGCGAATTTACAAATGTGAGGTAGTTTGCCAAACTATCCAACAGAGACAGGAGTACACCTGCTGAAATAGGTTGGAAGCATTGCAAATGTACGAACTTGACCTAGGCTTTATGAAACAGAAACGCTGATTCCCTAATGCCAAAAAATAAATGAAATGTCAGTTGTGTAATCTGCAATTTTTTGATTGAGGAACACATCTGCTGGTTTAATATTCATAACCAATGCCAAGTAAACTATGCTTCTTTACAGAGGCTCATTTCCAAAAAAGGAAAGTTTATAAAAAGTCCCTCATGTTTTGGTTTGAACAAAACTCCAGCACTACATGGCACATCCCAATGAATTTGTTGAACAGGATGATATTGTAGGAGAAAAAATAGCGAGACAAGCTTAATGAACTAGAAAATATCAGCTGAAGCCAACAGGATTCAGTGATAGCTGAATTCCCATGGGATCAGGCTCTGTGTGAAGGGACAGCCACAGTGTGGAATAGGACCTCATGTCTAATCTAGTCTCTCATAATGGGACCTCTATTATCTGCTTTAATGAAAGTTATGTCTATACAGTGTTTTGCAGGCAGATGTGAATTTGCCCTGCCAGTTTGCTAACCTGCCTGAGAGCTGTGTGTGTCAGACAATGAACCTTAGCTAATGCATATTGTCTCTCATCACAGTTTATTAGCTCAGATTTGACATTATCTAGTGTATCTGCTTTGTTTCTGATTTGGTAGTGGCCAGCTTCCAACTGGCTTCAAGTGTGGGCAGTTGCCATCATTGTGTTAACTGCATCTGAGCTTGAAATGCAGTGTAGAAGCACTTTCTTTCAGAAAAAAGAGATAGATGGTGTTACCATGAAAAAATAAAGTTTTATGCCTTACTAGCAAACCATTAAAACAGCAAAATACGCAAGAAATTTCATTTGAGCAATGAACACAACACATAAGAGGTTTTTCCAAAGAAGAAAAGCTTTATGAAGACAGATTCTCAAGGAAGAATAATCATAATTTGAGCAATATTCTTCTAGATTTGGAAGTGAGATGACAGGCATAACAACACATTATGAAAGAGAGTGGTCTTTCTGGAGTAGGATGAAGACTCTTGTTTCACTGAGTGCTGGCAGGCCGGGTCTGTGGATCTTCTGCATGAACTTGAAGGCCTGAAGATGCAGATGATATCAAAGGAAAATGCCTGATACTCATGCAGAGACCTGGATGAAAAAGCATAGATTTTTCTCTATTAAATAAATTTCTATGACAAATGTAGAGTGTACATGAAAGAACTCCAAATAACACTTTGAAGATTTTCCTATTGATGAGCTAGGCCATGAGGATATGGCAAGCTAGTGTACCATGCTGTTAAGGCTGCTCAGATCTCTGGGGAGGAACCCACAAAAGAGACAATGTTGCAGCTTAGCTGGCACAATATCACAAACAAGGAATAAAATGTTTTAGTTTAGCATGAAGTAAAAAATAATGATATCCAGTAAAAATAATAAGTAAGCTAATGGCATTGATAATGCTTTGTAAAACAACACGATAAATATAGTTCATAATTCCTACTATTTGCCATTTTTTTAATGTTGGTATGCATGAGGGAATTTCAAGTAAAGGTAAACTCTTCTCTTCCCAGAGGATTGCATCCTGCCTCCTTGGGCACAGAGCTAATGGCCAGTTGTGCCACTCTGAGTTTGCAGACACAGACACACTTGCACAAAAAACCCCAGCCCTCCAGTCTACAATCTGTAGCTGGCCTACATCACATATAAAATATCTTTTTTAATTTCCCTTTTTACTTCAAAAACATTCTAGGCTCATTCTGGAAAGGAATGAGCAGATGGAATGATGCAGTATGGAAATGAAGTAGTAAACTCAGACAAAACAATTCAAGTAAGTGGTAAAAAGTGTTCATAACTCAGAGTTAGTCCTCAGCAGAGCACTGGGGTTCGTGGAAGCTTAGAAACTATGAAATATAGTCAGCTTGAAGGGAAAAAAAAATCACAATTAAAATATTTCAGAAACCTTTTCCTGAATTTCCTCATTTTTCTATTCTTGATGGCCCTTTCATGAAAGGTAAAATATTTCAATCAGTTATCATAAGGTAAGCTTGATCACTCCTCACTTTACATTAGACAGTGTCCTCCAACCAGCCGCTGGGTATAGGATGCACAGGAGAGAAAGGGGAAGGATGAGGGAAGAAAGAAGGAAGGCAAATGGACAAAAAGAAGAAAAAAGTGTATTGTTGTGTACCTTCCTATGGTAATGGAAAGAAAGAAGGAATTGGAGATTTGGTTTCCTTTTTTATTTATTAGAGGAAAAAATCATGTTAACAAGCAGAAAATATCGGAAGTCTTTCTTCTGTGTATGTCATAAATGCAGATTGGAATCCTTAGAGTGTGTAAATTTCTGCAGAACAGGATAAAAATAGAGATTATTTTTCTTCTCATTCACCAGGTAGTAAGCAAGCAAGGTAGTCAGCAGGTTCATCTCCTTCCAAGGACAGCTAGCAGCATAAAGAACATTTCCTGACATTCACTTTTTTGGTCATAAATACAGTTCCAGTTTATTGTGAAATGTCTTCTAATATACCAGAGTCTGGCTATATATAATCTTTTTGTGCTTCTACATTCCCTCTAGGAAGCAACTTCACTTGAGTGAATACTTTGTTTTTTGTCATTTCTGAAAGTAAGTTCATAGTGATTTAAAGACTGTAGAGTGATTTAAGGACTGTTCAGTTCATGATCTTATTTCTTGCTCTTAGGTTTCTCTTAATGACTAAATGAGAGACTTTTAGTTACACTTTCATGCTCTTAGGACATCTGATGTGTGACATAAGCTCAAAAGAAATGACCCATTTCTTATTGCTAGGTGTTTAAATTATATTCTTTCATATTTTAAGTAAACCTATCTTATGAGATGTAAAATGTGCTCTGACAGTGAAATATTAAATCAGTAACTGACTATTTCAAACAAGTCTCTTACCTGTGAGACAGCAATAAAATATTTTTGTGTATTGGCTGGACAACTATAACAATTTTATGTTCCATATTTCACACAAAACACGTTCCTTTGCACAAGTATTAATAGTATAGCTACAGAAGTTAATATAACATGAAAGAAAAAAGCAGATGAATGAAGAGGAGAAAAGCTTTCAGTTCAGAACCGAATATAAATTTGAATTTACTCTAGGGTTTACTCAGCTGAGAGGGAGAAGATATCAAGGACTCCCCACCTCCTCTCTCCACTTTGTGTGGTGGCACTGTTGCATTTCTTGGCAACACCAGGGATGTCTCTGGGCTGCAGAAAGACCTCCACCATTACTGAGGCAAAAGGGAGCACTAAAGCACCTCCCCAGCTGAGACATTGGTCCAAGCTAATGCTCCTACAACCCATTATGTGGTGGGTCCAAGTCTGGTGCAGATGAGCATTCAATGAGCTGGTTGAAAGAAAGGATCATAGGGTGAGTAAAAATATCTTACCCAGTAAAATAACATGGCAAAATTGAGAGTGAATATGACAAAAGAATGAATGGAAGATAGAAAGATAACATGAAAATAGTAGCTTCAATTAACATGACTTTTTTCACAAATTGTTACAGTGCCTTGGCTACAGTGATAAAGGATGAGCTGCAGCTCTTATTTTGTGCTTGTTATGCTGACACTGTTGCATTTGCAGACATTTCTGAGATAGCCACTGGGCAATGGCTGGGAGCTGTTCTATTTCTCAGCCCGTAACTCCACACTGCTGATTCAGGCAGACTGAAGTTATCTTCGTTAATGCTCTAAATATGTTCTGCTCTTCACAGCAGAGTTAGTACTAGACTGAAACATGAACTGGAGAGAGAAAAGTACAACCAGGACTCACCATAATGTCAAGTTAATCAAGTTTATAATCTAATCTAAATATTTTATTGTATAATAGTTCTGATATTGTTATTTTAGTAGCCCAAACTTCTTTTTTTTCCAAACTATTTTATTTGTAATGTCTCCCTGCTATGCTTTGCAGCTGTCTGTAGCTCTCTTTGGGGGTTTTGTTTGTTTGTTTGTTTGTTTCAGGATAACTTATTCCTGAAAATCTGAGCAGACATTACAAGAACCAATTCAAGACTATTCTAGTTCTGGCATTCTTGTTCACCTTTACAGATCCTTCCTTTTCTGTGTTCTGACTTGTTCTCATTTTCTCCCTGTGCCTTTGAGTAGCCATGTGTATATTATGAGTTTGAATGCTTTAAACTTACCCAGCAAGACTCTGACAAAGTTGTTTTGCATTCAGAATACCACCTTCCATATGCTCCTGACAATAAAGGATTTTTTCATTATTTTTACTGTAGCTTATCCAGTTTACAACACTAGAGGTAAAGAATGTCCTGAAGAACTCCCTACACTGTTTCATGAAGTATGGCAGGGTGATGCACCAGTAGAGACTGATAATTTTCTCAAGGAGTGAAGTATTTATTTTGACTTCAACACAGTCTCACTGAAAGAGCTGTCTAGAGCTCTGTCCAGCAGCTGTTAAAAAATGAATATTCTATTTGTCCACAATGGATAGGAATTGTTTTGGCAGTTGAAACGCTAACAACTCCCAAGCATTCATTGAAGAGATTTGTATGTATTTCTTATGAACATTTATGTAATCTTGAAAAATGTCATTCTGCAGATATTGTTTTATGCCTTTTCGCACATCTGCCACATTAAGCTTGATACATTCCTCTAAAGGCGAGCACATTTCCTTACTGAATCAGATTTTAAATGATGGACACAGTAGATGGTGAAATATATTCCAACTTTTAGTCATAATAACTTGATAGCTAGCAGATGCCTCACATGTGAAGCTGTTAGGGATGTGTCTCAACAGGGGCATGTCTGTATATTCGTAAATTCACATGCCAAGTTACTTCAACATTATGCTGACTTGGGACATTCTGGAAGGACTTCACTCTGCCATAGAAAATTAAAAAAAGAAAACACACCTGGCAGTTCAGGAAAGATCATTCAGATACCATATGCTTCATGCTATTTAAAAGAGAAATCACATCAATTTCCTTCAGACAATTGCACTGAAATTTCACAAGCTAACAAAAATTTCCAAGGACATATAAATGGAAATATGCATGGTGACTTTCACTTATAGTAAATGCTGTATACCAAAATTTAGCTTAGAGTCAGGCATAAAGTTCTGAACTGCTTTACTGCAGTGCAGCACCTGACATGAGAACTGAAATGAGAGAATGCAGTAATGCAATTTTTTAATTATTTGACTACAAATGAACACTTATTTGGTAAAATTTCATAAAAACCTCTAACCTCATTTGTGTTTAGTTTGAGGAGACAAAGAAATAGTTAAGCTTTCAGAGAGACCAGTTAAGTGATACATAAACTCAAGTTTTACCATAGGCTTTGAAATATTACTGAAATTCCATAACTCTATCCATTTAAGTGTTTTAATTTATAAATTGCAATTCTTCTGTATAAACAAGTGCATTTAAAATATGTTAATCTAATTTATATCTGATACTTGTTCTATGAGACCCTGGAGACTCTTCTGGTTTGCTGTGCATTGAGGAAAATCTTGTTACAGTTCTACAGCTGCAAATTTACCTGATGCGAGGAAGTCTTCCTCAATAAAATGTAACAAGCTCTCATGGTTGCATCCTCCAGCATCCTGGAAATACAGAAGCTACAGTGAAATGTGTTTCATTAGAAGGTTTAGCAAAAGTAGGTTGTAATCTGGCCGTGTTCCTTTGGCAAGTGGTCTTAGAAAGTCATAGTAATAGAAATGTTGGTTGAAAGGGATTTATAGAGGGCATTTAGTCCAACCTCCTGTCCCAAGAAAGATTATTACCAGCTTTAGATTGAGTCAGACACAGCTTTGTCTAATTGAGCATGAAAAACACCAGGCATGAAGATTCCCCAGTCTGTTGATGTAACCTGTTCCATTACAGCACCACTCTTCCAGTGAAGCAGCTTTGCCTAATGCCATCTGCACTTCTCCCATTTCAACTGGTGAACATTTCCCCTTTTCATATGGGTTGTCACTTTGAAGAAGCATTTGGTTCCATCATCTTTGTGACCTCCTTCATGTGGCTGTAGGCTGCCATTAAATCAGTCTTTAACCTCTTCTTTGCTGCACTAAACAAACCCTACTCTTCTAGCCTCCATGCACCAAGAGTGTACTCTAGGCCTCTTAACATCTTGTTCCATGCTTTTACACAATGTTAAGAACTTCAGTGACCTTTTTAACTCCGAGTTTTATTATGCATATAATAGATAAGTCCCACAGAAATGTTATGTCATTTATGTTAGTGTATTTATGCCACAGAGTGCCATAAAAAAGCCACAGGGCACAAAGACTCAGTCTGGATCCCAAGAAGGTGCTCTCATCTATTGCATGAAAGTTGTTGGAGCATTTAAAAAAATCTCTTAATGATCAATTTGTGAAAATAACTATAAATTTCGTACAGCCACATGGCAAAACATAAATTAATTTACCACTGAAAAGTTGTTCTTAACCAGTAAGATGACCTCATAAACTGAACTATTGATACAAAAGATTATGTCTGTATTAAAAAACCAAAACAAAACAAAACCCCAAACCAACAAACAAATTAAAAAAACCAAACAAAACAACAACAAAAAACAACAACAAAAAAACCCAAAACCCCCAAACTTACAATGAGTATTGAATATGTTTATTTTTTGTAAATTAAAAAGGAAAAATTATGCAAGAGGTAAAAAAATGGAAAGTCAAAAAAGGATATGATTTCAAAAGAATGGTTTATAATCTATTTCTTCTGTATTTTAGAAAATGATTTGGACTGATGATACAATTTGAGTCAAAGAAATGGTTCTGAAGATTTTACGCATACTGTGCTAAAGAAATCAAAGAAAATAATTGTATAGACGCTTCAACAGGAGCATAGATTACAACTGTTTCCATAGTTTTATGATAGAGCAATGACTTTAAGGTATTAACTTGTTTTAAGGATTATCATAGTTAATCAAATTAGTTAAAAAGGTCATAAGGCAGCTCAGAGGTAGTTGCATTTCTTAGGAGTCAAGCGGTCATGTGTAAGTGGTATGAAATCCTTTTCAGCTAATGGGATCAAAGTTTTAACAAATATTAACTCAATATTTTCTGTAAACTGCAGCTAGTTAAGCTATTTTGAAGAAATGGTTTTGGACCAATTTCACGCACTTTCCTCTTTCTGATCAAACTGATTCCTATGAATATAACTACTGCTCACATGGCTTGAACGAATCTACTTTCGACTACAGATTGTTTATTTATTCATTATTACTTCATTTCTTTTGTGTTTGGTGGGTCAAAATCATGTGGTCCTGTTTATGCTTGGCAACTTGCTGAAACATTTGAAATGAGATTAAGCATTTATGAATAGCAAATATTTCCATTTGCATATCAATGTGGTTATTTGTACAGAATAGAGCTATTCTCCATGTGTTTGGGACAAAAGACACTGTACCAATTAGTGTCTTGAGTATGCCTGCCAACTAATGAGGAACATAAAGGACTCAGCAAGTAGAGAAAACTGCACTGTCCTTTAGTTAACAGGGATAAGAGGCAGGATAAGGGTGCATGAGATTTCTCCTCCCCTCAGTTTCCTTTTTGCTAGCATTTTCATGTTTGATACCAAGCAGTTCAAAGAGGACCAGAAACAGCCTGCTAAGATCAGTTCAGAAATGGACATTTCTGAGCCATTTGCAGTTCCTCCATCTCCCCTGCTTAGCCATCTTAGATGTCCCTCCTTGTGGGTTGCAGACAGAGGTGATAACTTGTGCTCTTTGTGACAGGGGAAACCCTGAGATCAGAGTTGTGCTACAGAGAAGAAAGAATAAAAACTGTGAACTGGCTGTTATTTTAAGTTCAGTAGAACTGAACCAGAATTAACAGTTTTCAGCACAGCTTGCACATACAGAAATAGAATGAATATTCACAGGTGTGAAATAGGTTTTTTGGTTATACCTTGCAAGTACTGCACTTAAAGACTAGGTAAAATAATGAGCTGCAGCTGTTTCACACTTGGGAGCTGTTTTGCCTGCAATGGACACGATGCCTCACTGGAGACAGAAATCTGGCTCATTTGTGAGCTGCAGTCTTCCTGATGAAGGAGAAATTCTCATGTGATTATCCTTGCCTCATATTAGTCCATACCTAGAATGAGGCAAGGATAATCTTACCAGAAAATCTTACCTCTTTTTTTTTTTTTTTTCAGAATATGCCTCTTTAATGTCATATGTGCAAACATTAACAGATGTGGTGGATTCACCCTGGCTGGATGCCAGGTGCACATTAAAGACACTCTATCACTCCCCTTCCCCAGCTGGACAAGGGAGAGAAAAATACAATGAAAGGCTCGTGGGTCAAGATAAAGACAGGGAGTGGTCATTCAGCAAATAACATCACGGGCACACTAGACTTGACTCAGGGAAATGAATTTAATTTATTACCAATCAAATCAGAGTAGGATAATGAGAAAGAAAAGCTAAATCTTACAACACTTTCCTCCCTCCCCTCCTGTCTTCCCAGGCTCAACTCCACATCTGATTTTCTCCCCCTCCTCCCTGCTTCTGCAGCACAGGGGGACGGGGAATGGGGGTTTCAGTCAGTTTGTCACATGTTGTCTTTGCTGCTTTTTCCTCCTCAAGGTGAGGACTGATCACACTTTTATTCTTCTCCAGTGTGGGGTCCCTCCCATGGGATACAGTCCTTCACTAGCTTCTCCAACACGAATCTTTCCCATGGGCTGTAGTTCTTTGCAAACTGCTCTAGTGTGTGTCCTTTCCACATGATGCAGTCCTTTAGGAACAGAATGCTCCAGCATGGGTCCCTCACGGGGTCACAAATCCTGCCAGAAAACCTGCTCAGGCATGGGTTCCTCTCTCCATGAGGCCACGGGTACTGCCAGGAGTCTATTCCAGTGTGCGCTTCCTACTGGGTCACAGGTTTCTTCGTGCATCCATCTGCTACAGTGTGGGGTCTTCCGCGGGCTGCAGGTGGATATCTGCTCCACTGTGGACCTCCATGTTCTGCAGGGGAACAGACGGCCTCACCAAGGTCTTCACCATGGACTGTAGGGGGAATCTCTACCCTGGTGCTTGGAGCACCTCCTGCCCTTCTTCTTCACTGACCTTGGTGTCTGCAGGGCTGTTTCTCTCATATATTCTCATTCCTCTCTCTGACTGCAGTTGCGCAGCAGTTTTTTTCCCCTTCTTAAATATGTTATTACAGATGTGCTACCACTGTCGCTGAGGAGCTTGGCCTTGGCCAACGGTGGGTCCCTCTCAGAGCCAGCTGGCACTGGCTCTGTCAGACAGGAGGGAAGCTTCCAGCAGCTTCTCACAGAAGCCGCCCCTGTAGCACCTCCAGCTACCAAATCCTTGCCACACAAACCCAGTACAACAGGCACAGCAGCTATAAGGAAAGAAAACAATACATGATAGCTGTGGAATTACTGTCTTGGTAGATAATGAGGAATCTGTTTTGACAATGAATCAGCCACACTGTATTTCAAATAACTCAGGTTTACACAATGCTCATTTCCTCACACCATTATTTACAAGGAGTATGTATTCAAAAAACCTTTTCTATCCACGGGTATATTTTGTCATGTACCAGATGATGTAATAAAGATATATAGAAGAGATGGTAATAAGCTTTGACAGTTCATATTTCTTTACAAAGATTGTAAAATTTCAAATGATGTGGCATTCAAAAGTTACAAATTAATACTCATGGGAAAATAAGCTTAGCTGAAATAGCACTTGCACTCTCACCTAAAAATCAGTTTAATATTTAATAGACTAGAATAGGACACATTATAGAATCATAGAATCATTTTGGCTGAAAGAGACCCTCACAATCATCGAGTCCAACCATAACCTAACTCTAGCACTAAACCACATCCCTAAGAATCTCGTTAAGTGCCTTGTAAACACCTCCAAGAATGGTGACTCCACCTCTTCCCTGGGCAGCCTGTTCCAACGCCTAACAACCCTTTCAGTGAAGAAATTCTTCCTCATATCCAATCTAAACCTCCCCTGGTGCAACATGAGGCCATTTCCTTTTATCCTGCCACTTGCTACTTGGGAGAAGAGACCAACACCCTCCATGCTACAACCTCCTTTCAGGTAGTTGTAGACAGTGAGAAGGTCTCTGCTCAGTCTCCTTTTCTCCAGGCCAAACAGCCCCAGTTCCCTCATCCGCTCCTCATCAGACTTGTGCTCCAGACCCCTCGCCAGCTTCATCACCCTCCTCTGCACTCTCTCTAGTACCAGACACATTTTATGACGAGAGGCCCAAAACTGAACACAAGATTCTAGGTGGGACCTCACCACTGCCAAATATAATCCCTTCTCTAGTCTTGCTGGCCACACTGTTCCTGATACAAGTCAGGATGCTGTTGGCTTTTTTGGCCACCTGGGCACACTGCTGGCTCATATTCAGCTGGCTGTCAATCAACACCCCCAGATCCTTTTCCACCAAACGCCTTTCCAGCCACTCTTTCCCGAGCCTGTAGCATTGCACGGGGTTATTGTGACCCAAGTGCAGGACCTGGCACTTGGCCTTGTTAAACCTCATAGAATTGACCTCAGCCCAGTGATCCAGCTGTTCCAGATCCCTCTGTGCAGCCTTCCTACCCTCCATCAGATCAACACTCAACACCCAATTTGTTGTCATCTGCAAACTTGCTAAGGGTGCACTCAATCCCCTCATCCAGATCATTGATAATGAGATTAAACAGAACTGGCCCCGATATTGAGCCCTGGGGAGCACCACTTGTGACTAGCCACCAACTGGATTTGGCTACTTCAAAAATACCTGAAGAGTGATTTTAAGTGCTTTTCAATTTACTCTACAAATTGCTATGGTAAAGTTCATAAGAGTTGTTTATTTCTAGCAACAGCAACCTTCACTCTTAGTAAACCAGCCTAGAAATAAGAAAACATTCATACCGTTAATATGGATGCTTAGGATCTTGACAAGCTTACTCCATAATTACTGTGCTTAGGAATCATGCAGTAGGTCGGCCTTATACTATGGGTTTTTATCATTACTTTGAATAATGTCATATATTTTGTATTAAAAACTATTTAGTTCTCTAATATTAGTACTGTACAAAAAGGAGCAAACAATACACATGTGCATACACACATGCATAATATGATATATATGTAGCATGTACACTAGTTACCAACCCTGTTTTCATTTCAAAATACAATGTAAAATGCTATCTCTTGCCTATTCTTTGTTCGTCTTCAGTAGCTACTTAGATATTTCCCATGTTAGAAAGATGAATTCCTACCAGTGAAGCTTTAATTTCTGTTAAATTGAAGGAGTTTCCTCTTTTGCCCCAATCAGATCTCTCTGGCACCGCAGAAATCTCTGTTGCACTGTTCAATTTCTTCTCTACTTTCTTAAGCCCAAGTGTTATGGTGACAGCTAACTGAAGACTATTTTTTAAGCAGACAGAATACTGATTAAAAGAATGAAACTCCTGTGATTCACATGGACTGTACAGGAATAAGTTTAAACTTGTGGGTGAGGAGTAGAGAAGCACCACAGATATTTAAACTAACATATTTAATTACAGGAATAAGCTAAGAATGCATGCAGAGTCATTCACCATGGCTTAGCTGATAAGTGGGTTTTGATTAACTTGCAGACATATGGATATTTTGCTTGGGTGTTCATCATCTTGAGCTAAGTAAATATGCAGAAAGATACACATGGTTCAGCAGCTCTGGAAACACTCTTGTTTTGAAGAAAGTGTGATTCTTTACGGTTTAGTTTCTGTAAATTGTTGTTAGCTATGAGTAAAGATATTTCTGAAGAAGTTATATTCTGGGACCAGGAGTGAAAAACTAAACTTATTTTTATGCCACAATGGGTGGATTAATCTGTACATTTACAGCATTTTTACAGTAATATTGAAGCTTACCAGACAAGCCTAGAATGTTGGGCAATAAGCCCAGAAAAGTGGCTAAAATATGTAATCCTCTCTGTGGGAAAAAGCAATAGAAGACGATAGGCATGCTGGGAATCACAGCAAATGGTAGCAAAGAATCAGTCTGTACTATAGGAGAAATAAGAACCACAAAACTCCATTAAATTGTGACAAAATCATGACAAGAATATAAGTTACAGTGTGCTACAAATAATGTAGCAGGTAACCACTGGATACAGTAATTGTTAGTGCATCTTTTCTACTAAAAGCACAGATGAACTAGTGCAGTGATATCCAGCTACGTAGTGTTACAAATATCAAACACAATATATGAAGAGTGTGAGAATAATAAAAAGTATTGCTTTGTAAGTAAATAAAATAAACCCACACAGAGGGTTACAAGAAATTAAGTTCAATTTAGAAAGTTGTAAAAGAGAGATAAATCAGATTTGCGTACTGCACAGGGCCAAATGTTGATATGTTACAGTCACCTGTATGGGACATGGTTAACATCAAAAAGACATAACATAGCTTTAGAACATGCATTTGGACATATTTCTTTCTTCAGAGGCACCACTTTGGAGAGACAAAAGCTGCACCATCTTTAAATGAATGCTTTTAGAAAGGGCAAGAGGAGAGAAGCAAGTTTTCTAAACTGTGAGCACAGCAATTCTTCCAGTAACCTGTATGGTATTAATTTTTTAAAATGGTATTTTTTAGTTTTCATGGATGCACAGAAAAAAATATTCTGTCCAACTGAGCATAGCAGAAGATCATTCAGGAATGACCAGCTCTGGTCTCATCGCGCTATCTAAAATATTTCTAGAAGTAAAGCTAGTCAGAGCACTGCTTTAATTTATACAATAACTTAGAAAAATCTGCAGTTCTTTGAGAGACAAGGTGATTTGCTTTCTACACTTTATATAATATGCATTGTATGCTTCTATCACCTAGTATAAAACTGATCATATTATATAAATATCAAAGAAGAAAAAGACTTTTTATTTTCTCTAGATACATCATAAATCTGGTTCTTTACAATAGGTTTTGTAATTCTGATTTCAGAAGTATACCACTGGATTTCATGTCATTGTTTTTTATTCAAATCCTTCTTGACATTCAGCTGTTGCTCCTCCTTCTTTTGAAATGTGTTGATTCCTGTCCAAATGTCTGGTAAACAATACATTTCTCTACCATGAATATTTATTCAAATCTTTAAAGTCTAACTTCTAGTCATGTAAGATGGGGAGGCAAACATTTTCTGCAGCAAACGTGATCTGAGAGGCACATAAAAATTTAGTAGATGTACATAAGCAGGCTGAATCTTTCACAGAAATAAGAGCTAGCTTCAGAAAACAGTGAGAATTATGTCACAAGCACTGCTTGTCAAAAACTGGCAGGCTTTTGCGTCACTTTGAGAGAACGGAGAAGAAACAAAGGTTCAGCACTAGGTACAGTGACTTCCATATATTGGACCAGTAGCCAGCCTCATACAGCAGCACACTGAATGGGAATGTTCTTCTATCAGTTTCCACAGGTTTATAAGAATGCAAATAAGTCCAGTGCTTCTGAAAATAATTTATCTGTAAGTATGGCAAAGTTTAAGTAAAATACAAAGTGATGCAGAGTACCTTATTAAATTTTACTTGCAAATTTATTATCTTATGCATTCCTAAGAGGCACTGAATATGCATATCCAAAACTTTGGGCCTGTCTTAAAGATCTCTTACAGTCTACCTGCTTCAAAACTTGTACTGTACAGTAGAAGTAGTGAACCCTTTAATAGATTTTCTCTTTTTTTGTAACAGAAAAGTCCTACCAGGAATAGCAGAAGAGATGGAGATATTACCTTATGAGAGGTGGTTGTTGGACCTCTAGAATGTAAGAGCAGAGCAGGCCAGCAGACAGAGCCAAGGCACTCTCTGGCTTCCCAGGGCATCACCGCTGTGGCTATCTAGCCCTGACAACGTTCCCCTGGGAGCCCATGCCAGATCCCAAATGCCTGCAAATACATTACGTACCTTTCTTGTACAGACTTTTATGAGCAGTTTTTGCATGTTAAGCCTAGTAACAAGAAGAAGGAGAAGATGTAACTCATGTATCAGACTGAGTGATAAACACAAGAGAGGGAAATGGGTTATATCTCATAAAAGACAAAAGGCACAAAAACAAATGGGTAAACATTGGCTATTGATACATTCAGGGTTGAAATTCATAAGAGAGTTTCTGCAACAGCTTCACAGTTACAGTCTTCTTTTCTTTCTCTCTCACAACAACTGTAAAGAGATAGTCAAATATAATAAGCCACCCCCTCCTTTCTACTGCACCTGATGCCTAAGCAGGGAAAATGTTGGTGTGCTTCACCATTCAATGGTACTGTATACTTGTGGGCTGCCCGGTGGCTTACTGTCTTCAACTTGATTAGTCTGGAAAAGTCACTTTTACAAATATGTTAAATGAACAAGAGAAAATTTAAGCCTTATTGACCTGGGAAAAACTTACTGACCTGGGAAAAATTGCTTGCCTACATTTTGGTCAGCTTATTTCTGACATTATTTTACTAGTCATGATAAATTACACAGAACACCAAATTTCAGAGGCCATCTTCCTTTCATGATCTGTTTCAGAACACTTCTGTTTTCATACAGAGAAAGGAAGCTTGTGTTCAGAAGTCTTATTCCTGCACAAAAAGAAAAAAAAAAACCACAACAAAAGTAACTTTAATACTCCAGATCAAATTCGGATAGTTGAGGACTGCAGACCTCACCACTATTCACTTAGGACCTCCTTAGATCAGTCATTGTCATTGAGGAAACTGTCCATTTTGCACATCTGGCTACCCTCTACCTTAGCATTTCTGCAATTCTTTTCTTTCCCTGTCATGAAAAACCATTGCTTTTGTCTGTCCTGTCCTGAAAAACAGCTTGATATATTCACCAGTTCTGAAGAGAGCTTAGGTCCAACTCTTCATGCTGTCATTTTGTGACTGATGGTGTCAGCAAATGGAGACTGTTGATATCCTCATCATACATCTTTGCCTTGAAGCACTGGGGCACTGTAACCTCACTAGGGGTTTTGGAGAAGTGGAGGTGAAAAGGGGCACAGGACTGAGTCAAATATTTAGCTACTTTAGACTGGAGCTTTCAGGTGAACACTTAAGAAACTAATTACATGAAGTGATGATCTGTGATATCAGGAGGCAGGGTTACACAGTCCTGTCTTTGTAGAGTTCTCTTTCTGTAGGGGAAAAAAACCAAAAAAACAAAAAAAAACCCAACAAAAACCACAACAACAACAACAACAACAAGAAAAAAAAATCCCTAAACCAAAAACAGACCTGCAAACCTTCTTACAAAACTTTGTGGTTGTTTTCTCCTCCTACACTTTCTTTCATGTCTCTATGAAATGAGGAATATATTTAACTGTAATACCAATTTCATAGCTAACCCTTCATTTTTGTTGTTTTCCAATTTGGAATGCGTATTAAAGCAAACAGCTTCAGATCTCTCTCTCTGAGCAGTTTTGCATCTAACATAAACTTGAACCTGAAAGTACAGGAAGATCTGTCAAGTTTATTGTTTTTCCTTTGCTCTGACTTGTGCTCATGTTAAATATAAAATGAGAATTGCCCATGCTAAATATAAAATGAGAATTAAGATAATTTAATTCAAGGAAAAAATGCCAAGGAACTCTTAACAGGCTGTTTGTGTGGTCTAAGAAAATGGATTATTTGAAGCACGTTCTTTTTTTTTACTTCCTAGTATTTTCAAAGACTAATTTGTCATCAGTAAAGATCAATATACCCTAGTAAACAAATTTACTAGTCCTTCTCATTATTCTGATGTGGATATCTGTGTTATATATGGTGGTATCTTTTAAAAAGCATCTGTTTCTCTTTTATTGAAGTGAGAAGAGTTTTAGCTCTCCGTATCATAGCTGATAGGTATATTCTGAATTATAACAAAGGGCTTTAAGTTGTTCTTGGTTATGATCTACCATAATACCATAAATCTTCCCAGTATTGATTAGTCTCACAGAGTTGGATTTAGCTTCAGTGGAAAAGTGAGCTGTGAAAGGGATCAGGAACACTCTTCAAGATAATGTTGTAATTACTGTGCATATAATCAGATGCTGGATACTTTTAAAAGATACAGCAAAGAACCATATTAAAAAAGGGATACCATATGGACAAGAGAGGTTATTTACTGTCTTAAGTATAGGATGAACACAAATGTGATTGTTGCTACAAATAACACTGTATATCTCCAGCATAGCAGGCAAATACACAAGTATAAATCTTCAGTATATAGATCTTCTTCGATGTAAAGTAAGTTATTTGTCTGGTTTTTCTGATACACTTTTTTTTTTTTTTTAATTCAGATTCTTTCTGTGCAATTTATGTTATACCTGTACAGCATCCTAGTCACAATTTACGGAAACCTATGTCTGGAAAAAATAACCTCTGCAATCTCACCTAAGAATATTGATCTAAATGTATCCTGATGTTAGATTGCTTTCTTTGCCTTACAATTTGTACATGTATTTCTGTTTATAATCAACCAAAATGGTCTTTTAATTCTCAAGCGGCTCTCTATTAATGTAAGCCATTTCTGCTAATAAACAGTTGGGATGATACGTGGGTCTTCATGAACATGAGTTTATAGTTTTAAGAATAAAATTATTAATTATGCTTGAAATAAGCTTGGGAAACTTTTTACTTAGCCTCCTGACTAGACATATATTTTTATCTACTGAAACATTATTTTGCATACCAGTAACAAGAAAATTAATGTGATGGAGGCTAAATTGATATTAACCCAAATTAAAAAAAAAAAAAGGCAAAACTGAAAATAGCATTTCTTATTCTGTCAGAAAACATATATATATGCAAAACACAAAGTTATATTTTAAAATATGTATATAAAACATACATACCTTCAGATTCCACAGAATGAAAACTTGATTAGGAAAGCATTGTTGAAACTACCTTTGTTACTAGTGTAAATGGGATCTTATTGCTCTCTAATACAACATGGAGAGTTAATTCCTTAAGTCAGTGTTGGAATTATTGAGATGTGTAGCTGGAACTGAACCATTTTCACCTGCTTCAGTTGTGTGGATTTGATCAGCATTAGAAATCTACACACTATGTCAGCAATGACATCATGCAAATGGAAAGAGAAATCTTACTGAAGAAAATGCAACACTGCTGATATGTTGCTAATAATAACTGCTAATATGTGCTAATGATAATGATTCCAATTCAGTTTTCAGGTCTTATCATAATGGGCAGTCTACAAAAACTGAAAGTGTCTCCTCTGCAACATTTACTATTAGACAAGAGCAAAATAGAGAAAGAAAAAAATGGAAAAAAAATCCAGATTGTTTCTTCTTTCAGAGACAGGAACTGGGGCATATAAACTGTCTGCTAAAGTGACTCAAACTGTGAAAAACTGGAAAAAATGAACCCCTGTCTCCTAAGGGAGACTTTATTAATATGCCAAATACTGTAATATTTTATAAACTGACTCATTTAAATCCTGTCAGGCTCAAGGATGAATTTCTATAGTAAAATGTGGTATCCTTTAACACAGCAACAAAATCCCCTCCTTCTTCTGTGGACCAGAAGAAATTTTGAGTAAAAGAGACTGTCCTAATGAACTATAACAGACATTGTAGTCTTAATGCATGCATTTGTTAGGAGATGATTACCAAACTCTGTCAGTGTGTAGCTAAAAGGAATAAATTTTTAACTAACTAGATTTTAGCTCTTATCGAAGTCTTCAAAACTAAATTGTGATGGATCTTAAATATTTATTGGCTAAAATTATTTCTCTCTCTCGAGATGAGAGGGCCTGAGTTTTACCTTTTTTATTAATTTATATATGAGGATCTTTGTGAAGGAATTGAGCTTTCTCACTGTATTTGTACTGTCTTATGGAAAGAAGAGGGAGAAAATCAGCTAGATTTTAACCTTTGAGGTAGCCACTTCATCCCTGGCCATCTTAGAAATGAGGTCTGAAATTAATCCCTTTACAATTGGCTTTACTGAGATTTAGTCCCAGAAAACATATTCCTATCAAGACTGCTGTTTTCCTAGAGAGATATCATTGCCATATCTTCATTCTTTCCTCAGTAATTAGCTATGCCATGTACCACACTCTTACACCATAACCTGTTTTGAGACCTTTGATTAAAGCAGTTTTCCACTCCATCATCACCTTTCAAAACAAATCAGTTTAAAGGTTTCCTTGTTGTCACGTGGGCTTCCCAGTTAGTATATTAGTCCTCATTAGATTAATTTTATGCGTGTCCCAAAATGGAATTTCAGGTGTTCATCTAGACATGCTTTCACCCTGCCATTTCCTTTGCCCAAAATCAGGTCTTTCTTTGTTCAAACCAAGAACTTCTTCCCTATCCTATTTAAATCTTTACCTTCTCATGAAATAAATTAATTCTTATCTCTCCTCCTGACTTTGAATTAGTCAATTGACAGCTCTTCTCAATTTTCACCAAGTCTATGACACAGAGATACACATTTAAAGATAATACACTGAATTCCTCAATGTCAAATAGCAAAGAATTATCAAAATGGAAATTTACTCCCATATCTACTTGCATACATTGTTTTTTCTCTACAAATACAAAAAAGTGCCTTGTGCATAGGACTGAATTTCTTTCCTTGAGTTTTTATTCCAACACCTTACTCACCCTACTTCATGGGAAATGATTAAAAGAAAGATCCTCTCCTATCATAAAACCAATCTAAGTCTTTGAAAGCTGCTTTTTTTCTATGCCCATTGCTTTTGATTTTGGACTTTACTGAATATTTTGTCAAAAAAAGGTGGGAAAAAGGTGCTACACTAGTAAGTAATCAGGTTCAAAGCAAATTTTGTCAATATTTGATACAAGTATGTATTTTTGGTTACAAAGAAAAGTGAAATTCTTTTTCTCTTTTCTTGTCGGCTAACTGTGATCCTCTCTGGTAAGCATGCTTATTAGCCCAAGGATTGTTTAAGAGCTGCTGCAGGGTTTGGTGTTTGCCTACTTTGCTTATGGGTGACAGACAAAGGTTTACAAAAGATTCAGAGCATGGCACTCAGGAACTGTGCAAGTTTCATTCTAATCCAAACTTTAAAGTAGGAAATTTTTCTTGTTATTTTTGCTAAAGATATCTTTTCTAAAATGGAAGTTTTCAAGGCATCGCCATGGTTATGATGGCACTGTCACTAACATGGCTGGTGTACTGTGAGTTGTGTTGAGAATGTGTTTAAGAGGCAGAGATTGTGATGCTGGAATCTGAAAGAAGAGTTACATTTTCTGGCACATTCATGAATCCCCACATTCACTTTGTGTATTATATTCCAATTGTTCTGTGTACCAGTGTGAAAGAAAGAAAAATAGTAAAATATGCTGTTGAGCTTCAGCTCTAGAGCACTGAATGAGCACTAATGGCATGTCTACATTACTCAGCCCAGAACTAGTGCCATCCTTGATAAGTCTCAACTTCTTCTAGATAAGCTGGTGTAGCAACACCAACACAATGCTCTACTTATGCTGGTGGAAGAGTGTCCATGCCAGCATGGCACACCACATGCTTCTTATTCCATACTAATAAGCTCTAACAGAAACTCTCGTGCTGGCGAGGCTTTCTGGCTTCCAGGATTTGTTTAGCTTCCTTGGAGCTAGTTCCACGGTGCTCTGTGGAAGAAAAATCATAACAAACTTTCCCACCACTCTTAGAATGGCACAATGTACTTCTGAATCTTCTACTTTTTCATCTTTTAGAGCATTTACAAGGCCCTAAATTATAATTAAAATAACATATACCAAACTGTACTTTAGAAAATACTATCTCTATATTCTCGCCACAAGTTCATTTAGGTGATTGTTCTTTTTCCTTACAAAAACCTCCTCAATGAAAAAAGTTTACACTATTTTGTGATAAACCTGTTTTCATAGTCCTGCCCTAACAATGCCTACTAAAGGGCAGGCAGGAAAAGGCATGTCAACTTAAATATTCTTGAATATTTTAGGTGCAAGCTATATGCTGGACAGTTTTACCTTTTCAAGACTAAGGTATGTGTCGTTAAATGCTTAAAAAAGACTTCATCTTAGAAACCTTAATGTTAGCAACTGAAGCCATGTTTATTAATATGAAATGTTGTGCAATAATACTAGCTTTGGAGCATACTTCCCATGAATTAATTACTGAGGGGGACAAATTATTGAAACTAATTATCAAGGATACACTTATTGAGAAAAAAACTATATCCACATCTTCAGCATATAGGGCAGCTGCACGGTGGGCAAGGAATCTGCTCTGTGGCTTCAGCCCCACACATACTTGGCCTGCATCCTTAATTGGTAGTGCATGAGGGAGCTCAGAGCAGCATCAGTTAAGAAGATATGGGGGCACAGTGATGTGAAGATACAACAATCTGGCCATGTATATCAAGGCAGGTACAGGAACCAGATGGTATGGCTGCTGCCTATTTTGAAGATAAAGAGGAAAGGGAAGGAAATAGAAGGGAAACACGAAGGAAAACATACACACAAAGTAAATCAAATCATATTCATTCAGTCATTACTGATTTTTACTCTACCCTGAAGACCACTGACATTGATAGGAACCTTAGACAATTTCTATTATGGAGTGTTCAGAAGGAGTTGATGTTTCTATGTTGGAAGGGGTTTTATGCTGAAAATCAAGGAGATGAACTCACATGAATATATCTGTGAAAAAAAGCAAAAATCGGAAGAAGGAATTTTGAATATGAAATAGTAAATCTGTCACCAGACAAACTCATTGAAAGGAAGAAAGTCAAATATCTCTCTTACCTGCAACTCAGACTTTCTAAGGAGATCAGGATAGGGCAAAACCAACCCCAAAACCAAAAAAAAAAATTTTTTTTTTTTTTTTTTGCTTAGTGAGTTTGAAGGACTCTCTTACCTCTTAGAAATATTAATCTGACTGACATAGAGGAAAGATCAAAAGGATTTAGACACTGTGGCATTGTGGATCTTTCAATTTGCTTAGCATTCAGGTCAGTTTTTCCTCAGCATCAATCAAAGACAAAGAGACATGGAAGCTGATGGAAGCGGAAAAATACTTTCTGGCCTTAGGCATTTGTTTACTAATCATATGGTATTGCTCAGTGAAGTGATTCACTTTTAATGGGTTGCTTAGCTGTGTAGACCAAAGGGAAATGAAAAAAAGAACAACAACGAGAAAAAAATAACAATTTGTGTTATTATTACCCCAGTGGCTCAGTGGATCACATGAAATACTCATAGACAGATCCTCAGCTGATATAAATTTTAACAATTCCACTGAAATCAAAGGAGTTATGTCCAATTACCAATTACATCTTCAGTTTCTGTTTATCATAGATTTTTAATAATTTATCATAAATTCAGGAAAATTAATAAATAAGTACTATTAAGGGTATCAATACATGGTATCTACCATAAAGCTTCTAGATTTGATTTAAGCAGAGATGGTTATTTGGGGAACTTAAAGGAAAATCGAATCAACTAATTTTGGAAAATTGTGAAAATACTACCTTTTTTTTGTTTTCTGCAGTAGGATATATAGAGAATGCTGTATTTGTGCTCTTATGTATTCGGTGGCTGTTGAACAGGTGTTTCTTGCTTCCACAAAACTTCTGTGCTAAAGTATTTGCTCTCATTGCTTCAACTCAAGTCTATTTTCAGTTGTCAGAAAATACTCTTGCCTTGTTCATCCCCTCCATGGAAAATTTAACTTATTAAAAAAAAAAATCAAATAGAATTTTCAATCCTTTTTTTGAAGAAGAGTTGGAATTTTCAGTGAAAATCAATATTTCCCATTAAAACTTTTTTTGTTAGACAGGAAAATCAACTACATGGTGCTAAGTAATTTCAGTTAAGATTTTACTGTGACTCAATCATGACAAGCTATATAAACTAATAAATGAATAGCAATTTCTCATTCCAAAGACAACATATAAATATTTATTTTACTTTGGGGGAGGTACCTTTATCTTTCTCTTTTTCAGTCACAGAATACCTCCTTTCAACAGTTTTATTTCTCCTTTATTTCTGTTGGTTTTGTGATTAAATCAGTGTCACCTGGAGAACACAGAGCTTTTTCTCTTGCGTTTTCTAATGTATGAGATCTTCCTTATTTTATTCAATTTTCTTAACTGGATTGTTGAAGTTCACATTTTCTTAAGTGGCATCCCACACTTTTTTTTTTTTTAGCTCTAGTACCTGTGAGTTTTATTTATGTTTTTTAATAGACATTTATTTTCCTTCTTGGCCATTAGATAGTTGTACCGTCAACATTGCCTTCATCATGAGTGCAACTGATTACATTTCACAGATAAAGAATGAAAGGTCATTATTCAGTAAATGTTCACTGTTAATGGGATGTGTTGAATAAATCTTATAATGATTATAAGGGAGCTTAGTAACATCTTGGTATAGTAATGCTTCTTTTATAGTTAGAGGAAAGAAAATATTTGAAAAAAAAACATGAGAACTTAAGCTTCCATGTGGAACAGAAGGTCTTTCTGTTCATATAAAAAGTGAGTAATTGAATAAATAATTTTTCTTGAATTAATTGTTTTGACTTACAATAATACAGCATTATGAGAAGTTAGTACTTATGACAAAAAACACTCCCTTGTCTTCCTATGGAACACAAACAAACAAAAACCAACCAACCAACCAACCAAAACACAAAAGACCAAACAAAAAATCCCCCAAACAAACAAACAAAAAATCCCACAATGTGGTGTTTCTTCTTCCTCTTTCCTTTTTTTTAGTTTTGTTTTATTAAGTCATTATATTTCACACATGCATTTTGTTGATTGCTGCATACAATTATCTAATAGTGTCTGAAAGCTACCGTACAGCTACTCAGTTTTTTAGGATAATAGGCTGCATACGGTTGATACTGGTTCCTTTCAATTTTTGGTAACTGTGAATGCAGAGCATTGTCTGAAACTTATTAAAATAATTTGGGAAAGTTAATTATATATATTAGATGGAGATTAGATATAGATATAGATATAGATATAGATATAGATATAGATATATAGATAGATATGTTTTTATTACCAAGAAATTTAATGGAACATGCTAAGTTTTAATATAATGAGATCAATTATACTAAAAGTAGAAACTAAAAGAGCAAGGAGGCTGTCAAAACAGAAACTTCCATAAGAAGATCCAAATATTGAAGATAATCATGTTACAAATAAATTCCTTTCTCTCTATAGCTGTGTAAGAGCAAAAAGCTGATATTTTCATTTTTAGAGCAAACCAAAAGAAAACTGAGGAAAAAAAAGCTTATACTATTTGAAATTTGCAGGTGCAGCATGCTACGTTCGGCAGAATTCCATAAGCTACCTCTAGCATATACTATCCCCCCAAATCCAAATATATTCATTAATTCTACACTGTCTAAATGCCAGATGAATGCTCATAGTTGTATAGATTCTCAGAATGAAAGCTGCAGTTCTTACTATATAAACACAAACTACACATTGACTATTAATCATGTAATATAATAAAAATATTGAGAGATTATGAGTGGAGGGGTTTTTAATGACTGCTATTAGGGGCTCATTTAGTACACTGAATTTGAGTTATGGTCATTGATAAAATCCAATTGTTATCACAACTTTATTTCAGTCAATCTTTAACATTATTTTCTACAAAACTTGATTATTTTTTTAATTAGATTGCACAAAAATATAATGTATCTTTTTCATAACACTAAAAAGATATTTACATTAATAGCTAATGTTCTCGTGTCTGGAGACTTAGTTCAGGAATATGGCAATTTCATACTTTTGAAGCTAATATCAATAAAGAAAAAAGTGTGACAAGCAAGGTGGAAAATACCGATTATTGTAGAAATTCAGTCTGAAAGCTAGGTACTATAATATTGGTATTTAAATGGATTTAGAAGCATAGTTTTTGGTTCACAGAGAGAGCTTTAAATGATTTATCGAGCATTATTAATATTATTGTCGTGTGAAAACAAAATGGTCATTTAAGCACAATGCTTCCCCTCAAGGAATACTTACAAAGTGTTTTGTTACCTCAGATAAACAAACTTTATTATATGTTCTATGAAAAATGAGAAAAACATATTCTGCCCTATATTGCCAAACTAATACAGGCATTCATTTTACAAGAACCATACAAAACATACACTTCTGCAGAAGATTCATGACGGAATTTATATGAACAATTGGAACATTATAGAAAGAAACACAGGGACACTGGAAGATTTTGTTGTAAGGGATACAAAGGATTTAAAAACTAACATTCAGGGATATTGTCCTAGTTGAAATGATATAAAAATGTTGTACTTATTAAAAATACATTAATTGCACATGCTTGTACTTGCAGTGGGGAAGCACATTTTATGAGACTAATTTTTGGAAAGAAAGATATTTTTTCTCTAGTGAAGAGTGATATTCACATCTATTTAACATTTTCTTTACACAGCATTTAACTTTCTGAATTGTTGCTATATGAATTGTATATTAACTGTATTTAACTAAATAATGTGTTTCCATGCTCCTAGCTTCAAAATCTGACTTAGGAGAGTTGGGACATATAAACTAATTTCTTCTGTATTTTTTTTAACTGCAAAATTACAAACAGATAAATCAGTTACTCATATTATATAAGATGGCAGTGCACTGTAGCTGCCATTTCCTGGTTTTGAGAAGTGTTCACACTATAGTAGGAAATGAAGTTTACTACTTTGGTTTTCCATGTCCCAGGCACTGTAAGACAGGCAGCCAGAGCACAGAAAGCTACATACAATGGATTAGAATGTTCTCATGGTCTGGAAACATAGATATGTGAGACTGTATGACAGCAAACACCTAAAATTAGGTGGCCTGAGAGTTCCTTATGAAATCACAGGTTCAAATTAGAATTAATGAGCAAAACTTAATTAGAAGTTCTAATTATTTTATTTTTGTAAACTTTCAAAACTGTATTTTCTATAGCAATGGATTGCTAGATTTTAATACATAAGGTTCATTCTTTCATGAAGGCAAAGTGTCTGTCTTTGGGTATACTCTTTACAGAAGCATGATCAAATGTATGTCTACTGCAGATTCAGGTCACAATTAAGCACAATTAAAAGAAATCTCAAAGAATATCAGAATTGCAAAGTAAAGCCATTGAATATTAGTAGAAACAAGAATTCACCCTGCTGTGCGTACCCATAATGACACATACTCCAGTTACACTCTCTCACCTGTCATTTTCCATGAGACTCCCAAGCTACAGCAGATCGTACTTATTACAGCTCCCTTCATTCCACTCTGTTGAGATGGGAAACAAGGATAATGACTGCAGACCAGAGTGAGCTGGTGTGTGACCAGTACAGATTGGGATATGTACTGAGTTCCCGTTAGACATCTCCAATATTAGTGCAGTTAGAGCCTGGGGTTATTTACACTGGAAGTGTAGAAATGTGGACTGTTTCTTTCATTTGAATGGTGGGCAAAACAAACTTCTGAAAGTCCTGCTGAGCACCAGCCATTGTTTGTGTTGAGTGGCTTTGTGGAGATGGCAAATGTGCAGTTGTATAGTAAACTCTGGTAAATATCTAACAAGACAATGAAACCTGAAATTCTTTCTGTGAACAGGTATCAATGTAAATCTAGACATGTAAGAATGTACATTTAGACACGTTTTAGCAGAAATGAAAAAGGCAAGCCTCTAGGAGCACTTAGCACTACTACTCACAAAGTTGAAATATCCTTGAAAAAGTGTGGATGGTCTCACAATTTCCAGTCATGTGTGTAAGATATATATATTGATTGATAAGAACAAAGCAATGCATTTTTTCTAATCTTGTTTTGAAAAGAATGAACATATTGTCTGATTTTTTTAAAAATAATCAATCTTAGAGGTCTAAAATGGAAAATATCTCCTGAAGTGCTTTGTTTTGTATAGTTGTAATAATCTGAAAGCAAGACCTTGATAATGGAAAGTGTCAAATAATCTTAGCTGCCTTTAAAACATTATTATTTAACTGCCTACAAAACTCTGTTATTTTGGGAGAACACATAGCTCTTTTTAGAAGCAGCATTGGTTTGGAACACTGAAAAAGTAGGAATGAACACTTAAATAAAGTGAATAAACTTGTATTGTCAATATCCTTTATTGTATGTTCTGTATGAATATGTATATGTAGATCCTTGTAGCATTATTCAAAGCTGTTCTACAATCCCCAAATTGTACTGTTCTACATCCCCAGACGATTGCTCTTATTCTGATGATTCTGCTTCAAAATGTACGTTGCAGAAATACTCATAATGTAGAAATAACTAAATCCGCGCAGGAGATACAAAGCTGACTTTTGACCACCTCTGCAGTCTCCATTTATGAGCCACTTATCACTTACCACTTTCAGGCAGGACAAAGAAAACCTCGCTCTCCATCAAAGTTTTATGCAGTAGGAAAACATGGCAACTGAACAGACAGAGGTAAGAATGAAAAATCTACTATCGACAGAGAAAAGACAGAAAACAAACTAATTTTTAAAGAATTGTATTACATATGTTGTGGCATACTGCCAAAGAAGAGTGTTTTACATAGAAGTCTAGTACCAAGAAACAGAAGGAAAACTCAAAATTAGACCTACTGGCCTAGAATGGACACTCTTGGCAAGTTGCCTTGGCATCTGAAAATGCAGGTAGCAATAAATTTTGAGTGGGGTAGATTACCAGACTCTCCTAAGCGAGAGACAAATCCAGTTACTCAGTACCCTAATAAGGAAGAGGGGAATCACTGGAGAGGGAGTCTTCTTGAAATGTTCTTTAGTACAAAAAGTCCCATCGGCATAGGATGGTCTGCATTGTATAGCTTTTTTATTAGATGGGAATTCATAATATCACAATCTATCTTTTATAGATTAATTATAAAATTTCTTAGAATATGGCCAAACTTTAATTTTATTGAGTTACTGAAAGTTGTATGAAATTTCCTAATCATACTCTTTTTTTAACCAGGTCAATTGTACATTTTATAATAGTAATTATTTCAAATGAATACTAATAATTCAATTTTTCCATAGCTAAACATATTTTTATAGCCATGAATATGCAGAGCTGTCACTTTCTGCTGACAATTTCAATACTAATGGGTCCCATATATTAACAACTGATTTACTTCTAAATGCTGAAATACAGCACTTAATGCACTATGCACAAATACTTAGTAATTTGTTGACAGCCAAGTGGTTTCTAGTCGTTTTATATGCATTTTTTCAGTTTTTTATCATCGCTGTCTGTATAGACAAATACACATACATTTAAAACTTAGGCAACGGCAATTTTATTACAAATATGAAGAGGATATTCTCTTATAATACTCAAATAGAAATAAAAGTAAACTGTAAGTTGTGCAATAACCTTGGAAAACTAAGTATAGCACATGCTTTCTGAAAAGCTGAACTTTAAGAAAAAAGATACGACTTCTATAAAGAATAGGTATGTTTTCCTTTCTTATTCAGAATTCCTATTAAAGTCAATAGGAATTAAAAAAAGGTGAAAAGATTAGACAAGAAAGGTGATTGAAATAGAATGAAGCTGAATAGCTGAATGTATTACTGTGTTGTTATTACTTGGCACAAAGTAGCTTTGCACTTCTTCAAGGTCTTTTGTAATAACTTAGGCTTCTCAAATTACTACAAAATAATTTTGCATTTAACCTACAAATATGAAAGTGGATATACTAAAAAAAACTTTTTTTTTTTTTTAATATCTGATTATACCAGTAGCACAATTCTGCTATGTTCCCACTACATTATAGTTCCACTGGTTTGGAGTTTTGCTTTGAAAGCCATGTCAATGTAATGGAAACTGAAATAATTCATTATAGTACCTTTCTGAGCTCTACCCACAGGTGTGAGGCATCTGGGAAGGGGGCATAGATGGGGCAGACCTTGATTGGCATCCAGACTTATCAATAAGAATATTCCATGCCATTAGCGTTATGCTTCATTTTTAAGGAGATTTGGGATCTTCCAGCTAAGATCTTTTCCTCATTCAGTCAGTGCTGCTTCCTGGGACTGGCTGCTTGGTGTGAACAGAATTCATAAGGAATTGTGTTGAGTCTCTTTTATTTTATTTTCTATTATATATATACATATATTTACTAGTAGTGGATTAGTATTTTGTTATTTTATTAAACTGTGTTTACCTCAATCCAAGTTTCTCCCTTCCTTTTTGATTCTTTCCCCTATTTGGGGGTGGGATGGGGGTGTGTGTGTGAGCAGCTATTGTGGTCATATTGCTAGCTCAGGTGTAAACATGACAACTGCAAATTTAATAATATAGTATTTCTACAGATTCCTTGATGCCTTTAGTCCTAGTTTGAATCTGCTTGACTTCTGTATCACCTATTTAAATTATTCTGGACTTTCATTAGCTATATGACTTCATGTATTTGTGTTTCAAACAAAAACTACACAGTATTCTCTGAGGCCCGTATACATTGCTGTCAAAAAAATAATTGATAGTAACAGTACAGAAAAAACCAAAATTATCCATCCTTTGTTGATACAGAAAAATGTTAACAGATATCTTTTATACTTTTATATCATGATTATCTGAGAGAGTTGGGGTTGTTCATCCTGGAGAAGAGAAAGCTCTGAGGAGACATTACTGCAACATTTCAGTACTTAAAAAGGGCCCACAAGAACGATGGGGACAGACTCTTTAGCAGGGCCAGTTGTGATAGTACAAGGGGTAATGGTTTTAAACTAAAAGAGAGGAGATTCAGGCTAGACATGAGGAAGAAATTTTTTACTATGAGGGTGGTACATTAAGGGAACAGGTTGTCCAGAGAGGTGATAGATGCCGCATGCCTGGAGACATTCAAGAACAGGCTAGACGGGGCTCTGAGCAAACTGATCTAGTTGAAGATGTCCCTGTTCATTGCAGGAGGGTTGGACTAGATGACTAGATGACTTTTAAAGGTCCCTTGCAACCCAAGGTGGGATTCTATGATTTTATGATTCTATGATGTTTTCTTTAAAGTCATTTAAATAGGCAAATTAAGTGGAAAATTATAAATTTTAATATACATCAATATCTGACAGATACACAGACAGTCCCTCTTTGAAAATGTGGTCTTTGCATTTCTGTAATTGTTTATATTGGTCCAAAAGTGCCATTCCTTTGAGTTAATACTGCTGTTTACGATGGCCTCTTTGTTATGCCAATGGCAAATTGCCATGAATATCAGACAAAATTTTTACAATCTGCCACAGCAATAATAGAAATAAAAAATACAACACTTTGTGTGTTCTTTTTTTTTTTTCTTTTTTTTTTTTTTGGTGGTGTTGGCATGTTACATCTTTATCTTAATATTAAAAAGGACTGAGGTTTATGATGTTTTGGAATTTGCAATATTTTTTTATAGTTATGCAACAATAATGACCCCTGTGATAATGGTAAGCCCATATCAGCATCAGTTGCCGGTTGTAAGAAAGTCACTAGAAAGGTTACTCGTACTGCAGATGATGGCAACAGGCCAGACTCATCCCAAGGGGCATCATCAAGGGAGGAAGTGACCACTACTCGGTCCTTTTCTCCAGGTGAGCTGAGAGATCTGCGAAAAGACCGTAGTCGTCGTGATGCTGAGAATATTGTAACCTGGATGCTCCGATGCTGGGATAATGGGGCTAAAACGATAGAACTGGAGGGCGGAGAAGCAAAACAGCTGGGATCTCTATCAAAGGATTCCACCCTTGATAGGGCAATTGCACGTGAGCACAACTCCGCTACTCTCTGGACCCGACTCCTGACAGCTATGAAAACAAGATTTTGTCACAAGGACAATTGTCAGTGCACATCAGGGAAATGGAATACTATGGAGAGAGGTATCCAGTTCCTGAGAGAATTAGCTGTACGAGAGATCATCTATTTTGGGCTGAAGAGCCAAGAGGGGATAGACCCAGATAGAATCGAGTGTACACGATCTATGTGGCTCAGATTAGTACAAAGTGCACCACCTTCATATGCTAAGTCATTGGCAGGAATGGTCTTGTCAACTGGTGGTAGAGAAAGTGTTTCTGACATGATTGAGCAGCTCTGGGAATTTGAGGACAGCCTTGCTGGTTCTCTATGGGCTTGTGTCTCTGCTGTGGAGAAACCGTGTGAAAATCTGATGACCGGTTCAAAAAGCTGTTGCAAGAAATCAAAGTACTCAGAGAAGACACACATGCTTCATGAACCAATGTTGCAGCTATTAGGAGAAGGCATTTCCAATCTCCGGAGAGAGAGCAGAGGCAGACCAGCACCAGAAGTTCACTGTGGTCCTTCCTACATGAGCAGGGAGAAGATATGAATAAGTGGCATAAAAGATCTACTTCAGAACTTCAAGAACGAGTACGTGAGTTAAAAGGGAAAACTCCTAAGAAAAGGTCTGCTCCAGTTTACAGAAGGGACAGAAGAGATTCTGATGCTCATGAAGGAACCTCTAATTCACACTCAGAGACTGTGCAAGACAGACATTAGTGGTGCCCTGCCTCCAGCCAGGCAGAGGAATGGGATAACAGAGTTTATTGGACTGTACAGATATGATGGCCTGGTACAATGCACCCCCAGGAGTACAAGGCTTTGGTGGACACTGGTGCTCAGTGCACGATAACTCCTTCAGATTATAAAGGAACGCAATCCATGATTATTTTTGGAGTGACTGGGGAATCCCAGGAACTGACTGTTGTAGAGGCTGAAATGAGCCTAACTGGAAAAAACTGGCAAAAGCATCCCATTGTGACTGGCCCAGATGCTCTGTGCATCCTTGGCATAGACTACCTCAGGAGAGGGTATTTTAAGGACCCAAAAGGGTATAAGTGGGCATTTGGTATAGCATCTGTGGACACTGAGAAAATTGAACAGCTGTCTGATTTGCCTGGTCTTTCAGACGACCCTTCTGTTGTAGGACTGCTGATGGTTGATGATCAGCAGGTGCCAGTTGCTACCACGACGGTGCATCGTCGACAGTATCGCACCAACCAGGACTCTTTGATTCCTATTCAGAAATTGATTCGTCAACTAGAAAGCCAGGGTGTGATCAGTAAGACTCGCTCACCGTTTAATAGCCCAGTTTGGCCAGTGCGTAAGTCTAGTGATGAGTGGAGACTAACTGTAGACTATTGTGACCTGAATGAGGTTACACCACCGTTGAGTGCTGCTGTACTTGATATGCTAGAACTGCAATTTGAACCGGAGTCAAAGGCAGCCAAGTGGTATGCCACCATTGATATTGCTAATGCATTTTTCTCTATCCCTTTAGCAGCAGAATGCAGGCCGCAGTTTGCTTTCACCTGGAGGGGCATCCAGTACACATGGAATCACTTGCCCCAGGGGTGGAAACACAGTCCTACCATCTGCCATGGACTGATCCAAACCACGCTGGAAGAAGGTAAAGCTCCAGAACACTTGCAGTATATTGATGATATCATCGTATGGGGCAACACAGAGAAAGAACTCTTTGAGAAAGGTGAGAGAATAATTCATGTTCTTTTGGATGCTGGTTTTGCCATAAAACGTAGTAAGGTCAAGGGACCTGCACAAGAGATCCAGTTTTTAGGAGTAAAATGGCAAGATGGTCGGCGTCAGATCCCAATGGAGGTGATCAACAAAATTTCAGCTATGTCTCCACCTGCTAATAAGAAGGAGACACGGACTTTCTTGGGTGTTGTAGGTTTTTGGAGAATGCATATTCCCAACTACAGCTGGATTGTGAGCCCTCTCTATCGAGTGACTTGTAAAAAGAAGCAATTTGAGTGGGGACCAGAACAATGACAAGCCTTTGAACAAATTAAGCGTGAGATAACTCATGTGATGGCTCTTGGACCAGTTCGGACTGGATTAGATGTTAAAAATGTACTCTACACTGCGGCTGGAGATAATGGTCCTAACCTGGAGCCTCTGGCAGAAGGCACCAGGAGAAACCCGAGGTTGACCCTTAGGTTTTTGGAGTCGAGGATACAAAGGATCGGAGGCCAATTATACTCCAACTGAAAAGGAAATACTTGCAGCTTATGAGGGAGTCCGAGCAGCTTCAGAAGTGATTGGTACTGAAGCACAGCTCCTCCTGGCACCTTGACTGCCGCTGCTGAGCTGGATGTTTAAAGGGAAGGTTCCCTCCACGCATCATGCAACCAATGCTACATGGAGTAAATGGATTGCACTGATCATGCAACAAGCTCGAATTGGGAGTCCCAATCATCCAGGGATCTTAGAAGTGATTACAGACTGGCCAGAAAGTAAAGACTTTGGGATGTCCCCAGAGGACGAGGAAGTAACACATGCTGAAGAAGCACCACCATATAATACCCTTTCAGAGACTGAAAAGCGGTATGCCCTGTTCACAGATGGATCCTGCCGTCTTGTAGGAAAACATCGAAGGTGGAAAGCTACTGTGTGGAGTCCCATACGACGAGTCACAGAAGCCACTGAAGGACAGGGTGAATCTAGTCAGTTTGCAGAAGTGGAAGCCATCCAGTTGGCCTTGGACATTGCTGAACGAGAAAAGTGGCCAATACTTTATCTTTATACTGACTCATGGATGGTGGCAAATGCCTTGTGGGAGTGGCTACAGCAATGGAAGAAAAACAACTGGCAACGCAGAGGTAAACTCATTTGGGCTGCCACACTGTGGCAAGACATTCACAGGCAGGCTCTCTAGCTGAGCAGCAAAGTTTGTCATGTAGATGCTCATGTGCCTAAAAGTCAAGCCACCGAGGGACATCGAAACAACCAACAAGCGGATCAAGCTGCTAAGATTCAAGTAGCTGAAGTGGATTTGGACTGGCAACATAAAGGTGAACTCTTCTTAGCAAAGTGGGCCCACGAAGCTTCAGGGCATCAAGGTAGGGATGCAACCTATAAATGGGCTCGTGATCGAGGGGTGGACTTAACTATGGACACTATTTCACAGGTTATTCATGAATGTGACACTTGCGCCGAAATCAAACAAGCTAAAAGGTTAAAGCCTGTATGGTATGGGGGCGACGGTTAAAGTATAAGTATGGAGAGGCTTGGCAGATTGATTATATTACACTTCCACAAACTTGTCAGGGTAAGCAGTATGTACTTACAATGGTAGAAGCAACCACCGGATGGTTGGAAACATATGCTGTACCCCACGCTACAGCCCAAAATGTGATCTTGGGCCTTGAAAAGCAAGTCCTTTGGCAACATGGTACACCAGAAAGAATTGAATCAGACAATGGTACTCATTTCAAAAACAGTTTTATAGACAACTGGGCCAAAGAACATGGTATTGAGTGGTTATATCACATTCCATATCATGCACCAGCTTCTGGGAAAATTGAAAGGTATAATGGTTTGTTAAAAGCTACACTAAAAGCACTGGGTGGTGGAACCTTTAAAAATTGGGATTCACATTTAGCAAAAGCCACTTGGTTGGTCAACACTAGAGGATCAACTGATCGAGCGAGGCCTGCACAATCAGAAATTCTATGTACTGTAGAAGGAGATAAAGTCCCTGTAGTACACATGAAAAATATGTTAGGAAAGGCAGTTTGGGTCACTCCTACCTCAGGCAAAGGCAAGCCTATTCATGGGATTGTTTTTGCTCAAGGTCCTGGTAGCACCTGGTGGGTGATGCTTAAAGATGGAGAAGTTCAATGTGTACCTCAAGGGGATTTGATTTTAGGTGAAAATAGTCAAGACTGAACTGCATGATGTTAATTGTCAACAGTGTCTAATAAGTGTCTTTCAGATCAAGACAGTGGTGATGGAAGCAGAGCTAGTTTCTTTGAGCGGCGCCTGACAACTTCTTCAAAGTTGATGTCTGTAACCCACAAACAGTGGTCATGAGATGTACTAGATGTGTGATAAGTGAACTTAAATGTTTTTCCGAAGGATGGTCCATGGACTAAGAGAATGATGAGCTACACCTGCATATATATATGTATATAGTTGTTGTAATTAATTAGATTGCATTGATAGATTGTATTAATTAGATTGTGTTGATGAGGTTTAAATATGCCGTGAATGGTATGTTATAAGGGGTGGAATGTCTTGGGTCATTGAGGAGGGGCAACGAGAGGAGGTGGTCTGGGTCAGGTGACCACAAATTGACCAATGGGAGTATTCCATCCTATTCACGACTTCCTGGATTTAAAAAGTGGACCCAAAGGACTTTCTCTCTCTCCTGCTGGGTCTCCTGCTGCTTTGCTTCTTCTCTGTGTTTTTCTGCTGTCCCTGCAAGCTGAGGCCTCGTGACAAACTGAATCTAGTTCTGGTTGGCTGAAGGATCCTGCCAGACTGGCTGCTGGGAATTGCAAGACTGGTTCTATAATATTTGTTCTGCTTTATTTTTCTCTATGTTTATTTAGTAGTGTTAGTAAAACGTGTTCAAATTTTCCAGCTTTCTTCTCTCTGTTCTTCTTTTCCTTTCTTCTCAAAATCGCCTGTCCTTAGTGAAAAAAGGGGAGGAGAGGGGGGGCGGAAAACGGGAGGGGGGAAGAGGGTTAAGGAAAAATACATCTGCCGCAGTTTTGTTTGTCTCCCCATGATCAAACCACGACATATATACAATATAAACTGTATGCTTTCCTCTTCTTTTTCAACTCCATTTTCTCCAGCATAAATACATCCAGAACATTGTTTGGGAGACAGCATCAGTAATTTTAGAATGAAACTACTTACACATTCATAATATAGAATCATAGAACCATAGAATCATTTAGGTTGAAAAAGACCCTTAAGATCACGAGGTCCAACCGTAAACACTGTCAAGTGCACCACTAAACCATGTCCCTAAGCACCACATCTACATGTCTTTTAAACAGTGCCAGGGATGGTGACTCAACCACTTTCCTGGGCAGCCTTTTCCAATGCCTGACAACCCTTTCCATGAATAAATTTTTCCTAATATCCAATGTGAACCTACCCTAGTGCAACTTGAGGCCATTTCCTCTTGTCCTATCACTTGCTGCTTGGGAGGAGAGACAATACCCTTCATGCTACAACTCCCTTTCAGGTAGTTGAAGACAGCAATAAGGTTTCCCCTCAGCCTCCACTTCTCCAAGCTAAACAGCCCCTGTTTCCCAAACTTCTCCTCAGAAGACCTGTGCTCCAGACTCCTCACCAGCTTTGTCATCCTTCTTTGGATGCACTAATCTATATTTGTTTATACTTTATATGCACACAAATAAATTTGATTATATATAAACTGGTATACATTACTGATATATTTGGCCAGTAGCTCTTTTGAGGGCTAGAATAGAACATCATGATAATATTTTGTCTTTAATCAACTCTATTTGATATTATGTACATCAAAATTATGAGCTCTATGTGAGATTTAGTATTTTGAGAGGGGTGTGTCCAGAAGTAATAAAAATGATGAAAAGAAGTGCTCTATCCTTAGTTATTACATTTCTTAATTTCCATCCTTTAAAAATAACTGTATCCTACTTCTAAACAGAATTATTTTAGCAACAGATTCCATTTATTCTCAGTATAGTCATGTTTTTGTCTGAAGTAATATACAGTGCCTCTCTTTCGGGCACTGAATTGACAAGAGGACCCAATTGCCAGGAGAGTCAGAGAGAAGCACTTATATATCTTAAAAAAACATAGATTCTCATATCAGCTGGATTTAACTAGGAAAATTATCAGACTTCCTTTAGGAGGCATGGGGGAAAGAACTGGACTTTTTTTGAAATGGAGTTAGACAGTATTTCTGAAGAAAAAAATCACATGGCATGAGTATATGAGAAATAGCTCACCAAATCATGAAACCCCTATGAATGCAGGTCTGGCTTATTTCAAGGAAGAACTGCTGTAGAAAGCATGACAAAGCCATGGACACCTATCAAAAGACAGACCAATATCTACCAGGAATATTTATGAAACAAATCAAGATGCATTTGCTAAGCAATTATTAACTTACTCACTCAGAATTTAGGATAAAGTGCTTTATAAATTGAAAGGAAAATGCTTTTACTTCTACTAATCTCCTTCAGTTGAAGCCACTGAGATTTGCCGTTGACTTTCCATAGCAGGAAAAATCATCTCTCTAAATGTCTCTGATGCCTAATGTTGCAAAGATGTAAATTAATAAATGAGCATTTATAAAAGCCTTCAGTTACTAAGTGCATTCATTGAAATACTGAGTTCACTTTGACTGACAGGTATGCACCCAGAAAAAACACCACCTTATTAAACTTTAGAATATTTAATTAATTATTCTTACTTGCAAATGTTAAAAAATGAAGTGCAAAGTGCACTATACTATTAAAACAAGCATAAAAGTAACAATGTTTGGTTTAATGAGCTTAAAAGGCATTTTGTGACGATGCAGGCAATCACTCATAACACCAAATCTAGAGAAAATCAACTAAATAGATTTAATGACCTGCGAATAAATCACACACACACACACACACACACAAAAGGCTTGTAAGATCTGTCATAGCTAATTTGGGGTTTAAAATGTGTTTTATTTTCAGATTCTGTATTGAAGATGTTACCATGTTACCACTTACAGAAGGCTTTTTCCAAGGAAGATTTCACCTTTTTGTGGCTCTAATAGCCTGGGGACAGAGAACTTTCAAACTTTTATATCTGAGTGTATGCCATCATCTTGCTTAGGTGTTAGGGCTAACGCAGCTCACAATTCTTAATGGAACAGGAACAAAATGAGCATTGGAGACCCTGCTGAGCAAGCCAGCAAAAGTTAAATGTATCTGAAATTCTAAGTAGCTATGAAAAGTGATTGCAAGTTAAAAGCCTGCTGTTTTCTCTTGAAACAGTACAATGTGTAAATTAAGCTGTACAAGAAAGGGATAACTCTTAAGAAGCAGCTTGGGTTCTCTGTACATATAGATTAATTGTTAAGCTGTACTGGATAATTTTATATGAGAGAGAGAGAGAAGATACCAAAAGAGATTCAATTATTTCATAGTGTTAACTCATTAAAGGATGTTTTTGTCTGTAATTCCTTATCTGATGGCAATGTAGATATCGCCATTAAATAGTATACACAAGAGTAAAATCATTGACATACAGAACTGCTATCTATGCTTTCCTGCAAAAAGCACACAGAGGATTGCACTAGCAGGCATCTGAGTCTTAAAATGGTCACTTCCATTCATTGCTTTGAAAGACGTGAGGGAAATCCCAGGATAAGCTGAATAAGGGATTTGACTTTACTAGTTGCTTACAAGGATAGTCTGGAGAACTGGGATTTCCTAGCCCTCTGACTAACTGACAAATAAAACAACTATCTAAAACTCTCCACCAAATTTGTAATCTAGTAATATTTTTTAAAATTTATATAGAAGTAACTTTTGTCAGTCATAGATTATACTGATGTTGGCTCTCTATGTCACTATGTTACTGTGGCCCATGAAGATTTGATTGAAGATGTTTCAGGATTCTGTGTAGATGTATACATTGGAGCAGAAACAATTCTTCAGCAAAGACTGATTTAACTGTTTTCTTTTCACTTTGATGTGGTTCATTGCTATTATCCTATTCCTGAACTATGTTGCCACTTGTGATTTGTTTTGTATAACAAGTAAGCAAGTGCCTAAGTGCAAGTAGCTTTACTGAGGTTCTATTAAAAAAAAAATAAAAAGAAGAAGAATTTTGAGTTCTGGTCTGGTTTAATTGTCATATGCATATTTACTATAGCAATTGCATCTGTTTTAAGTCAATGTACTACACATATTTATACTCAAATTTTGCATTTCTCCTCATTACTGAGATATTATATTATGTTGCTGATTAAAGCTCCCATGAAGTTAAAGTGCAAGAGCTACTAATGTTATGGTTTGGCTGTCTTTGAGTGCACGCAGAGTTCTGACAACAATGCTGTACTGCCAAATCAAATATAGGATCTATACAGAGGAAGTATAACGGTGTTACATGAAAATGTACAGAAATGTGCTTGGTAAGACTTTAGTTGATTGTGTTTAAAATTGAGGAAAGATTTTACTGGGGTATTTTGGCTGTCTCTTTAGTTTTTTTAAGAGAAACAACAATCGTCCTTAGGCACATAACTGTGGGAAATAAGGCTGCAGAAAACTTGTGGGTAAAATCATAATACATTGAACCCAATGGTAAAATTCTCAATAACTTACATATAATCATGATTTTAACCTGAAAGTTTGACAACAAAAGAAAGGAAGGCATTTGGACTGACTTTTCAAGTTTCCTTTGATCCAAAATTTAAAATGTGGCATATGCTACTTTTTACAATACCTATTGTAAATATATCAGAAGTGAGCCTCATGTGAGGAAATGATTTAAAGGAACTTCTCTCATTTTGTTATCCAAACCTTATGATAATTTTCTTTTATGCAGAAATTTTGTCTTTCTTTGGTTATCCTGTTCAATGAAGTTCAGAAGTACTGCAAGATTCTACACAAGCAGGTCACAGTTATAATTTATGTAGAAGAGACTTATGTTTGTCAGAAGTACCCTTCTGTTCTTTGCCTATCAGAAAACAAAACAAAACAAAACCAACCCCCCCACTCAGTAGTGTTCAGAGGAAAACTGTGAAATGAAAACAAGGACAAATATAGAATAAGGACCTGATAACAGTATGTGGAAAGTGATTTACATGGTATTACAGCCTTTTAGACCTGACGTTTCATTCCTAATTCCTAAATGCCTTGCTCCTGCACAGATAAATAAATTTACTAAATCTGGATAAGTATTTGAAAGAGGCAACTGAAGAATATGGTAAAATACAGAGGGGAGTAAAAATACCTCTCGTTTCTCCCTAACAAAAAAGCACCAAAACCTAGGACAGAATAAAATAAGAAAAAAAAATATATATAAAATTAAAAGGACATGTAAGAGATTAGAGACAGGAAACTAGTGAATTAACATTGGAAAGAGTGATTAAAAAAAATAAAGTTTTGCTTTGATAGTTTCATTGCAGAATGTGTATATATTTGCCTACTTTTGTTTCATTCTCATTTGCTTTCAAGAATGCAACAGTTGTCAACAGTTTTTGCTTCTTTTTTTTTACAGTCTTGATTCTTTTAAGGAATTGCTGTAATATTCCTCATTTTGGGAATCTGTGTTCCTAAAGCAACCTCTGCAGCTAAGGTAGCTGCATAGGAAGGTTTTCAAGAGGCCGATGCAAAGGTTTTGGTTTATTCAAGTGGACTTCTAATCAGAATCTCAAATCTAAAAAGCCATTATAGGAATTAGAATTTGGAAGGAATGGGTTTGAGTCCTATCCTACAGCCCCACTACCTTTTTGTATCCTTAGTGCAACAGAAAATACATTTCAGAAGAGGATATATATCAGATGCTCTCGACATGATGCGTATTCAGTGCTGTTAAAGTAAAATAACAATTATTATAACTAAATATTTGAACTAAATAGAAGTATAAGTATTATTAAGGATACTATATATTTGAACCCGATAAGGTTCATTTACCCAAATACCTTGACCTTAGTCTTCTTTTGGACATTCATAACCATTGTGTTTATTATCTATTCCTATTAAGTTTTAATTGAAATCTAAAGAGGAAGTTATCAAAAAAAATGACTAATATTCTTTTGGTGGTGTTTGCTGTCATTTTTCTTCCCATAGACCAACAAAATTAGTACAATGGCAGTGCAATATGTCATCATCCTTCTTAAATCAAGCTGATCATGTTCAAGTGCAATTTTGTTCATGAATAAATTTTCACATTTCATTGAACAGCTAGTGATATTGATGAAAAAAAATACAATTTTATTTGCCTCTCAAACAACTGCCTGTTGCCTTTAAAGCCTCTCCTTCTTTGGCAGTCTGTCTTGTACATTTTCTTTAATGGATTAGTATGACTGAGAATGCCTGTGAGGTAAACAGTCTAGCATTAGTAAATAAAGATGGTGACAATACTGAAAAATGAAACTGTAAAGATGAGATTAGCAAAGGAAATTTTGGGGAAAAATATCAGAATTTCTCATTAAGTTTTTGTTTGTTTTAAAATCTATTACTGACCCTTATCCATATTTAACAGCAGAAATATCACACTCATGATTAAAAAGAGAGGCATTCAGGAAATTAAGATTTAGATGCCTGGATAACTCTTTTTAGAGAACCTCACTCAAACATGTGTGTGCCTGTGCTAGATGAGGGTTAAACAACACTGTGAGCCACTCCACTAAAGAAAACGTAGAATTTTAATGCTTGCCATAATCATGGTTTCTTGTTAATCTGCCCCTACTTCACCTTCTTCCCATTCTCCACTGAGAATGCCAACATTTTTGTCTAGTTCTTCTGGTTCTTCCATTTTTCCAAGAATACTTGTATAAGTCTATGGTCAATGTATCATGACCTCAGAATCTCATGTTCACGTAGTGATTTAATTTTAATTTCATTTAATATAATTTAATTTCATTTTCAAACAGGTACTGATTCCTATGTAGACAGTAAGTCCAGCTCTGTGGTTCTCCAAATTTTACTGATTTCCATCTGGTAGAACTATAAAAGGAACTGTAAAAATTTTAGAGATGGTTCTTTGAGAATGAATGGGTGATTCATGAGAGGAGCGGAGAGGAGAGGAGCGGAGAGGAGAGGAGAGGAGAGGAGAGGAGGAAGATAATTTCAGCAAATGAAATGAATGTGAATTGAAAAGGGTCCTTGCCAGACATTATGGAATAAATACAAATTAAAAAAAGCTTTTACCATCTTATTTTATTTTACAGTACATTTTTTTAAACATGCAACACATAAGATATTTGAAGAAGTAGTTTAAGAAGCTCTAAAAGAGAAAAAATGTCATTGAGATAGTTTGTTAATAAGTTAGGAGATATTTAAATATGTAAGTGTTTAGGTAAGATAAGTCAGACGAAAAGAAATTGGAGTTAGCCCATTTAGATAATGCAGTCATTCAGTCTATAAATTTGTTTTCAGGTAGCTGATTATAAAAATGCAAATAGATAAGACTGGTAGAATCAGTGGCTGATATACATTTGCTGGTGTTTTGAATAATTCTGAAAAAAAATCGGTCTTCAAAAGGATACAAAATATTCTGTCAAATTTTTACTTGTCAAGCACAAATTGTAATAAGGAATGTGGGATCTTCAACAGCTGAGAACAGTCTGTGGATCTAATTGCATCTGGCAAAATTATGTAAGATTTCTAACACAGAAATAAGTATTTAGATCCTTGCCTCTCAAGCTTAATATGTCTGAAAACAGAGGTGAAAGACTATGAACCCAGAGCTACGAGTGGTTGTAGAGGTTTCCCCTGAGAGAACTCAGAGGGTGTTGCTTCTAGATACAAGGCAGGGGCAGAGACACCTAGAAATCTTTTGGACTGGGGCTATTTCATTTGGTGGCAGGTATGTGTTTTCTATTAACTGGGTACCATGAACCTAAGTTTTCAAACTGAGAAGACATATTTAGAAATTTTACATCTGAATGACTGTGGCACACATCATCCTGACTGGTAACATGGATACTAGTATCAGTTACCACTGAACAGCCATCCATGGCTCTTTGTTGACAGAGAGGACCTTCATACAATGCCAGGTAGACTCAGGCTCTCTCAGGCTGGTAAGAATTACTGTTCTCTGGATGTAAAATAATAGCACCCTTGAGTTCTGGGAAGAGTGGACCTAATTAACCTCTTCTTATTGTTTCTTTGTCTTCTCTCAAGTATTCATCTGTATGACTTAAACTTGATTAGTTTATACCTTCCCATACAACAGTAAAGCTTAGTCTGGGTAGAATGTTGCTGCACCTTCTGATGTTTATGTGCCTCTCAAAGACAAGATGAATTTAGAGAGAATTTCTGATACATCTGTTTTCCCTAATATACTTTCTAAAGCCTGAGTTGCCAACTGTTAACATGAAAAGTTAAGGAAATTGTCCCTAGCTTCTGCTTACAGCTTGGCTGCTCTAATGCTGCCCATGGCAGTGGTTACGATGAGAAAATAATTGCTTAATTTATTTGCTTGTGAATATAGCTTCTGGGTGACGGTGCACATCTGGCCATGATTCTTTTCTTATTTCATTTCTTCAAAGAACAAAACACAGCCTTACTAGGTATGACAGAGGACAACTACCATCACTAAAAAGCATTTTCCATCTTCAGCCACATCAAGTATAACATGACAGCAGAGACTGGCACAGCTACAAGACAAGCAATTAACATCAATTAACGTGTAATGATGCATACATTTTTGAAACTGTAATTCTTCTACAGAAGTGAGCTACAACATGGTACTTTGTGAAGTGCTAAAAATTATTGTAGTATTTTCACGAGGTTCAACAAGGCCAAATGCGAGATGCTGCACCTGGGTCAGGGCAACCCTTGGTATCTATACAGGCTGAGGGATGAAGGGATTGAGTACAGCCTTGCCAAGAAGGACTTTGGTGTACCGGTGGATGAAAGGTTAGACATGAGCCAGCATGTGCATTTGCAACCCAGAAGGCAAATCGTATCTTGGGCTGCATTAAAAGGAGCATGGCCAGCAGGTCGAGGGAGGTAATTCTGCCGCTCTACTCTGCTCTGATGAGGCCCCATCTGGAGTAACATGTCCAGCTCTGAGAGCCTCCATAAAGTAAAGACGTGGACCTGTTGGAAAGGGTCCAAAGGAGGGCCACAAAATGGTCAGAGGGGTGGAACACCTCACTCATGAGGAAAGCCTGAGAGAGTTAGGGTTGCTCGGCCTGGAGAGGAGAAGGTTCCGGGGAGACCATATTGGAACCTTTCAGTACTTAAAGGGGCCTATAAGAAAGATGAGGACAGAGACTATTACAATAGGACAAGGGGTAATGATTTTAAACTAAAAGAGGGGAGATTCAGGCTAGACATGAGGAAGAAATTTTTTACAATGAGGGTGGTGAAACACTGGAACACATTGCCCAGAGAGGTGGTAGATGCCTCATCCCTGGAAACATTCAAGGCCAGGCCGGACAGGGCCCTGTGGAACCTGATCTACTTGAAGATGTCCCTGCTCATTGCAGGGGGGTTGGACTAGATGACCTTTGAAGGTCCCTTCCAACCTTAACTATTCTATGATTTTATGATTCTATGATCATGTCCTGTTGCCTGTGTAGCTGATTTGGACCATGCGCTCAAACAAGTTAAGGAACACATAGGAAATTTCTGATGTAGTAGCCAAATGAAAAGTTTATCCTGCAGCTTCTGGCTCCTGGAAAAGTATTTTTAAAGACAAAATAGCTGTACTTTGTGATTCCTAATATATAGTAGTCTCCCCAAATTAGGAACACATTATGTTAATGTGTCCCCCTATCTATCCCTGTTGAGAGGATTCTTATCCTGGTTGTAAATTGGTGTGTTAACTGAAGGTGCAACACATGAAACTATTGATGCCAGCTGTAGTGAAGGTCAAAAATTATTTTGAGTTTGGTGCAACTCTGTGTAAGTGTTGTTGAGAGGGACCATGGATGGAGATTACAAGATGTAACAAAGCACAATCCCTTTCCTCGTAAAACTGTCTTATGTGTGCCTTGGACTGAAAAATAGTATCCTTTTGTTGGTATCCTCTTGCCAAAATATTTAACTGAGATCAGTGAAATGGGTTCGTGGTACTACCACCATCAATGACTGTAACTCAAAAAGGTTGCCTTCAGCATCCTGAATTTGAACCAACACTGATTCTAAGATGCCTGGCAGCACAAAGATTGTCTGCCTCCTATAGCTGCTACAAGGTGATTGCATCTCTGAGAAATTCTCAGTACTTTCTTAGGAAACCTACTTCCACATGGCAGTCTGCTCAGAGGGATAAGCTGCTCCTCTCTGGTACTGCTTCTGTGCTGGGATTTGGAACACATGTTCTAGGAAAAAAAAAATACTTTAAAACAAAATGTAAGAATGAGTTGGGTGGTGATGGAGAGTTCGTTAAATGTCACAAGTAGATTACAGTTGTTTAGAAAATTTAAGAAAAGGTAAATGGCAAAGATGAACAACTAGATGGTCAGAATGACACATAAATAGAGGTTTGTAGGGACCTGGCAGTTGAAAACAAAGGGAAGATGCAGCACTTGAACACTTTTGTAATATGAACCACCTGAAGCATCTGGGGTCTCTTAAGGATCCCAGAGACAGCTGGTGGTAAACAGCTGGTGTGAAGGTACTGGGCACATGTTGGCGGGCTCTCTGGAATGCACACAGAAAGTTCCCTCTAAAGGCAATTTAAATCAAATGCATCAAAACCACTTTGAGACCAAAGAAACAATAGAAAACAACCAAAAGTCATATGGGGTTTTTCATTAAAAAAACAGTTATTACTCTGAGTTAAGTTGTTAAGATCCATCTGCTCTGAAAGAAATATGTACAAGGAAGGGAAGCCCACAAAATGAATTGAAAATTTTGTCTGAATTTAGAGTTCTAAATGAATTAGCTAAATTTTTAACTTATCTAAATGGCCTGCTATTAATTTAACGGAAGTAACTTGTATATAAAAAGAAAGTTAAATTAGTTAAAAATCAAGTGTGGTAATGACTGCATGAAATGAAATGAAACAGCATGTTCTAACACGGAGCTAATATGGCCCTGATACAACAATTCCTCTTCAAATATCTGATGCTTTCAAGGTGTGAAAGGAGATAAGTTTTTTATGATTTGCATAAGAAAAGTTTATCTGCAAGATGAAAATAAAGGGAAATGAAAAATATGATAGACTGTTTATTATATTCCAAGAACTGTGTCCCTTCCCTTCCTGAAGACACTCCACCAGTGCTTTTTGATTAGCCAGAATAAAAACTTTGCAGTTTCTGAAATAAATATCTTTCATGAAAGCTAAAACTTGGTGCCAAATAATCATTCTCTTTTTCTCTCTTGGTATATATGGTTGAAAATGTATTTCTTTACTAACTAGCAAGTAAGACATGAAGCTAATTAGCTTCTAGCCAAAGTGAATAATTAAGAAACCTTGGTGACAAATAGTAACAATTGGTCGCAATGAATAATTCTCCAGCTGTATTTCTTACTAATTAAACTTCATGAACCGAATATTAATCTGTAGTTAAAATAGTGTTCATATTACAACTATAGAAGGTGGTCTATGTTCTCAGTCATAATGAGGCAATTCATCTGATATGCAATTAGCTATTATCAATTTATATTGGCATAAATGTGAAGTATTCGACATGGCTATCAAAAAAGGCAGGGTACAAAAATATTGCCATATGAATAGTATAGATCAGTTCTGGAATGCAAAGATAAAGTTTTACTTCCCACTAAGTAATACTACCACAATCCATATATGCTCCTTTCACTCTGCTTCTTTCATCTTTTGCAGTATTTGAGGGTAGTAAGATTCTGAAGATGGAGTGGTTGAAGGGGTGAAAAGGGGAGGGGGAAGATATTCTATTACTTTTTTCCTGGAGAACCATCTTATTTCTTTATTTAGTAATATCTAGATTCAGGAAAAAAAAAATGACCATCCATAAGAGACACATGTAGCCCCTGGAAATAGAATTCTGGGGCTTTTTACTCTGTGCTTTGGAATCATAATAGATAATAGTTCTCAGCTGGGATATGGGGAAGCCAAGCAGTATGCATGTCTTAAATTTTTCCACTCTCTAGAGGAAAAAACATAAAATGCCAGCTCACCAAATGAGCTGATATGTGATTTTCTGAAATATTAGCTTGGTCCTATAAATTAGAGGAAGAAGACGCAAATAGGCTGAAGAATAAAGGTCACCTTGCTGGCCTGCTTCCTAGTCAGCTATTACTATTATTCAAGGGCATGGCACTTCATGTTGCAGTTCTGAAGCAAATCTTAAAAGCAGTCTTGAATTATTCTAGATTTAGGCACCTGACCCCTACTTTAGTCACCAGAGTTTTTTATTGGAACTATTTCTGGATCTGTGTAGCAGGCTGGGTTACAATTATTGCCGCTAATCTGATCCTAACAGAGTTTAGTGTACACCTATCACCCAGGAGAATCTTATGACTGGTTGCACATAAAAAATGAACATATTACATTTTCCACAGGTTGACAAGATTTTAATTACATTTTAAGTAATGTTAATGTCCATCAAATAAATACAGATTTCCTGAATGACTTTGAAGAACAGCCTCTCGGAAATATTACAGCCTTTTTAAGAATGTCAAGAGTATTCTACTGAATCTTAGGATAGCATCTGTTTTCAAAAAGGGTGACAGGAGAGAGTCACACAGTGAATGGGTACAATCAAACTCCTATATTTATATGGAAAAGGAAGTCAGAGAAGACACAGCTAGAATTCAAAGGCTACTGGTTTTATTCTGTTCATTCAAGGAAATCACCTTATTCTGTCCCCTTCTTGAGGGGAGGATGATCCGTGAAGTACAGTTATTTAGAAATATTTTGTTAAAAAGTAATGCTGTATAAGGTAAATGAGCTGAAAAAGAACAAATACAAAACTAAGCAGATTGCTCTGTTTTTCACAGTCCCTGCAACTCAGAAGAAAAAAAAAAAAGTTAAAAGACAGTCACTAGAGTGAAAACTTGCTGGTTTATCCTATTCGAACATTATTTCCGTAGTACACAATAATATTGCTATCACTTACTTCCTGCTATCATTTACACTGAAGACAATAGTATGTCCTCTTCCTTCTAGAGCTGGTTGTCTACAAAGGTCTTGAATTTTCCTGGGAGAAGAGTTGACAAAAATTGTGTCTAATGCTGAAAACTCTACTCTTCCGATTTCTTCACAACTGTGGAATTGTTATTGGTTTGTTCTCTCGTCCTCATTCCAGAATTTATTGTGCTGTCAACAAAACACAATATAGTCTGTATGAGTAAGAGTTAGGCCCAAAATTATTTAATCTTTTGTAATTAGAAATGTGAAGAAAAGACGGATTTTCATCTAAGACAAGAGAAAGGCAATCTGACTCCACAAGTGGACTTAGTAATTAGGAACAGATACATATAGATATCTAGGCCCCTAATTCTGCAGATAGGCACCAAGGCTCCAATCCTCAAAAATACCTAAATCCAACCTAAAATTAGATGTAAGCTTTTAAAAAATTTTAAAGAGCTGGATCATATTTATATAGAAAATAGTGGAAGTATCTTCCACTTTACTTTTAAAATATCCTGTATCCAAACTAGCAGCGCATTTGTCATCCTAAAGATTATTAAATTCCTTAATTCTTAGATGTTTTGACTCAGCTCCATTCTCAAAAATGAAAGCAATTGTCCTTTGATCCACCTCTCTTCTGTCAGACTGTCTATTAGGATGTAGCTTCATATTGCTCAAGTCCACAGGCAATGCAAAGTGCCAATAATAATTCCAGTCAAATTTATGGAATATGTCTGTCGAGATGGAGTTTGCGGACAGAGGATGAACTCCAGAATGTCAGATAAACAGCAAAGGAAACTGCTCTGGAGAATCTTCTACTGGAATTATGAATCTGGCACTGAATCATGAGGTCAAGATCACACTGACCATATATATATATATTTTTTTTTACTTTGAATAATTTTTGCTTCTTCCTAATCCGGTGGAATTTATATTGGATTAACAATAATCATTCTGAACTTTGGCATCTACAAAGTTAGACACTTGTATAGTACAAAGAGGCATTATCGATAATATGAAAACATAAGAAATGCAAATTGATACTGAAGCTGCAAAATGGTACTTGTTCAGTATTGAAATGTGCATGTGGATGTGTGTGCCATATTTGTTTGTCAGTATTACTGTGGCAAATACAAACCATTTCCTACAAAAATTACTCACAATTATTTTGTTTTCTCAGCACCGTGAGGACACTTTTAGTCCTGACTGTCCCATTCTCAGTCCCTTTAGCGATTCCCCCACTTGCCCATGGCCCAGGAGCCCAGGGCCATCAGCCCCTGCCCCAGTGATGCCACAGTACCGGTCTCCAGCTCTGCAGAGTCCTGCCCGGCCATAGGCAAAGCTGAGCAGCTGCAATATGTATTTCTTCACTGATCACAGATTTTTTGGTTTTCACAAGTACTTCCATTCACATTCTCTCTTATGCACAACAGATTTACATAGGCAAAGACACCATTCCTTGATTCCTGATGTCTGCAGCAATCACATGTGTAATAAATTGTTAACTGAAAGTAGCTAGGCATTTTCATCACTTATTTCTCTAAATGTCTGTTACGGACTTTTGTACCCACGGTAATATGCAGTAAGATTTCCAGCTATTTCTGTTCTCTATTTTCAGTTCCTGCCGAAAACCTCAATCAATATGCTCCATTGCTTGCCGTGTTTCATTTATTCACTTTGCAGTGTTTCTTAGTTCATCTCTTCCTATGTTCTTACAGTATATAGAACAATTATTAATCTTGATAGGAACTCCTACTGTAATGTATATTTCACAATAGATACTAATTTCATACTTCTTTCATACTTCTTCAGACCTGTGGGGGGTTGGAGAGGGACAAACTTTTAAAAAGTTACTTCAGTTAGGGGGAAAAGATATTATTAGGGGATAGAGTTTAAGCCCCAATCCTACAATAATAACTCTGGAATAGCAATAATAAAATTTCACATTGATTCTGGGCTTTCATTAAATTCTGCACACCTCATTTCCAAGGAGGTAGACTTGTTACAAGTCTGATGAAATATGTATCGTACATTTTCATTATCTTACTTAACAGGCACTAAACAGAAACCTAGATAAAAGTACTACCAGCAACTGAGAAGAAAGTGACCAGCTGTCCTTAAGCCACATTATTCTCAAATCTGTTTAGGACTGCAGCACAAATCTCAATGTGCTCAGTTCACCTGAGTTCATGAAATGGTGACTGAGAAACAAGAACTCTGCATGCTGCCATAATAGCACACTGCTTTGCTTCTTTGAACCACATTAATGAAAAAAATATGTGCTCTCAGTTTCTTACTAGTCAATTGATTGCAGACTTCATGACCAGAGTGGCATGGAGTTGAAAACAGGTCAAAGTAATACATTTAAGTGTAAGAAAATCAATGCTGATTTAGTCAGTTCTAGAATTTCAGCGAAGCTTCACCTGCAAAGAAGCAACTAAGTTTTAATTAATGTGTGTAACAGCAACTCTTTTGAACACAAAAAAATGTGCAAGCACACAAAAAAATAGACAAAGTTATTAGATGACAGCATGATATCTAGACCAATAATCACTCTTAAGAAAGAAAACTATTTATGTGACAAAATGGAGGAATTATATTGGACAGAAATTCATTGCTTTTTTGATGGACTGGCTGAATGTTGATTAATTATTACCAGATTAAAAATCTGAAGTGATCTTGTTCTTCAGTAATATGGTAAAGAATGGCTTTTATGAAATATGTCAAATCCAACATAAGAAAATGCTGTATCTGACAAAAATATATCCAAGAGTGCTGCAAAGCCATTGTTGTAAACAGAGTAGCAGAGGCAATACTATCGTTGCTCAGTTGTGTCAATAATTTACACTCCAATTTATTGATGTTGGTATGAAATTACATTATATATTTCTGACAGTACTTTAACTCAATTGAATGATGTAGAGACCTAAATTTTGTTTATCTATTTACCATTGATCATACCAACAGTAATGTATTAATCAATTTTTTTAAAACAAACAAACGAGTAAACCACCAACCAATTAACCAAAAATCACAAAAAATCAGTGTGTGTATTATGGGGGATGCTGAAAAATACTTTCTTGAGAGTACACTTAAAGGCAGACTCCCCTCTGTAAGTTGAGTTCTAGATGACATCAACGTGCTTTTATTGCTGAGACATTCAATATGTATTTGCTGCTTATGATGCTTATCAGGGTATTAATACCATTTCTTCTAAAACAGTATCACCACTACCTTATCAACAAACAGGCTGATGCGAAGACCTTTTGTAGTTCATGTCCAATACTACAGCAGCACAGGCTTCACTTGGGAAATTTTAAACACTTATTTGGGAAAGGAATTTATTGTCTAGGCTGAGTATGCTAGGTAGAGTATCTGGTGTTTTCACTATAATGTCTTTCTACCTTTAAAGGTGAAAGCTTTGTCTTCACTTTCTGGGTATGACTCCAATTAACTAACTGTGATAGTAGGTTCAGACACATATATAGAGATAGACTTGGAGCCTTAAATAATTTTTACTTCCCTTTTTATATTCTCCTTCAAGCTGTCATCACTGTTGCTCTGAAAATTTTAAGTGATATGGTACATATATTTTCAGAGCATTGAGAGGCTCTGTTTTAGAAATATGTTTGGAAAAATTAACCTCAAACCCTTCACAGACTATCAATAGTCAGTCAAGAGAAATATTATGCCAGGTGCTTTATTACTGCTTTATTTTTTTATTTTCCAAGTGTCAAACAAAAGAGTTGGGTCAGTAGTTTCAGGAAAAATGTGACACTGTGTGTTCCACAAATTATACCATAAACCTTGTGTCAAAAGGGAACATGGGGTCAGTCTCCTGTCCTCTAAGTGACTGTAAATCTGCTAATATCATGGAAAAGGGAGAAAAACTGCTTGGAGCAGATACCACCAGAACTAGGTTCTGCTGCATAGAAGGCGTAGGAGAACAGGCTTGTAAACCAGGACCCCCTGCAAGGGCCAAGTGAGAGGTGGGGAGAGAAGGACACTGAGACCAGAACTTGCAGCCTCACACCCCCTTAAAAGCAATGGGTGTGACAAATGCATTTCTTTCTTCTGAGAGGCAAAAGGTGCTGGAACAGAAACACAAGGGTGAAAGCCAAGAGAGGAGGAGCAACACACTGCAGGGACAGCAGAACAGGCAGCTGCTGGGGCTCAGCCTTCTCTCCCTCCACGTCCCCCGGGACAGTCAGCAGTCCCTGAGGAAGACAGTCCTGAAGCTGCTGGGTGCAGCTGGTTCTAGGCAGCTGAGAGGGGGTGAGTGAGGACAGGCCTCGCCTGGGGCTGTGCCACCATGGCTGCTGCCAGCTCCAGCCTTGCCCTTGGGCCCAGTCACACTTCAGCCCTTGAATGCAGAAAGTATCGTTCTTTGTGTCATATAAAACCAGAATGAATTGTTCAAATTATGATATTGACACACAAGGTCATTGCTTGTTAGCCTTCCAGTACCATCTGATTCTTCCAGCTTCTCTTCGTTTTCCTTCTTTCTCCTCTCCCCCAAGAGTTAGATGATTAGGTTGTTTACTCAGCATAAAACAACAATGTTGTTTCTTTGCAATGTTTATTATTTACTTGAAAATAATCATGCTAATATTATGCTTGTAGGAGAGAGATTTGGGAAGCTGGGATACAGGGAAGTGAATCTTAGGGTCTGGGAAAAGTAAAATGGTTGAAATCCGAAGTGGGAGACCTGACCCCAGTGTTCTGAACCACAGTCAAATTGCTTTTAGCATTTCAGTGTGTCCAGAGGCAAATTCCTACATGGCCTCACTCGACTTTTACTCAGCTCAAACCTCAAGAAAATTCCTAACTATCACAGCTGAAAAAAATATGCATTTTTAGTTGAATATTCTCCATCATTTGAATGAAGTAAATGTTAGACTATGGTGTTTCTATTGTGATGTATTTATTAACATCCTAGGTCTGCAAAGTGTGACTTTTTGGAAGGCTTCAATTAACTATTCAGGTTATTTTGCATCCACATAAATTCCACATAAATTTGCATCAAACCACATAGTACGTAGTATTATATGTGATTTAAGTTACAATATCCAACATTTGAATAAGCATCTGAAGTTTCTTAAAAGTATGTGTATACATATGTGTGTACATATCAAACATATGCACACATACATTTATGTGTTTATCTATATATAGGTGCTCTCTCTTCTTTAACCACTTTCTTCCTGCCTAAGTGATAGCTCCAAGGAAAACAAACAAACAAACAAAACCAAAACAAACAAAACCAAACCAAAACAAACAAAAAAACCCCAATCAAGACAAAAGTCCACAAACCATAATATATATATTTTAGACAAGTCCAAATATTTCTATAATGGTGCTCAACTCTAGCCTGTCCGCAATTCCTCTTTTGCTATATTTTTTTGCACTTCAGTTCGGTTAGGAATGTGGTCTTCAGTCACACTGTCCATATGCAACTGGTGTATTCTCCTGCACTTTGGAATGGATTATTACTGTTTGCAAAGGCTGTTCTTTATTACCAGGAATCTTTCCCTGGCCCTTTCCCTGCAGTAGTTCCATGAACAAGTTGCAGCTCACTCTGCTGAGATCCAGGGTCATTATTTTGTTGACTGTCCTCCTCAGACAAGACACTGCTATAAGACTGCTCAAATTTGAAAATCAGGAAAATGACACTTCTTATCTTCAATGGAGGGTTATGAATCATAATGGATGATCCACTCATTGAGCTACAGATATATATGCCCCAATACCATCTAATATATGAGGAAAACCTGCTATATATTTCTAGTGCTTCTTCTCTTATATAAGACATCAACTTGTCATTATGAATTGAGTTTTGAACAAGGAAAAGTTAGTAGATATGAAAGGAATCATCGTGCACCATGGAAATGGGAGGCAGAATGCTGTGTCGAATTTTATCAGAGCAAACATACTGCTATAACCATGTGAATACTGCAAATATGGGTGATACACATGAAATATTATGTTTAAATATTTTATTATTATATTACCTTTACAGGAATTTTAAAGGTCACCTTGCTAAAGACTTGTCTCCTAGCTGCTGGTTCTTCTTTTCTTTAGTGGCTTTCCACTTATTGGGGGAACACTGGCAATACTGAGAAGTCTCTTTTTTATCTGGAATGTGATCTTCAAGTGAATGCATGTGCATTTTCTCCATCAATTTTGGGGGACTGGTAATAGCATTACTACAGTCTAGAAATACTGACAATGATAAAGTTATTAATATGTAGCTATATGCATTAAATATGTTGTAGATGAAAGTATTTATTATAATAACTACTTTAAAAATTTAAAACCCTTTTGGAGTTTGATGGATGTCACTTCATTGCAAGTTTTCTTGAAGCTTTGCTTTCCTTTGTCAGATGGATACATCTTTCTGCCAAAATTTTGATCTATTTTTGAAGTAGCAACAGACATACAATTATTAAAGAAGTTCATCCATAAGGTTCTAAACATACTCTGTTATCCATGCAGGAGTGCATGCCCTGTTGCTGTAATCCTGCAGAAATATTACAGAGAGGTGAGGAAAAGCAACCACATTTAACTTCTAGAGAGTCTAAATGATTCTTTCAGCCCAAAGAGGCAGACTGTGGATTTCCTTCCCTGCTCATTTCAAAAGTTTCTCCATCCTCAGATGAGCTATAGGCTCCCAAAACCCTCCTGCAAATCTCCTTTACTTGCCACATCCTTCCTTCTCTCCACAATGTTGTTTTCTTCGAGCAGGATCAAATTATTCTGAAAGGCAGGAGAAACCTCTCCCTCTTTCCTGCAAGTTTCATCTCATCCCATCAGTCTGTCAGTAGCAAAACTACCATGAAAACAGAAAACACAGACAGAACCCACACTGATTGCCACAATGGTCATCTCTGAGTGAGGAAGGGAGAGAAGTGAAACAAATTGCTACAAGAAGCAATGTTCGCATCTTTGTGAGTTACTACCTCATGTTCACCAGTGTACTCTGTGACTGCACACCTGACAGGTAATGCCATGGTGACTGGTAAAAGACTGGGTAGAGGCTTGTGTAGTAGTAGGTTTTAGTGTAGATGTAGATAATAATAGTTTGTTGAATTATGGTTTTTTTGTATTCCTGCTGATTTTGTGGGAGATAAATGGAGACCTACTGCTGATGAAAGTAAGCAGGAAAATAGACTTATATTTCTGTATGTGAGCAGCTTCTTTTGTAAATACTAACAGGTGGGAAGAGCAGCATTGAGACCTATAACTACATATTTTTCATGTAATCCATAACTGTTCCTCTTTTTCATTTCTTACATTAGTTTGCTTCTGAAAAGACTGTGCTAGATGTTCAGTAACATCTAAGGAACATTTCAAATCTTAATTTTGTCCTTTTTTTCCCCCTTTTTGTTCAAAAGTTGCATATGGGAACTGAAGAGAAAACAAGACACTGTTTTTTGACATTTCTCAGAGAAGGAAATAATGAGTTATTGCAGAAAAGAAGAAGGGTGAATATAAACAAAGTGAATTTGTAGTGGGAAATTAATTATCCATTCATTTCATAATGAAGAGGCAATGCTATTCCTTTAACTGCACCTTTTAACAGTAAACACATTTCTAAAAATGAAATGTTTGACACTTTATTAGGTATTTTTTTGTTGATAGCTACTGTTGTAATGGAAGTGATATTAAGAGTTTTACCATATTCATTGCTGCTGATGTTGTTTTAAACATAGTTTTTACAAAGGTAATGATAATGTTTATTATATTATAATTAGAACACCCATGTTAATTATATGGAATGTTATCTATAGATGTGCACTGTGAAACTGTGTCTTGTAATAGGCAACTGTTTATTTATGAAAAATGCAAATTAGCCATTAGTCATTTTTTTCATGTTACATAACTCTAGAGTCAGGCAGTAGGTGTTCTTTAAGGAAGAAAAATAATGTGCGACTGAGTATAGGAAACATTACGTACTGTTTTTATGTCAAGACTGTGCGACATGAATTCACAGTGGCAAATACTTTCCTATACAAAAAGTCCTAGTGACTTCAGTGTGAGAAATTATGTGAGTAAATGACCATGAACATGAAAGAAGGTGTATGGGAACGTAGCAGAAGATCTGGCGAGGAGGTTAGTTAAATGTAAATATGCTCAAAGTGACTTGCACCTGTCTGTAGAAAAAGCACATACATCACGCTAATTGTTTTACTGACCTTGTGTGCTTGATGAGTAGAACCTCTGTGTTAGATAACATAGGCCCGTGAGAAACTCCGGGCACCTTATCACTATGTCTGAGATTCTTGCTTTGTTGTGAGAAAGAGCGGGAGGCTGTGCCTGCCTGAAGCCTTGAAATACAGGTGATCTCAGCAGGCCCAGCGATCTTCCAGCAGGGCTGAACTTGCCAGCGCCTGCGTCCCCGCTTCTGTCACCTCTGCCTGGCAGCTTAGGTGCAACTTCGGAGATCCCCCAGTCAAGAGGTAACTAAAATAAAACTTGCTCTTTGCAATGCATTCGTGGCCTCTGGCTCTTCTTGCGACGTACCTGCGTATGTGTACACAGAAGGTTACATAAAGTACACTTATATGTCTATATTGCTTAGCTTGAAAAAGAGGAGCAGCTTTCACAAAAAATGGGTTCCTTGACAGAAATACATCAGTATCCAGGAAGGATAGTATCTTAATCCTTGTGTCACAAAAGCTCTAGGAAGCCTCTAAGAGTTTTACCAGGGCAATAAGCGTCCTATGGATAAGGCATGTAGTGAGTCTGAAACTGACATAATATCTGTAGGTATATAGACACATTTCTCACATTTCAATGCCTAAAAATAGATGCAATATGGTTAACAGCATGGCACAAAGTAGAGAGAAGCTAATTTCTCATGCAACTGGTCTGCAACATGTGGTCAGCTTCGTATTTCCGTGTTTGGATTACATTGTAATTCGCAATCATAAAGGTGAAAAGAAATCTGTATTTGTGTACAAGATAAACTTTGGTTTACTGTGAGGGCAATCAGTTGGTAGTCTTACAGGTGAGATGCCTACATAAACTTCTTGAAAAATAAATTGGAGTGAAACATATATTCCAGTAATGAGAAAAATATTTTTTCTGTCCATGTAATCTTAAATGAAAAAAAGATGTTTTTTGTAAAACATACTATAGAAAAGAACTATAAACTTTCTTCAGTTTGGCAAGTCTTTTATCAAAGTCACTACCTGTAAAGGTCACTAATAAAGTGATTGCAATACACTTTGTTTGACGGATTGAATTGGGAGTGTTGTCAGAGACAATGCAAGAAAACTATGCTCTTTGGTTTCTTCTTTCTCTCCTAAGAGAGATTCAAGACAGCTTATTTCATCTAGCACACTTCTATATTTGTACTCGGTCTATCAGTCATGATGTCAGTGACTGTGTTATGCAATATTTTTCATTCCTCCCTTGACCCAGTCTTTAGAATCATATTTCTTTGTCTCTATATCAGCACCTGGAGACAAGAGAGAGGAGAATATATCTTTATTCTTTTGGATTTAGCTTCAAATAAACATCCTGAAATAACAGTAAGGTCTAGGAAGAGCGAAACTGTAATGACATAAGATTTCAGATCTAACAAGACAATTTACATAGGAGATTTCTGTACTGTTAGGTAAAATTCTGGAGAGTGTTGAGCATCCTTAACAATAATTAAAGTAACTAGGATGTTTTAAGTGTTCTCACTATTATTCAGGAAATTATCAGTGCTCTTAATAATGCACTAATTAATGTTTGCAAAGTGCTAGCAAATTCCAGATGAAGGTTGTTATGAGTAGGTAAGCATTAAAAGGAAGATAGTGTGTAAAATATTTTCTTAAAAAATAAAAATTCTAGCTGGTTTTATCCCAGTTTCATTCCTCACAGTGTTTTCCAAATGTAGCAAAAAGGAAACTTATAAGAAACTTAAAGCATTTTATCTTATTAATTTTTTCCCTGATTTTTGTTAGCAGTTTTTATCACTAGATTCTACTTTGTGAGGAATGCTATGAAAAGATCAAAGACATTTCAGTTGGAAAGAAAATCTTCTACCTAAGTTGTGAGGAACAGTACATGACTAAGGTTTTGTCCATAGTTTTGGAAAGAAAATTTTTCTTCAGATATTCCAGTGAAAGACAATAGCCATCACATCCTAATCAGAGGCAAATCTCAGTCTGGAATGTGATCTTTAGAAAAACTATCATCAGAAGATATTTGAAACAAGTTTGAATAGGTCATATATATGTCATAAAGTAAAGGTTAAAAGAAGAATTTAATGAAAGTGAGGAAAATCAGCAACGCATACACCTGGTTGTTTTCCACCTCACACCCTTAATGCTTCAACACTCCTTGTGTTTTAAATAAGGAACACCTTATCCTTGGCCTGTTTTTTTGGCATTTCCTGTTTCTCTAAAGGTCATTCAAGAATAAAAATCTTTTCCTCCGAGCAATTTTCCATCTTAGTAGTATAATACTCCAATAACTCTAAAATTTTATTGTCCCAGAAAGGCAAATTTGAGAATAACATGCTCTAGTTTCTAGAGTAGGTCTGCTGCCTGGAGAATGAGATTTTACTCTTCTTATGATCTAGAAATGAGAGAACCATGTTTTCTCTCTTCAGGTTAGAAACATAGGTCTTTATCAGTTTCTGTATCAGTTCCAAATCACAGTAAAATGGTTCAACTAAAATGGGAAATGATTTTTAAGTTCCTTATGCTACTAGTACTTCTCTTGCTCAAGTTGACAAATTAAATAGAAATATAACACCATATTGCTATTTATTAAACCTGCTCCTTTTATGAAAATTTACAAGTGTTTTTGTCCAGGTTCACTAGTAAAACAGCCTGAAAAAGTTAACTTCAATATTTGTAAAGCAACTAAGCAGTTTAAAATGTTGTATTAAAAATAAGCTTTTCAAAGATCAATTAATTTTTAGACTTTCATTCCAGTTGATAATATAGTATTCTTTCACAGCACTAAAGATATGTAGCATTGTTGTATTGTGAAGTACTTTTTACTTCCTTGAAATAAAAGACCAGGCACATTACATTACTAGTCAACAATATTGTGGCTCTTTTATTGATCTTAAGTAGCAAATACCCCTCTCCTGTCCTGAATAAATATAAATAACATGATTATAAGTATGACCCTACACAAGTTCTGGAGTTGTATTACATTTTTATATGTAAATACAATGTAAAAATAGAATAAATTTTGATTTGCAATTGACTTTGTATGTGTGTTTATTGTATCACTACCATATCTCAAATGAGAGCAACGGCAATTTAGACAGCTAATAAAATAAATTGGACTCTAAGTCCTAAAAAAACCATAAATCACTTCTCAGAAGTTTATTTCAAATAATTTAACTGATTTAATTAATCCCAAAGTAAACACACTAATTAGGTACTAGTGAAAGAAAAATTGAGACATGCTGGGATAATGAAAGAGTGGCAAAGAGTAATTGAATTATCTTTAATCTCACATTTCAAGGGAAACATCATGAATAAATCTTGTATTTATATTAAAAAAAATACTTTAAAGTAGCTGTAACTCCCACCAGAAATATCCATCTGGGCAATTATTTTGTATCCTTTCTTTCCCAAAAGCCTCACAAAACCGAGACAAAACAGAAAACAGTGATTGACCAGTAATAATGCAGAAGTCACACCACAAAACATCAATTCATGGAAAAGGCTTTGGTCTCCAGAAATACAGGACACCTTTGGAACACTGCAAGTGTGTTGCATGACATTAATCCATAATTCCAGGAATTCCTGAGAATGCAGACAAAATTACTGACTGTCTTACATGCACCCAGCACTGGTAAGCAGGCACTCTTTAGCAATGAATTAAAGATTTTATATCTTAACTAGTAGGAAGTCAAGAAATTATGAAGAAGGTTTCAGGTCAGCACCACACATATGAGCATCATTACCATCCCTGTGCACCCTGTCATCATAACTTAATCATTCTTTCACCTTAACTAGAGGATATTTCAATATTATTTTCCTGCCTTGCCTGAAGATTATAAACCTTGCAGAGGGGACAAATGCTCTAGTTTTCATGGTGGTTGAGTTCAAAGTGAATAGAATTCACATTTAATCTATTTATTCACAGACAGTTCAACAAACTGTTATGGACCTAAGATGTAGAAGAATTTTTTGTTAGAGAAGAAACATTATTGAACATTAACTGAGGATATATTTGTATATTCAAGAGTGTATGACATCTATTGAGCTAGATCCTCATAAGAATAACACATTACTACTAAATATTCATTGAACCAATGCTGATTTATGATGATGAACTATTTTTAGCATTCTTGTTTCTTTAATCCTTTGTTGAAGATAATTAAACAGAAAAATTAGCTCATGACAATGCATTTTTTCAGAATCTTTCAGTGTAAAACTGAAAACATGGTGACAGGCAATGTGGGGAAAACATTCTTAGCACTCCTTGTGGTAATCCTCATTTGTGTATATTTTCTTCACAGATTAATTTATGTTTTTAAAGACAAAAAATCTAGCTGACTTCTCTGACAAGAGTTACTTTGCCTCCATGGAGGTGCCACTTAGTGTACACATAAGCAACAATGTATTTTCTAAAGATAAGCCTTAATAGCTGAAGGGTAACCCAACAAGATTAATTTCCCCTCCACTTTTTTTAAATTTTTTTTTCTTCTATAAGATTCACATTTCAAAGTATAGATCTAGAAGTAGTAAAGTGGCATGATTTGTTTAATTTCATCCACTGCCTTTTTGTGCTGAGGACAAAACAAAACAAAATAAACAAATGAAGAAATAAAATGCCCCCCCCAAAAAAAACAACTAACCAACCAAACAAACAAAAAACCCTACACCAAATTAAAAATAACCAAGGAACTCTGGAGATGCAGAGGTAAATAGTTTTTAGGTTAATTTAAATTGGTAAAATTTACTTCAGTAAAAATACAAATAAAAGGAGAAAAAAAGAATGAGGAATGAAAATAAGGTGAAATAGCTTGCAATTTGGAGAAAATGTAGAAAGATGGTTGTTCCGTTCCTGCAATTCCCTCAATCCCTGATGAAGGTAAAAGTTAAGTACTATAACAAAATTACTGCAGAAACCAAATGGAAAACAATTTCGATGTTTAAAGACTTACTTTTTTGTCAATTTTAACTTCTATAGTGTAAAATATATGTAATTTCAAGGTCTGAGACAATGTTGAACTAACTAGGAACAGAGCAACAAAGCAATTTAAGAAAATGGCTTAGAAACCATTTTTTTAAGCAGATGCTAAGGTGATTTCCTGAAGGAAGAAGAAACTTTGTTAGAAACTGTAAGAAGTTAAAAATTAAATTGAAAACCTGTCCAGTTTATTGCCTTGTTTCATGAAAAGGTAGGGGTTTTTTTGTTTTGTTTTGTGTTTTGGTGGTGGTGGTGGTGGTGGGTTTTTTAATTGTCAAGAAGTCATGGCTATTGTTACTTTTAAAAGTAGGAGAGAGAGAACAGAACATATTCAATTTAAAGGGTGAAATTCATCCTGTGCAGACATGCAACATAAAGAATGTGAAACACCGCAAGTTTCATACAAGCATGGGTTTTTAAAAAGAATTAGGGGAGCTTGCTTCAGCAGGTGAAATTCATCTCTGAAAAAAATATATGTGATACTGCTTATGTGACCAGATATGTACCTGAAATAGTCATTCTGATACAATATTAATACATAAAAACAAGTATTTAATACATTAAATACAAGTATTTCATGTCAAAACACATAAATGTGTAAGTGGCCAAAAGATGAAGGAAAACAAATTGAACTTCTTCACTGGACTTGGTTGTTGAATTTTGCTGCATATAGGCTATAGATTGATACAAATCTTGCAATATTTTTGTTGTTCTCCATCTCAGCTTATGTTTTAGCCTGACTTTCTACCCTGTAATAAAAAGAAAGTGCAATATACCACTACTTTGTACCTTTCATGCACTAAAAAAAATATCTCTAGTTAGTTTAGGAAATGTGCTGGTTTGACTGAAATAGAGTTAATTTTCTTCATGCAGTTAGAAATCTTTCTTCTTCACAGCTAGCATAGCTATTGTTGGGATTTAGTTTGAGAACAAGAAGATAACACCCTGGGACAGAGTTAATGTTTTCCTTCAAGTAACTTCCAGTGTTTTTGAGTTGGAAAAAAAATAATGCAAGAACTTACTGTTATCTCAGCTGTTGTCTGGAAGGCAAGGTCTTTCTGGGCTACCTGCCCACATGTGTGAGGCAGGTAGGAAGGGAGACATGCATGAGGCAGACCTTGACTGACATCCAGACTGATCAATGAGAATTTTACATGTCACAGAATCACAGAATGTTAGGGATAGGAAGGGACCTCAAAAGATCATCTAGTCCGATCCCCCTGCCAGAGCAGGAACACCTGGATGAGGTTACACAGGAATGTATCCAGGTGGGTTTTGAATGTCTCCATAGAAGGAGACTCCACAACCTCCCTGGGCAGTCTGTTCCAGTGTTCCGTTACCCTCACTGAGAAGAAGTTTCTTCTCCTGTTTAAGTGGAACCTCTTGTGTTCCAGTTTGCACCCACTACTCCTTGTCTTACCATTGGTTGTCACCGAGAAGAGCCTGGCTCCATCCCCCTGACACGCACCCTTTGTATATTTATCACAGAATCACAGAATGTTAGGGATTGGAAGGGACCTCAAAAGATCATCTAGTCCAATCCCCCTGCCAGAGCAGGAACACCTAGGCACCAAGGATAAGGTGTTGCATCACTTTCCCAGGGATGGAGGTGAGGCTGACCGGTCTATAGTTGCCCGGGTCCTCCTTCTTGCACTTTCTGAAGACCGGAGTGACATTTGCTTTCCTCCAGTCCTCAGGCACCTCTCCCATTTCCCACAACTTACCAAAGATGATGGAGAGTGGTCCAGCAATGACTTCAGCCAGCTCCCTCAGCACCCGTGGGTGCATCCCATCTGGACCCATGGATTTATGAATGTCCAGATTGCTTAATTGGTCCTTAACCCAGTCCTCATCAACTAAGGCAAACTTCTCCATTATGCTCACTTCCTTTGGGCCTCAATGGTACGGGGCTGCTCGGGACATCCTCCAGCAGTGTAGACAGAGGCAAAGAAGGCATTCAGTAACTCTGCCTTCTCGGTATCTTCTGTCACCAGGGCACTCACCTCATTCATCAGTGGGCCTACATTACCTCTAGTGTTAGTTTTATCTGCCATGTATTTGAAGAAGCTCTTTCTGGTGTCCTTGACCCCTCTCGCCAGGTTTAACTCTAAGGAGGCCTTAGCTTTCCTAGTTGCGTCCCTACATCCTCTGACAACAGCCTTATATTCTTTCCAAGTGGCCACCTCCTCCTTCCATGACCTGTAAACTCTCCTCTTCCACTTGAGCTTACCCAGCAGTTCCCTGTTTAACCAAGCAGGTCTCCTGGCTCCCTTCCTTGACTTCCTGTGTGTCGGGATGCTCTGATCTTGAGCTTGGTATAAGCAGTCCCTGAATGTTAAGCAACTATCTTGGGCCCCTTTACCTTCAAGCAGCCTTGCCCATGGGATTTCCCCTAGCAATTGTTCAAAAAGGCCAAAGTTTGCCCTGCTGAAGTCCAGGGTTGCAATTCTGCTTGCTATTCTGTTCCTGCCACATGAGATCCTGAACTCCACCATTTCACAGTAGCTGCAACCAAGGTAGCCTTCAACCTTTACTTCTTCAACCATACCTTCCTTGTTAGTGAGGATGAGATCCAGCAGTGCACCTCTCCTAGTCGGCTCCTCCACCATTTTCATCAGAAAGTTATCATCAATGCACTGGAGGAACCTCCTGGACTGTGGCTGGCTGGCTGAGTAGTCCTTCCAGCAAACATCAGGGAAGTTAAAATCCCCCATGACAACCAGAGCCTGTGACTGTGAGGCCACGCTCAGCTGCCCATAGAAGGCCTCATCAACTTCCTCACCCTGATCTGGTGGCCTGTAATAGACACCCACAACAGTATCACCCCTGCCAACCTGCCCCTTATTTCTCACCCATAGACCCTCAATTCGCTCCTCATCCATGCCTGGATAGTACTCACTACACTGTAGTTGCTCTCTCACGTAAAGAGCAACTCCACCACCACGCTTGGCTGGCCTGTCCTTCCTGAGAAGGACACAGCCATCCATGACCACATTCCAGTCATGTGAGCTGTCCCACCATGTCTCTGTAATTGCCACCAGATCATAATATCCTGACTCAACAGAGGTTTCTGACTCCTCCTGTTTATTCCCCATGCTGTGTGCATTGGTGTACAGGCATTTCAGGGAGCGAGCTGAGCACACTGATTTCATCCTAGGGGGATGAGGGGCCTCCCAGTCTTCATTAGTACTAGAGTGCTGCCCCACTGATGCAAGCCCAGCTACAGCCCCATCCCCCTTCAAATCTAGTTTAAATCTCTCCAAATGAGCCCTGCTAATTCCTATCCAGCATCCTTTTGCCCCTGCAAGATAAACCTTTCCCACTTATCACTGTCTGGACTGGTGTCTTATAAAACCAGCCATTATCAAAGAACCCAAAGCCCTGCCTGTAGCACCAGTCTTGTAGCCAGCCATTTATGGACTGAATTTTTCTATTCCACCCCACATCGTCACCTGAAAATGTAAGGAGAGAAGAGAAAATCATTTGAGCCCCAGACTCTTTCACCATCCATCCCAATGGCTTGAAATTTTTCTTCATTCCCCTCAGACTATGGGATGCAGCTTCCTCGCCACCTGTCTGGAAGATCAGCAGTGGGTAGTAGTCTGTTGGGTGCACCAGGTTGGGGAGTGCCCTGGTGATGTCCCTGATCCGGGCTCTGGGTAGGCTACAAACTTCCCTACCATGAGGGTCAACTCTTCCTGTTGGGCCCTCTGTCCCTCTCAGAAGGGAATCGTCTGCTACAATTACCCTTCTTTCTTTCTCATCAGAGGCAGTCTTGAGGTGCGGAGTCAATCACCTCTTCCTATGTGACCTCATAGGCGGGCCTTCCATCACATGCTCACCTACCTCTCCTTCAAGATCCCTGGCCTCAAACCTATTACGGAGGGGCACCTGGGGAAGCAAGGCAGGTAGGGAGGGGGGTTGCCTGTGATGCCGAACCGGGACTTGTTTCCAACCCTTGTCATCTTCTTGGTCCCCCACCTCTGCCTGACAGTGACAGGGCAGGGGCTGTCCCAGGTCTCCCACCTCTGCCCGACAGGGCAGGGGGTCCATCACCTTTTGGGGGGGTATCTCCCTGGCACCCTTCTGACTGGCACGCCAGGGAGTTACTCCACCAGTCGATCTCCTTTTCTCACTCCCTGATGGTCCTCAGTGTCTCACCTTCCTTCTTAAGCTTCACCACCATGCTGAGCAGATCTTGCACCTGCTCACACCTCACGCAGGTGGAATGCTGCCTCACTCCCCCGGCAGCAGCAGGCTGTGGCACCCCCTGCAGCCAGAGCCCTGAACAGCCACAGATTGGGGCAGGCCCTCTGTCTGCGTCACCACAGTCTTTTTGTGAGAAGCTCTCTTTCTGGAGCGGACCATGGTTGGCAGCAGTCTGGGACACTAGCTGTAGGTGAGAGGGTCTAACAAATGAGGGATGATAACCTCCGCGCCTCACTACACGAGCTACCACACCCACTGCTGCAGCACAGTGTGGGTGGTACTCACCGCGTCACAAGCTGCTTGCCCCTCACAGTACCTCTTGGAGGCTTTTTCAAGGCGAGGGGTGGCGGTGTGATCGCCGTCACCATGGTAATGCCCATGCCACGTCAGCCGCTCTCGCAAGGGCTGCCAGAGGCTTCCGGGCCACAAAATTGAAACCCGAGGAACCGCAAAACTCCCCTGTACCTCATCAACATCACGTTTCATATTTAACGAGAGTCCGGTTCTCCAGTAGGTAGAGATGTTTTCTGGTTCTGCTCTGGTTTAGTTCAGTTCCTTTAGTTTGGCCTCTTCCGATCCTGCCATTTTGCAGTGGCCTCTGGGCCTTTCTGCCTTTTTGTCTCTTCCCCTGGGCTCAGCTGTTCAGGACCAGCGTGCTGCTTCCTGGCACAGTCTGCTTGATGCAGACGGAGTTCATGAGGAATTGCAGTGATTAGTTTTTATTTTATATTCATTTTATATCTATATTAGTAGTAGTGTATATTAGTATTTTTTTTTATTAAACTTTTTATCTCAACCCACAACTTTCTCCCTTCCCTTTCAATTCTCTCCCCTATTGGGGGTGGGGGCGGGTACTGAGCAAGTGGCTATTGTGGTTTTGATTGCTAGCTGGGCTTAAACTGTAATAAGAAGCGCCCATGCTTTAGATAGAGGTGCTGTATGTCATTGCTAGAAACAGCCATAGGGTAAATGTAGCATCAAATAGTCTGTAAGATTTCTTCCTTTACACTGATATGCTTCTTAGTGCAAAGTTGTATAGATGTCACAGTTGTTTGTTTGTCTGGGGTTTTTTTAGCTGAAATACTTCTGGAAGCAGATGTGACCAAATGCAGGTTTGCAGAGCAAGCTGAATCAACAGGGATTGTTTTGTTTGAAAATCTGTTAATTCACAGTAAAACCATGCATTGTGATAGTAATAGAAGGATGTTTTGCAGGAAAGTAGAAAAACAAGAATTCTATTTTTTTCTTCATTATTTGTTGATTTTATAATTGAACTAAGTATCCAACTGAACTTATTATCAGAACATTTTGAAGATCTCAGTCTTCTTAACTTTTAGACGTTCAAATTGTCTTTCCATGTAATCTCTTGTTCTACACAGAACCCAGCTCAGCTCCTCTTTTAACAATAAAACACTAGCATTCTGCAACCCCCAAGACCCCTTTGCCTCCTGCAAAATCCTGGATAAACTATGTCAGGTTAGCAAGGACAAGCGTTCAGAAGGGGAGAAACACCAGATCAGTTGCGTATACATTTACATAGCCTCTTGCCTAAAACTTTTTTTCAGAACATGACATAGACAGTCCTTATCAAATGAGTGAATTTATTATACTTTTTTACCTTGTCATTTAATATGGCTGCCTGCATACTGTTTCTGGATTTAGAAAGCTTTGCACAGTACAGTGATCTGTTATTTCCAAATGAGTTTTTTCTCAGATGATTTTTTTGTTTCTCCTCAATATATGTATATTCATAACAGGAAAAGTAGTATCGAATTTCTTGAACAAATGTGAAGCACAGATTAAGCTCAGAAAGCATCAGTTTACTGGAATGACCATCTGAAAAGAGTGTGGCTGGGTATTTCAAATAGCTCAGTATTTTATAACACATATTCAGAATACAATAATACTGTATTAGTGATGTACTCAGAAAATCTGAAAATCAGACTCCAACCTATATCAACCTTGGAACCAAGAAAGAAGAGATAGAGCCGATGCTTATGATTCTTTGATTTATCTTGTGAAGGGTCGTCATCTTTAAAGACTCTCACATGAACCAATTATGCTGTACAGTCAGATGGAATTCAAACACTGATGGGACCTGTCTTCCCTTTTCGTTGTTCTCTGATCAACGCTTTCACAGTCCTTGTGACCTCCTGTTCCTTTCCTCCTGCTCTGTTTTTTTCTCATCTTCCTTTTCCTATTTAAATTAATGTCCTTTTACCTGACAATACAATCCCTCTTCCACAGTGTCTAGCTTTTTCCTTATCACTCTGCATTTAAGTGAAGAATCTCTCTTTTCTGTGCTGACTGGTCCAGCAAATATTCAGAATCCAGGACAGATAGTTTCCTTACTATATTTTCTACGATTTAGTACCATGGATGCTCAGAATCTGTAAGACTAACTTGTAAATTACTTTAAATTCAATTTGGATTTTTCAGTATACATGGGAGAAGTATAGAAAGATACAAAGATAGAAAGGATTAATATTTGACACTGTTCTGAAGAACTACAGCTAACTTTTGTTATTTCTGTCAGTCTGAGTTCAATGTCTACTTTGCCAAATACTTTCCTTCCTCAAAGGAGATTGGATTTTTTAGCAGATGTCTTTCAAGAAAAATGTCGAAGTGTGGGCCAGCAGAAATGCCATGAAATTTAACACATTGCTAAATGGGAGAAGGAGAGAGAGTACAGTAGAGGAACACCCTTCAGTTTTTTCTATGTAAACATGCAAGCAAGCAAAAACATTTAAAGAATTGCCTTATTCTATCAGGATTTTATATTGGCTGGAAACAACATGTTAGGAATTCCTTACTTTTGTAAAATAAATTACTAAAATAAATTTGCATGGATTTCACAGGACTGATTTGTAATAACATTAGCAAATGGATGGTTCTTATCTTAATTGAACATTTAGTACAAATGAGTTTGCAGAACTATATTAAGAAATAACTCCCAGTTAAATAAAATTCATACTACTTATATATTTTTCAAACATCATTTAATTGGAACAGATTACCAACATCACATAAATAAAATTAAAAAAAGTTATGAAACTTTCTCTTAAAAGGGAGTAAGGACCAGATTCAGGGTGTGTGGAAGGGAGGGGTTCGTTTTGGTTTTTTACAGGATGTAATTTGTAATTCCTCAAGTAAGTCTTCTGATTTTAGTGGGATTGGACACAATGTATGTAGTACATTTTAAAAGAGCTGAAAAAATCTTTCCGTAGCTAATTTATTTCATTCTTACTCAGGCCTTGCCAAGTATTAAGATAAATTGGCATCCAGTCTACTTGATGATGAACAAATAGCTCATTCAATTCATTCTGTATTTATGAAATGCTATGGTCTATAAATGATGTTGTATCATTAGGTTAGTGTCTGCTCCAGGATTCATGGTATTTGACGAGGAATGATTAAGGACGTTATTAGAAAATCTACAAAGAACAGGACACACAGCATTTAAACATTACCCTATCATCTGTGCAACAAATGTTCGGCATCATTATGTTTCCATAATAGCGATTTGCTATTGCTCTGTGGGGTAAGTAATCAATACAGGCAGGCGATGCTTTTTATATCAATAGAGAGTACAGCTTCTTCTGTTCCAACCTTTGCAAAATCAATAACCATGTCTCTTTATATGGCAGACAATTAGTCTCAGTTGCAGATGAGAGTGATAAGGTATGGACTATAATTAACACAGGAAAGCCTTACAAAATGTTCATCCCTCTGTCTGTAAAATGCCATTCAACTTTTTACTGAACATTAAACATAAATATTGTTTGCACCAGTCCCTAATGTACAAAGAGCTGCCTAGAACCTTAATTCTTTCACAGCAAAATAATAACCACTAAGAATGACATGGTCAGAGTTTTTAGCAGAGTACACAAAGAGTGCTTAATACCTATTTGGATCTGTGTGTAGAGAATAACTTTACTTTTAAAACACAGAATAAATAGATTTCAAATCACACTCCAACCTCAATAAGACAAAGTACATGTAAACAGTTTGCAGACAGTGGTTGTCAGCAGAAACAGATAATTTTTTCCTTCACATTTGCAAGTTGTACTTACTAGTGCACTGAAGTGGAAGAGATCCCCTGTTCCATTCCCTGTTCTAGCTGTCCGTTGGTGAGTTCCAAGGAATCAAAAAGTAAAGTCAATAGGTCCATGAAGATCTTATCAAAGCGTGAGTCATCACCTTCTGTAACATTATAGAACAAACTCCAACATTTTCCTGAGTTTTCATTCAGAACTCTAGTGTCAATAACAGTGAACTTGTAAAATACTAAAAATAGAATTTAATTATCGCATCCAGTGTCATACTTTTCAATCAGAAACATTCAGTTATGGATTTGAAAATATAGGCAGTTAAATTCTTTTTTATTTGCTTGTTTTCTCACTTTTCTCAAGTTCTTGTATAAAGTGGCCTTCCAGACTTTATCCGTAGATGAGTAATGATGAATTCAGTAAAATCTGTAATCTCACCACTGTGTTCAGCAGACTTAATTAATGTTCAGGGGCTTTAAAACCTCTAAAAGATGGTTGTTATAAAAATACAAAGTACTTTCTTGAAACAAAACCTAATTGTTAATAACCTGCTATGTGAGGGGGAAAAAATAAAAAGCACATCCAAGTACTTGCTTATGAAACTTTACCATAAGATACATTTAAATAAGTATTTGATTTTTTTTTCCATTTCAAATACCATATTTAATGCTTCAATTTAATTTTAATTAGAAACATAAAGCGTATTATAAGCAAGAACCTCAAAAAAGTTGTTTTAAAAATTACTAGGACAAAAAAGTAAAGAGAGGGCAGAAGTAGAAACAGATCACTGACTCTGTAACCATATGTAGATCTATTGCTTCTGATTTTCTGGAATAGTTTTGTCTTTTAGACTCCTGGTAACTGTTACACCTTGTCAATGAGTAGTTAAGCCGTAACATTTATGATACTACAGTTTTGAACAAGCTCTATTTCAAATGTTTGCAATGATTTTTCTAAATATAGAATTTTGATTGCTTTTAAAAATTGTTTTATCTTATCTTTCTAACATTTTTATCCACACTAAAGAAGCTATCAGTAATGTTCTTTATCCATTTCCCTTTTGTCTTTTGACTTTTTTGCTGTTAACAGTTTATTATTTCTGATACCCCATCCTTTGCTCTTCTGATTTTTTAAATGCTATGCAGTAATAACCTAACTGCTCAGGATGACATTCACTGAACATTAATTCTCTTTTGAGTTTTGACCACGGTAATACTTAGCCTATGAGTCCTCGTGTATCATGAACTCATGAACTGGAGTCTTTTGCCTTGATGGTGTCTCGGTTTGCATACCAATCCACCAGTGCTGCATTAGGAGAGATAAAAGGATGAAGACTTCACAGACTCAGTGCTTTACAGCTACAGACAGAGAACTGATTCCCTGCAACCCTTGAACCAAACATAATTCATTAAAACAGCTTTAATTCCTTCCAGTTTCCCTGTGAAAAACTGAAGAACCAGTGGCCTCAGGCCTCTATGAAAAATGAAATACAGAAGGAAGCCCACCTCTTTAATGGTACAGAACTAGCTGCTGCATAAATGACATCTCATCTCTCTTTAAGAAGCAATTTAGGAGAGTGCTCTTTACTGTTTTTTGGCCCATGGCTATGAAATTTCAAGAGTTACAGAAGATTTAAAGCATACACATAGGTATAATCTTTTGAGCTCTGGTAATAATCTAGCTATTCAACTCTTCTAACAAGTATTTCAAAGATCTAATTGATCAAGAACAGCTTTGCTTTGCATTGCGTTCCTTTTTCTCCTTTCTATGAAGGCAAGTTGTACAGTACTGTTTTCACATGTGCTTCTGTCACACTGTTGGATTGGTGCATTTTCAGAACACACAACACACTCATTTAGTTGAGACGAGACATGCATCCTCCTTGCATTTCTCTTTTTCATTTGTATGATAAACCACTTTAATAGGAGAAGACATCTTTTGATTCTAAAAGCCATTGATGTGGTTATCCTCTACCACAGGAAAAGAGGGTTTACAGTATTTCTTCCACAGAAAAAGGGATGATGATGACCCATTTGGGAATTAATTAGCATACTCTAAATCCTTTTGATGATGTGTGCCTGTGCCTCTGTAAAACAGAATTGTATTACTTGCATAATCCAAAGGGAAGTTGAAGGAAGAAAAAGAAAAAAAATGCCATAGAGATGGATTCGTGCCATTAATATGATAAGCTCTTCAGACCAAGTTAGAGTATTATATATTTTTGATAGAAATAACAAGAGATGATTCTAAAATGAAGCCATTTCAAAGTTTTCTAATTAAGTGGTTTTGCTTTCTTCTCTTTTGCTCTTTCCCTATCCCAAAACACAACTGATTTAAAATAATGTCTTTTTTTTTAATGTATATTTAGTAACCATGATCCCATTGTATAGCTAAAGGACATGAGGTATTGCTCCAAGGCAAGAAACGCCTTGCAACTCCTGAACCTGAAGTTATAAAGAGTTTCAGTCTTTTCTAGCTGCAAGCAGACACAAGAGGTTGTTGTAAGGGTTAGGCAGACATAGTGAGTCAAGGCACGTGTCTTAAAATACTTCCAGTATTGGATACATGGAGTAGTCCAGAAGTCCTGTGTGAATCCAGTAAAACTGTCTGCTTCATGAATTCTGTGCTTAGCTAAAATAATTACAGACTCTATTTTGTGCCACCGAAGTGGGACAGGCTGGAGAGTTGGGCAGAGAGGAAAGCAGTGAAGCTCAACAAAGGCAAGTGTAAGGTCCCACATCTAGGGAGGAATAACCCCAGGCACCAGTACAGGTTAGGGGTTGTCCTGCTAGAAAGCAGCTCTGTAAAGAAGCCAATGGTATCCTGGGGTGCAGGAAAAGTGTGACCAGCAGGGCAAGGGAGGTTATCCTCTCCCTCTGCTCTACCGTGGTAAGGTCACGTCTGGAGTACTAAGGCCAGTTCTGGGCTCCACAGTTTAAGAAAGACAAGTGACTACTGGAGAGAGTGCAGCAGGGGGCTACAAATATGATTAGGAGACTGGACCATCCTTCTTGCAAAGAAAGACTGAGAGAACTGTTCAGCCTGGAGAAGAGAAGGCTGAGAGGGGATCTCATCAATGCTTATAAATATTTCAAGGGTGGGTGACAAGAGGATGGGACTAGATTCTTTTCAGTGGTGCTCAATGACAGGATGAGGGACAACAGGCACAAACTGAAACACAGGAAGTTCCATCTGAAGATGAGCAGAAACTTCTTTATTTAGCAGGGGTGATGATTTCGTAAAGACCCTTACAAACCCAACCATTCTGTAATTCTGTGAGTCTGTGAAAGTAGCTCAGAGCTGTCTCAACATACAACAGAATCAGCCTGAATTCTTTTTCCCTATTTCATTATTTGCTACTTTATAATTTAAAATTGTACAAGCTGTGCATGTCACTTGAAAATGAAATGAACATGGTCCAATTAAGTTTGCACTACTGGGCAAAGAAAGCTAAACTGAAAGGTGGGTGTTAACTGCTGTCTCCAGTTTTCCGACTGCTGCTCCTTGATGCTTGTGACCTAATTCTTTTATTGATGACACTGATTTAAAGTGAGTGACCAAGCATCCCACTGTGATCAGAATAGTTGCACAGAGTAATTGAATATGCAGCTACTCAAGTGATTTTTACTATCCAAAAGACAAGTTAAGGCAGATTACATGCACTTTTAAACAACATCAGTCTTGATCTGCAGAGAGACAATCTGCAAAGTTTTAAATGTTTCTCTAAAGTGAGTGACCAAGCATCCCACTGTGATCAGAATAGTTGCACAGAGTAATTGAATATGCAGCTACTCAAGTGATTTTTACTATCCAAAAGACAAGTTAAGGCAGATTACATGCACTTTTAAACAACATCAGTCTTGATCTGCAGAAAGACAATCTGCAAAGTTTTAAATGTTTCTCTATGGAGCATTTTTAAGCTGTGCTTTGATTAAAATAAAACTATGCATTCATAACAACACTTGCTTAAATGGCAAAATATATCTCATTATATTAATTCAGAAATCTGTGTAATGTTGCTTTTAGGAAAAATAACCTGAAATTGCAATTTGGAATTTTTATGTGTGTTTTAATTTTTGCTTTATTTAAATAACCCCAGGAAGATGATGGCTTTTTCCTCTTTTGACTTGTTGAATGTGGTGTAATTTTGTATTTACAACTTGAGTGAGATACCAACCAAATAGTGTTGTGTCTCTTTTTAAATCAATAAAAGAGACCGACTTGAATAAAGTCTCTCAAATAATTCTAAAAGATACGTAAAATTGATGGGATATTAAAATACTTGTCTGCTTACAAGAACATGTTTAGCCCAATTAGACTTAGTAGATTGATTACATATTTAAAGATAGGAAGGTATTTTATAAATCAGGACCAAGTTTCTAAAGTAAATATATTCTAAGAATATGTGAGTCATTGTCCCTAACACTTCAGACTCACAAGTGCTGTGAAAGTTATTTTATAAACAAGTCAGTTCAGAAAAGCCTTTAAGTGAGCGAGTGAAATTTTTAGCCCCAAAATAATAATCTTAATACAACACATATTTGCTGGGTTTGTCAGGCTTGCTCACACAGATGAGCTTTATTACAAAGTGTATGTGTTAAAAGGGAGTAGGGATCTACAGAAATGTATATAAGAGTCTGAAGAAAATTAAAGACCTTGAAATAGGTGATTTCACACTGTCATTGGAAAAGATCTAAATAGCTCTGAGAGATTACTGAAGGATTTCTAGTGCCAATGCAAGACACAAAAGATGAGAAACACTTCCAGAACCAGAGCATTCAAGACGTCTGTGGCTCTGGAGCGACAGCAATGAACTAGAGAGATTTTGGTATTTTTTTGAGGAGAGAAGAAAAGTCATTAACATTTTAAAAAAATTATTTTAGATCCAGCTATGGAAAGGCTATATGTTTCAATTGGCATAACTGAAGGACAGAAGTCTTCAGTTACTGGAAGAGAAATGTGAAACTATTTTGTGATGTTTCCAAAACAAATTCAGATAGGTGCAGACTTGAAGCGCAACCTATTTTTGGAAAAGTAAAAAATCAACTGAAAAGGAAAATTATTTCCCATGTCCCATTGTTTAACGTTCTCAAAGCCTATTTTTGTCATCGTCCTGTATTTTACACCGAGTTTCTATTAGGCCAAGCTGGTGTCTTCTATTAGGTCTTAAATGTCTCTATAGTGTCTCCAAAGCCAAATTCTCTGTCTTCTGGGGATGATTTGTGAAAAGACTCACCGATATATCTTAGTTGTGGTTTTTCCAGCACTCTGCAGTGCACTTCCTAAAAAACTTGTTGGATGATCTATCTCCTCCTAACACTCCCCTAGGAGCATCATTAGCCAGTCAATACATATGCTGTGAGAAAAAAAGGCAAAGAACACCCATATCTCTCAGATATACCAAATCACAGAATACCACTTTCACATCAGCCAACATAGGCATGTGGGCCATCATATACTCCCATAGCTAAGAGCAGGGTGTTTCATAAGTCACTGCATGCCATCATGTTCCTCAGTCCCTTAGCTTCCAGAAACATAAGGTGCACCCACGTGAACTCCTTGTTCTCCTCTCTTCTACTAAGCAGAGACTAGAGTGGCCAAATCACATAGATATGTCAAAGCCTAAGACAATACCAGTTTATTGCAGAAGACCTTATTGATGAATATTACATCTTTTCACAAGTTGGAAAAATGTGTACAGAGAAGACTTTTGCCCATTTATCTTCTGAAAACCAAAAAGAAACCATTTGGTCATCTGCACCATTTCCCAGAGTAAACCTTTCCTATTTAGCTGTGATCTTCAAAGGAGAGACAAGATTGTGCAGCTTCTCTGGACATATATATCCCTGACCACTTGCTGGTGAAAGTAAATCATCCATAACAAAGAGGCTGTGTACTTTTCCGTCACATTACTTATGTGATTTCTAGCTTCCTTTTTTTTTCTTATATGATTCCAGACATTTTATTTCAAGAGGATGCTTGAAAAGGTATCCAGAAACAGCTCCCTGCCTTTCAACCTTGAGGTGCTTTTCCCTCAGCCTCTTTCAAAACTTCTTCCAGCCAGTAAGCACATAATTTTGGACCTATATCTCCAATAGTTTCCTGAGCTGCTGGCTTTTTTGTGATTCTCTTCCCCTTGCTTATTACTATTCTGCTGGATTCGGTAGGAAACTCACTCTATCATTGGGATGGAATTATTCAGCTATTTTCCATGATATTTCTTTTCCATGGAAAAAAAGACAAGTAAATGTTTAAAAATGCTTCAAACTCATTAAAAATAATAGAAAAACAAAATCATAAGTGCTAACACATTTTACTTTCCATCCATCTATCCAATCATCCTTCTGTCCTTTAACTCCTCAGTGATTTCAGGAAACAGCTAAAATACTTCCCCATCTGCTTCTGAAATGCCTACAGTTCATATTTCACACTCTTTTCTACTTTCCTATTGTTCAACAAATATTTTCTCCTCTCTCCTTTTAACAGAAGGCTGGAGGTTAGACTGAGATGGACCTTATATTTCATTTGGCTAATAGTCCAACCCACACACTGTCAAACAGAAGAGATGCACTCTGACAAATGTGTCCTTCAAAAATAAAACTAGCCCTCGATACCACTGCTAAATCCCTTTTTATATACTCGATAAGTCACAATGAAAAATCAATGAAATGTCATCATTGCATCATTAAAAAATGAGATACAATATCTATGGAGTATGAGGGAAAAAAGAGACTGAGGTTAAAGTCACAAACCATAGCTATAATTTATGACTTAATTAAACTCTGCATTGATATCCTTATCTGACAATACTTTTTTTGCTCTTAAATTGTCACAGTGGGAATGAATCACAATGGGTATGATTAACTGAATCTCAGAAGGCAGTAACCAATCAGATAAGAAATGGGAACAGATGTATTGAAGTTTTCTAATGTTCTCAATTTCTTCTCTTTTCAGCATCTTTGCAAGATGACATCTGTCCCAAAGCCGTAGAGACTTTTGAGAAAAGGGCATGCAAGGAGCATAATTACTGATTTTTTTTTTTTCTTTCTAAAATTAGTTGTGACATAGTTCACTGTGCTTCCTTGTAATATTTGGAATAATTGGTTTTGATAGCAAAGTCTTTGTCCTTTACAGAAATAAATAGGAGTCCATATTATACAATTGTGGTACATACAGATGTGACACTCTGCAGCATTGTGCCCTGGCAAAGGTGAAATCCTGTGCATACAAATTATCCAACTATGTATATTTTGACTGCAAAGGCAAACGTAAGATTTTACATATATATAGCATGTTTTACATTATATGTATATAAAACCATTTAGTTTGAGGTCAGAAATGTTTTCTAAGCTTTATTTTGTCTCTTCCTTGCTCTCAAAAGCAATGACTACAAATTCTGGGTTGAATAAAATATGCCCTTTTTTCTAATTATTTTTTCTTCTTAAGGGAAAACTCAATCACCAGGTTAATCTCAACATGGCAGATAAATTAAGAAGTAAATAATTGCCTAAATTAATTTTTAGTGGCTAAAAGAATATGAAATGAAAGAATTCTCCATCCTGAATTTAAAAAAAATAAAAGGAAAAAAACCAAACTTGTGTTGGGTTGGCTAACTTTGGTACTAAATAACTGGAACTTCAGCTCTAGCTTGGTATGTCTATATGACTTAGTAATTTTTACTCACATATGTTTTTATTTAGGACTCATTTTATCTGTGGAATGCCTTATGCAAATGCAAAGTATTAATATTGTCAATATGGTAGCAATGATTCCATGTTGATATAGAAGTTTAAGAATGTATATCCATTCTTTTCTTTGCCCCTACTGTCGTTACACTAGTTCAATATAGAGAGTATTCCAGAATCCATGTCCTGCAAAGAAAGGCCCTCCAGTGAGTTAAGAATACTGTGTGGGTTATGTATGGAGACTAAAATGGTTTTTTTTGCCTGAACTAGCTCACAAATGGTAATTTTTAATCCCCTTGGAAATGGATTGAGTAGGATGCTGTCATAAGTTCCTAAAACACATAAAAAGAACCATAAGCCAAGACATGTTCTAAACACTACACTTCATTGACCAATGTATATTTCTTAGTATTAAGTTGATGTTAACATTTTCTGTCGATTATTATGTAAGAAGAAAAACGTACAAGGCTACTAGGTGTGGCTTTGTTGTGCATAAAAATTATATGGCTTGGTACGGATTTTTTAACAATATGCAAAAATGCAGTGAAACTCTGCTGGTTAAGTTTAAATACTGGAAACTGTTCATGTTTTGAAATTTGACTTTATTATACTACAGAAATAAATAAAAGCAAATAAAAATACAGAAGATCTTGCGTGGTTATATGAATCTCTAATATGAAAAAAGACAAGAGGCAGACTTCTAGTCACATATGTAGCCATAGAATCACAGAATGTCCTTAGTTGAAAGGGACCCACAAGGGTCATCGAGTTCAACTCCTGTCCCTGCATAGGACAGCCCCAAAGTTCACTCCATGTGTCTGAGAGTGTTGTCCAATTGCTTCTTGAACACTGTCAGGCTCGGGGCCGTGACACCTCCCTGGGGAGCCTGCTCCAGTGCTCCACCACCCTCTGGGGGAAGAACCTTTTCCTGACGTCCAACCTAAACCTCCCCTGGCACATCTTCCTGCCGTTCCCTTGGGTTCTGTCCCTGGTCACCAGAGAGAAGAGCTCAGCACCTGCCCCTCCTGCTCCCCTTGTGAGGAAGCTGGAGCCGCCATGAGGTCTCCCCTCAGTCTCCTCCTCTCCGGGCTGAACAAACCCAGCAACCTTAGCTGCTTCTCCTACAGCTTCCGCTCTATATCTTCTTATACAGCTCTTATACAATCCCTTATAAGATTATTTTCATCTTGTTTTTCTGTTTTCTACTTTTTCATTTTAGGAAGAGAAACAGCATTAAGGCTAAAATGATCATTTTGTAGCTGTGTCTTCTGGGCAGTATCTTACGGCTTTCCCCCAGATGACTGGTCTTTGGCTGGCTTCTCACCTGAGCATGTTCTTTATTTGCAGGGGGAAAAGAAAATCAAATTATAAAGGAAGAAATCAAATCTTCGGTCTTATATTTCTGAAATAAAGTTTCAGGGGGTTGAATCACATAATTCACCAAAAGTCTCTCATGATTGGAGTGGTTAAAAAACAGCCAGCTCAAATGGCATCATGGAAGGGCATTACCTTAGAGCAGCTGCTGGCTGAAATGGGGAACTGGGGCTGAAATAAAAACATTACCAAGAGGTTTCCCTTTACATGACCATGGATCTTCATCCATCTGCTGTTTCGCTTTTAATTTACTGTAAAACATAACTGATTAATTGTATATTTAGCCATGGTTTTGGGACGTGGCAGAAAATTTATTGTATTATTAAAAACATGTAAAGGGATCACAAGAGAATAAGATACTTCAATTTAATTCCATAAAAAATAACCCACAAGAGAAATGTCTTATTTACAAAGAAGTGAAAAGATTTTATCAACTTTTGATAAACCTAAAATTAATGCGTGCAGAAGTTTGCAAAAAGGACCTCGATCCCAAGTCAACATTGATTCAACTGGGAATAAAATTAAGAAAACAAAATAAATTTTCAAGACAGTTCTCCCCAAAACACTTCCCTTTATTTCTTGGCTGGTACTACTTCTTAAAAATTATTTCTTTGGTAGAGTGGTGCCAGTATTTGAAATCTAGTCTTTTTGGTTTTTTCTTTCTTTTCTCTCTGGACTTTCAAGTCATTTTACCTTGTTTTCTTATTTTTCTTCCCCCCCAAAGCAGTTTTACCTGAGTTCTTCTGCTCTTTTAAATACCTGCAAAATCCATCTGTCTCAGACCTTTTTCTGCTAGATTACAGGGTGAAAATTAAAATAACTTAATGACTCACTGCCTATAAAATTATTTTCATTTTATCATGAATTATAGTTCAGTCCCATAGTGAGTACAGCTTCAATGCGGTCTTTGTGTTTTGTGCTCTGACTTTGGGATTTCAACTAAATTAAAGCCTCCTTTTTAGTCAGAAACTGTGTATTAATCTGCAGGAATATTCATTCGCAGAACATAATAAACTGCTGATCACTTGGAAAATTCTGGTCCTTGGTCACTGTACCTCATGCCTGAAAAATGTAGATAAAAAAATATTTCCTAACTTAGAGGACTTTTTAAACTAATCAGTGTGGGGTTTTTGCTATTATTTTCCATACACCCATCAAGAATTTTTTTGTTATTTCATTAGTAGGCTTTGGGAATCAACATGCAAATATAAAATTAGGACTTACCTGAATTTAGGAACAGACCAGAATAATGTTTTAATCCAGTCAATTTTGGCCATATCAAACTACAGGAGACATCAGCTTGAACAATGGGTGATATTTGAATAAAGGCAGACTTTGTATACAAGCATCACATCTTAAAATTATGCATGTTTTTTCCACATTTATGTTGCAAAGAAAGACACACCAAAAAAATAATTACTCATTTATTACATATGGGAACTGTTCCTTCCTAATTCTTGGGTTTACCTTTAGAGCCTACAGAGTATTTCCTTACAGTATGTACCATCTTGAAGGACAAGGTGACCACAAACTCACAAATTAGCCTTTTAGAAATTGAACAAGTAGGAATTACACCATGGAATCAGTTCCGGTAATAGGTTTTTCAAAGTTGCTCCTGATTTTATCCACTTTTACTTGGCAAGTTTACTTTTACTGTCTTACTTATCTTGCTATAGAGGGCAAAAAACCCCTGTCCCAGATGTCTTTGGGTTTGTGAAGGAGTACTTGAATAGCTATTTTAATTTGGAGTAAGATTATTTTCTCCCATACTCAAATTTCATTTCCTGATTCATTCTGCATGAAGTAATCTATTCATTGCATAAATTGAACATACTGCATAATAAGGTAATAATTGTGTTCAACTATAGGCATTCAGATTAAAATTGTTTAATATTAAAGCACTGATTTGTATCTGACTTTGCAATAGAGTATTTTTTGTTTCAATATACTGTATTTAAAATAGCCTTAATAAACATTTTCTTCTTATTTCTTCAGTAAGATGAGGCCAGCTGTACTTTTGAATCTAATGATGCTGATCTTTATCTGAATCATTAATAAAAACTGCTGTTCATGCAAGGATTATTCTTCATCTATCTTTAGCAAACAGAGAAGTATTTTCTCAGCTCATATAGTTTCAGTGAAACAGGCTGATATGAATGAAACTGTGTCTGTAAACATCCAAGCAAGTAAAGCTTGAAGTTTGGTTGGGACCAAAAAAAGTTGGAAAATTGTGGCTCCCAGACTGACCATGTTGATAAACTCAACTAATTGACTTTGTCTGTTGAAATGGTTTGAACTACTATTCACAGTAGTTATGGCTATGCTTAACTACAAATTGCAACAATGACAGTCACAATCAGTTATCATTAGCTGATTTTTTATGGAAACCTGAAGACTGATTAAGGACAGATCTCTGTTATGCTAGTCACTGTAGGTTTTTGGACTGTATGAGCATCGTACTAATGACACTTAAATTATCTAGAGATTTTAGTCTAAAATTCAATTTAAAGAGAATCCTGATTTATTTAGACATTAGCATCTTTCTGATGAGTGGAGCTACAAAGACTAACAGGAAAATAAATCGGCGAATATGAGAATTTTCAAAGGGTCTTTATTCTTACTAAGTAGTAGTGATATACAGGGCCAGTATCAAATGTAATGGAGGAGAGATTTCTTTGGCAGCATTGAACAGCAGGTTTAGGATCATAGAGGTAGGTGGGGAACTCTCCTTTAAAGAGTTCTGATGGGAAAACTGTTTTTCATCTTTAAAAACAAAACAAACAAAAAAGCAAACAAACCAACCACAATCAAACACCTAAAGCCCGGGCAAGCAAAGTAAAACAAAAAACCCCAAACCAAACCCAAAACCTTCTGAATCAGTAGCTGTAGCTGTAAGAAGAGAAGTTTTAATTTTAATTCTCTTTTTAGTGCAACATTTCAAAGACTAGATCATATAGCCATCAACAAAGATATTCATGCTTTCTAAGAAAGTATTTTGGTAAGGTCATCATGTGTAGGAGGAGAGAGAGCAGAGATGGCAGGAGCAGTGACATCCAAAAGAAATATTTCCACAGCAGAAAAGGTCTAAAACCAGAGTCACTAATCTTCAAACTATGTTCAAGTTGAACACAGTCGTTCAGTTAAACCTGACTATATTAATTGCTGAGAGAACTGGAAACAAAAGGTGATTCCTACCTGGGGAGGAGAGGTAGATGACAAAAAAATATTATAAGCTCACAAGAACTCATGGAAAAGAAAGAGAGTGACAGTATCCACAGACCAAAAAAGAGTTTTCTGGAAAGGTATGGAAAACCACAACATGTTTGGATTCTTAGTGATACATCAGGATACTTAGTCCTCAGGAGTCAAAGCTTTCATTTTCATTTTGTCTTTCCACACAAATTTATTTTTAACATAGGTACCTAGAGAACACAACCGTTAGAAGAACCTTCAAATATTCTCATTTGTCTCTGACTGTTCCAGTCTTCACAAACATACAAGGAGATCAACAGTAATCTTAAGCAGATGTGGAAATGAAGTTTTCTACACTGAGAAGCCTTTCAAGATTCAACAACGTGTTTTTCTTAGGTTATTACTATTTTATTTTAGTTACTTCCTATTTGTTATAAAAATCCTTTAATAGAGAGACCTATGTGGTCAGTCCGGCAAGACGTGGGAGTTTCTATCATTGCTTTTATTGAGTTGGCTTTTTTTTCATGTTGTTGCCATGGTTTCCTTAACATTTTTCACTCTTCTGTGATTCATGCTGAAACTGTTCACAGTGAATTCCTGAATTCTGTTCTAGTCTATGATATTCAAACAAGGTCACCAGCACACACTGTGTTGTTAATATTCACTTCATTCATTCAAATGTCTCATTTACAATGTTCTTGGTTCTTCTGCAGAATGTTATACTTTCTGTATCTGAGTTGAATAGATAGAGAGATAAAGTGTGCAACCTTGGCATATATCTCTCTTGATGCTATACTGTTTAGCATCTTCACAATCTATTTGTATTGGTGCTTTCCCCCCAAGTAAACATTTTTTTCATTGGCTGTATATTTCATAAGTCACCATTATATATTCAAAAATATCTATTAATCTGACATATTGGGTTTTATCAACAGTCTTTTCAAAATCAACAAAACATTAATGATCTTTTCTAAAACATACATATACCATCATTTTGTTCCTTCTGCCTAACTCTATGCAGATTCCAAACCTACTTCGTAATGCTTGTCACAGTGCTTTGATAAATACACGTGTGAAGGAGTTTTAACAATACTTTTTTAGTACATTTTATAGTTTGACGTTGTTTATAGCCTTTGGTGAAGGAATGAAGACCAGTTATTTCAATAAGTTTGTACATATGTTTTGCATAAGTTTAAGGAGGTTTGTAGTTAACTTGGAGGGATCAAAATTTTTCAGGTTTTTAATACCATCCTGCCAACATATTCTTTCTTGCTTGGTACTGTCTAGCTTCTGCCTAGATGTGATTTTGTAATATAAGAGCTTCATATCTGTAGCTGTATTTTGAGATTGATAATACTCACAAAAATAATTTAGATATTGGTTATTCATATACTAGGCCTTCATTTCAGAAGTTGCATAAAATGGGTTATAATTAGATATATCAATAGGTTTGTTTTTTTTTTTTTTACTTTTCTCTTGCACCTAGGCTGCTGTTGGATGTTACAAACTACTCATAATAGATAGTCAGTGCGGACATTAAGACTACAGGCAGCTTTAGGGTCAAAGTCACCTTCTGACATCGATCTCTCCAAATAATGTGCACTGCTTTTCTGGACAAAATGAGCTAGATGAGTGTGATGGCACTTCACTTTAAATCAATGCATGCTGGATTAGCTACTTCAAACTAAATGATTTGGTGCCTGAGACACCGTGCAGGTGGCAATGATCATTGCAGTCAGTGCTTTATGTAACTGTTGTGAAACAGAATGGCTTGGGTCATGCTTGCAGGTAGCTAGAAGTATTTATTACAAGACCTGCAGTTCAATTCAAGGACAGGCTGTCAGGGTATCTGAAGAAGCAGGTACATTTGGAATGAGGAGTCTTCTGGGACCCAAAACCCATAGTGATTTTCCATGTTTCACTTTTCCACTCAGAATACTACGTGCTTTTGCTCTGTCCTTTTTGTTTTCTGTTAGGCTTGAGCCACAAAGCACGAACTTCGCTTTTTTCCTAGGTGCAGCATTAAAGTGAAAACACCAAAATAAGGATATGAGTATCGTGCAGACTACACTGTATTTGCAACGCTACCTGAACTGTTACAGCCTAGCCAGCTCAGGCCTCAGAAGCAAGACATCTGGAAGCAACACTAACCAGACAGTTTCACCCTATCTCCCCAGGCTTTGTGGCCTGCAATGTGGGTGTACCCACAGATGCTACTTTTCCCTGCTATGAATGTCTCAGGTATTAAAGCTGGATGAGGAAATGGTATTGGCACATACTTGCATAAAAAAGAGAATCTAAAATTTGCACTCTGTCCGCTTGGTTCTTGTTGCAGCCTGCTGGCTCCATGGTGTAGAACCCTGAAATTTCTGCAGGAAGTCAGCCTGGTATTATTACAGTGTTTAGTTCATTTAAAATTAGGAAAGCAAAGCTAGTCACTTCTATTTTGATGCTTTTGCTAATATGTTTTATGTTGCTCTCAATGTGACATGCCATGGAGTTTAAGTATTGGCTTTATATAATTGTACTATGAAAAATAGGAAAAAAAAAATTAGGGGCTCACAAGGTCACAACAGTTAATTTTGTCTTCGATGTGTATAGAATGTAAAACCAAACAAATGTTTAGTACATTACCTTGAATTTTTAAATTATTTTTCTCTATGTGTACATTCCATGTTTGGTTTTAGTGCATATATTAGCAAGAAAGGTCATAGTCAGATCACTGAAAGCACAAACTCTAGCCAGTTAGACTGTTTGAACAGAACAGGTACTGTGTATGTTGTTCAAATATGTGTGCCAGGACAATATCAAAGCAAAATTAATTGTAATTGGTCAAAAAACTGCTCAGAGAAAAGGACTGTTAAAATATTGTGTTTTCTCATTTGCCATAAATAGTTTTATAGTTTTCATCCATGTGACCTGCACTTGAGAACAAAAACCTCTGGGCTGTATTTTCATTTCAGAGTAATAACAACAACTAATGTGTTTTTTTTTTTTTATCATCACGTGGAAAATTATCTTCTCATGCTTCGCCATCTTCCTTCATGCTAAAGGCTATGTGGTATGCTCACGTATAAGTTGATAATGATGCAGGCAAATGGCTAGGACATGATTGCAATAAAGACTGTAAGGACTTCTTCAAACAGGACCAGAGAGAGGGGAAAGGGATACCTATCCCAGGAATTGCACTAAGCCACGGCTAAACAGATTAAAACAAGCCTGATCAGGTCACTGACACAGCTGTTGTTTGTCATATTGGAAAAAAAAAAACCAAAACAAACCAAAAATCACTACAGGTACTGGGAAATAAGTAGGGGAAGACAGGGTGGCACCAGTGATGAGTGTCATAGGTGAGACAGAGTAATGGCAGACCTGAGTGGATCTGAAGTTTATTTAAGAACAAAGGCAATGAGAGCTTTTACTTTGCTTGATTATCTCACACATTCAGTCATTCACTCCCCTGAAATGTTATGTTCCCTAGGTCTTGCAATCCCTTCACCACAGGGAGGTTACTGCTGGCCCAGGAAGGTCTCCAGAAAATTGGACCAGTTCATGTTGTGCTCCTGCCCATCATTATGCATCTTGGCTGTTGCCAGCCACAGTCCCTGTGCATCTATTGTTTTTTGTCTCCATGCAGCTCCCTGATTTCCAGGATATCCCTCCACTTCTAGGATTTTTCCTCTACTTCGAGGATTTTTCCTCCAACCAAGGTCTTAACCTTCTTTTCAGGATCATTGTCTTTCCAAGACCACTTCTTACAGGAATCCTTTTTTTTCAGTGCAACTCCTTCTTTCTAAATCCCCAGTTCTCCTGTTTTCCCAATTTAAAGAGTCTATATGCTGAAAAATAACACACGATCAGCCTCTTAGTGGTTCTGTCTTTTGTCCCTTTATTAATTGGAGGAGTCAGGACATGCAACTTTTTTTTAGTCCAGATGCTGCCAAAATTTACAAAGACCCCATACTTGTCACTTCCAGCAAGTACTGGGCTTCTGCTTGAGAGTTCAAAAATTCAGTTTTGGACATTCACCTACCCATCCATACACGCACACACACATATTTACTTTTTCTCTGCTGTCTGCTGGTATTCACAACATAAGATGTTATTTCACCTAAGACAGTGAGTAAAAGATCATGTTTATAGGAAACAAACAAAATAAATCTAGGCAGCCCAAATGTGTTGCTTTATGTCTGCCTATAAAAGTAGAAGAAAAAAAAATCATGTGCTTAAATACTCTGCAATGCATCTTGTCATTCTACAGTAACATATTATGTTGTTGATGATGCAGCATTGCAATTGTGAAATATTTTCAAAACCTTGCTCACTTTTATGGGAAGAATTTTTTCTTCAGCTTATGAAAACAGATTGAATCAAAAGGATGTAACTGTCTTATATGTAGTTAAAATTGAACTTACTTACAGTCAAACTGGAAGTCATTTTGGAGGTAAAGAGAGATGTGGGAGATTTGAGGGATTTTCTTGAAGCTAATGGACATTATATGGAACTGAACTGAATAGGCCTGTGAGGCCTATGTGAACAAGAAGAGAGCAAAACAGCCTACGTGCCTTATGTGACTTCGAGCAGCCTTGAGCGAGAACAAGAGAAAGTGTGTCCAGTGAAGAAATCAAGAGTCAGCAAGTCAGCAATTTTGCAGTGAGATAATACTGAATGTTAGAGCTCGTGCAAACTGTGAAGATCCAAGCCCTTGTTAGTCTACGGCGCGTGAACAGTAGCTATTAACCAATACATGCAGCCTGTAAGCGCGTGGACAAAGCAAAAAGATACTTAAGGAGAATTGTAACAAGCAATAAATGGCTTCAGTTGGATTCACATTGAATCGTGTGGAGTCCATGTTTTTCGCCCTCGCAGAGAGACAGATAAAAACAGAGGGAAAAAAGAAGAGCTGGTGTAATTTGATGATCTCTAGTTCAGAATGTCAACTGAGCCCCCTTTACTCTCCATCCCGCACATCTTTCTCTTAGACATCTGCCTAGACTGCATCTCTTGTAGTTGCTGACAAGCTCACACAATCCTATTAACTCTTCAGGTCCACTGACATATGTTGCTTTATTAGCAACATTGCCAAGCATTTACAGGAAGAATAAAAACTCTGTAGTTTAAAAATTTTAGGAACGTTGCATTAAACAGTCTCTCTGTCAGCTTCAGTCCTTTATAAGTCTTTAATACCAAAGCGCATTTTTTTCAAGTGGAGTCATTATCACTACAGAAGATTCTTATAAAATCTTTGTTTTTCCTGGTGCATGTATCAAACAAGAAAAAACATACAAGTTGAAAGAATAGGGAAGAAATCAAGCAAGAAGGTAATTTTGCGAAACTATACGATTCGATAGCATCTTTTTGTTATACAGTTGAAGCTACATCATAGTCTTCACTTTCATATCAAAATAAAAAGTGTCTTTCAGAGTTGCATGGTGACAGCTCTATCACTTCCAGACAGCATGTTAGCCCTGCCCTTAATAATGAAGGTATCATACCTTTTTTTTCTGGATCTCTAAAAATAGGTTTTACAGAGCTAGTACATTCTCTGTCTTTGTGGCATGGTGACATGCCAAGACAAGAGCATAATGAAATTTAAGAAACCTGTGTAGTTAACTTCTGTTCTCATTTCTTCATATTCCCCAAGGATTCTAACATATTGCTAAAGCTACTACAATGTTAAAGGATAAGACACAAATTTACCAAAAAATATTTTCATTTACTGAAACTATGGATTTCTCAAGGATTTGCACCTATACACGAGTACTTTTTTAATAATCTCAGAACATTCAACAACACTTTATTTGGAATCTCTATGGTGCTGTGTTTCAGAATTGTGACAAAAACAGTGTTGAGAGCACATTGTTTTAGCTATTTCTGAGCAGTGTTTATACCACATCAAGGCCTTTTCTTTTTCTCACTCTACCATTGCTAGCGAATAGGCTGGGGGTTGGAAAGAAGCTGGGAGGGGACACAGCTAGGACAGCTGATCCCAGCTGACTAAAGGGATATCCCATACCATGTGACTTCATGCTCAGCAATAAAAGCTCAGAGAAAGAAGAAAGGTGGGACATTTGGGGTTACTGCATTTGTTTTTCCAAGGAACTGTTACAGTTTCTGAGGTCTGACTTTCCTGGAAGTGGCCTGCCCATGGGAAGTACTATTTTACTTTGCTTGTGCTTGCAGCTTTGTCCTCACTTATTAAGCTGTCTTTACCAATAAGATTTTATCACTTTTGCCCTTCTGATGCTTCTCCCACCCCACTGCGGGATGAGTGAACAAGGGGCTGGATGGAGACTTAGCTGCCAGCCAAGGTCAACCACCACACAAATCAAGTAGCACAAACATATTAAAAGACAGCTCTGATCCTCAAATTTTAATGAGAACACTTTAATGAGAGTCTTACACTGGATATTAATCCATATAGCTTGATCCTGTCTCCACTAACTTTCATTCAATGGGATCAAACCTCGGGCATTTCAAGGTTTTGATTCAAAATATGCTCCATGTCTGTGTCTCTGCAGTAAATTTTGAGTTAGCACAACTGATCTTAGTGATATATCCTAATACAGACTTGTCATAGATCCTTGTTACCCTAGTCACAGGAAAAACTAGAACCCGTTTATATATTTTTCTTCCCTTATCCCCAGCTCTGTTTGGGTTTAATTCCAACACTCTACAGTGGCATTTCCAGCTTTCTTTGGGACATTCCAAGCCAGAGTGGTTAGTAGGCAGTGCCAGAACAGTCTGTGACAGCAGAGTCTTAATTATGCTTCCCTTCTGCCTTCAGCTAGGTGATGGAGAGGTGGAACACTATCCCATTAGTATGATCTCACATATTTTGCATTCAGTTTTCACAGACGGCAAAAGAAGATAATAGAATTGGACCTCTTGAAATCCTCTGACATATTCAAACGTTAAATGTTCTTGGTAGCGACAGATTCTTAAAATCAGTAGCTATGTCTTAAAAAGTCTGGATCCTGGATGCAAACGGATTCAGTACTCTTGCCTCAAATATTATGTACATTTGCACCATTATTTTAGGGTAGATGTAGTTATATAAATGGAGACAATGCAGGATTCATGCTATACTATAGCAATACTTTATGGTGTAAAACTATTCTATGTCCAAGCACAAGAGAGTGGCTTTATAGGATTTACGGTGTAAATATTTATATTATTGTATATTCAGTAGTACAGCATCTCAAATATGAACAGTATTTAATGAAAGATGGAGTTGCTTATTATACTTTAGGTGATGATTTTCTTTCATCATGAGTTTTTCAACTATGTCCATAACCAATCTGAGCAGTAGTTTCCAGGTTGTAAATATATCCAATGCCTAAGATAATGAAAACTAAAAATTTACACAAGCTTTCGTTATGGACGTGCTTATCATATACAACTGGTTTTGGTGGACATTATAATTGCATAGTAAAAATAGGCGTGGCTATTCCATAATGACTACATATTTGCCTGTTAAATAAAGTAATTATTTTCTGTTGTAGATATTTTCAGTTGCATATTAACTCCATTATTATATTTTATTTTAGTAATTAATAATCCAGTTTATAATCAGAGGGATTTTAGCTACTAGTGTTTAAACATTATTTTATATTTTTGCCTCTTTGTCCAATACAAAATAAATATTTGTTTAAAATTATCCCTCAGCATGTAAAGGTATTAGTTTTTATAGCATGTCTGAATAGAATTTCAGGCCTTCACCAGATTTCAGTACTTCAAACAACATTTGGAAATGTGAGAAGCATGAAGAAAAAAAATAATTAAAAGTATGATTTTTATTTACTGTATAGACTTACTAGTGCTTATCAGTTTTGAGCACTAAATTGTCTGTTATGTTCCAGTCAGTGCCATGGACACTTTGGTGACAGTAGTTCTTTGGTTTGACTACATTACAGGATTAACTCTTGACTGAAACTCAGATAAAAAATTTCTGAACTTCCTAAAAACATTTTTAATAGGCCAGCTGCCAGTAACCCTTGCTGCTACAAAGTTGAAAATGCTCTGTGCTTATAGTTTGGCATTTCAGAACAAATGAAAATAACAATACCAGATTTAAAACTAAAAAGTTTCAGGATGTCTCTTCTTCATCACATGAACAGACTCAGCCATCTTCTGCCATACACATGTATGTGCATGAACATACAAACTTCTATGTTAAAAATAATCTTTAGAAGAAAAAACCTCCATTACTGTCACAGAGAACTATCTCTATTCATTATATATGTTGCACTTTTGTTTGAATGGTCACTACTTTGTCACCAACATGAAGCAAAAAGAGCCTTGACTAAAATAGGACTTCTAACAGGACTAAAGTAGCTGAAGAATCATATTTTTAAGCTTTATTTTGCCCCTACATAGAGGGCTAAAAAGAAAATAAATAAATTAATTAAATTTTTTTAAAAAATAGAAAAGGAGATTCAATGGGACCTGTCCATCTTTTGTTTCTCATCTCCAGGAAATCTTTCATTTTCTGTCACAGATTTTTGTCATTGTCCTTTTGTTAGAGCTTACCTGTCCTGCCCATCTTCAGTTTTGCATAGTTCTTGTGCTTGGTCTCATTTATCTTCTTCACCATGTTTCCACTTGGTTTCACACTATTGCATCAAATTCTGTGCTTCTCCCCTCAGTTAAACACAGTATTTTAAGATGCATAGCTGCAGGGCTGGACCATGGTGTAAATATTCTTTGAACAAGCTATAACACCCAGAGGGTTTTTGCTCACAATATTTGTCACTGTCTATTTATGGATTTTGCTAAACTCGTGACAGTATCAACATAGACTGTAATATTTTTTTTTGGTAAGCTCTGTCCTACTCCAATTCAGATACAGGCACTTTCAAACGATTGGTGTTATTGTAACCAGCATTTTACTCACACATTCATAAATTTGCCTTTTTTTAATATATATAACTTACTTTTAGATTCATACTTACTTTTAAGTAGCCCTATAAGAACTACTGTGGAAGAAATTGAGTCTAACATATAATGTTTCTAGGACATAATTCAGTGAAACATTTAGTTTGTTTTAAATCCTGAGATGAGAGAGCAAATACCTTCTCTGCCTTACACCATTTGTGTGAAAATATTTTTCTGTGGAACTCACTTTCCCATTTTTAAAATGCTAAAAGTAGTTGATTACATCTTAGATATAAGTGTATATATGAGACCTTGTGGTGATTACTATAGTAAAGATGTCCTGTAAAGAACTGGCTGAAGTATCAGCTAGTGTTTTCTGTACTGTATTATTAGGGCTTCAGAGACTTTACAGACTTTCTATTTTGTTTGCACTCGAATAAATTAAAAATAATACGAAGAAAATGTTCTATGATGACTATGGGAAAAGGAAGGTTAAATGCCCATTTTAGAACCATTTCTATGTATTGTGAGGGAAAAAAAAATGAATCTAACTTACCAGTAAGACCACTATGTTCTCTTTCCTGTGCTACCCTTCAATTGACTTTTAAACACATAATATATGAAAATTGATTGTATGCAGGTGGTAAGGGGGACTAGGCTCAAGTGAAGGGTGCACCTACACTTTCTTACATGTGTGTGAATTTATAGATCTCAGATTATACTTAAGAAAGACATTTTAGAAGTTGTGAGAAGAAAGGGACATGAAAATTTCAGCAGCAGCTCAAAAGAGCATATGGCACTCAGTCTGGCAGGTAAGTCATTTCCCATCATGATTCTGTGGCACGTTAATAATGTCCTTTCCTTTTCACTATAGCTAGCAATATTTAAAGCTCCTAGTACGGGTTCATAATTATTATGGTTCTGATAACAGTTAACAAATGCACAGCAAGTATGGTGATACACAATTAGCAAATCTGGTTTTCCCTCATCCCCTTAATCAGCTTTTCCTTCACATACCCTTTGCAGCATTTGCAGCACTATTTTGACTTTTGAGGGTATGTGTAATTTTTTGAGAGTGAAAAGGGTGTGATGTCTCAAGGTTATTTATCCATTAAAAATTCAACAGTAAAAGACATCTGTCAGAGTTGTGATTTTCCCAGTGGGAAGGTGAGCCTGTTCTTTCCCAAGAAAGTGCAGGCATTTTGTGAGATTGTGTGGTCTGACACATGGTCTGAATTACTTTTTGGTGGTCTCTGTGAGCTGGAATTGTGCTGTGGTACCCAGATATAACCTGCTGTCTTTATGTGTCACTTTCCAGTAAAACTGATGGCTTTAGGACATAGATTAACTCATGCTTGTTTTTTTCAGATAAAACTCTGCTTCAAATCTAGCCTTTTGGAAGCACAGCTCCTTCCTCCATGAAAGCAGTACTTCTGTCTAACAACTGAATATGCTGGTGTGTCTCTCAAGTCTTTTTTCCAAGAGGATCAGTTATATCAAGGTAATTAAAAAATTCATGGTTTTTAGTCAAGAAAGCAGAAGGCATTCCCAAACATGGGCTCCCATCTAGTCTTGAACTATTTTCTCTGCCTGTCATTCCTGATCCATTTAGGAGGGTGTCTCCATGAATGCCTTTCTGATGACCCCTTGCTTAGCTGCCAGACCAGTCCTGTGGTGACCAGCAGCTCTCACGGTGTGCTATTCTGCCTGTGGCCAAGATGCTGGGGTCTCATCCCTTTTGCTAAATTATTAATAAATCATCTTTGTAATAGAGCTGGTCAAATTAATGACTCTTGAATTTATAGAAATGTTCTGATAAAGCTGCAAATTACAGTCTTTAGTAAATAAAAACAATTTTATTTAACAATAGTAATCTATGAATAAAATGATTATAGCTTTTATTTTATTTTCCTGTGTGTGTTTTTTTCCAATTTACTATTCAACAATTATTTCAGTTTTTCAGATCTGCCTATGACAGCTTGTCCATGAGACTCATTCTATTTTGGAGGACAAAACTTGGGCAACATGACAGGTATTTTTGAATTAAGCATTCTCCAATACTTTCAATATTTATAACATTGACAGTGAAGATTTTTTAATTCATGCATCTCTACAATTGCACTTCAAATCAATGATTAAACAGTCATGAAGGCATCAAAAATAGATGTACTTTTGATTTTACAGAGGGAATATAAGACTCAATAAAATATTTTTATTATTAATAAGCTTCAAAGACTTTTTCCGAAGTGCACTTGTACCAATATCACATTTTCCTCCAATTTTTCAATTTAATTGCATTTGCTTTGACTGTGTTTACACCTTTCTCTCTGCTTGCTGCAAATAATGAGCAAATTAGTTCACTGGCATGAATGCTAATATAAAATTTATTTTACATGTATATTGCCAAATATTTGTAGGAATAAACTATCATTCATATACAACATTATTCATAGATGAAATCTAATTATAAGATTTTGGTTCATTAAATAAAATAAATAGATGTTATGAGTGGGTTTAATCAAAATAGCTGAACTTACAAAATACAAATGTTTAAAATTAGTTTCACTTTAAAAGCTACTGATCAGGAGTTTGTGCACACAATTTGTCAGATGAAAAGGTAATGGCTCATATGTGAGCTGGAGGCCCAAATTAGCTTTTTTTTCTTTTTTTTTTCTTTTTTTTTTCTTTTTTTTTTTTCTTTTTTAAATTCACCCATGGTGTGTTTATTTACAGGAAGCATATAAACAGAATTAAGCTGTAATAATTTCTTCTGAAACTTACCAACATATGACTTATATGTTGGGTGACAGTTTCAGTAGGAAACAACTGCTTATTACTTACATAAAATATGTGGTAGGTCTGAAGAGCAGCCTGTTATGCTGTGCCACACATTGGAATAAAAACCAAATGAACAACTCAAAACATAAAAATAAAGATTTTGTCACCATATTTTGCAAACTTGTTCTATTTAAACATTTTCTTAAAGCTCTGGTTTTAAGAATCAAATTATTAAATGAAAACTTTATTTAAATAAAAAAATCATGGTTTTGCTGCAAGAATAAAACTCAGGACATGATACAAACCTAAGAATAACACTGAATAAAATTAAACAAGGTAAATAATTTTAACATCTCATTTTCTAAATCTGGAGATAAATAAATCTTATCTTGACAAATGGCAGCTCCTTGACCTGGTCATTTGTTTTAAACAGAATCTTTATTCAGTAACTTAGTTCACCTCACCGGTGTGATTAAAAGTGATTCGGTATGTTCCTTATTATTAAAAAGTTTTGTAAGAAAAAGTCCATTTCATCTTGAAGCCTTTAATCAAAGCATAGCAAAGGTCATTCTTTGCTTTAGCAGGTGCAGTCAGTGTATGTGTGCATGTTTATTTGAGGGGGATTCACTTAAAGATCTCTTCAGATTGGTGTAACAAGTTCTGCTTACTGGTGCTGAGCTTAAGTCTTGATGATTATTCCAATTGAATGACTAGGGTATTCTCCTAGTTTGAGATAAAAAACGGAAGTTGACACTAATGACTGACAAAATAGTTACTGTGCGCAGTATTAGCCATTCTAGTTTCTGTAACATTCTTTTTATTAGAAGTGGGTAAACAGGGAAACTACAATGAGGAAGAGAACGGTAATTATTCAGAGTTACCTGTGATGCTGAACATCTGTAGAAAGCAGAGGAAGAAGCAACACTATTTAAATATAGATAGGAAAAATAGGGTTGTCTAAGAAAATGTAACTGCTCTCCAACAATATTGTCCAGGACAGTTACTGTCCTGATAAAAACCAGAAAAAGACATTCGTTCTGGGTACCTGGCCCCACATATGAGTATCTAAATCTGGCAACTGGTAACAAGCTTTTGCTTAGTTTGTAGGGTGAATAGCTTAATTAGTTCTGTGTAATTAATGCTTGGTAGTCAGTAGTTAATCAATTGTTTAATTAATTACCTTACAACAGCAACACTCCGCAGCTGAAAAACTTCATACCTTTAGTTGCAAAAAAGGTGGTGTAAAGTCAAAACCAGAGATGTCAGGGACAACCTTTTGCATCTGTAAGGAATGAGCCTTGTCTTTGCAATGCACACTGACCTCACCCGGAGTGTTTCTGTGGGTGCTGCTGCTGTTCAGCTGTTGGCAAGACTACCAAAAATGGAGAAAAATCAGGAAGACTGAAAAAAGTTTATGTCCATATTTGCTTGTGTATCCTGGAGGCCGTATTTCTGCTTCAGAACATGGCAGCTTATGACTCAGCAAGAAAAATCTGAAGTAAGTTTTTCATCCTGTCTGGGTGAAATTCTGGTCTTCAAAGTCAGTTCTGAAAAAAAGAAAGAACAAAACAAAACAATTACTTCTTCTTAATTCTCAACCCTCATATGCAGTGGAGCCAACTCTAAAAAAAGTTATTCTAATTTATTCTAGCTGCTTTCCTTCCCTGAAGGCTGACAATAGCTGATTCAGTAAACTCCAGTGGAACCATATACTGTCAAACCATGAAGTTTTGTCAGTTGAAATTCTTCATTAAATTGGCTTCCTTTAGCCAGAGTCTGTTTCAGGGAGGGAGGGTTGCGGGGAAGTCCTGTTTTGACACTTTCACTTTGAAACTTCCTAAAGGCCAATGTAATTGCTTTGTCTGAAAAAATTAGGATTTGGGTTTCTCTTAATCTGAAGTTTTAAAAAACCTCCTGACTTTCTGAATAAATGTAAAGCAAAAGATAGTAAATACTGTCAGTTCCCTCCCCCTCAATTTTTATTGTAACTCTTTTTCCAGCATGGACATGACAGAACAAGTGTTCAAGGTTTGGATACAATTAATTTTTGTCTCATTTAACAAGTCCATTAACTGATATCAAATGATTCTGCAGCAAATGCTATCAAAACCCAAGCTTTTTCTGTTGTTTTGTCTCTAGTTTAAATTAACCCTATCTGCATCTCTGTTAAAATTTAGTTTCAGTAACCTTTTCTGCATTTGAAGAGAAAGCACAACACAAATGAATGCATGGGAAAGAGGCATGTAGTGAGACAATTAAATTACCTCTGAAATGAAAAAAATCTATTGGCTTAACTTAAATGGCAATAGCTAGGTCAGCTATACTGGAGGGATTCTGCATTTTCCTAGAAATCACTTCCTGTCAGAACTTTTTATTCACACTGCATAAGAATAAGCCTTTGATGTTAAATGCTAATTTGTTAAAATGTCATTTTTCATAAAAAATGAGGGGATAGTCTTTAAGAAGGGTAAGTAATGATGATGAAATATATAAACTATTAATGACGAGCTATATAAACTATTAGAACTAAACTCAGAATGAACTCTCAAAATGAATAAGTCAATAAAACCAGCAGCTTGCATTTTCTGAATTCATAGTTTATAAGAATGAGAAGCTTTAGCACAAAAAAAAAAAAATAAGCCCTTTGAAACACATCATGTTGAAAGAAAAATAAGAGAGAGGTCCATCGCAGTTTGAACTCTTAAACCTTATTGTCCTTCCATCTTCTGCCCTTTCATCTGCTCTTCCTAGAAGAATTTCCATATGTAAAATATTTTTGCGTTTAAGAATAACCTGATAGCATCTTAACAGTTAATTCATATTGCAATTTCCACAAATAAGTAAAAAAAATATCCCAAACCCTGCTGCTGGAGACATTGCTGCAAGAGACCTTCCTACTCCCACATGTTTGTCTAGGCATAACCCACTGTGTCTGTGGGTTTGATTTATTCTTTATTCATGTTCCTTTACATAATTCAGTTTGCTAGATTAGAAGGCTTCTTAAGATTCCACAGGGGTTCCGGTGTGTGATATCATGCCTATGTTGCTAGTAGGTCAACCATGGTAGAAAGCAGCTGGCATCCAGATCATTAGCATGGGTTGCGGTTTTGGCTAGTGCCACTAGCTCAGCTGGTAAAATGCACAAAAGTCTTCGATTTGCACTGTGTCCTGGGTCACTGAAGGGGGGCAAAAAGAGGAGGTGGTCTGAGTCAGGTGACCACGAATTGACCAATTGGAGTATTCCATCCCATTCACAACTTCCTGGATTTAAAAAGGTGGACCCGAAGGACTCTGTCTCTCTTCTGCTGGGTCTCCTGCTGCTTTGCTTCGTCTCTGCATTTTTTCTGCTGTCCCTGCAAGCTGAGGTCTCATGACAAACTGAATCTAGTTCTGGTTGGCTGAAGGATCCTGCCGGACTGGCTGCTCAGAATTGCAAGACTGGTTCTATAATATTTGTTCTGCTTTATTATTCTTTATGTTTATTTAGTAACGTTAGTAAAACATGTTCAAATTTTCCAGCTTTCTTCTCTCTGTTCTTCTTTTCCTTTCCTCTCAAAAGCACCTGTCCTTAGTGAAAAAGGGGGAGGAGAGGGGGGGCAGAAAATGGGAGGGGGGAAGACGGTTAAGGAAAAATACATCTGCCACGGTTTTTGGTTGTCTCCCCGCGATCAAACCATGACACACTGCCATAGTTTTAAATAAAGATAAGAATATATATATTCCATATCATTTTCATACTATATGAAAAAGATTGTTATAAGTAAAGTTACAAACTAGTCTTCAGTCTGAACAAAGCATGTTACAACATTTTTGCAGACAGTTTGCTTAAAGAAAAAGTCAGGAGGTAGATTTAGGTCCTGGTTAGAGTCTTGGTCATCATGAAGGTCCCTAGAGGCTTCTGCAGAAATGTGTTCAAGGTGTTTGTTGATAGCATGGTGAGAAGAGTTGTGAGCTGAAGTAGAGCTTTCATGGTTGAAAATGGACAGAAGAAGGTTTGGTTTGGTTTGGTTTGGTTTGGTTTGGTTTTGGGAGGGCAGGTTGGGATGGCTTTTTTATTTTGGTTTTGTTTTTAAACCAGGTTCTTACTAGATTATTTTAAGCATCTTTGCTACAGTAGCTCTTGATTTTGAGTCAATAATAAGGGAATCTGTATTTGCATTTTTAAAATGATGAAATTTTCTTCCTACAGAGACTGCACTAAGTCAAAGATTGTAGAGCTGCTGGCCCATGACCTACTCTTTGCCAATGACTGTGTAAAGACTGTAGACACGCTAGAGGATTTACAGTACATAACTGTTTTGTTCCTGCTGCTAAGTGGTTTGGCCCAAACACCAGTTTAAAAAACAGAGGTCTGGGTCCAGCCATATTCTAATGGAAAGCTAGTCAAGACAGTTGTTTTTGTTGACAGTGCAGCATCAGCTATTCTGCCCTTGTTGCAGCGTGCCACCTCAGACTGTCATGATTGATGATGAAGTCCCATGGAGCAGAGGAGAAGCTTGGACAGCTTTTGAGGAGATTAAAACAGCCTTTCGAGAAGGAAATAGGCATCTGAATCCAAACAAAAGTTAATGTGCACTATGCAGTTGTAATCCCCTTTCTCTTGTGTGACTGAAAAATGTAGACAATTTAGAGCTGTTCCAGGAAGCATTTTGGGCTCTTACACATACACACTTTGTGTGCCCATGTGGTACAGTCTTTCAGAATAAGAACCCACATAGTCATAGTCAAATGTTCAGCATTCAAGCAAACACTCCTACAGGATCAGTTATGTTGGACTGATGTCTGACACATACCTCAAAGTAGAGTGTCTAAAATTACTTCAAGAGGTGGTAAAAATGAGTTGGATTTCCAGGAGGCAGGCCAATGAATGCTTAAAAAACATGGGCGTAGGCAAATCATTAGCTATCCTATTCCACAACATGCAAAACTGCTATTATGGTCCATGTGTTGGTGGCAAAGTTGACAGAGCTGGTGGCTGCAACAAACAGAAGAATCTGCATCTCTGATGCCTGTGGCAAAACAGAACTAATTTTTTCACCCAACCCACAAAAGTTAACTCATCTCTGAAGTCTATAGAGACCATAAATTTAGGAGAAATCAACTCATGATTTTGGTTTTTGCACCAACTTAATCCAGTGTTATCCATTTCACACACGAGATCCAAACACTTTCAAGTATTGTTATCCATTTCTATCTCTACACAAGGGATAATCAGTATGTTATGTCTATAAGGGAAAACATCCAGTGATTCTGGTTTTGATGCAATTTTAAAGTGTGGTTTTATCTCCAAAAGGAGCTTTTGGGGTCAGTGGAATGGATTGTGCCTCAGGAAATGTTTCCCATTTTGGAGCAATAATGGTATTCTGTATCACTATCCAGTGTCTATATGGCTTTTAGAGCACTTACGGGTCAACATTTAAAGAGAGACAGATTTTCAACCTTAAGTATAATAGAATGGTACTCTGTTAAAATCAAAAGGTTCATAAGTTACCCTTAAAAGGTCCACAATTTACCCATGAAAGACACAGACAGTAAAACCCAAAATATCAAAATTATGTTTGCAAGATAAATCATTCTTAAGAACAGTGATGGGCTAAGAGTCATTCATCAGTATATTAAATTCTAAGCCCTCACTTGAGACTGTTCTATTTATCACATATTGTTAAAACAGACAGCATTGCTAGTGATGCAGTCTTTGAAAGGCAGGATTCCTGTCAGACATGAGTACTGCTCTACCCTTTTCTTTTATATGAGAGCAAGGGTCTAGCTCATTACCTGTTTTCAGAAAAGGCTTAATGCAGAACTGAGAAGAGTACTGATTATTTCCTACCAGCATTTATTCATTAGTGAAATTCCTCTTTGTGAGCCTGATTTTCCACTAATTATTATAGATAATTATTTGTTTTCTTAATTTTTTATTTGTTGTCTTCCTATTCCATATACCAGTTTGTCCTTCATCAGTGTTTTCATACCTAATTTAGATAACACTATTTTGCAAAGTCTTTCTTCAGAATACATGTACATAACCTGTATCTTAAGCTCATTACTTTCAACTCTTTAGACAGCAGTCGCTACATCAGTAGATGGTAAGAATACTCATTTTTGTTGACTAGCGTTATTAGACTAGACACATCTAGGCTGCTGCATGACTAACTTCTGTAATCAAATGATATCACATATGCATGGCAGGAATAAAATACATTATTCTTTGAAAAAGTTATCTCACCTATTTTCTTTGAGTTTCTTTCAGTGTTTTCTACAAGTCCAATAATACTCAAGTAAAATCAATCTTTCATGAAAAAGAAAAAATCTCTTAAAGCCCCCAACTGATGTCCCCTTGTGGATCCTCTTGGAATTAAGAGGGCTTCACAGAAATACCCATTCCATTGAAATACACTGTTCAGTTTGTGGAACTAGAAGGGAGCTGTTAACCTCAAAGTGTCTGGATCCCTAACTAAATACCTGCATTCATTTGATATAGCCAACTCTGTCTCTTGCTAAAACAAAATAAGTGTCAGAAACATGGCAATGAGTAGAAGAGACAGTTTGTTCATTAAGTAGAAGAAAAATTTTATCCAGGCAAAGGAAAAAAAAAAAAAAAGCATCATTTACACTCAAATGTATATGCCTACAATATGCATATGTACACTCACATGTATGTACAATAAGTACATACATAAGTGTGGGTATACACTACATATATGTATAAAGATGTATATAAATGTTTCTTGTCTCATTTTATGGGGGAAAATAAGAATTGTTAACATGAAATTTGATCATTCAGATTTATTCAAAAGGTGTAAATGATGTCCCTATGAAATCATGGTTAACAAAAAATAGTATAATAGCATTTTAGTTCTGCAACCTAAAATGAAAAGCTGTCAAATGCCTAATTAAAGCACGGGCAGGGCAGGAAAAAAAAAAAAAAAAAAAGCCTTTATCCAAATCACAATTCAAAATGACCATATTCTTATAACCATGAATTGTATTAATTAGGACATGTAAACATTTCTCTATTGCTCTCTAAAGTGGAAAATTCCTATGCACAGGAATAAGAAATAGGAATATATAGGCACTGATATTAATGTCTGTATGACATATTTGACAGGAAATGAATCCTGAGCCCTGAAAGCAGGCAATTCCAGAAAGATAATCCCTTATTAAAAGTATTAGATACTTTTTCCTCACCACGGATCCTTATCACACAAGCACATCAGAAGACATTCCTTTCATTTAAGAAGACAGTTAAAAAGACTGGGAGAAGAAACTAGTACAACACACTCAAAATATTTATGAGATAAAATCTATTTGAAGTAAATATCTAGGATATTAAATTAGCAAAATTTCTACTTTAAAAAAAAGAATTCTTGAAACCATCTATTTCAACTTTCTTAAAGTCTTCGATGATTAAACATAACACAGGATTAGTTCAATCATTTCTTTACTTAAGATATGTATATATTTCCGTTTTGCTTTCCTGTGCCCACCAAAAGGGAAAAGAAGTGCTTAGATTATGCTAATGTTGCTTGTCCTCTGCTTTTGTTGCTGCATTGGCTAGCAGTGAACAAATCAAACAGGCCTCATCAAATTTTGCTTTATATAGAGTTGATTGCAAACTATGGTTTTGGAAGCAAAGCAAAGCAATAAAAATAATAATGAAAATAACAGTAAAATATTTGTTATCTTGTTTCATTCATGTTTAACTTCAGACAAATCAAATAGAGTCACAGTATTCTATAAAAGTTGCTTTTGTTTTCTCAGTACTTCATGTAAACTGTCCCTACGACATAATCTCACCTGCACACGAATTAAAACTATTTTAACCATTAATAACATTAATTAAAAAAAATAGCTTTCCAGTAAAGTGTTTCACTTTCTATTGTCACTTATCAAAAACTGTAATCTCAGTTTATGCAAAGAACTTCTTGTACAGCTGAAGGTTCATTCTGAATTCTCTGTCCTACTTGGGGGAACAGTCAGGGAAGGGCACATGCTGAAATGGATAACCCTTCTGGCTTATTATGGACATTAATAAGATTTTGTGCAGATGTAAATGTTCTTTTACTTATATATTTTGATTCCAACCTTGCATAGACTTTTTGCTCCCTTTGCTTTTGGCATTCTTTTCATTATCAGTGTTCAAACCTGCTTTATAATTTTTTCTTGAAGCATTTAATTTAATGTATCATAATTACCTTGAAAATATAAATTTTAAATTTTAAGCTTGCTCACAAAATATTCCTCAAAATCACTTTGAGACCGAGAGACTGGCAGAAGACTTTCAGACTCCATCTAAAGGTGAAAAGGAACATTGAAATTGTTCCTGCCACCTGGCAACTTTAATTTGCATATTTATTACTTGGTTTCAATATAATTTTATAAACTGTTCAATTTTTTTGTATCAGAAGCCTTCCTAAGAGGATTTCTTTATAACCTTCTCCTAGGAATGACAGCAACAATGATATGTAGCTCAATGTGCATAGGAAGGTTCAGTGAGCACACTTAAGGGAAAAAAATGTGTATCAAAGGTTCTCCTTTGAGTCACTTAACAGCTCCTTTCCAAAGGAGTTCTACTTCTTATAATCATGTGCATTTTAAAAGTTTAATTTATGATAGAATAATTTATTAATACTATGGAGAGAAAGTTGGATGTCCTAGTCAAGCGGTCCCTTGGCTGCATTAGATAGTCCAATGTAGACAAAGATGAAGTGGAAATTCCTAAGGGTCTTGCTCAGTCCAAGAATTTATAACCTAGGTGGCTGAAATTCATTGAACACTCTCAGGTGCCACTGAAAGTCACAATGTGGATGGGAATCTAGAGCAGGAAAAGCAGTCTGTTACCTGTTCACTCTATTCAACAGTTACGGATGACAGACGCTTTATTGTAGTGACACTGTGACTGGAAAATGAGGCCTTCATTTACACTACAGAGAACACTCAGGATAATACAAGGTTTAGGATTTTCCAAACATGTCTATAGGCAAATACCCAACTTTTCAGTAGCATGTTATAAGTATTGGTAGAATCTCTTGAAAATTGTTACATCATAGGATTTTTTTTTCTTTGTAAATAACACTGAAATGTTTCAAACAATTACGCTTTTATCGTACACCAGGATAAGAGCTGCAAATTTGTACCAGACAACTGAATGAAAATGCCAATGCACACAATTTGATTTTTCTGCTGAGAAGATATTTAACCATGTGACTACACCACTAGTTCAGTAAAGACAGAGGATGTAATTGAAGATAAACAGACCTCAAATTTTAAGGCTTGGGAAAGAAATGTTTGAGGTTAGTTCTTGGCATCATTGAGTAAGCCAGAATATTATCAGTAGGTTATTATCTCTGATACAATCCTGAATTACACAAATCCTACATCTACACCGAACCACACAGGCCTTCATGTAGTCTCTAGTATTGTTTTATGCCTTTGCTGGTGTATTAAGGTGAGAAGTTCACTTAAGACTACGAGGCCTTGTATTGAAACAATCAGAAAGACGTATCATTTAAGCTGCAGCAATGCAGGTATACATTATTTCTCTCATTTTGAAAAAAAAATGGCCCAGAGGAGATAGTCCATTGTTGAAATTTAGTATTTTTTCCCCACAGTTACAGTTGCAACATCCTAAGTCAATAACAGGATACAAAATGGAATGATGACACTCCAGAGCCACAGCATCATAGCTCAGGCAAAGTCTGAATCCCCAGTATGAGCCAGTATGAGCTCTGCAAAGCAGCACCGTGATATCTCAGAACCCAACAGCTGGCTCCCTCAGTTAGAGGGCACAGCTACAACAGGATGTGCCAGGAAGTGGGCTACCCTGTGCTGGCACCTCAGGATTTTCATTGTGTTGCCTACATTATCATGGGGAAGTGTGATTAAAATCAGAGGAGGTGGTATAACTAGCAGAGAAGTGGCAACAATAATAAAGACTGTGTGCTAAAAATAATTTTTTTTTTTTTACCTAGTCTGGTGAATATTATGTGGTATAACGAGATGTCTGTGGGATGGAAAGAACTGCTGATGACAGACTGTAACTGTTCATGTAAACATTCACGTCCGTGTGTCAAGGCAGGGAGATATTTGTCAGTTAATTCTACTGGAAAAAAATGTTAATTATATTAAACTAAAGCTTTGAAAATAAAGTTGTTTTTAAACCTTTTAAAGATAGTGCGGACTTTATAAATATTTTTACTTTAAAGATTTTAAAGTCAGTATTTTTTGTTGTTTCTACCTCTCTCTTTGCTTCCCTTCCATTATCTCCTGTTCCTTTTGCCTCAGTTCAAGAAAGGATCTTGCAAAAAAGATGACATGTTGGTGCCTGTCTTGCATTTCTATCAAAGAGTAATTTAATAATAGCACAATTATGCCACTTGAATAAGCACAACCTTGCAAGAGCACCACCATGTATCCTTTTTAAGGTGTTACAACAAACCTGTAACTTGTTATTTTGGAAAACAGTAAACAAAGGTGAACTGGTGACCATAATGTAATTAAGGTTAATATTAAATTCTTTATAAATTAATTTGCAGTGTAGTGCATAACAGAGCAATAGAATCGAATTAATATTGGTATACTATGCTGCAATTTTACATGGTCCATTTACATTTCAATGGAAAACTGGAAACTGGTATTCTAAAGGATACAATTAGAGAAATTGCAAATGTACACTTTATTTGTCTAAGGTTTTCCTTTTAACAGCAAATACTTTTCCAGCTTGAAAAAACAATACAAATGAAACAGCACAAAGTTACTCTGGCAAAGGAGTCTAGCAGATTACTCATTAACAATGACTGGTATAGCACCTTGAACATGTAAAGTGCAACAGCCAAACACCCTGCCCATCCTTAACAGAAATAATCAAGGACTCATGTGGAAAAATTTGCATGAAACATGAAGCATTTGTTTCCAACATGAGTAAAAATAAGAGTTTGTATCACTGTTTAAGTTCTTCCTCAGTCTTTTCCACTTCTCGAAACCAAACTATTTTGCAACAGTTGTTTCTTGATGCCATTCCCATTTCACAAGTGCAAAAAGAGAAGCAAATCTTTATTTTAACAAGTAACATAGAAGCATGCCTTACACTTTGAATACCAGTTCTGATTAAAATTAAAAATCCTTAAAATTAAAAACCTTAAATGTGTACTAGAATCACATAAGCAAAGTCTTATACTTAGAACTTCTGCTTTCTTTCAGAAAATCATTTAACAACACTGCTGGTCCAACTAACATATGGTAACATAGTATGATCACAGTTTAAATTCAAATTTACTTTCTGAAACTCCTTTATCACTGACTTTGTATGTTGAACTTGTCAACAACAGCAGGATATGTAGTCTTCATGCATTACAGGCATCAAAAGCAGCTCTAGACCCAAAAGTTTATCAGGGCCACCAGTATAATGATCAGTCATATCCTTGATACCATGAAGCCCAGCTATCAGGTTTTTTTCCAAACCATATTGAAAGATTTGATGTCATGTCATTAGGTCAGGCAGGACCTATCCTTATTTTCAATAGATCTTGCTCAGTGATTCTCATTGAGTCACCCCCTAGAACAGCAATTTTATGTGGCACTCTCAAGAATTTCCTTGGGAGAATGGCATATGCACTTTCAAAAAGTACAGAACTCTTTAATGATTCAAAGGTGTCAATGTGACTTATTTTAGAGAGGGACACTCATACCCCTTTACTCATTCCATTTAACCTCAGTATAAACAGGATTTTGACAGTCCAGAGATGAGTGAAAATTCAGACTATTTTATACTGCATTGCATACCAGGTGTGGTGTAAGATTCCTGTCTATAGATGCCTCAGAGTTTCACATGAATCAGTCTTCTGTCGGGCTTCCTTGTCAGTCTCACTTTTTTGCCAGCTGAACCAAAATCTTACACACTAAATGTGGTTAGCAGACTACCCTTTTTTGAGGAAATGTCCTAGGTCAACGAGCACCTTTCTGTATGCTGTAGAAAATCCAGGAGGACACCCTCTTAATTTATTTTAAGTGATTTTACACTTATTGCTATTTTTGATAAAATGAACATCTTTTCCACATATTAGATGTTTTACAGCAGAGTGGTATGAGGACCTGCCCTTTGTGGCCTTTAGACTGAGGTAAAAAGCTTGCCAAGTGGCCGTTCATATGACGCATGTAATTATGAGAACCCATTCTCCACTGTATTTTTAGTACAGAATTTAGTCATGTAAATGTATGTGTACATTGAGATATTTATGTTAAATACAAAATCCTTTTCAACATACATATATTTAAATATCAGCTTACTGGTGTGTTTCAGTTGTTCTGCTATGTCAACTGTTTACAAAACTTCAAATGAAAATATCTTTTTAACTTATATTTTTTGAGTAAAACACTATTTGAAGCCATGACCCTGGAAGTTAATATCATTATTTGACTCGACCCTCAGTATCACAATTAATAGAATGCAGTATTTTTCTTATATCTTAAATTAATCCCAAGTATGTGCTAACATTTTCAATTGCTGAAGAAAGCCTCTATTATGTGAGCCTATGAAAGAATCTAAAAAAGTAAAATACTTTTTATTTTCTTGACGAACCATTGCCTTTTTAGAGTCATAGAGGAGTTTAGTTTGGAAGGAATCTCTGGAGGTTATTTTCTCATATCTTCTGCACAAGGCGGGGCAGGCTTAGGTGATTGCATTCTGTTCCTGGTTTTTACATAGGGTAAGGCCTCTAGCATGCCAGAGGCAGTCAATGCAAACAGTGTGTGACAGATCCCGTGGCATGTCACCACCTTCCTGGTGCCAAATTATAATAGTAGTCATGTACAGTTTTAAGAAACTGCTCTGGGCTCCTTTGCATATTGTCTATTTCCTTTACTCATCTGTTTTGAAGCTCTCCTGATCGTTGCCACTCCCTTCATATTAGTGAAGTAGGAAACCAAATGCAAGCCTGCTCCACATCTTCTAAGGACCATGAGGTCAGCTGCTTAGAAGGCAACTTCTCATAGTGTCTTATGGTTCCCAGTTGTGGCTCATGCATCTTGTGAATTCTGGGTCAGCTACATGCATCTTCCACCTACCCGTTTTTAGATTTTAAAAAACCCACCAACCAGCTTTGAGCATGGGTTTGGACTAGATGATCTCTGGCAGTCCTTTGCAATCTAAGTTATCCTGACTTCATACAGCTATAAAAAGAAGTTTTCTTATTTGTATACCATGAACAGAGAACAGAAGGATCTGTAGCAAAAAAAGGTTCCAGTGGTTGTATCATTCTATTGTTTGAAGGAATGCATAAAATTTACAGTGACAAGAGTTTCATTACAGAATTTTTGACCTCATAGAGCCTTTGTTATGACACAGGTTAGTTGTAAAAGTAAAATAACATCTTTGTTGTTATAAGATTTTAGGACATTCCTGTTATGTTTTCTACCTTGGAAGTAACTGCGAGCTTTGTTGTGGGTTTTGTTAATGCATATAATAGGTTTTTTAGGTGAGCCATTATGGATAAGTCCAGTGTTTTTCATACTTTTAAGAGGTGAAACAGCAGATGAAACATTATGACTCACTGTTGTTGATGATTTCCAATCAGGATTTTTATCTGATTTGACTAAATCCCTGGTTTTCATATCTGAAAAATGCATGGATTGGGACATAGAGAGGAAAAGCTTACTTTCAAAACAGCCATAACCATAGAACTTATGATCAGCTTTTCAGATTCAAAACTCTTTCACTTTTGTCTTCCACTCTACACAGCAAATAACATTAAGAACATTATTTTTCTCCTAGGCATGGAGGTCTTCCTCTGCTATAAATATATCTGATCATTGAAGTGAAAAATGGTGAGCACAGATGATGTTAGAAAAGAAACAAAAAGAATAGTAAAAGCTGACAATAGATAGATAGATAGATAGATAGATAGATAGATAGATAGATAGATAGATAGATAGATATCAGGTTCATTTAGAATGGGAAAGATTTTTTTCAGATAACTTATTTTGTCTCCTTTTGGACAGAATTTTCCACTAGATGGACGTGAATAACTTCTGTTACATTTTTGTTGCTGGGCAACAGCCTGGGAGATATAAAAAGATGAGCCAATAAAAGCAAAGTTATACTACAAGCCAACCCAAAATTTACATATTCCTTATATAGTTCTTAAAAAATACAGTGTAATTATGCAAATCTTCCTCATTCTGTTAGTTAAAATGTTTGTCAACCAATCAGAGTTAATGTGAGGAAGACAAAATATCCACATGGCATTTTTGTAAAGCATGATTATTTCAGTCAGAGTGCAGGGATTTCCTTTGTTCAATTCTATTCCAGCTCTGCCTGGAGCTGGAAATTATCCCTCAGCTGCTTTCTCCTTGCAGCAGGGATGTATGTCTGTGCTTGCCAGAGGGAAAAGTCCTTCCTCAGACTTGGCATCAACTCATGCAAGGCCCAGCATCAGGCATGCATTAAAATCTGCACTCCTCTGAAACATCTTGTAATACAAGCCATAAGCTGAACTGGAACTAACACTTTATTTGGCTTCATTGCCTCTGCAAAGATGATGCATCCTAATCTTGCTCACGTTGCTTGATTAGCACCAGCCAAACTTATTTTCCCTGGTTTTGGCTGGGATAGAATTAATTTTATTTTTAGCTGCTGGTATAATGCTGTGGTTTGGATTTAGTATGAGAAGAATGTTGATAATACACTGATGTTTTGGTTGTTGCCAGGTAGTGAAGGACTTTTAAGCTTCCCATGTTATATCAGGTGCACAAGAAGCTGGAAGGAGCAAAGCCACAACAGCTGACCCAAAATGGTCAAAGGGGTATTCCTTACAATGATGTCATGCTCAGTATATAAACTGGAATTTGCCAGGGTACAAATACCACTGCTTGGGGACTAACAGGCTACTGGGTCATGGGTAGTGGGTCATTGCACTGGTTTTGGATCACTGGTTTTGTGTTTTCTATTATCATTATTTTCTCTTCCTTTGACGTCCTATCTGTTCTTATCTCAGACTGCAAGGTTTTTTTTCCCTTTCCAATTCTCCTCCCAATCCCACTTGGGTGGTAGAGCATGAACGAGCAGCTGCGTGGTCTTAGTTGACAGCTGAGGTTAAACCACAACAACTATAAATGAAGAAAATACTTCTAAGCAAGTCTAAGGATATAGTACTTCTTATCAGGGCAGGTTGCAGGTATTGAAAGAAAAACTGCTAGCCTGTTCAATTAGAAAATCTGGACTCCTCATTAAGATTGTCTTCTATAGTGTGCACCAGCCCTACATTCGAAATTTTTAAAGCCAGACCAGCAGCTGAACCCGGCTCTGCAAGATACAACTCATAGAATCATAAAATAGTTTGTGATGGAATGAAACTTTAAATGTCATCTAGTCCAACCTTCCTGCCATGGGCAAGAACATCTTTCACTAGATCAGGTTGCTCAGAGTCCTGTCCAACATGATCTTGAATGTTTCCAGGGATGGGGCATTTACCACCTCCCCGGGCAACCTGTTCCAGTGTTTCACCACCCTCATTGTAAAAAATTTCTTCCTTATGTCCAGTCTAAATCTACCCTCTTTCAATTTAAAACCATTACCTCTTTGCCCTATCACAACAAGCTCTTCTAAAAGTCTGTCCCTGTCTTTCTTGTAGGCCCCTTTTAAGTACTGAAAGGCCACAATAAGGTCTCCCTGGAGCCTTCTCTTCTCCAGGCTGAACAACCCCAACTCCCTCAGCCAGTCCTCATAGGAGAGATGTTCCAGCCCTCTGATCATTTTTGTGGCTTTCCTCTGGACCCTCTCCAACAGGTCCATATCTTTCCTGCACTGAGGGCTCAGGAGCTGGATGCACTACTCCAGGTGAGGTCTCAGCAGAGCAGAGGGGCAGAATCACTTCCCTGGACTTGCTGGCCACTCATGTGAGCAAACTTTCTTGTTGCCATTGAGGAACAGATCTATCCATTCCACTGAAAGTGCCAATGAATGTAACATCAGTCTGCCACTGGACAAGAAATTGTAGAGCCTCCATGATCTGCTTTAGAAATGCTGTTAACTTTCTACAAGTGTTTATATTTATTAGGCTAACTAATAAGCAGATATCTATCTTCTCAAGCTTTTTTTCCCTCAAACAATATTTGAAAAGCTACATCAATGTCACTTAAAGAACATCTTATCCAGTGTGACAGTTGCACATCTCCCTGTTGAGATCTGGAGCCTTCAATAGGACAGCTGATGGCTCTTTAGCACCTTTTGTGCCCCACTGTGCCTGTCCCCACATACACATCTAGGATGGTGCTGACAGTCACATCCTCCTGACCTGGGAGCAGGGTGACTTCACCTCCACCCAGCTGGGGGACAGGAGGGGTGGGCCCTCAGTCAATTGACAGGGTCCTCAACAAAGGAGGTGCCCAGAGAAGCTGAGAAGCTTCTGGACCATGCCATAATGACCACAGCCAGATCCAACCTGGCTATAAAACGGGGTGCCCAACAAAGACCTCTTTTGAGTAGTCTTCTCAGAGCAGTGGGACTGTGAACTGGAGCCTTCCTCTTAGCTTGGGATGCCATCTAAGGAAACTTCCCAGGATTGAGTGCACCTCACCTCCTCATTTGGTGAGTGGTTGTTTTTGTCTGATGGATATATCCTTGAGCGAGTCCTTGCCTAACCCAGGCAAGTGTGAGCCCTTGCCTAACCCAGGCGAGTGATTATTTCTTTTGGGCCCTTGAGTGAAAGAGGCCTCTAGTTTTGTTTTTTGTGAGTGAATGAGTGCATGCTGTGGATCCCCACACCCCCACATCCCTTATGTTGTTGTACCCCAATAATCTCCTCAACTGATATCCCAATCTGTATTTTATGTTGTTGGAGCACTAAATAATTGTATAAACGTTGTTTCTAGTCAGTTTATTTGCTATACTTCTCTGGCTAGGATTAAGTCTGTTTTGGAACTTGTTGTCCACCTAAAATTGCCTATTGGGGTGCCTCCATGACACCCAGTTTTGCCATGAGAGAGTTCCCCTACTAAAAAGTCTTTCACTGGATGGAATTGAAAAATGATTGTTATTTAAACAAAAGATTTCATCAGGTACAGATTATTGATTTCTGTCATTTTCTATTTGGGGTGTTGCTTTGCTGAATTGTGCACGTGTAGTCCATATCATTTAATTTTCAAAGACAGAAAATGGATTGAGCTTTCACTAACAGAACACATTCAGGCTATTGTGAAACTTCCTGTTTTCAGATTAGATATATTGGATGTTATATAATTAGCATATATTTCTTAATCACTCTCATCCATCTCTTTCTACTATCCTTTAAGACAATGTTAAAAAAAATCACACTGTGGCATTTTACCTTTCGTTCTTCACAGAATGTCCCTTACTGACATAATTGTTTGATGACATCTTAAAAACAGTAACAAATTACAATAATTTTCTTTTTCCACCTTATTTACACAGTTTCTCTTCTCCAATCAATGTATGTATGCTGCCTTTTCAGATGGGCCAGTAAATATTAATAATTTAGAATGCTTGGGTTTTGCAAAATGATGTTAATATAGAAGTGTAGAGAGTCATCTCTACGGGATAAAATGCTGAAGTTCAGACAAAAGTAGAACAGCAGTTGGCAGTGGCACCTCTTAGAGGAAGTGAAGATCATGTTTACCACAGTACAATCTTCAGCCAATATTATCGATAAAAGGAGAAACTATTAATATGTTACATTGAAGTGTTGCTTACGCATGCATGCTTTGACAAGAAAATCACCAGGAAGACTAATTTGAACCAGGAACTGCATCTCTTTCTGTGACTGAAGGCACTGCACAAAAATGAAAGAGTGAACAGACCTGTGAGATATCGCTTTGAAATCTGTGTTTTCTTCTCAGGTCAGACATGGTGTGTTTGCATGGCAATACTCAGAATTTAGGAAGGAAAGGGTTTTTAAATGCAATAGAGTCAGAGTTCAAAGTGTAAATTAAAGACCTGTACTGTCCTGAAAGGTGGCCGAGAAGCTTGGGTGAGCATAGATATTGTCTAGTACATAATGCCTTGGGTGATTTTTCTTCATATTAGTAGCTGTGATTTTCTGGTACAGAGGGTTCAAAACCAGGTGAATAGAATTATTTTGATCACTAATTCAGAGTGTTAATGAAAGTTCATAACATGTATAAAAAATAAACAAATAGCCCAATGTTATAAAATAATTATGTCCAAATTTAAGGTCATTTTGGAATTCAGATTGCAGTTTCATTTCATCCATTGTTACTTGGTTGCGTAAGTTGCAAAAACTACTTCATTAGCAAGGTCCTAGCATTGTATATCATGTCTCACTGGTTCATACAGCTCTTTTCTGGTACAACTTGTTATACTTATTTTAGGCATGTATGAGACTGTTAGTAACTGGTCCTACAGTGTTGTAATGTGTTCTCTGGAATTTGCTTATTCAGTTATACAAATTCCCTGTTCATCAAGAACAGCAGCTAATATCTTGATTGCTCAGTTGGAGGAGATCAATCCTGGAAAACTATCTGGTAGAAAACTGAAAAAGGAAATACTGAGATATTATCTTGCTCTTTGTATTGTGGGCTCAGATCCATTTTGAACTGTCAGCAATGTAGCCAAGGTGGATGTAGTGTTACAGCATATGGCTGGAGCATGTTATCAAAACTGTCGAATCATGCATTTCCATGATTCCATTACTTCAGTGGCAATATGATTATACTTGAGGAAATAAAATAAACAGATGGGTTCGTAGATGTTGGCACATGCTTGTGGACAGAGGATTTGACATAAAGTTGTATTATATTAAAAAGATCAGTCTGACCAGGCATACGTGATATAATGTGGAAACATTATACATGGCATTGCTGATGATAGGGTCTGAGAAATAAAGAATCAGGCAGACTTACAAAGAGTCAAGGTCCTTTAGGAAGTGTCTCATGTAGGCTAGAAGAGTCAGACTTGGAGAAAGCTGGTAGGGAACTTGGTTTTTGAAGGGATATATTTTATGACTTCTAAATCAAACGAAGATTTTGGAGTCATACTGCTATGAGAGTGTACAATGAGATGCATGCATCCAAACACCCAACATGTCTGGATATAGATTCAATTATGAATCAAAATTTTATTATAAGACTACTATTCAACCCAGTTGCTTTAATGTGTCATCTTTTCAACCATGTTACCATTGAGCATTTTAACTTATTCCCAGCTTACTATTATGATACTTAACCAGAATTACAGACTCTGGATTAGTTTCTGAGATAAATGTACAGTTTGACTACTAAAACATCTCACAAGAGTCTAGATTGGATTTGTCTTTACAAAGCTGAGACAAACTAGCATGCAGCAAAAATGATACATTGCCTGACAGAAATTTTCAAAATCTAACAGTAAAACATCTGTCAGATTCTGTTTTAAACTGCGGGGTTTATTCTCTTGCTTTAGAGACTTAAGATTTTATATAACTTTTATCTCATCTAATGTCAATCTAGCATGAGCTAGACTCCAATAATTTCAGTGGCAAATTCTCTTAGCTTGCAAGTATTTTTCAGTGTTTGTGTGCTGGTCCATTTGTAGGGTTGTGCTTAATACGAACCATAATAAACTTCATTTTACGTATCTTCCAGTCATGCTGGGAATGTATAAGTAGGCAAAGGAAACATAACTCACTGAAAACCACATTCGACTTAATGCCAGCAACTGCTTAGTATACTGGCTGCTTTATGAGCTTATTTAAATTATGTATTGCAAGGTATAACAGAATTTTTTCTGTGAGCTAAGTGGAACTGTCTAATTACTCTTCCTAAGTGAGTGCAACAGAACTCCTTGGCATTCTTTGGAGTACTTTCTGTTTCAGATATTTGCATTAGAGTTGCTATGGACAGCAGTGTATATTTGCAACCAGTAGTCAATCATCATAATTTTTTAAGCCTCCCCTTAAACAGCAGCTGACTTTATACAAGTAGCCCCACTTTCAATTGGTTGGAATTTAAGGGCAAGCTACCAGACAGTTTTAAAATAGAAAGTAAAATACCTTCTTGTACCTTCTGCTTAACTCTGAATACTTCTGCTGGCTGGCAGCTTGGTTGACCTGTTTTCCTAAATATTTCCTATTGATTGTAATCACTCATCATAATTTTTCCAATATATAGAGAATAAAAAGATAAGAGTTCAAACTGCAGATGCCCCTCTGAATTGTTTTAGGGTACCTTGTGGAAAGATTGGAAAGCTTCTCAAAAGACACATGTAGATGGTATGATCATTCCCCTTCTCTCACCTTACACATGCATGTTATGTATATTTGTGTTTATATGTACCTATACACTCTGGTGTATTTTACATATCGTCAAAAAATAAATGTTCAAGTAACATAAACTAGTATTTAAATATCATAAATAAGTCTATTCTAAATAAATAAAGCTCATTAATTGCAATGGCTTTAATGTTTTACTCTGTCTGAAGTACTGTCCATCATTTAAGCAAAATACATTTATACATGAAATGAGAAATGGAATTTTTAATGGAAATTGAAAATGACATGAGAACACGTAATTATTTGACTGAATGTTTTTAGAAATATTCTAAAACACAACATATTGGTTTTGGCTGGGATAGACTTAATTTTCCTCATAGTAGCAAGTATGAGGGTATGTTTTGGATTTGTCCTGAAAATAGTGTTGATAACAAACAGATGGTTTTGTTATTGTTGAGCGGTGCTTACACAAAGTCAAGGTCTTTTCTATTTCTCATTCTGCCTATCAGTAAGTGGGCTGGGCAAATACAAGTTGGGAGGAGACACAGTCAGGACAGCTGACTTCGACTGACCAAACGGATATTCCACACCACATGCCATCATGCTCAGCATATGAAGCTGGGGGAAGAAGAAGAAAGCGGGGATGTTCAGGGTGATGATGTTTGTCTTCCCAAGTAACCACTACACATGATGGAGCTCTGCTCTCCTGGAGATGGCTGAACACCTGCCTGTCCATGGGAAGTAGTGAATGAATTCCTTGTTTTGCTTTGTTTGTGTGTGCAGCTTTTGCTTTACTTATTAAACTGTCTTTATCTCAGCCCATGAGTTTTCTAACTTGTACTCTTTTGATTCTGTCCCTGATCCCACTAAGGAGGAATGAGCAAGTGACTGTGTGGGTCTTAATTGCCAGCTGGAGTTAAACCATGCCACAGGTGTTATTTTTCAAACCAACTTTGTTTTTATTTACTAAAGAAAAAAAGAGGACATGAAGTTTATAACACTTTTACTTTTTAGAAGAAACAAACAAACAAAACAAAACAAGACAAAACAAAACATTTATGTCCTGAGAGGACATAAATGGAAAGAAGGGAATAGAAAAATTCACATCAATTTTTTTGAAAAATATTGTTTGAAAATTTCAGTTCAAAAATAAATCCTTGTCGTGCCAGCAACTAAGTATCATGCAGCCACTCTTTCAATCCTCTCTCCCCTGTCAGTTGAGGAGGAGAATGGAAAAAAGTAAAACTCATGGCTTGAAATAAAGACAGTTTAATAGGACAGCAAAGGAAGAGAAAATAATAATAATGATAAAAGAATATACAAAACAAGTGATGCACAATGCAATTGCTCACCACCCACTGACCAATGCCCAGCCTGTCCCTAAGCAGCGATTGCAGCCCTCTGGCCAGCTCCCTCCAGTTTGTATACTGAGCATGGCACCATATGGTATGGAATATGCCTTTGGCCAGTTTAAGTCAGCTGTCCTGGCTAGGCCCCCTCTCACCTTCTTGTGCACATCCCCACTGGCAGAGCATGGGAAGATGAAAAGCAAGGCTTTTGATGACGTGTCTCACAACATCCTCATAGGTAAGCTCAGGAAGTGTGGGTTGGATGAGTGCACAGTGAGATGGATCGTCAACTGCCTGGATGGCAGAACTCAGAGGGTTGTGATCAACTGTGCAAAGTCTGTTTGGAGGCCTGTAGTTAGTGAGGTTCCCCTGGGGTCAGTTCCAGGTCCAGTCTTGTTCAACCTGTTCTTCAATGACTTTGATGAAGATACTGAGTGCACCCTCAGCAAGTTTGCTGATAATATCAAACTGGGAGGAAGCATTGATATACCAAAAGGCTGTGCAAGACCTGGACAGGCTGGAGGACTGGGCAGAGAAGAACATGGTGAAATTCAACAAGGGCAAGTGTAGGGTCCCTGAATCTGGGGAGGAACAACCCCAGGCACCAGTACAGGTTAGGGGTTGACCTGCTGGAAAGCAGCACTGGGGAGAGGGACCTGGGAGTTCTGGCTGACAACAGGTTGACCATGAGTCAACAATGTGCCTTTGTGGCTAAGAAGGCCAACAGTATCCTGGGGTGCATTAGGAAGAGTGTGACCAGCAGGTCGAGGGAGGTTACCTTCCCTCTCTGCTCTGCCCTGGTGAGGCCACATCTGGAGTACTGCGTCCAGTTCTGGGCTCCCCAGTTTAAGAAGGATAAGGAATTATTGGAGGGAGTTCAATGGAGGGTTCTGAAGATGATTAGGGGTCTGGAGCATCTTTCTTATGAGGAGAGACACCTGGGTCTGTTCAGTCTGGAGAAGAGAAGGCTGAGAGGGAATCTTATCAATGCTTATAAATATCTCAACAGTAGATATCAAGAGGATGGGACCAGACTCCTTTCAGTGGTGCACAACAATAGAATGAAGGGCAATGGGCACAAACTGAAGCACAGACGGTTCCATCTGAACATGAGGAAAAACCTCTTTACTTTGAGGGTTACAGAGCACTGGAACAGGCTGCCCAGAGAGGTTGTAGAGTCTCCTTCTCTGGAGACATCCAAAACCTGCCTGGACACATTCCTGTGCAATCTGCTCTAGGTGAACCTGCTTTAGGAGATGGGTTGGATAAGATGATCTCCAGAGGTCCCTTCCAACCCAAACCATTCTGTGATTATGTGTTTCTTGACTTGGCATAAACACTACTTAGCAACAACTAATCCAAAACAAAGTGCTATACCAGCTACAAGGAGGAAAATTAGCTCTATCCCAGCCAAAACCAGGGCAGTTTTCTTTTTTTTAAAAAAAGTGAAAGTTTTCACTTTTGCATCATGAAAATTGTTTTTCCATCTGTGACCAATAATATTTAACGTGTTCACAAAAATCAGTACTGTAATCCTGCACTGACAGGAAGCTATGAGGATATTCTTTTTCATCAGTTCTAATGCTGTATTATATTGAGCACTTTTACGTTAAAAAGTATTTGAAGAATGTGCTTAAATGTAAGCTGGTTTCAATTACAGCAATGAAGCAGTATTCATTGATATGATAGCAGCATTTACTGAAGCACACAAGCAGTGGCTTGATGTCAGTAAAAATTTCACTGCTAGAACTGAAATAAGTACCACTGGTTTACATTCTTAAATATAAGCATGTGCTTTATTCAGAAAGCCCAGTACCCGGGGATCATCTCTCGGTCCTCTCTGCTTGCTGCCTTGCACAGTGTAAACCTGTAGCCCTGTAGCATGGCAATGCCATTGCTAGTAATGAGCCATGAGCACTGTAATGAGTTTCAAGGCTGCAGCACTGAGGTTTGTCCTTTTACTTGATCAGGCTGCAGCTTCATTTTTCTTGGTTTACCTGTGACAGCAGTTTCTCTAATTGACCAGATATCAATGGCTGGTTTGTCCTACTTTTCTTTATCTTTGTGAGATACAACTGCTGTTTTTTATAGACAGCAGAAACTAGTCACTTTGCACAGAGCATGATAGAACCAATGCAAAGATGCAGTGTAGGGAAACACAGCTCTGGTACAAGAGCAGAGGCCTTGGGAAGTGGAGCACAGGAGGCTGCCCAGAGATGCACAGGTGTGGGATGGTCAGAGATGGGAGGCAGGGTGGCCCTGGAGGCCCCACAGCTGTACACAGCTCACCCATGGTCCCTTGCAGAAATGCAGACCTGGACAAAATGGAATTTTGGGGTGGCAATGTCAACACAAAAATAGTATATAATGTATATAAAAGGCATCATATACAGTAAATTCAGATGCAACATGAAACTGCAGACCAGTGAAGAAGCGGGAAGGTGTAAAAGTGTCTTACCCAACTTATGAAAAAGAGCCTAAAGTGAATCCTAGACTCAGGAAGAAGCAATGATCAATATCAGCATCATACTTCCATCAGTGAAGCACTCCAGATGCTGAAGGCTCCCTGTAACACACCCCCACTCTCAGCACCAGCATAAAACCCCTGACCTCAGGACCCATAGCAGCAGTGGAAAAATGAGCAGAGCTCCAGAAGAATGGATAGAAACTAAGAGGCATGTATAACAATTTTAGCTGTATTTTTTTCCTTTTTTTTCTGTAACAATTAGATCTAGACTAATCATTCCTGAGTTATACTATTAAGATTTCAGTCACGCTGACAATAGATTCTTGGCTTTATATGCATATTTTTATATATATAATGCCTGTTTCTTCTTTGCATATAAACAAGATTTTGAGCGTAACAACAATGAAGTACTGGACTATTTGTAGGAAATCTTGGTATCACCAGATCAAAAATTAGTGCTTTGCTGGACTGAATGCAGCACATTTTATGAGGCAGAATTCTCTCTTTAGAAGATAAATAACCTCAGTGTTATGTCGGCAAGCAAAATTCCTATTGATCTATTGTTTTGCTCAAGTGAAGATAACACTTAAAAGAAACAACAGTGTCAGATAAAATTTGCATTACAAACTTTTGCTGAAACAATTTGTTGTTCTGGACTATATGAAGAAGTATGATTTACTACCAAATTAATTATACCAGAGAAAAAAAATACTGATATAGGGTATACAGGGACAACTTTTTCACTTCTTTTAACTTTTTAAAGCTAGGATTCTAGCTGAGTATTTTTTCACATAGAGGAACATCTTTATATTGGATCCTGAAGATGATTTATCTTCTCCCTAGACCCTCCTGGGTGACAGGTTTTTCTACGTATCCTGTCAAAATGTTCCAAATCATCAAACTACTCCTTTCTGGTACCTGTAATAGTCTTAGGTCCCTCCATCCTCCTTAGAGTCTGCAAATCACCCTATCTCCTGGCTCTCTAAATGTGAGAAATGTATTTTTTAAATATTAGTTAAGTCTTTGGTACACCAACAACATTGCTCCATTTTAGATTGTAGTTCTAGTCTTCCACAGTTTTTTACCTTTTCCATGTTTCTTTGTCTGCCTTTCCTCATGTGCTTATTCCATTCTCACTTCATTGTCTCATTTCTTTTTTTCTGATGCTCAGGATGAAACATTTTCCTACTTCACCACTTTTGTTAGTCTTGCTTTTTTCTGTTTGGCAGATGTCTTACTCTTCTGGAGTTACCCATGCAGCTTCTGCTTTTTTCTGTTCCATCATGTTATTAAAAATTCTTCTTGTTCAGACAGACTCACACTGAAGTGTTACTCCAGAAAAATCTGACATGATTGCAGTCTAAGCATTTTCTTGACCCACAGATTATCAAGGCAGATCAAATTAGCTTTTGGAAAACCTGCCCATGAAATGGTTAACTACATTAAATACTCAGATGGCAAATAAAGGAGATCCTATCCTAGATGCATAATCTACTAAAGTCAATGAGATACTGTTCTTCCCTCACACCTTTTAACTTCAATAAAACTTACATTGGTTTTAATAACAGTAATAAGAAGCTTGTAGCAAAACCATGTTCACCTTGAGTGTTGTTGGGGCACAGCTAACCTTTATTGCTGTGAGTGGCCTTACCTGGGACCCAGATCCACATCCATGCCTATGGCTCCAGGAGCCCCATTCAAGCTCAAGACCTACAGTCCTGGCTTCTTGGATACTAGTTTCTAGTGGCTGGATCTCAGACACAAGTTGTAGCCATGCCCCTACCCCCATCTCCTGCTGCCCCTTGCAAGTCCCTCTGGGTCAGGCCCCAGCCCTGGTCTATCCTGTCGTGGTACTCAAGGCTGCTGAGGGGCCCACTGTCTCCCACAGCTCTGCCCGCCACCCTCAGGGGCTAGAGGGTGAGGGCAGGGCCTTGCCTGTGCCCAGGTCAACCCTGTCTGCATTGGGTCAGACCCCCTCCCACCATGCTCCCTGACAGGTCTTTCTGGTCAGGCCATCTGAAAATAGGAAATGTCACATTCTCCTTTTCTTCGGTACCTGCCTGCTAAGTCATTCCTGTCTTTTTTCCTCTGCTTGTCTTTGATCAGATTAGATCACCATGTGTAGGTAAACTGCAGTCTTGAAAATAAATTCTAGTATTGCTCTTAAAATGCTCAGAGTATGTGGATCTCCAGCTGAAAACAATATGGAACATAGCTCAATTTTCTCTGCTGTTCACCTTGCAAATTAATATTTTATAAAGGACATTTTTAGAGAAGCAAAACTCCAGTTATGGAAGACAATATAAAATTGTGGTGGGTTTTTCTAATAAAAAATGAAGAAAAGTTTGATGTATGTAACACTATCACGGAGGCACCCCAAAAGTCAATTTAGGCAGGCAACAAGCTCCAAAAAGACTTTATTCTAACCAGAACTGTTTCGTGAAGAACCAACTAGAAACAGGGTTTATCTAAAATTATTCAGCACTCCGACAACATTATAAAAAACAGGTTTGGATACCAGTTAGGAGTTCAATTACTACACAGTCAGTTCAAACTCAAGGAATCCCAAAACTCTAGAATGATGATTCAAAATATGCGTCTTCCCACTCATACAAAGCGAGAACTCTCAAGGGTACCAATAAAGAAAGGTGTCTCAATCCTTGAGGAAATTTCCTTAGATGACTAGTCTAAGGAGCAGAATCCTTGACCACACACCCACTGCTCTGAGGAAGACCAGCTCAATGGGGGTCTCTAGCAGGCTCCATTTATACCCTAGTTGCATTGAGCTGTGGTCATTTATGGCAGTGGTCTAGAAGCTTCTCTCAACAGAGGCATTTAATTGGTCAAGGACCCTGTCTGCTGACCAAGGGGCGTGTGCATGACCATAGTGGTCTATTGCTCCAGAAGTTCATGATTTTTTAAACTTGTGATATAAATTAAAAATGTGTCCAATGCTTGTATTATAAATATTATTTCTGAAATGGATCAATGTTTACTTTGGTTTAAATTACTGAAAAATCAAATATTAACTGGAATGTGTTAATTTGGGCTTCCTTCAAGGACCTGTGCCTACAAACTCTCAGGCTTTTGAAACCTATTGCAAGATTTTCTGTACTGTTTGTGCTGTGGAAGCTCTTCTCCACAGGGTTTAAAACTTAAAGAGATTTTTTAAGTTCCAGAACAAAAGGAGAGAGGATCTTATAATACAAACCTGAATAAAAGCAAGTAAGCATCTACTTATGTGTGATGAAACAAAGAGACTCAAGAGACAAAATACATTTTGTTATAACTTTATAATTCAAGTACTCCAAGAGTTCCTCAGTTTAGGGCTTCTCTATTAACAGGCTTTTAGGATTTTTTGTCCACACAAAATGGTTCATTGGTTTTGATGTGTAGTTGTTAGAGGTTGTTTGGAAGGGGGGAAGAGCGGATCTAAATTTAGAAGACAGGTGTTGTTTTTAATCCATGTAAAAATCTTTCCAAATTACCTCAACTTCATCACTTCCAAAATTGTAGGTCTGTGCAACTCTAGGGAACCATTTTGCTTCTAAACATTCACTTACATTGTTGTACCTTTGCATAATTGTGAGAAGGCTAGAAATAACCTTCCTCTCCCACAAAGTATCATTCTCAGCTATAGAAAAAGCCTCCCACAGAACAGATACCTGGGTCACCCAATCTTAGTAGGATTGTAATTTTTTTTTTTTTTTTAATTCTTTCTACATCAACAGAAAGCTTAAAAGTCAGTGAGGAGGGATGTGTAGTTCTAATTTTTATGCAAAACATTGCATAACTTCTTTGAAGTTAAGAGTTGCTAAGAAGATTAACTATGGAAGTAAAAAAAGGTCCTGCTAATGATTAAAGATGCAAGGTAGTAACGTGTTATAAGGTTTCACAGTTTCAGACTTGTTTGATACTTAATACTGAACAAATTAAAATAATTAGAAGATAATTGTGGGCTGTGCCTTGGATGTGGATTTGGGAGATAGAAAACAGACTAGGACTTGGAAAATCTCTACATGGGCTGGCACTGGAGCTGGTATTTCTGCTGCTTGCTGGCCAGAATCACTGGGACTGCAAAACAGCATCTGCCATATGAAGAAATGTGATGTAGCGCTAATCAAATAAATAAGTGAAACATCCTATTCTAAACTATATAGCTATAAAATAAAAATAGCACAGCAGTATTCTCTTCTTCTCTCTTCTGTCATGACATCATACTATCAACACCTAATTGCTTCCAATCAGAAAGACTACGAAGTATTACCCTAAAAAGCTGACAAATACTCAAGTTTTATCTGTTATTTCCAGTACAGCTGAATATTTTTACACAGAATAACAGAATGTTAGAGATTGGAAGGGACCTCAAAAGATCATCTAGTCCAATCCCCCTGCCAGAGCAGGAACACCTAGATGAGGTTACACAGGAAGGTGTCCAGGCGTGTTTTGAATGTCTCCAGAGAAGGAGAATCCACAACCTCCCTGGGCAGCCTGTTCCAGTGTTCTGTCAGCCTCACTGAGAAGAAGTTTCTTCTCATATTTAAGCGGAACCTCCTATGTTCCAGTTTGTATCCATTGCCCCTTGTCTTATCATTGGTTGTCACTGAGAAGAGCCTGGCTCCATCCTTGTGACACTCACCTTTTATATATTTATAAGCATTAATGAGGTCACCCCTCAGTCTCCTCTTCTCCAAGCTAAAGAGACCCAGCTCCCTCAGTCTTTCTTCACAAGGGAGATGTTCCACCCCCTTAATCATCTTTGTGGCTCTGCACTGGACTCTCTCCAGCAGTTCCTTGTCCTTCTCGAACCGAAGGGCCCAGAACTGGACACAATATTCCAGATGTGGTCTCACCAGGGCAGAGTAGAGGGGGAGGAGAACCTCTCTTGACCTACTAACCACCTCGCTTCTAATACACCCCAGGATGCCATCGGCCTTCTTGGCCACAAGGCCACAGTGCTGGCTCATGGTCATCCTGCTGTCCACCAGGACTCTCAGATCACTTTCCCCTGCACTGCTCTCTAATAGGTCATTCCCCAACTTATACTGGTACGTGGAGTTCTTCTTGCACAGATGCAAGACTCTACACTTGATCTTGTTATAACTCATTAAATTTTTCCCTGCCCAACTCTCCAGTCTTTCTAGGACTCGCTGGATGGCAGCACAGCCTTCTGGCATGTCAGCCACTCCTCCCAGTTTGGTGTCATCAGCAAACTTGCTGACAGCGCACTCTATTCCCTCATCCAAGTCATTGATGAATATATTGAATCGTACTGGTCCCAGTACCGACCCTAGAGAGACTCCACTAGATACAGGCCTCCAACTAGACTCTATCCCACAGACCACAACTCTCTGGCTTCTTTCCTTTGGTCAGTTCACGGTCCACCTCACTACCTGATCGTCCAGACCACACTTCCTCAGTTTATCTGTGAGGATGCTGTGGGAGATGGTGTCAAATGCTTTACTGAAATCAACATAGACCACATCCACTGCTTTACCATCTTCTATCCACCTTGTTATGTCCTCATTAAAGGCTATGAGGTTGGTCAAACACGACTTCCCCTTGTTGAAGCCATGTTGACTACCCCTAATGACCCTCTTATCCTTGATATGCCTTGAGATGGCGCCAAGGATAAGTTGTTGCATCTCTTTCCCAGGGATGGAAGTGAGGCTGACCAGTCTATAGTAACCCGGGTCCTCCTTCTTGCCCTTTTTGAAGACCAGAGTGACATTTGCTTTCCTCCGGCCCTCAGGCACCTCTCCCATTTCCCAAGACTTGGCAAAGATGATGGAGAGTGGTTCAGCAATGACTTCAGTCCGCTCCCTCAGCACCTGCGGGTGCATCCCATCTGGACCCATGGATTTATGAATGTCCAGATTACTTAATTGGTCCTTAACCCAGTCCTCATCAACCAAGGCAAACTTCTCCATTATGCTCACTTCCTTTGGGCCTCAATGGTACGGGGCTGCTCGGGACATCCTCCAGCAGTGTAGACAGAGGCAAAGAAGGCATGCAGTAACTCTGCCTTCTCGGTATCTTCTGTCACCAGGGCACTCACCTCATTCATCAGTGGGCCTACATTACCTCTAGTGTTAGTTTTATCTGCCATGTATTTGAAGAAGCTCTTTCTGGTGTCCTTGACCCCTCTCACCAGGTTTAACTCTAAGGAGGCCTTAGCTTTCCTAATTGCGTCCCTACATCCTCTGACAACAGCCTTATATTCTTTCCAAGTGGCCAGCCCCTCCTTCCATGATCTGTAAACTCTCCTCTTCCACTTGAGCTTACCCAGCAGTTCCCTGTTTAACCACGCAGGTCTCCTGGCTCCCTTCCTTGACTTCCTGTGTGTCGGGATGCTCTGATCTTGAGCTTGGTAGAAGCAGTCCCTGGATGCTAACCGACTATCTTGGGCCCCTTTACCTTCAAGCAGCCTTGCCCATGGGATTTCCCCTAGCAATTGTTCAAAAAGGCCAAAGTTGGCCCTACTGAAGTCCAGGGTTGCAATTCTGCTTGCTATTCTGTTCCTGCCACATGAGATCCTGAACTCCACCATCTCATGGTCACTGCAACCAAGGCAGCCCTCCACCTTTACTGCTTCAACCAGACCCTCCTTTTTAGTGAGGACGAGATCCAGCAGTGCACCTCTCCTAGTTGGCTCCTCCACCATTTTCATCAGAAAGGTATCATTAATGCACTGGAGGAACCTCCTAGATTGTGGTTGGCTGGCTGAGTAGTCCTTCCAGCAGATATCAGGGAAGTTAAAATCCCCCATGACAACCAGGGCCTGTGACTGTGAGGCCACTCTCAGCTGCCTGTAGAAGGCCTCATCAACTTCCTCACCCTGATATGGTGGCCTGTAACAGACTCCCACAACAGTATCACCCCTGCCAGCCTGCCCCTTAATTCTCACCCACAGACTCTCAACCCGCTCCTCATCTGCCCCTGGACAGTACTCAGTACATTGTAGTTGCTCTCTCACGTAAAGAGCAACTCCACCACCACGCCTGGCTGGCCTGTCCTTCCTGAGAAGGACACAGCCATCCATGACCACATTCCAGTCATGTGAGCTGTCCCACCATGTCTCTGTAATTGCCACCAGATCAAAATCCTTTGACCGAACACAGGTTTCTAACTCCTCCTGCTTGTTCCTCATGCTGCGCGCATTGGTGTACAGGCACTTCAGGGAGCGAGCTGAGCACGATGATTTCACCTTAGCAGGGTGGGAGGCCTCCCAGCCTTCATTAGTACTAGAGCGCTGCCCCACTGGTGCAAGCCCAGCTACAACCCCATCCCCCTTCAAATCTAGTTTAAAGCTCTCCAAATGAGCCCTGCTAATTCCTGTCCCAGCAGCCTTTTGCCCCCGTGAGATAAACCTTTCCCATGTATTACTGTCCGGACTGGTGTCTTATAAAACCAGCCATTATCAAATAACCTTAAGCCCTGACTCTAGCACCAGTCTCATAGCCAAGTATTTATGGACTGGATCCTTCTAATCTGTCCCACGTTGTCATCCAAAAAGGGAAGGAGGGAAAATAACTTGCGCCCCCGATTCTTTCACCAACTGTCCCAAGGCCTTGAAATCTTTCTTCATTCCCCTCAGGCTACGGGATGCAGCTTTGTCCCCACCTGTCTGGAAGATCAGCAGTGGGTAGTAGTCCGTTGGGTGCACCAGGTTGGGGAGTGCCCTGGTGATGTCTTTGATCTGGGTTCCAGGTAGACTATATACTTCCCTATGATGAGGGTCAATTCTGCATATTCGTCCCTCTGTCCCTCTCAGGAGGGAATCACCTACTACAATTACCCTTCTTTCTTTCTCATCAGAGGCAGTCTTGAGGTGCGGAGTCAATCACCTCTTCCTATGTGACCTCATAGGTGGGCCTTCCACCACATGCTCACCTACCTCTCCTTCAAGATCCCTGGCCTCAAACCTATTACAGAGGGGCACCTGGGGAAGCAAGGCAGGTAGGGAGGGGGGTTGCCCACGATGCCGAACTGGGACTTGCTTCCAACCCTGCTCGTCTTTTTGGTCCCCCACCTCTGCCTGACAGTGACAGGGCAGGGGCTGTCCCAGGTCTGCCCTCTCTGCCCGACAGGGCAGGGGGTCCATCACCTTTTGGGGGGGTATCTCCCTGGCACCTTTCTGACTGGCACGCCAGGAAGTTACTCCACCAGTCAATCTCCTCACACTCCCTGATGGTCCTCAGTGTCTCACCTTCCTTCTTAAGCTTCACCACCATGCTGAGCAGATCTTCCACCTGCTCACACCTCACGCAGGTGGAATGCCCACCTCCCTCCCCTGGCAGCAGCAGGCTGTGGCACCCCCTGCAGCCAGAGCCCTGAACACCCACAGATTGGGGCAGGCCCTCTGTCTGCGTCACCACAGTCTTTTTGGGACAACCTCTCTGCCTGGAGGCAACCGTAGTAAGCTGCAATAGGTGAGATGGTCTACCGAGCAAGGAGGGACAACCTCTGCCCCCTGCTGCATGAGCCACCACACCCGCCGCTGCAGCGCAGTGTGGGTGGCACTCACTCGCTTCACACACTGGTCGCACCTCACAGCGCCTGGTGTCGCTGGCCTCCCTGAGGCTTTCTCAAGGCGAGGGGCTGGGGTGTGATCGCCGTTACCGTGGCAACGCCCATGCCACGTCAGCCGCTCTCGCAAGGGCTGCCGGGGGCTACCGGGTCACGAAACCCCCCTGTACCTGGAGATCTGTCGCCGCGGCTCTGGCTGCGCTGGCTTCGGTCCGCCGTCATTATAGATTCTGTGAATTTGTCAATGAGTGTTCTCTTTATTGGTGATTCTAGCACTTTCGCAAAGGACAACCTGTCATTTTCTCAAAAGAACAGAGATTTGGAGTTGTTTTTTTTTTTTTAATAGACTTACTGTGTAAGAATGGACTTTGAAGAGCATACGGCATAAAGAGGATCACAATTGTCTCAGATAAATTTAGAAAGTAAACCAAAACCAGTTGCTCAGTTATACAAGATTTTTGAAAGGAGAAAAAAATACATTTTTTGTCTAGTTTCAGGTTTTTGCTCATTTATATAAATATACAAGAGCTCTTTGGGAAAAGCTAATTATGATTTCACTTAATTGTGCAGATAGTTTAAATGCCACTGAATAGCCCCTTGAGAGACTGTCTTCTCTCAAAAATATCAGTCTTTGTCTGCCTTTTCCCAGATGTAGGTAACTGTAGCAATAATATATACACAGAAGTAATTTTTATATATATATAAATTAAGTATTGCTAGTGATCAATTTTCATAATCTTTGGAAAGAATAATTAATAACTGAAAGTGAGATAAACCCACAAATCATCTTTTTTATGTTGTTCTTTGCTATTCCTATAAAATCCTTCCAAAATGATCTTGAGTGTGCAAGAAATTTTTCAGACACTGCATCGGTACAAAACCAATGTAATAACAAAACCAAATCAAACAAAACCCAGCAATGTCAGGTATAATTCAAAGTCGAATGGACTTCTAGTATTTGTACATAAACATAATTAATCACGTATATTCTTAAAGGAAAGCATTTGTTTAATTACATTGCAGATTGAAAAATTACTCACGTGAAATCCTTCTAGAAGAAAAAAAAAGCCCATTAATCTATTATCATTTTACATCTTGGTGGTATACTTCTAATGATGGGATGGGGTGGGAGTGGGAGATTTGGAAAGTAATGCACTTAGTGACTTGTAGCCCACAGAACTCCTCAAAAGAGATGTGAGTATGAAGGAAGAGGGGACACAACTTACGGGTTTTGAGGAAGTTGAAAACAAGAGTATTCAGCCTTTTAAAAGAGGAAGACTATTGTGAGAAATAGGTAGTCCTGTCAGACAAGAATGCATATAACAGGAATTTGCTTATCAGCTGGTAAAGTGCCAGAGACTGTTTAATTTGCAAATGTTTTCAAAAACTGTTGGTGTGGATTTTCTTTCATTGAATGCTAAACATCAGAACCACACGTCTGGTCAAAACTAGCCCCAGCTTCTCCTGTAGCCAGTGAAAAAGAAAATATCTCCCCTTGAAATTTCATCCTGACTCCTCTGCCAAACACAGTTGGGCTAAGGAATTTTCCAGAAGACATTCCTACTCCACCTCAGCTAAATAGAGTCTAAATGGGTAACCTGGCCTCACCATCTCAATTTGAGGTGACTAAGACTGAGTTGGCTTCTACTGGTAGTGTTAAATACATTCAGAAAACAAAACAAAACAAACTAAATTTAGTTAAAAACCCACTACTTTCCACCCGATGAAGCAAATATTACTGAAAGACTTGGAAGTCACAGAATCATTGACCTGTGAGAGATCAGCAAGTCTGTTCCCCTGTCCTAGGGCATTATAACTTAGCTGATAACCTTGCCAGAGTCTTTTGTAGCTTGTTCTTGAAGTTTTCTATGGGTGAAAAACACTTCACTTACTGCAATAATAGAAAATTGTAGACCTATACATTATAGGTCTTCTTTCTTGTAACAGCCTTTTAAAATCTTTGAACATCTGTACCATGTCCATTCTCAGTATTTATCTTTTTCAACTAAAGGACCCAAAGTAGGACATACCTAATTGATGACCAATAATTTTTCTCACTTCTTCAATACGTCTGGTTGAAGTATGGCACATGACCAAATTAGTCCAGGTAAGGGTATGACACATTTGTTTAGTCATAACCTATCCAATTTTTCCTCTTCTCAGTTTTGGACCATTTTGGTCGTCTATTGGTTGCTAACTACAGTAGATCATTCTCTTTTAGGACATCAAGGTGTTTTTGATTCATCCTCAGCTTGTGATTCAATGACGCACCTTGATCCCTGTACTGGATAGCTGCTATCTACAAAGTTCGTAATTGCTACATGAATTTGCCTGAGTGGCAGCATCTTGCCCTTTACTCTGTTAAAGAACAATATCCAGTTTTCATATAATATATCATCACTTTTTCATGATCATTTTGAGTCCAAAATTCTGTCTCTTGATGTGAGCAATCTCTTTCAAAGTGATGTAATTCATGAGTTGAATAAGCATATTTCATCATTCTGGTTGTCAACGAAAATGTTGAAAACAACAAAAGTTTGATACTACTTGATAACCTTTCATTGTTAACAGCAAACTACTGAGAGTCATACAGATTTCCAGTGAGTTTACAGTACATTATTTTCAGCTAGACCTTGTCTTCTGTTCATGCTTCACTGAATATCTTCATGTTATTATAGCTTTCCACTTATGAGCGGGTGTCAGGCTGTCGGCCCAGCCAGCAACTGAGCCCTGCACAGGTGCTTGCTTACTCCTCCCTGGTGGGATGAGGAAGAAAATTGGAAGAGTAAAAAATGAAAACTCATGGATTGAGATAAAGAGAGTTTCATAAGTAAAGCAAAAGCTGCATGCACAAGCAAAGAAAAACAAGGGATTCGTTCACTGCTTCCGATGGGTAGGCAGGTGTTCAACCATCCCCAGGACAGCAGGGCTCCAACATGTGTTACGGTTACTTGGGAAGACAACTCCATCACTTTGAACATCCCCTCCTTCCTTCTTATTCCCCCAGCTTCATATGCTGAGCATGACATCATATAGGATGGAATATCCCTTTGGTCTGTTTGGGTCAGCTCTCCCAGCTGTGTCCCTTCCAATTATCTCGTGCAACCCAGCCCAATTGCTGGTGGGGTGGTGTGAGAAGCAGAAAAGAGCTTGACTCTGTGTGAGCATTGCTCAGTGATAACTAAAACATCCCTGTGTTACTAACACTGTTTCCAGTACAAATCCAGAACATAGCCCCATACTAGCTACTGTGAAGAAAAACAACTCTATCTCAGGCAAAACCATCACAGACAGTCAGTGTATGACATGCTATGTAATGATATAGCTCACACTGGACAAATGGAATGTCTGATTGAAAAATAAATCCATAATATTCAATAACCAGAAGAGAAAAAAAATGCCCTGAGAACAAGGCATCTGATATTAATTTTATTTGTAGTTTACAAGGCATGCTGAAATATAAAAGAGATTCAAGAACCTAGTATAAAATGAAATTGTGTGCTAAAGTTTTTTCTTTCATCCTTTGTTGAACATTTGTGTTAGTAAACTTAAACAAAGTTTACTTATATATTTCAAGAATATGAGAAAATTTCCATTAAACACATGGCCTGGTCATTTGTGGGTAAGCTTAAATAAAGCAGTCAGCTGGACTCTGGTTTTAAATGTGAACCAGTTGATCAAGAGGGAGTCAGAAAATCTTGGACATAATATGCCTATTAGGTGTCTAACATTTGGCAAGTGACCTTTTGTTTCGTATGGTGCTTTCTTCATGTTGCTTTCAAACATAAGAATGGAACATAAGAACAGTCCAAAGATCCATCTGGTATTGTGTTCTGCTGACAGTGGATAAAAGCAGATGCCTAGGGAAAAGTATAAAAACAGGGCAAGCATATGGTGACAATTCCCCAAACATGCCTTTAACCACCACTAATTTATCACAAAACATGGTTCTTGCTTCCTAGTCACTTTCAGAAATCCTGATGAAATCAAATGAACAGCCTTAGTTTTTGTGCTTGTATATACTTCTTGTCCTTGCCCTTATGTGAACAACATATAATTTTGTTAATCAGTTCCACAACCACTGTCTAACCTCACTTATTAGCATGCTGTAATCTCATTTATTAGGGCTGCTCGAGATGGATTTTGGATTTACAGTTTTATCTTCTCTCTCCCACTCCAAACGCTACCTGCAGAAAGGCTCTGTTGCAGAATTTCTAGCCACGGATAGAGCTGCAAATTCAAAAAGTTGGGCTGGCAATAAACTGTAGAGAAACTTATTTTTTTACAGATTACAGCTTACTTCACTGGGAAGCTGGACTGGTGCTCATACAGTGCCAGATACCCCTATTGTAGATAAAATTTTTAGATAAGATTGTAGTGTTAATCATTCCAGTCAGCAAATTTGTATTCTTTAACCTTTGTTTTGTCTTTTACCAAATGAGCTTTGAGCAATTTGACTTTTCAGATATAACCAAACAGATTTACAAAAAGCTAGAAAGTTAAGAAAAATTTCACTGCACATTTTGAAAGTATTGTGAGAATATTTTGACAACCAAAAACGTGGGCTAAATATGACATCAATGTTCTGTTACCATTATAAATTTTTACAGTATGATAAGACATTGACTGCTCTGCATTTTTGTACAATAATTTTCTTTTTTTCTTGTCAATTTTGAGGCCGCTTAATGTAGTAAAGTGCTTCAATTGAGTCACAATAAATGTTTCCAGCTGATGATCTTCCAAGAAGAAAGAAGTCGAGACCATGAAAAAGCCTCCCATAGTTTCACAAAAAAATCATTATACAGATTTTGTTTTTCAAAACACCTTTTTGGCTTTATTATTGTTAAATCCTGTTCACCTTCAACCACTCACACATTTAGGAAGATTTTTTTTTAATTAAAATGTACAATATTACTTCAAATTTTTTGAAGGAACAGAAAATTACAGTATGTATTTTTAATTACTATACATTTGGAAAGAGATATGACAAAAGCAAGGAGCTGCTATTGATTGGAGTAATCACTTCCAGTGGGCAAATCAGTTAATATATACCATTTTCAAAAGTCAGCTTTAAGTTAATAGTGGTTAGAAGCTGAGAACAAAATATAATTACAGTATAAATGTTCAAATTTGATTTCCACCTAAGCCCTTAATAAAGCCTTTAGAATTCATTTCTTGTTGATTACATTCCTTCTCTCTATAATCCAATTTGATGGCAGCTTTAGGCCTTTCAGACATGGATACATGACATCTGAGTGTCAGGTAAATGCCAATGAAATCAATCTTGTCTGTTTCCTATTAAGACTGTCTGCTGTTTGAAGTTTGTAAGCCTAATATTCAGTCAATAAATAAAGATACAACAGCTATAGGCAGCGTTATAAACAAAAAGCATTCAAGTAATAGAAATCAGGACACCTAAATAAAAACAAACAAAAAACCCACCACCACCACCACCAAAAACCTTAGAATAATTAACTAAAATGTATTTTTCATGCTTTTCACATGCATTGGAAAAGTTAATATTAATTTTTGAAGTATTTTTCTCTGTAACCTTGAGGGCTTACCCATCAGCAAATGGGTTGGGTTTTTTTAATGTAATCAAATGACTGGAGCATCTAGGTACAAATTACAAGTGGCAGAATATGTGGAAATCAAATGTAAACCATGCAAAAAACATTGAATTGATTAGTTTTCTGCACACAGTCTCTTTCTTCTAAACAAAAGACTTTGAGAATGGGCAACTGGCACTGATGAATAAACAGATTGTAAAATTCATGTGTTACTTGCACTGTTTGGATTTATAGGAAGTAGAGTCCTTTACATTTATGAGCTGCTTGAGCAGAGCTGGAAAATGATTTAAGATTGGATATTTTCTCTGAGAAAATGAGTGCTGAAACTTATCTTTTCTTCCTCTTCTCCCCTTTAGAGTGATGCTGTTTCCTTAACTATTAATGTTCCAAATAAAATTTGAGTTTCTGAGTTTTTGTCCATCTCCAAGAACAAAGCAGGCAGTGACTCACAGAAAAATGTGACATGAGACCAACAGGGCCCAGGGTCTGAGGAGGAAAATGATCATAGCATAGAGGAGATGAGCATGACAGTCAGTCTTGAAAATGTATCGAATATTAGTAGCAAATATCAACCTAGACCTTTTTGAAATTAGGTTAATTTGCATTTTGGTTTGTATTTGATATATACAGAAGGTGGAAGCAGTGAGAAAGTATATAGAAGATGGAAGCATGGACAGGTAACCTGGGAGTAACAGAAAGACAGTGTCTGAGATGCAGACAGGGGATTAGGAAAGACAAAGCCCAACTGGAATTGAATCTGGCAAGGAATGTCAAAGACAACAAGAATGGCTTCTATAAGTACATAGGTGACAAAAGGAAGACTAGGGAAAAGGTGGGCCCACTGCTGAATGAGGCAGAGGATCTGGTTACACAGGACATGGTAAAGGCTGAGGTACTAAATGCCTTTTTTGTATCAGCCTTTAATAGCAAGACCACCCTTCAGGAACCCAAGGCCTCAGAGACCAGGGGGAAAGTCTGGAGCAAGGAAGACATATCCCTGGTGGGAGAGGATCAGGTCAGGGAATACTTAAGCAAACAGAACATACATAAGTCCAATAGGCCCCGTGGGATGAGTGCTGAGGGAGCTGGTTGATATCATTGCTAGGCCATTCTTGACAATCTTTGAATGATCATGACTACGGGGAGAGGTGCCTGAAGACTGGAGGAAAGCAAATGTCACTCCTGTCTTCAAAAAGGGCAGAAATGAGGGCCTGGAGAACTACAGACCATTCAGTCTAGCCTCAGTACCTACAAAGGTAATGGAGCCGCTAATCCTGGGAACCATTTCCAGGCATGTGAAAGACAAGAATTCCACTGGGAGTAGTTGGCATGAATTCACCAAGGAGGAAGTCATGCTTAACCAACCTGATAATCTTCTAAAATGAAATTACTGGTCTGGTAGATGAGGGGAGACCTATGGATATTGTCTGCCTTGACTTTGGTAATACTTTTATGTCATCTCCCCCTAGGTCCTCACAGAGCAGCTGGTGAAGTATGAGCTAGATGAGCAGACAGTGAAGTGGACTGAAAATTGGACAAATGGTCAGGCCCAGAGGGTGGTGATCAGTCACATGAAGTCTAGTTGGAGGCCGGTAACCAATGGTACAAACCAGGAGTCAATACTAGTTCTGATCCTATTTAACATATTCATTAATGATCTGGATGGTGGGGCAAAGTTTCCCTTTAGCAACTTTGCTGATGACACGAGAGTGAGAACAACCAGCTCCTCAGTTGAGTATTATGGATTATGCAGGATAAAAGAGACTCACATTTCGCTTCTGCATGAGAAAGAGAAACGGGGTGCTTTAAGAAGTTATTCAGCTAGTATCTGAAGATAGTATGTGTCTGCCTTCCACGCATAATAGATAGAAATTAAGATTTAGAGGCAGGTATCTGATGGTTTCCTTTGTCTCTCAGCCATAACACTGACTTTACCCAAGGGTTAATCTCCAAAATCTTTGCCCAAGGGATACAGCCCAATTACCTTTGAGAGAAGTCAGAGAAGATTTTTTTTAAGTGCATATCTATATACACTATTGTTTTTATTGTTAAATCATGTTTACTACAGCAGTGTCAAAGCACCTGTCAAGACTGAATTATCATCATTCTAAATAATATATGTGCAGACCTTTATACAATCCCTGGTGTGAACCATTCATAATTTGCATAGCACAGTTTCAATTTTTTGTTATCCTGCACTCAATGGTGGTGGAATATCTACAGCACTTTATTTGTGAATTTATGATTCCCTGAGTTTCCCTTATACTAAGCAAGGCAAACTATCTTTTATTAACGGACTAAATATTCAGTTCCAAATCCTTGAGTTGCAAGGTTCAAGTAATCTAATTTGAGCACAGACAGAATCCTGATTTCATAAAAGCAAGAAAAAATCATACTGAGACCGTTTGTGAGAAAATTTTAAAGGTCGTATCTTCAAACCTTGAGAAGGAAACTCTGTCGTGTAATTTGATATTGATCGTGTGAACCACAGAGGTCTATTTATTTGCCAAACAACAAATTATATGGGCTAAATGAAATGAGAATATATGTATATTTTTTTTTCCCATTTAGATATCACTCCTTTCATCACATTTCAGGATAAAGAAATCTTTCCACTGTGAAAAATCTAGTCAGCTGTAGACTGGCATGAAAAAGATTTCAGAGAAAAATAAAACTTGAAACTGCATATGAGCTTGAGTCATGTAAAGTCAAAGAGCATTAGCACAGATTTCTATGGAAACTAGTGCAAAGATATTGTATTTACTTACAAAACAATACCAAGAATATTCAGAGAAATGCATGCAACAATTTTTTCCAAGTCTAGACACTAGCAGTTTCCATAAAATAGTGTATAACATAAAAGAAATACTGTTTTTTTGTGTGGTGGGGTTTTTTTTGTTTGGTTGTTTTTTTGTTCGTTTGTGTTTGTTTGTTTTTATTCCTACTGGTAAATAATATTCGAGACTTCACATCAAGAACTATTATACTGTAAACTAGCATTAATTGATTCAGTATCTTGGGTCTTGGGCAATAGGTGAGCACTGAGATTTGGATTTTCATTTTTCCAGTAACTGTTGTTCATGTTTGCAGCATTCTGATGGGGAAAAGAAGTCAAACTGTATTTTTAATTCTCCTGCCAGCAGCTAATAAAGGAATGAGAAGATTGGCTTGTGAATGTTGACAGCCATAATGTCCATTCTCACTCTTAATTACAAAATTAACATTTTACAAAAATCATTACATTAAGATCTAAATTATTATAAGTAGCTAACCTATAATGTAACTGTTTCTATTTCATTAAACAAACAAACAAAACTACAAAAAATTTTGGGAAAAATATTAACAGTAAATATTTTGTAAAAAACATACTGACAGTGAATATTTTATGTGACTTGATAATGATAGTCCTCAATAATATTTCTTTTCATTCTTACAGTGAAGTCAGGAGGTTATGATAAACAGATTCATCAGTGACACAATGAAAGAGCTGCAGTAGAAGCTGGTTCTCTTGAACACTATTTTATATTTATATCCTCCTTAAGCTGGGGTTTCTTGACTGATGCTGAAAAGGTGGGCTTCAGCATGAGCATTTAAGTACAGGAGAAAAATTTTGTCTTCTTTTTGTGTGTATGTGTGAAGCATAACTCCATGTAAGACAGACAGCATATCACATATGAGAAATCATGAACTTTGCATTACTCCCATCAGATTCTAATAAAATTGTGAGGTTGAATATTCTTAGAGCCAAATCCACACAAGGCTCAATCTCTGCTCGACTATCAGCCTATAGGCTAAGGATATTTACTTCATTGACACTGAAACGGGCATCCAAAGTTCTGCTTTTGTTCTTGTCTCTGTAATTCTTACTGTCTCCTCATCTGAACTCCACCAGAACTGAGGAAGGAATAGGCTGGTATGCATGGCTAGAAGCTTATCCCACGTTTACCCAAATGATAGTGGGGACTTGACATCCATTTTTTGTAGGACCATGATGTAGCTCTCAATTGAAAGTGAGTTCCAGGTATGGTACTGCAGAACACATTATGCCTGGAAAAACAAACAAACCAACCAACCAACCAAACCAAACCAAACCAAACCAAAACCAAGGGAGATTGTTTTAAGATCTGGCCAGATGATTAGGGTGCAGGATCTCCCCTAGGACAGGAGAGACTTGATTACAGCTCTTACTAAACTGACTGCTTAAACATCAGAACAGCACAATAAGCCTTTCAGTATAGCCCTCTTGATTGAATGCTCGTAAAATGTAGGCACAACTGCCTCAGATTTTCATGACTATATAATGTCAAGCTCCAACCTGGAAGTCTCTTCATAAACAATTCTATTACAAGTTGGAATTATTCACTGTGGATTTATTGGGAAATGTGCAATGGAGACAACAGTGGAGAATTACTGTTCTCTTAGTAAAGGCCAGCAAATTACTCATAGTCTCTTGGATAAAATCTTTAGTATCCTTCCTATCTAATATATTCTCCAAAATACCTCATCCAATACAAATGCTTTTCATTTTCACTTGGGTTTTGTTTGCATTCACAGAAGGATTCAAAACATTTTTAGAGACTTTTCAATTTTCTTGATCTAGCATTCATACATTGCAATGTTTATGCAAATCAGGAAGCAAGAAATCTTTTAGATAAATGAATTTACCCTCTTCTATTCCTCATGTTATCTTAAGTGCTGCAGATATATTGCAAGTTTTTTTTTTACATATGGATATTTGTATAAGCTGAGTTGAATGCTTGGTGGCTGTAAGGAGTGGTAATACAACTCACCTGGAAAAGTGAAATCAACAACTTGACTCCTGGTACATTAAGTTAAGCACATACATAAGAGTTTGCAGGACTGAGGCTCACTATAAAAAGCATAATTGAAGTGCAAATTATGAACATTTGCTTCATGTGAAGCACTTTTAAAGAAAAGGTAATTTAATTTTGTATCTTTCCATAGCATGGTAAAAAAAGTAAACATGTTTCTCAGAATATTTGTTGTATAATTTATCAGCCAGGACAGTAGGTGAGGCCTAAAAGAGATAATTGACATTTAAACTCACTATGCTATTTAAATGGAACTCTCAGGATTATGCATGTCTCTTTGTGGGGTTTAATTATTATGTCAACATAATAATCAAACAAGAATGTACTTTATGTCTTGAAGTCTAGTATTCTTAGGAAGAACCATTACTTTCATTACAATTATGGGAAAACCATTACAACTGCCTAATCTTATAAAATTCCAGACCTAAGGAAAAAAGACATATCAGGTATTCCTAAATTCTGGAATAGGAACTCTAAGTTGCATGCATGCCATTAAAAAATGGCACTCACAAAGGCCTCTTCAAAAGGTAATGTTACCTCAATCTCTTGCTTCCAGCATTGAGTTCATGCTCAGTTTTATGCATTCTTACCTTTTTCCTGGAATACCTGTTCCATTCATAGTCAATGACAGTCATCTGCAATTACATTATTTCCTTCCGTATTCAACACCAGGCTTTCACAGCATGCTGCTGTGGTACAGAAGAGTTACTGTTGTCTTGATCTGCTGGTTATGCAGAGTGGCAACATGCCAGATATCCTGTGTCTCTCATACTAGTCATTCCTGATTTTTCTGTACTAACGTATGGTGAACCAAGGATGGGGAAGAAAAGGTATACCTGAATTTTTCAACATACACAGAGATGACGTAACTGAGAAAGTGTCCAAGAGGAACCTACTGCTGGCCAAGACTGAGTCCATTAACATTAGCTCCTTCACACACACACAAACAAAAAATACAAAGGCATACTTAGAGGTATAGGTATTTACAAGGACAGTGACTTTATCTCTGACAATGTTTCAAGAACTTGTCTCTTGAAAAGGCCTTTTCTTCTCCTACTTCCATTACAGAACCTTAAATATTTTGTAAAATTCTAAAGATGTTTCTCCCAAACTATATTTGAGAGTTTACACTTATCCTGCTTCATTCCCCACAGCTGAATATCTCTCTTCTGTATTAGATAAAAAATGCTGCCAGATTCAAATGATATATAAGCAGAATCTAATTGACTTGATTTAGACTTCACATATGAGGAAATATTTTAATTTTCAATTCCCACTGCAGCAATACTTATTAGAAAATGTGTGGGTACATATTTCTGGTGATGTTTATGCTCTTTGTTGGCTACATTGTAAAAAAGTGGTCGGGTACCAAGGGTAAAGTAGATATTCCAGGAAGCTGCATGTGAAGAGTCACAGCTTTGAGGAAGGAGAAGAATCAGAAGCTTTCTGAATTTTATCAGTCTAGCAATGCTCTTCCGATTCACACACACACCTCCCTTCTAGTATCTTCTAATTTCTTCAGCAATAGTTTGTTAAAATTGATGGAAGCAGCTAAGGTCAACTGTTAATATTTAATAGCCTTAAACCATTATATTTTCTTTTAAATCACACCATTTATCTTTCTAAATTCAGTCTACAAACTTTAGTGATAATAATACTAAGCGGTTAGATACCACAGCAGCTTTGCCTTCATTAATCATCATCCTCTGAGAAACTATTAACTGTTATGCCCAGTGTTGCTTTAAAGATGCAGAAACATCCAGTCCAGTGACTTGTTCAAGCCCTATTAGGTGGTAAGTCTCTCATATGTACTTCAGTGTCAAATAACTTCATGCAGATTTATCTTTCTAGGTATCTCTTGCTAGCCCACAGTATTTAGCAGATAAATTTATTTATAATAAAATGATATTGCTTGAATTGCTATGTCATTCTTTAGCTATTCTGATTCACACAGCTGTGAATTGCAAAGATGTAGATACACCTTATCTTCATCATTATTGTGCAAAACTCCTAATTAATGTATTCATATGCTATTATTTCCTACAGTGATAATGGCTTCTGAATACAGCAGCACAGCATGACAATCCGCAACCAAGCACTACAATTTCAGTGTCCTGCTAGCAAGAAAACAAAGCTTGTCATGACTGTAGAGATGGCTTATATTTACAAGGCTTCCTTTTATGACACTTTAATTTGGAGAAAAATAACTACTCAGAGACACATTTGTAGTAAGAAGTAAGTTGAAGAACCTAAAACGATGACATTTTGGGGGGCTGGTTTTGACAGAAAGCTAAGCAGGCTGAGGATCAGTGAAACAAATGGAACCAAATTGGAGGAAAGGCTATAAATGTGTCCAGAAAGCCCATTCGGTGACTGCACCTGACATGTTACGGGAGGATATACAGCAGAAGTGTTGCTAAATCTTGCAGTTACGTTATTACATCAGAATCTCTATTTTCGCAAAATCCCAGAATGGTTGGGGTTGGAAGGAACCTCTGGAGATCATCTAGTCCAACTCAACTGCTAAAGCAGGTTCACATCGAGTAGATTGCACAGGAATGTGTCCAGGCAGGTTTTGAATGTCTCCAGGGAAGGAGACTCCACAACCTCCTTGGGCAGCCTGTTCCAGTGCTCTGTAACCCTCAAAGTAAAGAGGTTTTTCCTCATATTTAGATGGAACCTCCTTTGCTTCAATCTGTGCCTGTTGCCCCTCATCCTATCATTGGGCACTAGTGAAAGGAGTCTGGTCCCATCCTCTCGATGCTCACCCTTGACATATTTATAAGCATTGATAAGATTCCCTCTCAGCCTTCTCTTCTCCAGACTGAACAGACCCAGGTCTCTCACTCTCTCCTCATAAGAAAGATGCTCCAGACCCCTAATCATCTTCAGAACCCTCCATTGGACTCCCTCCAATAATTCCTTATCCTTCTTAAACTGGGGAGCCCAGAACTGGACGCAGTACTCCAGATGTGGCCTCACCAGGGCAGAGCAGAGAGGGAAGGTAACCTCCCTCGACCTGCTGGTCACACTCTTCCTAATGCACCCCAGGATACTGTTGGCCTTCTTAGCCACAAAGGCACATTGTTGACTCATGGTCAACCCGTTGTCAGCCAGAACTCCCAGGTCCCTCTCCCCAGTGCTGCTTTCCAGCAGGTCCACCCCCAACCTGTACTGGTGCCTGGGGTTATTCCTCCCCAGATGCAGGGACCCTACACTTGCCCTTGTTGAATTTCATCATGTTCTTCTCTGCCCAGTTCTCCAGCCTGTCCTGGTCTCACTGAATGGCAGCACAGCCTTCTGGTATATCAACCAGTCCTCCCAGCTGGGTATCATCAGCAAACTTGCTGAGGGTGCACTCAGTATCTTCATTCAGGTCATTGATGAACAGTTTGAACAAGACTGGACCTGGAACTGACCCTTGGGGAACCTCACTAACTACAGGCCTCCATCTAGACTCTGCACCATTGATCACAACCCTCTGAGCTCTGCTATCCAGCCAGTTTTCAATCCATCTCACTGTGCATTCATCCAATCCACAATTCCTGAGCTTACCTATGAGGATGTTGTGAGAGACAGTGTCAAAAGCCTTGCTGAAGTCAAGGTAGACAACATCCATCCACTGCTCAAGAAAAAATAGAAAATATGAAACCTGTGCCAAAATACCCATAAAGACACAAACAACAGCAGAAAATCTCAAAGATACAAAACTTCTCCTTGGCTTAGATAGACATCATTGTATTTAAATTTGGTCATATTGGTACTGCCACGCTTGTGTTTCAATACCAGAATTCAAGTTGCGAGAAGAGCCCTGGAACTGATTCTGTAATCAGAAAATATAAAATTACAGGTGAACTTAGAATTACATTGATATTATAACACGGGGGTGATTTGTGTAGCCCTTTGCTGCTTGCCTTGCACAGCATACAAAGATGGAAGTATTCTGTGTGTGCAAAAAGAACAATGTCATTTAGAGGCATATGAATATATATGGATTTAGTTTAGATCTTCCGAGTGATTATAAGGAATTTGATGCATGCTGGTTGTTCTCCAGTAAAACAGCATATGAAGTATCAGAGTTAATGGAAACAGGCCACAAAGACTTTTTTATCTTAGTGCACAGTACAGATGAATAGAAAATTATTTTAGTACCTTTATTTGGCAATAATATTGTTACACAAAGAAAGGTAAAAACTAATTTAATAATCTGACTTTTTTCTTCCTTTCAGTGTCGTGGAAGCACACATACCTTTTAAAATATGTTTTAGGGTTGTTTTTATACTTCAGACCTAATTATATATCTTCTGCCTTAAATTCCTTTGAGTACTAAGGAATTTGGAATCTCCTTTCTGCCATCATTCTTTCACTGTTTTGGATTTGTGACTTTTTCAGTGCAGTTCTCTGTCTTTGGTAATGAGCTTTTAAATATAATAAGCCTGTGCAATTCTACTGAGGTGTTTCTTTTGGTGTTTCAATAAAACTTGTAGCCACATAAACTAATGTATTCTGAATGTTTGACTGGAGCATTTTCTTGTGATATTTGTGGCCCTTGATGAAGTTTTCAGTCAAATCATTATTCTACATGAATGCCTAGTTGGCAAACACAAATTATTTATTCCCTATATTCTGATGAGTCCTTTGGGGATATTGTGTTTTGTCAGTGACTATATTCAATTCAGTTCAAGGTCTTAATATTTTATTGCGAAAACAAGAGCTGAAAAGTACTCTAAAAACCCCCACACAGCTGCTACTACTTCATTACTAGGCTCTACATAAACGTCTCTTAGATGAAGGATCATTGACCTGATAAAATGCAATAGAATTGATTGTACTTGCTTTCCATGTCAATGTCATCAAGGTGCATTAAGTAAATGTAGTAAAGCTGCATTTCTCTGTTGAAGGGTAGGTGGTTAGTCTAGGCCTGACAAAAGAAGACCATTCATATTTTTGTTAGGATTCAAATCACCTAATTCAGGAGATCATTCCTTGAATGACACAGTTGATGGTGTTCTGCTCACAAGAGAACAAGTGCTGTGACTAGAAAGGTAGTCCAGCTGAAGCTTCCACAATCTGTAAAACTGGATGTCTTGCTCTGAATTAACGGGATAGAAAAAGGCAAACACTGAGCCAAATCAAGAATGCAGACGTTCTGCCTAGTGCTTGTATTTCTTGTTAAAATTTGATAGCGATTTCCCCCACTTCTGTTCTTCAGATTTTGCAAGGAAAGGTTGTCATCCCTGAGATTCTAACCCTCTCTCCATCAGTCTTCCACTCAAGACCCAGTTTCTTCCATACAACAGAACGTGAACTGCAGGCACAGCACAAAGAAATTGTCTTGCTGCCCTTGATAACACAGGACTGGGAGCAATAGCAGCAGTTTGTAGAGAAAGCAGTAAAAACCAACAGCTCTGTAGCTTGAGAGGACTTTCCTGGATCTATTTACCCTAATAATATTCCTGCTTGGAGAAATTTTTACCCCTCCAAGATTGAATTTGAAGGTAGGACCATAGCCAACCCAATGTCTATGATTAGTCCCACTATTTATTGCAAGAGATTGAGCTTGCTGTTATGACTCTGTATTTTCATCTGTTAACATAAGTTAAAGCGTCGAGTTTACCAAAGCAAGTGCTTTGAATACCTTGAACACAGAACTCTAAATAACAGTACTTAAAGAAGTTAATGTAATGCTTTTCTGTGGAAACAAACAAGACTTACTCTAAACCAAAATTACAAGAGAAACCTAAAATGAGAGTTTAGAATGTAGTTGTTCAAATAAAATCCTGAATTCTTAATTTATTTTCCCTTAATTTCTCATGTAAGGATCTGTTAGCAAGTGAATTTTGATATAGTTTTCATGACTGAATATTTACATAGACATTGTTGACAACAGTCAAAGTTTATTTGCAGCAGGGCAGAGGAAATGTTGAATTTAGACAAAAAAGCAGAATAGTGCACACCTACTGAAAGGTTAATCAACTCTATATTTAGCACAAGCAGATTGATTTTGTCTAAACTTCAAAACAGGTCTGAAAGCGCAAATACTAAAAATATTGTTACTTAAAAAAGATACGAAGTAAGTCCAAAGTGTGGTCAAGGCTGTGCTACTCTTCACTATCTACTGAAAAAAATCTCAGTTCTTTAAATCTGAACACAAACTAGCCTAAAATAATAACTTAATTAACTTAATTAATAGCATAATAACACCTGTTAACTTAATAACACCTGTTATTAATGTTACTTTTTCAGCAAAAGCAAAGGTTATATCAAGCTTTTAGAGCAGTTGTGGTTGGGACTCGGCTGATTAGCTTGTTACACAAAAAATCACATATATAAAATATCAGTAGGTCATTCTGGCATAAAGGTAGCAATGGCATATTTAATTGTAATTTCTTATAAAATAGAACGGGGAAGTTTAATATCCAAATCTGATCATGGTCTCTGTAAAATATGTCTCAGGCACAAAAAGGGACAGACATTTTGGTCAGATATATATAGGGGAGATTCATGGTAATAAACAATAATAAAGAACCTTAGACAGATCTGAAATATTTCCCATGATAATTCACAAAAGGCAGCAATAGCTAAGCTAAAGCAGATAAAGAATGTAGCGTTGCAGAAAGCAATACATTAGGACAAGAGGCGAGTGTACCATTGAAGAAACAATTACAATAGATGCAGAGGCCAGTATGTGGAGCCTTATAAACGTGAATTTTACAAAATATAATCACCAAGGTGATCAGCTCTGGTGCAGGTGCATTCCGCAGCAGAGCAGGGAATAATGGTGTACAGTGGCGGGTTCCCCTGAGCTGGGGAAACCCCAAGGGAGCATAGAGAGCCACCAGGAGCCGGCAGCTCTCACCAGAGGGAGTCATGAGGCATGGTCAGGGCCAGGAGTAATGGCTGCCACCCCCCATTCCTGCAAAAGGCAGCTATAGAGAGCTCAGGTGAGCAGGAGTGCTGCCAACAGGATGGGAGAATAGGATGTGGCACATCAGCCAGGGCATGGTGCAGCAGTCTGCAGGGCAGTTCGTGTGGAAGGGCACGTGGGGAGCGTGTCTGTTTGAAGGAGGGAGGTTCCACTGGCCAAGTGGGAGACTTGAAGTACACATAACGAATCTACATGGATCCAGGGCACTCATCCTACCTGATCCTTGAGGCGGAATGGTGGATGCTCATCTGACAGCAAAGGCTGCAGCTGGGGGATTGGCACCAACTGCCCCAGCAGTGGCTGATGCCTCCACGCAGATGGAGCTGCTGAAGGGAGAGGCTACCGTGCAGACCTCAGACTGCAGGGAGGTCCTGGACCTTTCTCCTGGGGCAGACACAGGTGGCAGACCTGCCTGCAAAAGCTGTGCCCAGGTGGAGGACCTCCTGCAGCAGATGGCTGAGCTGCAGAAAGTAGTAAGAAGGCTCTGTAACATCAGGGAGGCTGAGAAGCAATCAGATAGCTGGTTCCAAGTGCAGTCTGCAGTGGACCCGCAGCCTATGACCAAACAGTCAAAAGCTCCACCATCAGCACATACAGAAGGGAGGAGGGCCATTGTAGAAGAATGGGAGTTTGACACTGCAAAGACCATCAGGAGGAAAAAACTTCTCCTGAAGGCTGATGTGTTCTTACAGAACTGCTTCACCACTCTGCAGGCTGAAAAGGAAAGACTCATCACATCAGGATAGATGCTGGAGCTGAATAAAGCAGCCCAATCTGTTCCCTGTGTAACAAGCAGGGCAACTAAGAAAAGGTGACAGGTGAAAATAGTAGGTGACTATCGTCTGAGAGTTAAGGAGGTACCCGTTTGCTGACCTGACACACTCTCTAGAGAGGTGTGTTGCTGACTGGGGGCTCACATCATCAGGAGTGTCACCAAGAGTCTCCTAACTCCACTAACACCACTAAGTCTCATACAGTCCACTAACTATTATTCACTGCTGTTGTTTCATGTGGACGCTGGTGATACAGCCAGGAGCAGTCTGAGGAGTATGACGAAGGATTACAGAGCTCTCAGAGCAGTGGTGAGGGACTCTGGACCGCAGGTAGTTTTTCCATCAATCTTCCCAGTCAAAGGAAAAGAGTTTGAAAGGGCCAGTCAAATCTGGCAAATCAACAAATGGTTACAGGACTGCTGCCGCAGCCAGGGATTTGGAACTTTCTTTGAGGAACCTGGTCTACTGAAGGCTGATGGGGTCCATCTGTTAGAGAAAGGGAAGAACACTGTTGGTCATAGGCTTGCCAAGCTGGTGAAGAGGGCTTTAAACTAAAGTTGGGGGGGAAGGGGAACCTCAATCCCTCCTACTCGTACCAGTTTGATGCCAGTGCCAGCAATAGAAGCCCAGGGCCTGGAGAAGGATCACAGGTCAGTAGGAGAGCACTGAAGAGCAACACAAAAGAATTCCAGCCACTCCAGCCAGTAAGTCAGCTTCATTGGGGGCCCAACTTAAATGCCTCTGTGTAAACACACATAACATGGGGAGCAAAGAAGACGAGTTAGAGATGTGTACACGCCTGCAGGGCTGTGATTTTATTGGCATCACAAAGACATGGTGGGATGGCTCCTATGACTGGAGCATTGGAATGGAGGGATACGGGCTCTTTAGGAAGGACAGGCAGGGGAGACAAGGAGGGGGTGTCACCCTCTATGTCAATGCTCAGCTGGAGTGCCTGGGGCTTTGCCTGGAGATGGATGAGTAGCTGACCAAGAGCTTATGAGTCAGGAAGAAAAAGAGGGCAAGGACAGGTGATATTATAGTGGGGTCTGCTACAGGCCACTGGACCCAGAAGACTGAGTGGATAAGGCCATCTATAGGCAGGTAGGAGCAGCTTCATCTTCACAAGCACTCGTCTTCATGGAGGACTTCAACCCCCTTGATATCTGTCGAAGGGACAACACAGCAGGGCATAAGCAATCCAGGAGGTTCCTGGAATGCATTGATAATAATTTCCTTCTCCAAGTGATCGAGGAGGTAATGTGCGGGGAAGAACCCCACCAGGGATTCAGACCTGAGAAGGTGGAGGAAGAAATGCAGCCGACTCAGTATGAGTGATAAAGCATACTTCAATTTATTAATAAGTTGCACACACTTATATAGTCCCTTAGATAATTATGCCTACTAGTCATTCAATAATTGGAGAGAATACATAAGTAGCCCAACCCCCCTTGCGATTTCTCTGGTATGCAAGCTCCTCTTCTTCCCGGAGCTAGTTCCTCAAGGTCGTTTACCGAAACTCCTCTTTGCCCGTAAGTAACCCAGGTTACCCTCGGTCAGTACTTTTCCATCAGCAGTTTCTGACTCTTGCTCACCGAGGCCTACCGAGGCCTACTCATGCTAACTAGAACAAGCTTTCCTAATACAGCAGATCACTGGACCCATGCCCCTTTTCCCGTAGCCGTTCCCCAACAGTAATGAAGAGAGATGCTATGCTGGACTTTGTTCTCCTCAACATGGGGTGCTGACGTAGAATGTGAAGCTCAATGGCAGCCTTGGCTGCAGAGAACACAAAATGATGGAGTTCAAGATCCTTAGGGCAGTGAGAAGGGCATACAGCAAGCTCGCTACCCTGGACTTCAGGAGAGCAGACTTTGGCCTCTTCAGGGATCTGCTTGGTAGATTACCATTGGATAAATGCCTGGAGGGAAGAGGGGCCCAAGAGACCTGGTTAAGATTCAAGGATCACCTCCTCCAAGCTCAGGACCAATGCATCCCAACAAAGAGGAAGTGAGGAAAAAATGACAGGAGGCCTCCATGGATGAACAAGGACAAACTTGAACACAAAAAGAAAGCTTAAGGAGGCTGGAAGAAAGGACAGGTAGCCTTGGCAGAATACAGAGAAATTGTTCAAGCAGCAGGGGATAAGGTTACAAAAGCTAAAGCCCTGGTAGAATTAAATCTGGCCAGGGATGTCAAGGGCAACAAGGAAAGCTTCTATAGGTACATTTGTGACAAAACGAAGACTACGGAAAAGGTGGGCCCTCTCTGGAGAGAACTAGGAGAGTTACCCGGCATATGGAAAAGGCTGTGGTACATTTTATTAAGTGTGAGAAGAGAGTAAGTATCAGCAGCAATGTTTTGCCTCACGAGTATTTTAAATAAAAAGAAAAATCTTGCTTGGTCTGCTCAGTTAAAAGGGAATGCAGTACAAGCCATTGATATGTAAAAACTTTACTCTTAATTAAAAGAACTAATTACAGTATTCATTATTTTAAGGAACTGAAGTGTTGTGAGTGACATATGAAATGAACTGAGAAAGACAAAGAGGAAATAATAATGGTGCCAAAGACTAATGGAAAATAACTGCTGAAAAAGGGTAACATTAATTAATTATACAGTTTTGAGCCTGGGAAACTCTCAGGTACTTTTCAGGCAGTGCCGTGTCATTCAAGCTCCTGTGCTGACTGTGTAGACAACAGGCAGTCAGTTCTACAGCAGTGTACCCCACGGCACGCAAACACCTTCACATCTCCTCTCTGCCTATCTTGCATACAACAGGTCAAGATCTCTGTTTTAATCTCTCACACGCCCACCAGACCTTAAATGTACTTTACTTGACATGGGCCCTGTGAAGCAGGAGATGCTGTTGCCCTTTCTACATCCAAAGCAGCTGGACACTGAGGCTTAAGAGACCTGTTGGTTTTAATACATTTAGTTACATGTTCAGCGTAACCATTTAGAGGCACTTGCTTTTCTCCATTTACTATGTAGTATTTTATTTATTATATCTTGCTCCCAAGTTAGATGCTTGTTATTATACAATCTTAAATAAAGTGTGTCACCAGTCTTATAAATTATACTAGATTTTTCTGTGTTTTACAAGTCTCATGAACAAATCCCAGTGCCTTCTGTGCCATCATTTAGACTATTAATAGTGTTACGCAGGTTTACATATATTTCTACTACAAGTGCATCTATTTGCCTTTCCATTGAAATAAAATATAGTATTTATTCAACATGTTTCAATATTGGCCATGTAAATTTAAAACAGATTTTAAAGAGAAGAAAAAATAATAATAAAAGGCGATTTTCTTTGGGTTACAAACTCTTTATTGTGTAATAAATACTATTAAATTTTGGAAAATAAATAGCAGGAAAGAGTAAGGAAAATGGTTAGAGGAGATGCTGGTAATATAAGGAAGGTCTTCACAACATAATTCAGTGTCCATTGAAGAAAGTAGAAGGATTGCAGCCAGTAGAAATAAATTTTTCTTGTTTATAAGTATATACATTTATTTCTGTTAAGAACAGTGTGTTCAGATACCTACCTATTCCTTTCTAACAAGTTAAAGGTACATGTTAGCTTATAAACAAAGAAAACTTGTGGCCTTATTTATTAACATTTGCTAGTTCTTTTTAGTCTTGTTGGAACTATAATTCATGTTACTGAAATATTTTACTTCAAAGATTACTTTTCACTATGTGAACCTGGTGGATCTTCATGTATCCTTAACTTCTCTTTACCTTTGTCTAAATGATTTGATTTATTCTTGCAGTATTGAAGCAAGCTTGTTATGTACTTGGTAAATGAAAAAAAGAAAGCAACATTTTCTTTCATCTTTTTTTTTTTCCTGTATTAAAAAGTTGGCTTTTGTGAATGTCTCCCTGCTTTGGAAAGGCTTCGCTTGAAGCCATGAAAGAAAACTATTCAGGTTTGAAAGACTAACAGTCACAGTTATTGTGCCCTGATCTGTCAAAGCAATATCTCAGTGGTGCAAAAACTTCCATCTGCATCAGAAATCCATTAGTCAGTGAACTTTAATGGCAGAATGAGCATAATGGGTGGGTGAGCTTCTGTACTGCTTCATCTTTTTTCTTTATTTCCTAGTATATACGTGATGGTTAAAAATATTGACAAAGCATGAATGTGCACTTTAAAGAGTATATCCTTTAAAATTTTGGACCAAATCAACACACAACGGCAAATGTTTTGATACTTCGCTAATGGTAACTGCATTTAAAAGACATTAAAAAAAAAAAAAAAGTGTTCCTCTTCCCACCCCATCCCTCAAACATAATGATGACTCCTGGTTCCCTGGAAGAGATAAAAGGGAGCACTTGTTTCTAAGAATTACATAAACTTTTTCAGGCTTTATTCTTAACTGATATGATGAGTAATCTTGGTCATCTATGGGAATGAAAAGATTTTTCAATTCAGTGCAGAATGAAACAAATTGATTTGTCCTGAAACCTCTCTGTCTCTTTGTTGCCCTTCTAAGGGACCTTAGTAGTCTTAGGTTGCCTCCTCCTCCTCTTGAGCTGCATGGGGTGCAGGGAACATGAAAATGACTCCTGGAGAATTATAATGGAAGCACAAAAGTAATGTACTTAGCATGTGGAACCTTAAAATTTAGGTTCAACAAGGCCAAGATCCTGCACCTGGGTTGGGGCAACCGCTGGTATCAATACAGGCTGGGGGATGAAGGACTGAGAGCAGCCCTGAGGGGAATGATTTGGAAGTATTGGTGGATGTAAAGCTAAACATGAGTTGGCAATGTGTGTTTGCAGCCCAGAAGGCCTGGGGTCCGTCAAAAGAACTGTGGCCAGCAGGTCGAGGGAGAAACATTTTTATCAGTCTCGCTAAGTACCATGGTTTGCATATAAACAAAGACACTGGTATACACATGCACCTGTAGATATGTTTACATATGTAAGAAGAGACTGTTAAGGTTACAAATTAAGTTATCCTGACTTTTTATTGATGTTCATTAAGTGTAGTATAACAGTTATAGCCTAATGCCTAGCTCTGTTTCCATCTATGGAAAACATCATGTCACTTTTAGTCATTATTAAAAGTATGCTCTGTACAGAAAATTAACCATTCTTTCCTGTGTAATGAAAGTGCCAGGTTCAGAGTTGTGGTGGATAGTGTATATTTGTATTCTGGTTGTGATGAACAAATATAATGTATAATTTGGTCATTAGCTTTTCACATCAATATTTTTCTTCTTTCTGTCAGTTATGTTGTTAGTACAGTAATTCCAGCTGCTTCAAACATATAATTATTATGTATTTTGCATAATTTAGCTGTTTCAATTGTATATAAATATATGTTTCCTGAAAACATATATGACGAGAGGTAAACCATGTCTATTTTGCACTATTCAGGCCATATAGAGATGCACCATGTAATGACAGTTGACTGGATTTTATGCCACTTGTGATGTCAAGTCAGAACAAAGCAAACTGTTCCCTACCATTGCATCAACCTAATTCTAACAGACATACATTGTGTGGTTAAATATTCAAATGCTAGAAAAGTGTTGAAATTGTAGTTACATATGCAGGTCATTTTATTCAGTTGTCACTAGATTGACTGACATTTCATAGATGCTAGAGTGAAGAGACCAAGTACTGATCCATAAAATCAGAGCAAATGAATTGAAATTGATGGACCTCAAAAGGTCTAGTGCTTCTGCCTTAACTCTTTCCAATGACTTTTGGCTTAGAAAGTTCATTGACTTTAATACCTACTGTAAGTATGGCTGGATTTAAATTTTAATCATTCTATCCATTTCATAGTTTCATGCTGTCAAATTCTGTTAGCCAGTAGAGCTGATGATAAATCTAAACCATTCCTTTCTTGCTTTCAGAGCTACCCTCAAAGTCAACGGTTACTTACAGCAGAAGGTACAAGAGTGAGGTGCACAACAGTACTTTAAAAACTGAAAACTTCCCATGGGACACACTTGAAATGAAATCTCTAACACAGAAACTAGTGATTCCAGTTACCTTACTGGAATATCAAACCCTGACATCAGTAACAGGTATATATGCAGCAGATATCAGTGTGTACATATACATGTGTGTACATATACATGTGTGTACATAAGTTTTACCAAAACAAACAGTTGAAAACAGATATGTTTTGGATCAGAACAGAGTTTGGTCAGGACAGTATGTAAAGGTTCATTCAATCAAATTTCTTCAATCTAGTTAGCATTTAATAAAAATTAAGTACATTTCTAAATGAAACATTTAAGTCAGAAGATGCCAAAATGAAATATCCTTTGTTTTTTCCAAGGGAAACAACTGGATGAAGTGTTTTGTTGAATCTGAATGTACCCTTCTAAACCTGATTCTGTGTTTTTCATGGAAAATTGGCTTTCCAAAATGTTTACAAATCTCTAGCCTAAACTTCTAATATTAGGAAATCTCAAGAGACCAATATAATACCTCGCAGCCTCTCATATATTGGATAGAATTTCTCTTCACATGTATATCACTGGAAACAAAATTACATCAGTGAGGCATAAGTAGTGTGATTTTAGACTAACCAGGTGAGAAAAATACATTGAACATCTCTCTTTTTTTTTTCTTTTTTTTTCTTTTACCTTTTTTTTTTCATTTGAAACAACTAAATGAAATAATTTTCACTAGCTCTATCCAGTCTGTCTTCTAAGACTCAGAGGAAAAATCCAGAAATCCAGCTTTAGTGCCTTTGTGTGCATAAACTATCTGAAATAAGTGAGATGTCACTGATTAGATGAATATCTAATGGCTAACAGAGGACAAAATTTTCTCTAGTTCAATCATATAAATGAATAAACATGTGTCAAATATTTTGTTACTAATGTTTTCTCTTAACATAAAGCTCTTTTTTCATATCTTGAGAAAGTGTGAAGTTTTTCAGCATTAGTCTTATTTTTAAATAATAGATACACACTCTGTGAGCAATTTTAAAATACGGAGTTTACTACTATTCTGTGCCATCATTCCATGCCTGTTTTCCCTGCTTTTCAGCCAGTGCATACGATTTCAAGCAACACTCCCAAATCTGTCTTGAAACTGAACAAATATTTACTCCCTCCCTTGTTCCAATAAAGTTGCAATTTGAATGGTTTCTTATATATCTACAGTCTGAAAAATGTGACACTGAATTCTTTATATTTACAAAGTTTATAACATTTACCATGTTGTTAACTGTTTAACTTGGTCAAAGTGGAAATAACATTATTTCAACAGGTTACTCTTTGCCTACTTGTGCGTATTACAGCTTAATGCAAGATTGCAGGTGAAATACTGAACCTACAGTAAATACAAAAGTGAAAGGAAAGATTTTCTTGTTAGCTATGTAAGAACTTCACACACATTTTTCCCATCCTCAATGGAAACTAGGAAATAAATCTTCAGAGGATTATTCCATCATAGAATAGCTCAGATTGGAAAGAAACCTTGAAAGATCATCTGATCCAATGTTTTGTGGGAAAGGGAGCCTAGATGAGATTATCTGGCACTCTGTCCAATCACATCTTGAACACTTCCAGTGGTGGGGACTCTACCACATTTATGGGGAGGTTGTTTCAGTGAATGATTGATCTCACTGTAAAAAATTTCTTTCTTGGATTGAGACAAAAGCTATCCTGGTACAACTTGTACTCATTTCCCCTTGTCTTCTCTATGTGGTCCTTGTGAATAGAGAGCCTCCATCCTCTTTGTAACCACCCTTTAAGTACTGGAATGCTGTGGTGGGGTCTCCCCTGAGTATTCTCTTCTCCAGGGAGAAAAGATCTAACTCCTTTAGTCTTCCCTCACAGAGTAAGTTCCCTACTCTTTGATCATGTTGTGGTCTTCCTTTGGACCTTTTCCAGGGTCCAGGTTATTATTGTTAGTTAAACTAACCTTTCTAAATCTCTAAAGCTTCTGAAATGAAGCATAAGGAAAAAAGAAAGCCTGAGAAAAAAATAGATGTCTATTTTATTTTAGTTAAACTTAAAATGGGATACCTTACAAAGAATTGTAATCAGCTGGGAAAAAAAGATTTTCTAGTAAAACTGAGAAATTAAAAAACTAAATCCCTTAATAAAATGTTTCTTCCCCTAAATTCACCATTTTCTGGTTAAAAAAATAATAATTCAAGATCTGATTTATAATTTTTAAAAAAGACTAAACCAGAACTGTAAATTCATATAAATGACTGGAGAAAAAAGTACTCTCTCATTTTACATTAAAAGTAACAAATGCACTTAAAGATACATTGATTGTGCAGTGTCCCATGAGAAGCTGAATAGAAGCAAGAATTGAACCTACATTTTAGTCTACGACCTTAAATGTAAAAATACACAGTCTTGAAACTGTGTAATTATTGATACGAATGACAAGTTAATTAAAACTATACTCTCATCACTACAGTCATCCTTTTGTTTCTCCATTGAGAGGAAAAATGCTGGTAGAGTCTCTCTAAGAATGTCATTCACTTTTATGGACTGTTATTTCCTTTGTGCCTTTTAAATCTAGTTGTCAAACAGCTCAGAGTCTCTTTTGTTCAGAACCTCCAAAGCAGTTTAAATGACACTATCAAGGGCAGCAGCAGTAGTTTAGCTGTTGAAGCCTATAATGTGCTGTACAACTGTGACTGGAGACTACACTGAGAAAGGAAAAAAAACCACAAACCAAAACATTCTCTTTCAGATAAACTTGGCTTTGATTTTACAAGTCATTACTTTCTTCTCCTTTCAGAGAAAACATAATTACACAATGAGAGTTAATTGCCACACATGGCTTTGCTTTCAGTTGAGTTGGTTTAGCAGAGCGCTGTGGATTATTTTGGGTAGAATGACCCAAGGTTGACCAATGTTTTGGGAAAAAGCCATAGCCAGTGTTACATTGTGTCTAGAGAACACATTGCAAGACACAATGAGCAATAAGAAGTGACAAGAACAAGTACATATTCCTGTAACTTCCATGGTGGCTGACTCCAATTTTTCTTTGTCTAGTGTATATGACGTTATGTACCCATTGTAGACCTGATAAGCACACTTAGCACTAAGGGGAGCATTTGATGATGTTGTACTGTGCAGACTTGGCTCAATACAACATGTTTCAAAAGACTAAGAGTATTAAATGGCTAGGTTTCTGAAAGTCAGGATTCAACCACCACTCACTGCTTTATGGTTTCTGGTTTCTTCTCCACACGTTTACCCCTCTTCTGGCAGGATTGCCATCTTGGAGGAAAGATGACACAGGTGTTTCATGTGCCTCGGTGATGCTGGAGTCTATCATCCTGTCTTCAACTGCAGTAGTTCTTTCTTAAGGTGAGAAGAAAAGAAGTGTGTTCTTGAGTGCTTCTGAACCAAAGAAATCCCCAAAGGAAATAATGTGAAAGAAAATAGCACTTTATAAATTAGTTTTGGGAAGAACTTGTAAGGAGAAGACAGGGACGGGGAGCAAAATGAAGCCCAAATAATCCAAGGGGAAAAGGTGAGCAACCTGTTAAACCACTTACACACACAAGTCTATGTGGCCAGATGGGATCCATCCAAGTGTACTGAGGGAGCTGGCAGAGGTCACCACCAAGCCACTTTCCATTATTTATCAACAATCCTGGCTAACCGCGAGGTCCCAGTTAAGTGGAAGTTGGCAAATGTGACATCCATCTACAAGAAGGGCCAGAATGAGGATCTGGGCAATTACAGGCCTGTCAGTCTGACCTCCATGCCAGGGAAGGTCATGGAACAGATCATCCTGAGTGCCATCCCATGGCACATGCAAGACAACCAAGCAATCAGGCCCAGTCACCATGGGTTTATGAGAGGCAGGCCCTGCTTGACCAACCTGATCGCCCTCTACACAATGTGACCCGCTTAGTGGATGAAGGAAAGGCTGTGAATGTTGCGTACTTGGACTTCACTGTTTCCCACAGCATTCCCATGGAGAAGCTGGCAGCTCATGGCTTGGACGGGTGTGCACTTCACTGGATAAAGAACTGGCTGGATGGCTGGGACCAAAGAGTCGTGGTGAATGGAGTCAAATCCAGTTGGCGGCTGGTCATGAGTGGTGTTCCCCAGAGCTCAGTATTGGGACCAGCTCTATTTAATCTCTTTATCAAGGATCTGGAGGAGGGGATTGAATGCACCCTTAGTAAGTTTGCAGATGACATCAAGTTGGGTGGGAGTGTTGATCTGCTTGAGGGTAGGAAGGCTTTACAGAGTGATCTGGACCAACTGGATTGTTGGGCTGGGGCCAATTGTATGAGGTTCAAGAAGGCCAAGTGCTACATCCTGCACTTGAGTCACAACAACCCCAGGCAGCACTACAGGCTCAAGGAAGAGTGGCAGGAAAGCTGCGAGGTGGCAAAGGACCTGAGAGTGTTGATCAGCAGCCGGCTGAACATGACCCAGCAATGTGCCCAGGTGGCCCAGAAGGCCAACAGTATCCTGGCGTGTACCAAGAATAGTGTGGCCAGCAGGACTAGGGAAGAGATTGTTCCACTGTACTCAGCACTAGTGAGGCCCCACCTTGAGTCCTGTGTTCAGTTTTGGGCCACTCACTGCAAGAAAAACATTGTGGTGCTGGAAAAAGTTCAGAGGAGGTTGATGTAGCTATTGAGGGGTCTGGAGAACAAGTCTTATGAGGAGTGGCTGAGAGAATTGGGGCTGTTTAACCTCGAGAAGAAGAGACTGAGGGGAAACTTTATTGCCCTCTACAACTACCTGAAAGGAGGTTGTAGTATGGAGGGTGTTGGTCTCTTCTTACAAGTAGCAAGTGATAGGATGAGAGAAATTTACCTCAATTTGTGCTAGGGAAGGTTCAGATTGGGTATTAGTAAACATTTCTTCACAGAAAGGGTTGTGAAGCAGTAGAACAGGCTGCCCAGGAAAGTGATGGAGTCACCATCCCTGGAGGTCTTTAAAAGACATATAGATGAGGTTCTTAGGGCCATGGTTTAGTGCTAGAGTTAGATTATGGTTGGACTCGGTGTTCTTAAGGATCTGTTCCAACCAAAATGATTCTATGATTCTATGCGAGCACACTCAGAACTGCAAAAGGTTGCACTGAAGCAAAAGGAGTCAGAAAGTCTGTTGCTCAGAGGATATAGAGAAATATGGACAAAAATATTTTGGGGCTTGTCTGAAGTTCAGAAAATACTTGAATTATTTCAAGTTAACATCTGTAGAAAATGAACATAGTCTATGTTACTTCCTGAAACATTAGGCATGAAATCTTATCTGTTTGGCTTCAGTCATGCTGTGACTCTTGGTCTTTGTCTCACACTCCAATACAGAATTTTTAAACTCATTACTCAGCTTGTTCTATTATAGTTAATGTTTTAATTACATTGTGAGTTTAGTGATAACACTAGCTATATCACATGGATAAAATGTTGCACAAAGTTGTCGCTGGAAAGAAACTTTCTTTAGTGAGGATATTTATTTAAATGAGACTTCATGCTTGTGGCTTTATATATAAATTATTATAATCACAATCTAAGAAGTCTTGCGCTTCAAGTATTTTTCAAAAGCTTATTTCATTTCACTGCTTAACTTCTTAAATAGTCTGACAGGGTTTTAGGAAAATATAGCTTTGCGTCTTCAAAGATGGACTAAAACCTACAAAGTCCTCCATTTTGCATTCATTACTGAGGCAATATTACTTAGCTATCAGAAGAAACACTAAAGGATAAACAAGATGATGCAGAAAAGAAACCAAAAAGTGAACAGTAAGGTTGTTGTTATTTTTGTCATTATTTATTATTATTATCATTACTCCCATATCTGTTTATATTAAAGGTTAATAGAACTACACAGATTTCCTTTGCATTTCACAAGATCAAAAGTTTGTTTTCCCATTTTGTATAGATGTACCTCTTTTCTAGATTAAGAATCTGTTCTGTAAATTATTTTTCATTTCTTTCTGAGGTTCTTGTAAAAGCACACACAAAATATAACCTAAAGTGTTTTTACCAGCCCTTGAATATATCTACACTTCCTCATTTTGTTTTAAATAGTATTACGCTGCTTGTTTAAACCCCTCAGTAAGATATAAGAGGAAATAATAACATGCAAAACACTTTATTTCCATAGCATTTTGGCTTTATCAGAGCAAAACATTGATACATATTGTCATAGCCATAAACATATTGGGAATGGCAAAACATTTACCCTAACTAGCATACAATGTATAGGAGTTTCAAAACAGCAATTAGTGTAGTAATTCCTATATCAATATAGTATTGCATTATTTTATTAATATAAATTTCTCATTCCAGGCATATGAAATCTGCCTTTATAAGCAGACTAGCTTATGTGATATATACTTATAAATACATAAGCCTAGATAACTGAAATACTTTTTAATCAAATTCAATTGCTATGCCAAAATAACTGGGGGCAGAGGGTGTAGTTTATAACTATGTTTATTTGTTTAGAAACAAGCTTTTATTTCTTCATTTTAAGAAAAAGTGTAGTTTGTAATATTTGTAATTTATTTCAGTATGTCATTGACCAGAGGCTAATATCATTCTAGTTCTGCAGGCTGTTTTTTTTTTGTATTTTTAAAAATTACATAGTGTGTATGTAACATCACATCAGACACTACACACTTAGCTCAGCTTACTGATGTAGAGAAATGACTGAAACAGAAACTCCTGTCTGCCAATATAACTAGTATGCTGGTTTCAGCTGGGATAGAGTTAATTTTCTTTCTAATAGGTGATATAGTGCTGTATTTTGGATTTAGTACAAGAATAATGTTGATAACACACTGATATTTTAGTTGTTGTTGCTAAGTAGTGGTTATACTCAGTCAAGAACTTTTCAGCTTCCCATGCTCTGTCAGCGGGGAGGTGCACAAGAAGCTGGGAGGCAGCAAAGCCAGGACAGCTCACCCAAATTTGCCAAAGGGATATTCCATACTATGTGATGTCATGCTCAATCTATAAACTGGGAGAAACTGGCTGGGGGAACCACTTCTCAGGAACTGGCTGACTGTCGGTCCACGTGTGATGAGCAATTGAATTGTGCATCACTCGTTTTATATCTTCTATTTTTTTTTTTTTCTTTCTGTCCTACAAGGCTGTCTTTATCTTAACCCGTGATGTTTACCTACTTTTTTCTGATTCTTTCCCCCATTCCACTAGAAGGGAGAGAATAAGTGAGTGAGTGAGTGAGTGAGTGAGTGAGGTGTTTGGCTGCCTGACAAGTTAAAGCACAGTAACTAGTAATAATTAAAAATGTTGCTTTACTTCTTAAAAGGTTATATGACCCATTTTGTTTTCCCCAGATGTCATTGAAGTGATTTTGGTTTTGTTTAATTTTCAACATCTGATATCATCTATGAGGTAATAACGTAGGTTATCAGCTTGAGACTACATCCTAAAGTAAGTGAACTATGATACTCTGAAAATATTTTAGAGCTATGAAGTATTTGAATGGCAAATTTAACTGAAATCTTACTATTACTGATTTGTTTGATTATTGAATCTACTTACAAAAATATTTTACTTTCGTTCACGCAGACGAAAACAGACAGAAGTACCTAAAATTTTGTTTGCTTGGTCTTCAATAAAAAAGTATTAGAAGATGTAGTCTACATTGTCATGAAACAAAGTGACTTTTGAACTTTTCTGGCACGATGTTTATTGGCAGTCAGTTTGAATCCAGTTAATGTAACTGTTCTATGTAATATAATGCAGTATAATATAAAAGGGTGTTTCTGCTATTTCATTTGGTTGAATACATAGTTTTGGCTATAACAGATTATGCTTTCAGAGAAACAGAGTGTGACAAAAAGTCTCGAAGGGAGGGATTTAGAAAATCAAAAATAAATAGAGATTTTACTCCATATGGAAAATACATAATTTACTTTTTTTTTTTTTTTTTTTAAAGAGATGGAATCTATCTGCAAAAAGTAAAGGCACTGTAGAGTGGAAAACTCTTTAGAAAATGATTTCCTATTTCTGCTGTTTGCAGAATGAATGGTTTTCACCTGGTGTTGTTACCTTTTGTTACCTTTCTCCAGACACTGCAAAGTTCTGCTTCTGCACATGCCTGCATGTGCCTCTACTTTGACATTTACCAGCTGGGATTTCTTAGCTTGCTTAAACCTAGGTGGGAACCGGATATTTCTTAATAAACATGAACTTATCAGAACAATTTGACCTAGGAACACACTTAATACAAACAGTACAGATTTAGTGTCTCACAAAATGTACTTTGTTGCTGGTATAGTCAGGTAAGCAGAAACAGAAGTTTCCCACATCCTTTCATAGAACCGACTGACAAACAGCAAACTCGCCATAAGAGACTGAGGTGCATACCTATCCTCTTGCAGTACAGGAATAAAAACTCATGGTTTTCTTATGTTACAACATATTATAATCACCAGTAATTTCTTCTGCATGGAAGGATAAAAGATGCCATTTAATTATGAGATATGACTACTGATCCAAACTGGATGAAAATTGTATGAATGTGACTTTGTAGGCAAGCAGTGAGGATTGGGTCATATTCTTATCCTGCCTGGCTGGGTTGTTACTGTTGAGAGTATAATGTAAAATTCACCAACAATTTTTCGAGGAAAAACCTGAACTAAGCACTCACGTCTCGCACATGGGCGCCTACCCTACCTTCCAGGAAAATGTGCCCTACTTTCCAGGAAAATGTGCTAAAGTTAGGCTTTCGTGAGTACATAATGATAAAGATGAGGTACTCAACAACTTCTTTGCCTGTGTCTTCACGGGCAAGCTCTCTTCCCACACTTCTCATGTGGAAAATGAACTGCAAGACAAGGACTGGGGGGAGCAAAGTCTCTCCCACTTTAAGTGATAATCTGGTTCATGACCACCTAAGGAATCTGAACATACATAAGTCAATGGGACCTGATGAGATGCATCCCAGAATCTTGAGGGAATTGGCTGATGCAGTTGCCAACCCACTCTCCATGATATTTGAGAAGTCATGGCAGTCAGGTGAAGTCTCTGGTGACTGAAAAAAGGGAAACGTCATACCTGTTTTTAAAATGGAAGAAAGGAAAACCCCAGGAACTACCGACCTGTCAACCTCACCTCTATGCCTGGGAAGGTCATGGAACAGATCCTCCTAGAAGCTATGCTAAGACACATGGAGGATAGGGAGGTGATTCAAGACAGCCAGCGTAGCTTCACCAAGGGCAAGTTCTGCCTGACCAGCTGAGTGGCCTTCTACATTGGAGTGACTACATCAGTGGACAAAGCAAGGGCTACAGATGTTGTCTATCTGGACTTCTGTAAAGCCTTTGACACCATCCCCCACAACATCTTTCTCTCTAAATTGAAGATGTATGGATTTGATGAGTGGACTGTTTGATGGATGAGGAACTGGCTGGATGGTTGTACTCAGAGTGTCATAGTCAGTGGCACAATGTCTGGATGGACAATGGTGACAAGTGGTGTCCCTCAGGGGTCCATACTAGGACTACTACTGTTTAATATCTTCATCCGTGACATAGACAGTGGGATCAAGTGCATACTCAGCAAGTTTGCAGATGACACCAAGCCGAGTGGTGCAGTTGACACACCTGAGGGATGGCATGCCATCCAGAGGGACCTGGACAAGTTCAAGAAGTGGGTCCATGCAAACCTGATGAGGTTCAATAAGCCAAATGCAAGGTCCTGCACCTGGGTAAGGCAACCCCCAGCATCAGCACAGGTTGGGGGATGAAGGGATTGAGAGCAGTCCTTCTGAGAAGGACTTTGAGGTGCTGGTGAATGGAAGACTGAACATGAGCCAGAAATGTGTGCTTGCAGCCCAGAAGGCAAATCATATCTTGGGCTGCATAAAAAAGGAGTGTGGCCAGCAGGTCAAGGGAGATAATTCTGCCCCTCTATTCTGCTGAGACCCCACCTGGAGCTCTGCATTCAGCTCTGGAGCCCTCAGTACAGGAAAGACATAGACCTGTTGGAGAGGGTCCAGAGGAGAGCCACAAAAATGATCAGAGGGCTGGAACATCTCTCCTATGAGGACTGGCTGAGGGAGTTGCGGTTGCTCAGCCTGGGGAAGAGAAGGCTCCGGGGAGACCTTTTTGCAGCCTTTTAGTACTTAAAAGCAGCCTTTGAGAAGCATGGGGAGAGACTTTTTAGAAGGGCATGTTATGACAGGACAAGGAGTAATGGTTTTAAACTAAAGGAGGGGAGATTCAGGTTAGACATGAGAAGGAAATTTTTTACAATGAGAGTGGTAAAATACTGGAACAAGTTGCCCAGAGAGGTGGTAGATGCCCCACCCCTTGAGAGATTTAAGGCCAGGCTGGATGGGGCTCTGAGAAACCTGATCTAGTTGAAGATGTCCCTGCTCATTGCAGGGGGGTTGGACTAGATGACCTTTGAAGGTCCCTTCCAACCTAAACTCTTCTATGATTCTATTTTTTTTTCTTCCTTTGCTTTTCATTATCCTTCTTATGCTACCTTTTATAATGAAAGACATTCTAAGTTTTGTAATTTTAAAGGATGAATGTTAAAACCCAACAAACCAACCAACCAGCCACAGGAACTGAGCTACAGTACATGAGGACAATACTTTCAGACAGGAGCACAGCTGAAGGCACATTTTAATGCTTAGCTACTTCGTACACTGTATGAGGACTAAAGATAGCCCTCTACTCTGGTCATATAGCATCCCAGCCTAGGAATCTTACCTTTTAATGTGTTGTAAATGTTGTTTGAGCTTTTGTATTCATCTCAAAACCCCTTTGGGGTGGGTTGTCAGCTCCTGGCAGCTGAGATATCCATTACCTTGGAGTGTACATAGGCACATCTTCTAAAATTGTTCCATTTATGGAATTTTACTGAAGGTTTATTCAAAATGATTTTTAACTGAGCGATCTTAAATAGAGCTTAAATGGTGCAAAAGGACTTGTACAATGGCCTCTGTTTTACAAGGGTAGATTTTTATGGATTCAGAGGTAATTTGTTGTGTGACAAGATTGTCTACAAACCATGAGATAAAAGTTTAATCAGAATTGTATTTAATTTAAGGGCATTTCTTAAATTATCTCATTATTTCCATTATGCTTTTCACATTATTGATTTCCACCTTACCTTCTGAACTACTGTCCTCATTAGAACTTAAAGTTCTACCTCACAAGACACAACTTTGTCCTGTTGTTCATTATTAATGACCATTGCTACTTCCAGTGAGTAGATGTCCAACAATTGTATTTCTGCAGTTCACATATCTCATTTGAATATTTTATGAATATTAATAGTAGTATTTTAAGTTAATGTCCATTGTCCTTAGGAACTAGACAAATCTAATGTAATAATAATTCTACTAATTAGAGGTAATTTTTGTTCAGCTCTAAACTTTGTTCCAACTAAAAATTTCATGCAGACAAGCAGAACACTCTTGCTAAGTATTGGCAAGTAATAAATCTATAAGTTACATATCTTGAAAGTGTGATAACTGTCCTTGCAGGGATGGGAAACTTTAGTAGTGCAAAGGGAGAATAAATCAAAGACTAGGCAGATATAATATACCAAAGGATTTAAACTCATCTATGTTTTGAAAAGACCTAGCAAGATGACAGTGATAAACATAAGGAACTGAAATTGATAAGACAGAAATTATATAGTAATATTCTGTCTATTCAAGAATACAAAATAGCTGCTTTCTGTTTCTTATCTAGGATAATTTCCACATGAAGCAACTTTAAGGAAAGGTTTACAGTCAGACAATAATTTCTTCAGTGAAGACCTATCTGCTGTATCTGACATTCCCATCATTATATTGTATCAATGTTATGTGAAATAACAACACATTAGTCTTTTCTCCCTTCTATTAAAATATGTCAGTTTGAAATTAAGCAAGAAATTTCTTCGCTGTTGAGTAGTTCCTCATTCAAGCTACATCTGTTCAGTATACTAGCCAGTTTTTTAAAACCTCTAATACAATGAAGGTCTTCAAGGAATCTAAGAATCGTTGTGACCAAATGGAAGAGTAGAAACAGAAAATTTGAGTAGCCCAAAGAGAAAAGCAGGAAAAGTAAGGGGAAACAAAGAAATGCATAGTCTAAGGTGCATCAAACAGAAAATATTGCCCTTTTTGAGATCGATACTAAGGGAAAAAGAATAAGGTGGAGGGTCTTCCATGAAGAAACCAAACACTAAGAAGGAAAAAGCCACAAACTAGAAATTTACTCTTTGATGGTCTTTTTGAATGAGAAATAAATAGGGATAATTTTTGAGAGAGAAGTAGTTTTATCTCTAAAAATATTCTGAGAGAATAATGAGGAAATAAAACATAATCAAAGTTTCTAAATAAGTCAGTTTGAACCAAGGACTCTTCCTTTCCTTTCTTTATCCCTTGACATATGTCTGTGTGTGGGGAAGCAAGGAACTGGAAGAACAGAAAAAAAAGGAAGAGAGGAAGGAGGGACAGAACAGCATCTTAAAAATGCTGTAGCGGGATTGTGAGTAAGACGAGGTTTCCAGATTTAGGGAAGACATTAGTGGTGTCTAAAATCTGATCACTAAGTTTCTTCATTGGTTCTGTGAATTGAGATACTCACTTTAGATTTTTTTTATTCAATAAATCCATATGTATGCTTTCATGAATTCTTCCTCCTTTAACATTATATAGTGGTTTGAAAGTGAAAACTCTGAATGTTTTACCTACCACATTCCTTATTTTGAGGTCAGACAGTATATGTATCCATTCTTGTACATTTTGTAGATTTTTTTTTCTGTGTCAGTCTTTTCTGTGAGGCCTCTTGCTTTCAATGTCTTGCAGTAAGGTCTATTATTCATTAATATGAGTTCATAATTCACTTTTGTGGTCATCAAAAATGTTAGGCCAGCTGGCCAACCACACCCTTTGTTCTCTACCTGACTCCTTTTTCCAACTGTACAGTGGAAAAACAAGGGATTTCTGAAGCTCAAAAATGTGATTGAACCTGCAGCTGTATTCCACATTCTATCGTCATAGAATCATAGAATAATAGAATCACAGAATCATAGAATCATTTTGGTTGAAAGAAACCCTTGAGATCATTGAGTCAAACCATAACCTAACTCTAGCACTAAACATCTAAGAACCTCATCTACATGTCTTTTAAACACTTCCAGGGATGGTGACTCCACCACTTCCCTGGGCAGCCAGTTCCAGTGCTTCATAACCCTTTCTGTGAAGAAATGTTTCCAAATATCTAATCTGAACTTTCCCTGGCACAACTTGAGGTCATTTCCTCTCGTCCTATCATTTCCTACTTATGAGAAGAGATCAATACCCTCCATGCTACAACCTCCTTTCAGGTAGCTGTAGAGAGCGATAAAATTTCCCCTCAGCTTCCTTTTCTCCAGGCTAAACAGCCTCAGTTGCCTCAGCTGATGCTCATAAGACTTGTTCTCCAGAGCCCTCACAAGCTTCGCTGCCCTTCTCTGAACTCTCTCCAGCACTTCAATGTCTTTCTTGTAGTGAGGGGCCCAAAACTGAACACAGGATTCAAGGTGGGGCCTCACCAGCACTGAGTACAGTGGGGATGATCACTTCCCTAGTCCTGCTGGTTACAGTATTCTTGATGCACACCAGAATGCTGTTGGCCTTTTTGGCCATCTGGGCACACTGTTGGCTCATATGTGGTACTATTTTTTTTTAAGGTATCAGTCACTTTAAACCAAAAGTATTCTTGGCCTTTTATGCATTTGAAGATTCAGACTGTATTTTTCTCATTGTTTCTTTTCTTCTTTATGTCCATTTGGCTCAGTGGAATCAGTTGATGGAGGCCTTCGAGAACAGCTTTTGTGGTGTGATAAAAACGATGCAAGAATTGGAGCCACTGTTCAAATTTCCTTCAACATAATTTAAGTTTACAATTCCTCAAATTGTTCCATTTTAAATCTACCTGTTGCATAATAAAAGCAGTACGGAAAACCCATAATTTAAGAACCGATCTCAAATCAGCATGTGATGCCTTCGTTTCCTGAAGACATACTCCCAGATTTGCAGAATTCAGGCAATGGTTACTTTTCTTTAGACTTTGCATAGCTGATGTATGGGCTTCTGCTTTCTTTGCTTTCTCACATGAGTAGTCCAATTAATAAAATAAATGTAGCACGTGGTTAGGTTCCATAGTCACTATAGGACCTATTTATTTTTTGAATGATGCAGTAAAATTAATAGGACTTTATTCAATTAGAGAGTTCTCCATTAAAAGATGACACTACAGAACACATGTAATCCAGTCAAGCTAATTGCTTAGTCCGTTCTAGAAGTTTCTTCATATTTTCTTGGGGGAAAATGGAGTCATAAATCAGCTTCCACTTTCACGAAAAGGATGCAAGACATAGACATACTTATAAACATAGGGAAATTTAACACAGTATCCTACTGATGACACACCTGTTTATTTTGAAAGTATTCTGTGAATTTCAACAAGATGAACTGACATAATACTATGCTGATCATTTAATTTTGTGAAGTAATACAACTCTGCCTAGCTGTATGCAATCTGTTCATTTCACTTTTCTTGTTATGCTGAGAGACAGAAGAAATTTCTGAGTGAAGATTTATGATGCTCTTGCTCCTCATGTATTGTCTTTATGCATTTTCACATCATCATAAAGTAAGTAAATGACAGTGAAAGTGACAACACCTCTGTAATTTTTTAGATGAAAAAAATTACAGTGTTTGAATTTAAAATCTTAATCACTATTTTTGCATGACCCTGTTATTTCGAAAACATTAAAACCTGAGTGGAGGGTTCCCAGTTTGGTTTTAGTTAGTTAGTTAGTTAGTTAGTTAGTTTGTTTGTTTGTTTTTCTACTGAACAAGAAGCAATTATAACAACACAAAACGCTTCTGAAAATGCATGAGATATAACCTTCATACTTCAACACTTATATCTACCTCAGTCTCTCACAGATATACACGTGCTGCCTCTGCACTTTTACAAGAATGGCAGAAAATAAGACTAGCCAATACAGACGGAATCCTTATGGTGAAAAAAGGCAATTGCTAACAAAGTTTATTTACATTTATTAGGAAAATTACATGCTTTTAGTGAGCTACTTGAAGTAATGACTGCTCACAGTTCAGAATTATTTTTACTGGATGAAACATCTACTTTAACAGCCATCAGTTTTAACAGAAAGGTCTAAAAAAAGATGAGTAATATGTGCTGTGAGTTAGGGTAAAGAGAGGAGGTACTGGTGAAAATGAGCAGGCTAGACTCTTGCTCACATCTATGTCATCTTCACACCAGTCTTACAGGACCTGAAGGTGACCATAGTAGTGAAAAAGAACATCTGATGAGTAAACAGACCTTCTCTGTAATGCAGTGATTGTGATGCTTAAGGAAAATGGAGGCAAAACCATCCATAATTACATTCTTCACTCTAATTGCGGGTGATCTGACCTCCTTCCCTAGATGAGCAGAGTTCTTTCAAAGCTGCATTGCTGTTTTTTGTCTTGGATAGAGCAGCCTCCCTGTGACTCAGCAAGGCAAGTCTCTGGTTTCACATGGGAGCACCCATACCCATCCCACAGCAGTTTCTGCAAGTGAAGGTACCTTCTCTCTAGATTCCAGTACCAGACTCAGTGAGTAAGTCTGATTTCAGGTCAAAGGGTCAGCATGATTTTTGTACATAGGACCTGCTACTCTCTCCCCTCAAAGGTCAGATACATTGTCTCTCTCATACTAATGTGGTGTGCAATTGTGCTTGCTTAAAGAAACAACCTGATAATATGGAAGTGTTAATTTTAAATGGTTTCACTTCAGGCATTTTAGGTACATACCAAGATAATTTTTTATGTTGTCCTGCTGTGCACCATGTTGCCACAATGGTTTCTCTTAGTGCCCAGCTTATAAGACATTTTTCTTTCCCTTGCTACTTGAATAAAGTAAAAGTTGGTGAGCAATTGTTTTCAACAGAAGTTGACAAAGTTCAACTCTGGACAAACACTGAGTGCTCTTGCAATAATAAAATAAATATCATAATGAGTGTCAACTGAATAAACATTAACTGAAACTTAACTATCAGCTCAGTCCCCATATCTTATTAGTATTTTTGTATGCTCTAAGATTTTGATGGGAAATTACAATCTGTTCCCCCTTAGTGCTCTCCCTGGTCCCAGCAAAAGACATTACAGCTCACCACCACTCAGCCCAAGTATTAGAACACATAATGGAGCAGCAGTTTAGAAATATCTCAGCCATAACGGATTGAGTGGAAAATTCCTAGTTCTCTACGTATTTTCCTAATAAAGTGAAACAAATAGTAATTCTGAAAGATTTCATGTCTACTCACATTTTTGGCGATGCTGGGAAGCTTCATTTGTGCAGTATTCTGCACAAGTCCAGATCCCAAGAGATGCTTGGGATGGAAGAGCACTCAGGAGATCTCTAAGTCCAACCTTCTCCCCAAAACAGAAGCAGCTCTAGCATCAAACCAAGCTCCTCAGAGATTGAAGAGATGAATTTGCACAACCTCTTTGGGCAACCAGCTCAAATGCTCCGCTGCCCTCAGAGTGGAAAAACTTTTTTTCTCATATCCAGTCAGAATGTCACCTGTTTCAATTTGTGCCCATTTTCTTTTTTCCTCCCACCACGCATGACTGTAAAGAGCCTCTCTGGGTCTCCTTGGTGCCCTCTTTGTAGGTACGGGCAGACAGGCAGCTATCTGACTGCCCAAAGTTCTCTCTCCTACAGACTTAACAAGTTCCAGGCCCTCAGCCTCTCCTCACAGGTCGAGTGCTGTAGCTCCAAACGTCTTGGTGGCCCTCCATTGAACTTGTCCCAGTTTATCAATACCTTTCTTATACTGGGGAACCCAGATGTGGAACATGTGGTGTGCTGAGTACAGGGGATAATCTTTTCCCTTGATTTACTGGCTGTTCATATTGCCCAGGACAGAGTTGCCTGTCTTGGCTGGCTCATGTTAAGCTTGCTTTTGGCTCAGACCCCCAGGACCATTTCAACAGAACTACTTTCCACATGGTTAGTCCCCAGTCTGTGTTGCTAAAAAATACTTACTAGTCCTCCCCAGATAGAGAATTTTTCATTTGTCCTTGTTGTATTTCATGAAGTTCACTCCTCCAGCCAGTCTAGGTCCAAGGGACATTATGTATTTGAAACATTTATCCTTATGAACCATACCTGAATAATAAAATTGCAATGCATATTTGAAGTCATTGTGCAAAAATAGTTTTGCGGCAAACCTGATGTTTACTGACACTTTTTCAGAGCTTGGTGTTTTTCCTGAAGTTCGAACTCAGAAATGCTTATGAGGTTTATGAACATGTAAAAACCTCCTTTTTATTTCAACCAGTCCTAAATCACTTTTTTTCACAGTCACAGAATCACAGAATGATTAGGTTTGGAAGGAACCTCTGGAGATAATCTAGTCCAACCCACCTGCTAAAGCAGATTGCACAGGAATGTGTCCAGGCAGGTCTTGAGTGTCTCCAGAGAAGGAGACTCCACAACCTCTCTGGGCAGCCTGTTCCAGTGGTCTGTCACTCTCAAGGTAAAGAAGTTTTTCCTCATATTCAGGTGGAACCTGCTATGTTTCAGTCTGTGCCCGTTGCCCCTCATTCTGTCATTGGCTACCAGTGAAAGGAGTCTGGTCCCATCCTCTTGACACCTATCCTTGACATATTTATAAACATTGATGAAATCCCCTCTTAGCCTTCTCTTCTCCAGGCTGAACAGACCCAGCTCTCTCAGTCTCTCCTCATAAGAAGGTGCTGTAGGACACTAATCATCTTCGTAGTCCACTGTTGGACTCCCTCCAGTAATTCCTTGTCTTTCTTAAACTGGGGAGCCCAGAACTGAACACAGTACTGCAGATGTGGCCTCACCAGGGCAGAGTAGAGAGCGAGGATAACTCTTCTTAATGCACCACAGGATACCATTGACCTTCTTGGCTACAAGGGCATATTGTCAAATCATGGTCAACTTGTTGTCGACCAGAACTCCCAAGTCCTTCTCTGCAGTGCTGCTTTCCAGCAGGTCTGTTCATAATGTACTGGTATCTGGGGTTGTTCCTTCCCAGGTGTAGAACCCTACACTTGCCCTTGTTGAATTTCATCATGTTCTTCTCTGCCCCATCCTCTAGCCTATCAAAAGTATATCTTAGATACTGAGGAGGCAGAATAATTTTTCTAAAAATTCTGCTAATAGTTTTAGTAGAATTTATAACTTGGAGGAGAAATTGAGTCAGTGTATGATTTCTGATAGTTTGAAATAATAGTGCAGGCTTTGGTTTAAACCAAGGCTCACTGGTGTCAGTGGATTTTGATTCAGACTCACACAGTGCACAGGTGACAAAAACAACATTTGAAACAGTTTGGCATAACCCTTAGGGAAGACAGAACTGTACAAAAAGCCAGAGGTATACCAAAAAGTACTGAGTCCTAAATCCAATTGTATCATCATTACTGTCTCTTTTAGATTTTATTAGTGATATTTTAATATATTTGCTTATGTTTTTGCTGTTAAGCACTTTTGCACAGCTGAAGTGTGAACATATGTCCAGAAGAGGTTTACTCAGCAAAGAGATGATGACACTTTATGCTCTTAGAATTTGATTGAACACTTGTTACCTCTAGCTGTTATGTTTTGCCTTTAAAAATAAAATATCAAAATCAAAGTTAGTTTAGCTTTCAAATAGGTGTGATGATTATTTTCTGTCCATTGTTCAGGTCTGATACCTGAAAAAAGGCAATTGAGTATGATACAGATTGCGTATGTATTTGCTGTTTCCTAAACTGAACAAAAGTTTGTCTCATTAAGAGATCCAAACACAGATAACTTTTAAGCTTTTATTACTAATTACTATTAAAGCTATATTGTATCTGTTTGAGGAGTCGAAAACCTGAAGGATCTAAATTAGTAAGTCCAGTGGTCCAATGCTGCAAAAAATAACATATTTTTGGTTGTGCTGAGCATGTATCTAGAATCATAGAATCACAGAATGTCCTGAGTTGGAAGGGACCCACAAAGTTTATCAAGTCCAACTCCTGTCCCTACATTTGACAACCCCAGTGTCAGTGTCTGTCTCCCTCTTTCTCTTTCTCTCCCCCTTTTATGTGCACACACACCAAGACACAGAGTTCTCTCCAGAAAAGATGACCCTTACATGACAAATATCAGCCACACTGTTTGGGAACTAATCCAGCAAACATTTGCTTAACATTTCCAGCACAACTAGCTCTACTGATTTTACTAGGACAATTTGTGTCAATATAACACATGTGGGAATTTTCGAGTCTGTCTATTACTGAAGCATGTGAATCTTTCAGCAAAAATAAAGAAACAGAAGATGGTAAGAATGTGCTCCAGTATCCTCTGCTGCCACCTGGGGAGACAAACATCTTTCCAGGGCTCCTTTAAAAAAAAAAAATTTTCTGAGAACTGTACATGTTAAGAGGGAGGAAAAAAAATATTTAGTTGGCATCTGTGAACATAGCACATCCTGGGCTGGAAAACCATGGCTGTGAGAACGATAAACTCCCAATTAATCTGAAATTTGTACGGGATCTGCTACTCCAGCTAGGTCCCTACAAGTCAATGGGGCCTAATGGGGTTCATCCAAGGGTGCTGACATCATCCAGAGCTGGCTGACATCATAGTGAGACCTCTCTCCATGATTTTTCAACCCTCTTGGGAATCTGGAGAGGTCCCAGATGACTGGAAGCTGGCAAACGTTGTCCCAATCTACAAGAAGGGCAACAGGGGTGACCCCGGCAACTACAGGCCTATCAGCCTCACTTCTGTTCCCGGCAAAATCATGGAGAAGATTGTTCTGGGAGTTATTGAAAAACATCTGAATGACAACACAGTCATTGGTCGCAGCCAGCACAGGTTCATGATGTGAAAGTCTTTGCTGACCAACTTAATTTCATTCTACAACAAGGTTGCCCACCTAGTTGACCAAGGGAAGCCTGTCGTTGTGATCTTTTCGGATTTCAGTAAAGGCTTTGATACTGTCTCTTACAGTAATCTCCTGGACAAGATGGCCCGCATGCAGCTGGGTAAACACACAATACAATGGGTGAGCAATTAGCTGACAGGCTGGGCTCAAAGGGTTCTAGTAAATGGGGTTATGTTGGGCTGGTGACCAGTTGCTAGCAGGGTTCCACAAGGATCCATTTTAGGGTTAGCACTCTTCAATGTCTTCACAAATGACTTGGACTCAGGACTTGAGGGATTACTTAGTAAGTTTGCTGATGACACAAAACTGGAAGGATCTGTTGACACTCTCGAGGGCAGAGAGGCCCTGCAGAGGGATCCAGACAAATTGGAGAACTGGGCAATCACCAACCACATGAAGTTCAACAAAAGTAAGTGCCAGATTTTGCACCTGGGACACGGCAACCCTGGTTGTACATACAGATTGGGGGACGAGATGCTTGAAAGCAGCTCCGCCGAGAAGGATCTGGGGGTTCTGGTCAACGGCAAGTTGAACATGAGCCAACAGTGTCCCTGGCAGCCAAGAGGGCCAACCGTGTGCTGGGGTGCATCAAGAACAGTATTGTCAGCTGCTCGAAGGAGGTGGTTGTCCTGCTCGGCTCTGCACTGGTGCGGTCTCACCTGGAGCACTGTGTACAGTTCCGGGCACCACAGTATAAAAAAGATATTAAGCTACTAGAGAGTGCCCAGAAGAGGGCTACGAAGTTGCTGAAGGGTTTGGAGGGGAAGCCGTATGAGGAGCAGCTAAAGTCACTTGGTTATTCAGCCTGGAAAAGAGGAGACTAAGAAGAGGGGACTCATTATGGTCTACAGTTTCCTCACAAATGGGGTGAGGAAGGGTAGGCACCAAACTCTTCTCTTTAGTGACCAATGACAGAACCCAAGGGCATGGCAGGAAGATGTGCCAGGGGAGGTTTAGGTTGGACATGAGGAAAAGGTTCTTCCCCCAGAGGGTGGTGGAGCACTGGAACAGGCTCCCCAGGGAGGTGTCACGGCTCCAAGCCTGACAGTGTTCAAGAAGAGATTGGACAAGGCCCTCAGACACATGGTGTGAACTGTGGGGTTGTCATATGCAGGGACAGGAGCTGGACTCGATGATCCTTGTGGGTTCTTCCAACTCAGGATATTCTATGATTCTATGAAAAGAGGACAGAAATAAAACTTTGTCTCCACTCTGCTTTTATAGATCAGTGTTGACTTAATACAATTACTCCCACCCTGTAATAACATAAAATGAGGCTCAAGTCTCTACATCAAACTTCATTATAATTTCATTATTTGTGCAATCCCAGAAATTCTCCTTATAACAACAGATCTAACCTGTCTATAATGTAATTGGACCCTGGAAAGTTTTTTATTTTGAACCCAAATTTTAGGTTCATTCAGAAGCTTTTAAAAATAAATGTTTTGGAAATTGCTAAATACTTTTATATTCTAACATTTTGTTTTCAATTGGTCTGTCAATGTTAAAGGAAAAATGACATTTTTAACTTTACAGTCTTCGTTGCCATTTTCAGGACTTCTTTTAATCTCCAACTACTGACTGGACATTTTATGCAATTCTCTAAATTTACCCTCTAGGTAGAATAAGAAGGTAGAAAACAAATGATAGTTTGTAGCTCTGTGGAGTTATTTACTCTAATTAAAAGTAATTCTATGAATGCACCTTGAGCATAATTAAATGAAACTACTAGATAACAGTAATATGGATGCAACTTAAAACAGCAAATGAAATTACTTTGCTGCTTCTCAGTAATCTCATTTAACTGAAAGTTTTCAAATTATTTCAGTAGGGTATTGTACAGCATACTTATCCACAGCTCTCAAAACAATTCTGCTTCTTTAGTTATTAATTTGATGACTTAATATGTTTTCAATGACATTGCGGGAAAGGACATTCACCTTGTCATGTTTGAAAGGTTTTTATTTAAAAAAAAGAGAGAAAAGAAAATGTTTTAATAATTTTAAAATAAACCATGCGTGAGTTAAGTTCTGATAGGATATCACTATACACAGAGATTTATTACCAGAGCAAGTGGAAGATTTTTTAAAAATTATGAAAATTCACCTGTATATAACTTGTTTGTTTATATATTTATATTCACTTTCAGCAAGTGTACTGGAGACTAAAGTTTCAGAAAATAATATTTATGGCAGAACATATTTTAAATTAATATTACAGAATGTGCATGGGAATTAAATGTTAGATTAATGATACTGATTTTATACAGGGCAAATGATTCTATAAGTTAAAGTATTATAGTCTAGGAATGAAGTGTTTCCAATCAAAACTAGATAATATATCTTGATTGTCAAAAGCAGGTATTTGTCGAAGGACTGCAAATCACCTACAGTCTAATGGCTTTCTGTAAATCAGTTCAGAAATAATTTAGTACAAAAAATACACTTTATAAGGCTCTCAAATTTTCACAGATAAAAAGAGATACTAGTTGGATTTATCAGGAAGCATCAGAAAATTTTATCACAAATTTCTCCATTTCACTACATTTCTTTCAGTTACAGTAGTTACAAATTTTTTGACTGATCTGTATGGTCTGAATTTATCCATCCATTTTTCTTCCACTGACTTCTCCCGTGCATTTTAATCTTATTGGTGTTCTTAAAGTATATTTACGCTCTAGACAGATACTGGTATATGACTTTCCAATTACAGAATATAACAAGTATCTAATTGAAAGCGAGACTTTTGATTTTGATTAGGTCACCAACCTTCACTCCAGGCTGAATAACTTGCTTCAAAAGAGATCTTGGACTCCTCTACACCACTCTCACATGTTTGTAGACTGGGAAAAGTAGCACTTCCCTGCAAGAAACACTGTCAAGCAAATTTTATCCTTAATCTCATGCAAGGAAGGAACTTTCAATTTCAACATGTTTGTTAAAATCCCATTAGATTTGCAATATACCAGAGTGCTTAATCTCTTTGTGAACAGGCATTTCTACATTTAAAAATATATCAAATGAATAGTGATTTCACAGTAATTACCACTTTTCCACTAGGCCTACTGGCTTCATAAATATCTTATTGTTATAGTCAGTTTTGATAAGCATGACTTCAGAAGCTACAGTAGAGGTAAAATTATAGTAAGGAATGCTAAAGAGGTTTTAAATGTTAATCTTTACATCAACCTTTTTTTCTTCCTGAGAAAAGCTTTCATAACTCATCATTAAACCTAGTGGCTCAATTCTTGTTGTAAGTATACAGTAAAATCAAAATGGTAGCAAATCCTACTTTTTACCCAATTACATTATAAATAAAAGCTAAATATTAGCTTTTTGTTTCTCCATATATATATGCAAATGTTTGTATATCATGCATATGTGCACACGAATATATAAAAATATTTGTATATGTCAATCTTATAACTGTGAAATACTATGCTCCCTATCCTAATTTGGTTTATAATACATGGAAAATAAACATTTACATTTGTAGAAAGTGCTATTAATAAGATATGCAAATTATAATAGAGATGTTTCTGCTACAATTTATAAAATGCTGCAATAGAAAAGCATCAAGAGACCATGGAAAAACCCGAGTTTCTATTTATCTTACTTTTTCTAATTGAAATCATTCTGAAACAATGACTTTCTGTATAGTAGCTGGCAGTGAAGATAGCCTTTTATCCCAGGAAATACAAGTACTACTAATTATCATGTTTTCAAAAAACAGACTGTTGACAGGGAGGTGCAAGAGCAGAAAAAGGTTGCTAGGTACCTGCACTCACAAGACCTGAATTTTTTATTATTTGGGAGAAAATATACTGCAAAGGTTTCAGCACTGGCAACTTTCCTTGTTAAGGAACTTAATCTTAAATGACCAGTAAACATTAATTTAAATATTTTTTAATGAACTGATGGGTCATGTAAAACACTGTTTAATCAACATTATAGGTTTAATTGGTTAGTATTTGAGTCACGCTTTGTTTATCAAAAACTGGTCACTAGTATTCCACACAAATTATAGTAATCCCAGCTAAATGGATAGGATGGAAATATTTCTTGCAATTTTCTTGTTGTTTTCTCAATCACAACACCTTTTGTTGGTATATTTCCAGCCTAGCCTCTGCCCAAGGCAATGCCTATTAAAGTTTCCATATACAAATACACATTTCTATATTAGAGCATTGGAATTTTGTGTACATGTACATATGGTACCAAAAGGTGAGATTCTTCCTATACCTTATCATCATAGAGACACCTAAAGAGCATATCAAGTTTGTAAAATAGACTCAGATATTTTCAAGGCTTGAAAAAATCATGGACATAAATATGAATGAGATGTAGGTTCATTTTCTTTGTTAAAGATCCATCTTGAAATAACAACCTGTTCATGCGTACTATATACCCTCATGCATATTCATTTGCTCTCTTCAGGAACCTTCGTGCAGGATAGTATGCCAGAAAGTCCCTCCATTTTGTAAAGGACTCTAGTTCATCAGCATTTATATAGCTGTTATAAAATTATACACTGAGAGAAGCAGGAGCTAAGCAGCTGAGACAAAACTCACTAGTCCATTGACCAGAAAAGCCCTATGTGGTAATGCTCAGCCAGCGAAAAAAGAGATTTTCAGCAAAATTTGCCTTAACATCAGAATGTGAGAATAGTCTAGTTAAAAAAAAAAAAAAAGGAAAACTTTTTTTTTTTTTCTTTTCTTGGGACTGAGAATGTGGAAGGTTTAGTAAAGAGGATATAAGAACAAAGTACAATTACAATGATACACTACTCCATGATGCTGTTTCTAACTCTTGGATAATCAGCTGTAGCTCACCATCATGTTGGTGAACAATCTACTCCAATTAGCATCATTCTTTTAATTACTTTTTTTTTTTTTTTTACTACTCTAGAAACATAAATTAATTGCCCAGTGTAGCATGGCTGTATCTCATAATACTGTGGGGTTGGGAAGTCTAATAACAACAGGTTAACTGACATCGGCATTACACATGGAGATCAGAAGCAAGCTCTCCTGCTAGTTAGGTACGTCCCCAAAATGAGGCAGTGTGTCCCTCGAGCACTTCCTCTTACTTCTAAAATGGTGTATCTATGAAGGAAACCACAGGTTTAAATTTATTCCAGTTTCTCTCATTACAAGAGACATATTGAAACATCTACTGAACTGTCAGGAAGTCATTGTGTTACAGCAGATGAGACATTGAACAAGGAATCATGTAGACCTGATAGCAATTTCTAAAATGTGATAATTATATTTACTTTCTTCATGATGAATGTTCTACTCCTCTGAGATACTGAGCACCCTCCATCTCTCACTGAAGTAAATAAAATGCAGATGTGGCCCTCAATGTTAATTCATCCCCTTGTGTTTGCTGTAGGCACCATGCATGCTTTTTTCAGCTCTAACTAGACTAGAATAATAATTATCATCATCCTATTATGCCTGTGCTGTAAATTAAGAAAACCTTGCTTTGCAGTGAAGAAGCTCTGCAGTTTTCAGCATATAAAGAGGGAAATGAATTGGAAGAGACCAAAGATGCAGAACTCTTGTCAAACGTGTCTGAATTGATAGAAGTTGTGAACTACAGCTGCTAATCCAATGAACCAGATGGTATCAATTGTCAAACCAGGTGCAGGAAATAGGGTTGTTACCCCTCCTGCAAATCAATTAGATCAGCATGAAAAATCTGTAAATGAACTTCCCACCAAACAAACAAATTGTACCGAATACTGTCTTGGGTGCTCAGCTGCGTCATGAATGATTGGTCCATTTGCAAGTGGCAGCTGCCATTAAATTTCTTTATTTCTTTTATGAATAAACCTACCAAAATTTAATTTTCAACTGTTAATGCATCATTGGAAGCTGCCTGATCCAACACCTTTCTTTTTACTGATCCATGCTAATTGGAAGTGTCAGAAAGTATAAAGTATTTTACCACGCTAACGCCCGTTACTACTCCACATGTTTCAGTAGGCCTTATTTATCTCAATAGACAGGTAAGTTTTTATTTTTCTCAGGAGCAAGGTATTCCTAAAATTATGTTTTTATAAAATATAAGGTAATACTAGTTAATCAGGTTTTGGCTGATGCTTCGATACAGTTTCTAACGAAATCTGATCTAGCATTTTCCCAAAATGATACACAATAGGTTTCATAAGGGACTATGGAGATTGGTGGGCTGCTAGAGATAGTATGAAGTTGTTTAGCAGAGATATCTGGGATGATTCTAGGGTAGCGAGGAAAAGGGAAGTGATGAATTAGATTAGAGCAATTCCCCATATAATGCTGTATCCTAATTCTGACAGCAGGAAGTAGAAGATTTTTAAAGGAAATGACCAAGAATACACATAAATAGCTTTCCCCTTGAGGAAGTGTCTTCTGAAATACACTCTGTAAAGGGTCTTCTAGTCAAATATGTGACAGAAATCTTGAAATACTTTGTATACATCTGAGCATATTTTGTATGCATGTATATATAGATATATTTGCTTTAGTTATATTAAAAGTGTCTTTTTCATTTATATTTTAATTATTTTTTTTAGCTAAGAGAAGAAATAGAAAGAGACTCATGTTGTACTCTCAACCGGAACTAAAGTACATTTAAGTGATTCATAGTCAACCTAATCCTCTCTCTGTAGCATTTCTTGAAGAAAGGAGGCAAATAAGAAGAATAAATGCACTGAGTGGGGTTTCTCTACATTTAAATTCTCTTATACAAAATGAACTACCACTGGGTTGGACTAAAAGAGAGTACTCCCATTAAATTTGCTCTTTCTAGCTAAAAATCAATTGGAAGCCCTAAAAAGGTGTAGCAATCAGGATAAACATGTACATATCTGGATGGCTCTATAGATTAAGTTATCCAAAGATTTGAAAAAAAAAATCAGAAAAGCTCAGAGAATGAAGACAGATTATATATCTCAGAATACATCTTGAATGCTAATGAACAGAGGGAATAAAACACAGGGAAAGCTGAAAAATCTAAGACAATTATGACAATTTGTTCCACTCACAAAGGTTTCATAGCCAGAATCCTGTTCTTCCATTTTTTTTTAAGTCTCTGCTTGTCATACATCCCAGAATACAAAAGAATTCAACCACATAAGCCTCAGACAAACAATTCTTATTTTTAAATTTTCATGCTGCTTAAAGCGTTGATTAAAAATATGACTCGTAAATGTTCAGCTTGCATGCTATCCCACAAAACTAGGAATAATATACTGTTCCAGGGAAATGCAAGATCAAATATCATCAGAAACAAATCGAAGACCCAAAAAAAAGAAAAAGAAAAAAGAGTTGAATCAGATCACTCAGACTTTTAGAGGCAAATATTCCACTGAATTTAGCCTTTATATTTTCCATAGGTGTACTTGTACAAGAACTATTATATAGTAGAGTAATAAGTATTTTTAAAAAACAAAACAAAAACAACAAAAACCCAGTAAAAAACCCCAAACAAACAAACAAAACACCACACAACCAACAGTGTAATTTTCAAGAATTTTTTTTATTGGGTAGTTCAGTACACAAATAACTGCAATGTAAACTGAATACAGCAAGTATAACTGAATTTTAATATGAAGACCATCATCAAAGGAATAGTAGCACGAACTTCTATCATACAGTTGACATTCTGGTTAGGAGCATTTTTACTTATTATTTAAGGTCTGATCTCACACACATTTATTTTTCTATTGTATCAGTACTAAACTTACATATGATCTTACCACACTGCAATCTCACTGAAAAGCATAATAAACTAATAAAATTACAAAATGACATTTCTGATATAAAAATGCTTATTGTACCTATTTTAATTTTGTGGCAATTTCAGTCAAGTCCCTGGAAGTTTCTCACGGTTTACAGAGCATAAACGTTGCACTTAATTTCTTGATGACTTTTATATTGAAAATATCTACACTGGAGGAAATTGAGTAAAAATTATCTCATGAGATGTGTGTATGAGGGAAGAAATGTTACCTTTAATAGTTTTATATAATAAACTGCCACTGAACGCATCATTAAATTCCTCTGGGTTAAAGGCAATATTATTCAAAATATTCATAAGGAAGAGGGTATTTCTATGCTACACCTAACAATGGCTTAATGCAAAAGTACATGAGCAGTCATGAGGTCGTTATGCTCACCCTGAGTCTTAAGGTTGAGGGCTTCAGCCTTAAAACCTCTTTCAGCAGACTTTGGGGTGCAGAGTGTCACAGAGAGCCACCAGCATCCCAAGCCATTCACTGGAGGAGTGTGATGTTCCTAGGAGGAGTTCCTTCCTTTTCTGATTTAGGGCTAGTTTTCCCATCCCTATCTGCTCCCTTCTGCTTACTCCCAGGGAAGGCATGAAAGCTGCCCCACAACCCTTATAAGCCCAGGAGACGTTTGTCCAACAGGCACAGCCTGGGTCTGATGGCCCCTTCCCCAGTGGTGCTCACAGAGCTGGAGCTCAGACAGGCTGGGCAATGGGCACTTGGCCACGCAGTGCCTGGTAAACCCAGCTCAGCCCTGCTCAGGCCAAGGGCAGCCCAGGCACGCCTGGGACCTGCCACAACCAGCCACAACACAGGGCAGCCTACCCCAGGCAATGGAAAAATCATATTTACTAAGCTACACAGATCAATTGTTTTGTGACTTCTCTTCTTGCAGGAATTTTGTGTTCTGCTTTTTTACCAGTGTCATGGCCTAAACAGGAAGCATCAGCCTTGCTGAGAGCCCAGTCCTAAAAGCATTTTTATTGTAGATGCAAGACGTGCATTTAACTCTTCCACTGACATAGGAAAGCAAATATTTTTAATCTTATAGCATACTTAGATGTGGATGGGAAGGTTAGATGCTCGGTCCTCTACACAGAACATCCATTCTGTGGATACATAATAGTTTCCAATGTTTCTATAGGACTTTTAAGGTGAAACCAGCTACCTACAGACTTTCAGGCATTCAGGACGTGAAAGAAGATATGACATCACATCCGTGTACGTAAGAAGTTCCTCCTTTGTCCCAGTTTAGGTGCTCATCTAAGGTTTAAGTGCAAAGAAATTTAATGAATATGTATTGTATTGACAAGAATTTGTATGTGGTTTTGGATGGAAGGGAAAATAGATCTCTCTTAAATTCTCCCAAGACAAAGCTAACACTGAGCAGTTCCCTCCCATGTCAAACTCATAACTTGAGCTTATTACTCAATGCAATAATTTAGTGCCCGGATAATTGGAACCGACTGATTTATTGATTCAATTTTAAATGTGCCCATTATTTGTTCATTGTACTGTTCATCTTTAATTAGCTCATAAAACTGTAGCATATTAGCTTAGAAATATGTCTCATTAAGCGAATATTTGCTTGCTTATGCTTTTCTTATATAAAATCTATAATTGGCTCATACAACTGATTTATTTTCTTAGGTTGTCATATGTGCCATGAACTTCCAGATCACAAGTAACTGTAGATAACCAGCTTCTGAGCATTTGGCCCTCTTCCTGTCTAAAGCCAGAAACAAAGATTGAGGAAAGTATTCCCTCTTAGATATCTTTGCCTCAATATTGAATCTAAGGCACAGTTGTATTTACCCAAAGGATAAATTAAAAAGAAGAGAGGGTTTGGGAGAGAGAAAGAGAGGAAAGAAATGCCTCCCACTAGCCAAATGGTGTGTGGAATTTAAGTGCTAGAATCAAAGCTAGAGATGGAAGTTCACTTCCAGCCACTTAAGAATCAGATCCCCACGTGGGATAGTGTGGTGTCCTGTGATGAATAGAACAGATATGAACCATTAAAACAAAACCCTGAGAGGAAGAGAAAAACGATCTTGAATTGTAGGTAATAGCCTGATTTTGCACAATTTCATTCTCTTCCTATTCCTGAAGTAGCATCTTATGCCCTTGTACTGCGTCTGGCTGGGAATTTTCTGCCTCATAGCCTATATGGTGCTGCGCTTTGGATTTGTGACTGAAACAGTCATGATAACACACCAGTGTCTTGACTATTTCTGAACAATGCTTGCATAACTTTCCTACATCCTGCCAGTTACAACAAATCTTTAATAGCATAATTGCCATATAGATGTTTCTCTCCGTTAGGGACAATGAACCTAATCCATCACCAGTCTAAATCACTGCCTCCCTAACCAAGTCAGGAGTTCTGCAATGATTCAAACCAGGTGGCACCTTAGCCCAGGAATCAAGTATTTAGAGAATTCTTTCTATTTATTTCGCAGCTGTTCATAATTTTCTTGGAAAGTCACATTCCCAAGAAAACCACAATGTCAGAAATGAAATTACCACTAAATTCTCCTCTCATAGCAGAGAGTACGCTTCTATTTTGAGAGCATTAATCAGAGATCCAAGACTACATACTCTATAGGAACACTGTAGGGGAAAAATAGTAAAAAAAAGGCTCAACTCACATTTCTAATAAATTAATGGTTATATTATTATAATTGCTAATACATAATATGGAAGTAGAAGCCAAAGTCTGAATTAACTACCTAAAAAGATATTTTCTAGAAAGATTGTCAACAGGAAAATAACGTATTAAAAAAAAAAAAAAGTGTAGTTCAGGTTCCTTAAATCATCTGCTCTTATCCTAATGTTCACTTACTAAGTAGAAATCAAAAGACAAAATAAAGATTTAGATGTTTCAAGAACATTAACAAGAGAAAATAGTGACACATGCAGATAGAGTAGAAAACTGATTTAATTACACTCATTTGCATTACTTAAAATATATTCTGATGAAAAAATTGATTTAATTAAAAAGTAAATAAAACCAATAAGTTTTCTTTAACTGTTAATGAAAATAAATCATTTGTCATGAAGTATCAGTGAGTGAATCACAGTCTCTTTCTTTCTGCTTACAACTGTACAAATCCAAAAGCAAAACTATGCAAGACAAAAGTAAAATATACAAATCAAGTGAATGCAGCTGAGCAGCAACGTGACCCTCTCTTGTAGATGGATTATCACTTCACTGTTCTACTGCAATACTGATTTCTTAAAATTTTATAGCATCTTTCTGCTGAGTTCCTCATATGAGAGCTGCTGGAGTATGAATGGAAACAGCACTGCTTCACTGACTCTTCGTGAGTTTACCCTTTCTGTAGTCAACAGACTCACATTTGAAAATAATTACTTGTCTCCTTCATATTGGTTGAAATCAGTGACCTTGGCAGTGGATGGAAGTCACAGTTGTTTGATCTAGTCTTTTCTCATGGCTGGACACAGGAGGGAGTTCCATATCACAAAATACTCATCTGTTCCCAATGCTGTGGACTGTCATAGTAAAATACAGGCTAAAGGTGTTGCCAGCAGCATGAACATAGAGGTTTATAGCACTTCAAATTTCTCTGCGAGTTAGTTTAGATACCATAGGTACTTTTGGCTACTTTTGACTATTTCTTTTATTAAATAAGTTCAGCTATGAACATCTAAACACACTTCTGCCTAAGTGAATAGTTACTTATTTACATCATCCCCGTAAATCTTGTACATATCAGGCAAACAACATACATTCCCTGACAGATTCGATATACATTTAAATTTAAATATCTCATTTTTCTTGTGGAATGACAGTTTATTCATTTGCTAAACATAGTTTTATTTTAAAAAAACCCACAAAAAACATGGAAAGGAAAATAAGCAGATTCATTTATCCTATTAAATTCTTAAAATAACAGGTCACAATGAATCACCGAATTTTTTCCTACTTTTGGATAGTCTGTATGTTGATTTCGAGTTCCCTGAAGAAACTCCTCTTTTTTTTTTTTTTTAAATAGACTGGGACAGAGGAAACTTTCTTCCTCATTTTTAATCTATAAATTAATTATGAAAAACTCATTGGGTGTATTTGTGACCTGATGTATAATATTCATATTTAATTATTGTTAGTCACAGGAGTTATTGTGACATTAACTCTCATTCATCTTAAAAGTCACACTAGTTAGTTCTGAGTCTTCAAGATTTGCACACATATCTAAATATTTACCTCCAACTAAAGTCAATGGGCACACATACCTGACAGTGGAGAGAAGGGTGAAGATGAACAGGTTGTCTAGAGGTCCCATGTGTTAAAGAGAGAAGGGGATGAGATGGTCTTGTGTGGACCTCCTGAATGCAAGACTAGGGCTATGTTTATAGCTATCTAAGTAAAGATCTGCTGTATGATAGTCCCAAATCCTTCATGCTTTCAAAAACTAACTGCAGCCTGGCCGTTAACATATAGCTTTTAATGTCTCCTATCCAAACCTCTCAAAGCTTTCTAAACCAAATTCCCAGCCCAAGCCCAAACCACAGTTCATCTCATGGCCTTATGCTATTTTCGGTCCACTGGGAAAAACATAATTGGGCAGGTTGTTTGTCTGGGAGGCAACTGGGGTGGAGAAAAGGAAGTACAAGAGCAGAAAAAAGGAGCCAGAAAACAGGAAAATGGATAACAACTTACTCAAAGGGCATAAACAGGGCTGTGTCTGCTAGGAAGTCCAGCATGTGGTCACCACAGCTGGAGCAGGATAATGAAACAAACCCATTGTTCTGTCTGTAACACAAAAGTCAACCCTTCTTCCTTGATCAGGAGGAAGACAGTGAGGGAGCACCTGGATGGAAAGGTCAGGAACTCTGGTATCACCATGCCAGCATCCATCTACCCATCCATGACAAAGTTTACTGGGTTTGTTAATCTCACTGGTCTGGACCAGAGCTATGATCTCCACTACATACAGAAAATACAAATATGGCTACATAAATTGGGTTGTCTTTGAAGAATGTATGCATTTCTATCATTTCTATGCCAAGACGCTAATAACAAGGTTTGGGTAGCCTGCATTCTAGCTCCATTCTATACCTCATGTGAAATACAGTGCTTTGGGTGTGAATAGCTTGAATCTGAAGGTACAACCACTTCCCATATAAAGATTACACAGTTAAGTAACCCTTAGCTTGTAGCTTATCAGTATACTAATACTAAAAGGAAATTGGGCAAATTCAATGCATATTCAAGTGAATGTGTATAGACAAATACTTTAGAAATAGCCTGCACCTCTAATGTTTATTAAGAAAGTCAAGAAAGTTTCTGAAGAATAAGCTTTTAATTCTGATGTCCTGGCTAGATTTCAGCTCAAGTAATTACACTCTGCCTGCTTCATGTTCCCTTGCATTTTTAATTAGATTCGGAATTCCTCTGCTTTTGTCCTAAGCCATTTTACAGCGCGGCTGTGCTCTATTAACCACTGCAGCATATTACACCACCAATGTACTGCAAAAGTGGCTGAACCAATTTCTATCTATATGGCTTGTAATGTAAAATAGTTTTGAGGTATCTCAAGAAGAATAGTTCTCTATAAACATATGGACACTTAGTATGAAATCAACGTAGCAAGCAAAGGTTAGCCAGCTGCTCTGGTCCTGATTCAGCAAAGCACTTCAACATGTGGGCTTCTTTTGGCTTCATCTCCTGTGTGTAAGTATATTGCTAGATTTGTTTTCAAAAAGAGGAAGTCTGTCTGATCTATGATCAGAAATGTTGGTGAGAGTTCTGTACAGTCTTTGACCCCAATCGCTCATTTGGAGCTGATTTCCACAATCTCTCGTCTTTCAGTTCTAGACATGATGTTTGCTGCAACAATCTTGGTGCTTTTCAGGGAAACAGTAAAGCAGGCAATAAAGCAGATGACTATATGTTTTTAAGGGGAAAAAGATATCACTAACTTCCACCTTACAATTGCCTTTAAGTGAAAATCAAAATATACCTCATCACAGACACATGCAAAAAAATTATAATCTTCAGTTGTAATAAACTTGGTTTTGCTACACAGGATGCTTTGAGAACTATATAGCTGATATGTGCATCCGTTTTCATAGATAATTTTATTAGATTAGGTGCTCAGGCTGATTAGTGGAACCTCTACATTACCTTTGCCTTTCTTCCGTAAGTGCCAGTTATTAAAAGCACCACAGATAATGGTATCTTACCACAAAAATTCCAGTACATATCACTTCTAGTATAGTTCTTGGACTTCTGTATTCATTTTATAATGTAGACAAGATTAGAAATTAAGACATAGATCCCTACTATTGTGTATCCTTTCTCTTCATGACATGGTAAGGTTTGTTAATGGACAGCTTATGAGAATTATGAAAATAAGACTATTATTTAGGGAATTGATTAGCCAAAAAAAAAAAAAAAAGCATACACCCAACAGGAATTTGTTCTCAAAGAGCAGAAACGCTCATTTTTTAAAAAAGCATGAAGATACTCTGCTCCAAAGGTATTTGAAAGAAATAGTATGGATACAAAGGAGACAAAAGCTGTGTTCTTCTGCAAACATATCTTTACCTCCTATCTTCTTCACAGAGAGAAGTAGTTCACTTTTAAAACAAAGAATTCTAGGAAATCTCTTTGAAATTAATTTTGAAATATTAAAGCCTTCATTCTTTTAATTAAATAGAAAAAAACTCTTTTTGATTATGAGAAACTTAAGGTTAGATATAAAGAATAAAAAGATGTATTCTTTAAATACAATACTGTAAGATATCCTTGTGTAATGGTCATTTTAAGATATTGGACATCAAAAGCAAGTATCTGATGCTAAAAAAACTAGAACCAACCAAAATATTTTGGCAAGAATATATTTTCACAGAAATGCACAGCTAGGTAACATGAAAACATTTAACAGGTTTACATTGATTTTGCTTCATTGTTTGCTAGGCAACTGCTTCATTTAGTAGCTCCAACACTGATTGCACAGACTTTGGAAAACAAGATTATAATCAACCTAGTTCTGTACTGATGTGATGGGGCATAGAAACCACACAATAGCGGACACGGTGTTAATGGAAGCCAAATGGTTTGATTAGCCCTTGAAGTTGAACCTAGATACGGACAGTCAATTGAATTAGGAGTCAGAACGTGCACTTACCTATAAAGGACAATGAGACCACTCTTGAGGGAAGTAGTAGCTCCTGAGGAAAGGTGAGGAAAAGAAACCACCTCTGAATCACTGTTTCATGATTGTGCTGGTTTGACTGAAGATGAGTTAATTTTCTTAATGCAGTTAGAAACCTTTCTTTTCCATAGCTAGGACTGTCATTATTTGGACTTAGCTTGAGAACAAGAGATAACACCCCAGCACAGAGTTAATGTTTCTAATTGCTCTGGTCTGAAATCCAAGGACATTCTGAGTGTTCTGGCCACAGGTGTGAGGCATTGAGGAATGGGGGCATGGATGAGGCAGAACTTGACTGACATCCAGACTGATCAATAAGAATATTCCATCCCTTTAGTGTCATGCTTCTCTCTCTCTCTCTCTTCGCTTTGTTTCTCAAAGTCAGGGAGTTCGGTTTAGTTTAGTTTCGCCTTTTGCCACCTGGCAGAGGCCTCTGGACCTTTCTCCCTTTTTTTTCTCTAACAGGATGGGCTGTTTGGGACTAGGTGCTGCTTTCTGGGACTGGCTGCTCAGTGTGGATGGAGTTTGTGAGGAATTGCATTGAGTATCTTTTATTTCTATTTTATATATATATTTACTAGTAGTGTATTAGTATTTCATTATTTTATTAAACTGTATTTATCTCAATCCAAGTTTGCCCCTTCCCTTTTGATTCTCTCCCCTACTTGGGAGGGGGTGGGTAGGGAGGTGGATGAGTGAGTGGCTGTCATGATTGTATTACCAGCTCAAGTTAAACCACAACACTAATAAATATATCGCTGCATTAAAAAGAAAATGTTGAGGGGTTTTTTTGACATTTCACATTCACTTTTCTACTAAAAGACATTGGGACAAACTTCTGGTCTCGTAATTTAAAAGACAAAAACTGAAAACGGCTCTAAATATGGGGATCACATCGGTAAAATAATCTATTAGAAAGCACTAGACAGTGTTAATAGGTACTACTTAAAATATCTGTAATATTCTTATGCACTTCCATACAGTTTGAAAGGTCAGCTTATGCAGCTCTCTGTAGGAAGAAGTATGCCTATTGTGTAACCACATTTTATTTACACGTTTTTTTCCTTAATCAACTTGCAACAGATCCTTCGTATTATTCTAACAGCTTATATTTGTGAGGACAACAAAGAAAGCTGCGTTTGCAATGAAGAGAATTTGCTCATTTCAGTAAAAGAAAAAGTCACTGCAAACCCTGATCACACTTATAAAGTCTTGGGCGAGAAAGAGGAATTAATCTCAGTGTACATGCTGACATGCCGCATGGGCTACAGGCACTGCTGCGCCCTGTTCTAATGTAGCTAATCCATGTGCTGTGGAAGTAGAAACTATGAAACAAGTAGCTTTATCTTAACCTCCCTTTGGGCCAGAGAGACATGAGCAGCTAATTCTTCATCTTAGATGTATTGTGATTGCAGTCTTATAGTGATTTTAAAATAAAATAAATGCTTTTTGGTTGTAATTATAAAATATTTCTTGCAGAGTTGGGAAGAACTACTATAAATTTCGTTATCTAGGCTCTTGTCTTACATCACTAAGACCTGGATTTTTTCATTTTAAGAGAGACATTTTCCAACTGCATGTCCTTTTAAAAAGCAAAATACTATACAGGTGCTAAAATTTTCAAATCCTAGAGATCTCACCCCCTTAAGTGAAAAGTAAAAGAAGTTGTTATTTCCAACCTAGCAAACAATGTACAAAAGTTTAAGAGACAATCCATTCTACTCTAGAAATTACTAAGCTAAAACCCAATGCTTTCCATGAGCAGTACTCAATTAAAAAAATGTAGTAAGCATTTATATAAATATCACAATTCAGACTTTTAGCTCTATTTCAATGACATGAAGTGTACCTAATTTTATCTTAAACCAACCCTATGAACACTTCCTGTTTTCTTGTTAGTAATTCTCTGGCCAGCAGTGTGGCACTACTTTTTTGTTTTTTATCAATAGATCTCAGCCCAGGAGAACAAAAGAAACCAGGGTGATGATGAAAACAAAGGTAAAAATCATAAGTCTAGTCTAATGTGTTTTGCCTTATTTGAAGGTGTGTGTCCAGGTTCTCAAATGGAACGTCAGTCCTTGAACGCAACAACTAAGTTTATAATTCTTTTACCATTACAAGGTTTTGAGTGTAAAAAAATTAAAAACCCCCGTTCTGTAACTTAGAAGTAATCTGCTAGAAAAAACAGAATGGAAAATTAGATAGAACTGGAGGAGGTGTGTTCTTTTTGTTTGTTGGTTTTGGTTTGTTTGTTTGTTTGTTTTAATTCTTCCCACAAAAATATTGAAATAGCTCAAAAAGAAAACATATTCCAAGCATTTGCATCTTGCCTACAACTATTTTGACTTCTTTAAATAAGCTAAAGGTCAAGAAAATAGTAGCAACTATAGTAGTATGTAACTACTAATATTGACAGCACCAAATTCTGCTTGGCTTGTGAAGCCATGTGGTCTCCTTGGAGATTATCCGCAGTGATCCTTGCAAATTTGGTTCTTCAGTTATTCAGATCAAAGTGCTGAAATAGTTTGCATCACCTTCAGCAGAAAGAAAAATGCCCTACAAATTATTTCTGTTGTATTGAAAAAGTCTATGAGGCAGCAGCTGACAAACAGCAACAACCTGGGTCTTTTTTTACGATGGTGTTGTGGTAGAGGAAGACAGTATGCATGTAGGCCTGGAGACTGGGAAGGTGTCCTAACCCAGTAATCCTGACAGAACCATCATAAGGCTTTCAAAGCTGGGTGCTCTATCCTGCAGAATTCTTCCTCTGTCCTCTGTCTCTCAATGCAGTATGCATGAGACAAGGACAGAGGAAATTATTCTCTCTCACACAGATATGTGAGTTCATTTCAGAAGTATTCACTTCAGAAAAGAGCTTCAGTTACATAAATATCCATTGCCAAAATTCAACCTAAACTTTAAACTGGATTTGCTTAAGATTTAGAAAGAGTTAGTTAAGACAGATGGTAGGTAAAAAAACCCAGTACCAATACTGAGAACATTAACCAGCTTGCATGCTTCTCTTTTTCAGAGTGTGCTGACTGTATTGAGTTGCTAACGGGAGTAACTTAAACAGAGTGAGACCTCTTCAGTCCTTTTTAAAAGTACACTCAAGTGTACAGAAATCCCTGCTGAGTTTAGAAAACTCTGGGCTGTAAAGGAAAGTTAGAGATCTTGGACACAAGTACCTGTTTTGCAACATGTAAGCACTTCATTTCTACACAGCAGCAAAAATTCACATCTCATCTCTTTGGTAATGGTTGTGTATCAGCTGCTTCCCACTTAGGATCCAGGTTTTTTTTAAACCACCCTTTTATACAACAAATTCATCTTTTATGACACTGGGACAGCTTTACTAATTTGCTAAATGCCTAATTGTAATTTGATTTTCTCTGGAGGAGCAGGTTCTTAAATTTGAGGCACTGCAGAATATTTTTTATAGTTACCTGTAGTATTTACTCTAGCATTTGGTCTTTGATTATTCCTAATTTTGTAAAACCACACAAACAAAAAGCCTAAATAAAGAAAATAAATAGTAAAAAGTCACATAGGAAGAAGTGAAAGAATGAAGATTCTTAAAAGCAATGTATTTCTCCTTCAGTTTTTATTCCATTTGACCCTTGACAGAATCAGTTCACCCCTTCACACAAATTCCTAATGCCTTTGCACATTAATTGAACTTACAATGGTACAGCTGTACAGCTTACCTTGTAAAAGATTACTTAATGCATGTGACAGACACGTAGCAAAAGAGCCACCCTCTATGAAAGTACATTTCATAATCACATATTCTATTACAAATTAAATTCCATCTGAGGGAACCTGAAGTCTATAATTTTAGTAGGCTAATGGAAATAATTCTCTACTTTCTGACATTGTTTGCAATCTAGCATATCATCTGCTAGCTACAGTCCCCAATTATAAATATTGCTAAAGTAGATAATGCACATTAATTCCTTAGCAAGTGTAATGTAGCATTCAACATTTCACACAGAACTGCCTCAGACTAGAACAAGAATCCATTCTTTGAAGTGACAACGAATTTTTTTAGATATTCAAAATTCTCCAGCAATAATAGACAAAAGTGGTTTTGATGTATATTATTACTGATATTTTTAATGGATTACTAGGGTATTTTACGCCCATCCATATACCAACATGTTGATATTTTGCTTTATAAATCTCACTGTCCTTAGATAAATCCTTTTTAAAAAATAAATGAAATAGTTTTAATATCAGTATTTTGTGCATGTCTCTTCACTGCTGATACATCCATGAAACTCTGCATGTATTTCTGTCTTATGTTATGAAGGTCTACAAAAGATGAATTTAAATTCATTCCGTCAGTGCAGGAGGATTCAAAATATCAAATCCTTCTCATTCTGCTGCTGTGGATTACAAGGATTAATTCCTCCACCTACTCTGTTTTCTCACAGAGTGCAGGCTAGAAAACATTCTTGCATGCATTCAACAATTTCTTATGAACAGTTACCAGGCCAGTAGAAATACCCTTCATTATTGATGAACAAAATGACAAATATCACTCACTGTGTTTGCAATGAGACATAGTTAAAAATCACCAATGAAAATACTATTATATAGGAAAAACCGTTTCATAAGAAATCAAACCCACTTTATTCTGACCTTCTTTCTTTCAATGGCTTTTAAAAGATGGGTTTGCAAAGTGATTTAAGTAGACTTTGGAGAGGCTCAAATATATCTTATAAAATACCATTACAATTATTCTCATTAGGCTTCTCCAAAATGAATCAGCTGAATTAAATTTCCAGCAAGTTTAATTTCCTTTTAACACAGGATTATACGAAGTCTTAGGAATGCACATGTAGAGAGAAACAAATAAAACCCAACCAACCAAATACCAAAACATAACACTTTCTAAATTATTTCAGTTTTCTCTGACCTTGGTATTGCTTGTCCTGCTGGTCAGAAAAATAAGTCAAACTTCATTTTGACAAAGAGACTGACAGATTTTTTCTATACTAAAAGCTGATAGCTACAACTGATTGTGTTGTCACTATAAACCATTGCCATCCAGACCATTCCTTATATCCAGCAGCATACTTCGAGTGTTTATTTTACAATAAAATAAACTTTAAAGCACTGTATCAGCAATGAGTAATAATGTCTCTCAGACTCTACAAAGAAAAGAAATCTCTCCAATGTCTGATTCTAGAAAGTCAGGAAAAAAAAGGGGGGCGGAGGAGGGCTGAATAGGTTAAATACAGGAACTACTAAGGAATATTTTATTACACAAATATATTTAGCAAGGCATCTGTATGTTAAATCACAGGTACAATTGAGATTGTAACCTTTTGTTTAATCCTACATGAAGCCTATTGTAAAGCCTATTGTAATAATTTGGGGGCTTAGATTATTAGCCCACAAAACCTACATATTGTTTTAAGATCACTGAGGAGACTGAAGAAGTTTACACAGTCAATAGAAAGTTGATATTGTCAAGGGAGAGGTAGAAGAGTCATGACACAAAGAGGATGAGAGGTAATAGAGTGGAAAATAAGTCAGAGCATCCACATCAGATGTTTATGCAGATGACGTGGCTATTCCTTAGTTTACTTATTTGTAAGATGTCTAAACACAGAAGTGAGCTAGGTATAAGGTGAAAATTTTAAACATAGATAATAGAATCCCTCCATAACCTTTACATTTCTGAATTTTCCTCTGCTAACAGGGATTATAAAGAGCTGTTTGAACTGGGATGAGGGTCTACCTAGTTTCAAGCATATGAATGCTACGGAAGTGGAGCAGAGGAACTGAAATATATTTCAGCTATCAAAAGGGACAAAAAAAATTCATTCATTTAACTAATACCAATTGTATTTGACTTGTTATACCAACTTTCCCTTACTTATGCCCACACAATCCTATTGTGACTGATGTTTGTTGGAGTCAGCAGGGTCACAAAAAACATCCTGTGAACAATACCAAGCAGAACAAGTTCATAAAAATCATAATCTGTTTTCAATTCATGAACCAAGAAAGATATATTCACTGAGTATAAAAGAAGACTGACATTCACTCAATGAGCCCCTTAGAACATTAATGTCCCCAGGACTGCATAGTACAACCTTGACTAAAGAAAATGTATGCTTTAGTTCTTCATACTTTAAAAGCTATCACCAGGAGCAAGCTGGAAGGCTTTTATAAAACCCTATTTATTCATCGAGAATACATTGTTTGTTATCTTAATGGTATCTATGAAACACTGTGAATCACTATCTATCCCTATTAAATCTACTTTCATATTTCTCCCCTCTCCTGTTCTCTCAACTCCATTTGGAGAAGTTGATGAAGCTGAATAAAGACTGTAATAACAGGATTTAATGGGTTCAGTATCTGTGAGTAGACAAGGTCGTAAGTGTTGAGTAAGTGGCAGCAAAGGCAAAGGAAAGAAGCATGGTCTTAAACAAATCAAAACCTTGCAAAAAACGATTGTTAGTTAATACCCTAAGAAAGTGACTCACTTCCTTGGTGAATGAAATTCTTTGTTCATAAAAAAAGATTAGATTGTTATTTCTATAAGCTTGTTCCTTTCCTTGAATTTTTTATGAAATGTGTTGCTGAGACAGTTAAATAAGGCACAGATTAACAAAAGCAGTTATGCAACTAATTCCCCTTGGTAACAGAGGAATTTATGATTCTAAAACCTTTTGCAAATCTGAGATTTTAGAGATATTGTGAGTAATCCTTTGTATAATTTGTAATTTGAGGGGGTTTTAATTTGAATTTTCTGCTATTGCCTGACCAACCTTTTTAAACTAGGGCTAACTGAACTTTCTGCCTTGCAGCACAGTGCATTGCCGAAGTTAACTCTAAGCAGTATTGCCAACTTGATGCACTACATTAAGTTCATTTTAATACATGGATTTGCGTATTTGACATTTCAAGGGATTGAGTAATCATCATTTTTCTTAGGAAAGAAATTTCAACTAAATGCGTGTGATTTTTTATTTGTTATCCTGTCGTATTGTAATATCACTATTACTTAGCATGCAGTCCAAGAATAAAACTCACGCATTTTATCAGGTTATTTTGTCAACAGTGCTACTAAAATAATAGTAATAAATTGCATCATTATAAATATCCTGATTTTCATATATATATATTTCTTCCCTTGCTCTTCCTTTTCTTCCTTCTTTCACCTAGCTCACAAACATCAATCTTGAACAATTGCTGTTCTTGAGAAAGACTGCTCTTTCTCCTCCCTGCTACGATTATTTCATCTGCTTCTAACTCCCTCGTAGCCACCAACAGCTTTATATCTCCCTAGTCTTTCCTAGAGCTGTTCCATCTCCTCATCATTTCCTCTCCTCTTTCAGGTCAGATTGTTCTGCTCCTAACTTCTGACACATTCAAGTTCTTGCTGTAAGCTTTGTTGTCATATATCTCAAGAATGTAATAAAAGAAGAATTCATATATCTGGTCAATATTTATTTAACTCAAAAGTTTCTACTCTGGAGCATTAGCTGTACAAGAAGAGTTCAGTGAAACACCATTAAATGCATTGAACTATTAACCCACACTAGCTAAAGAAGCACACAAAGTCACCAACACAAGGACTAAAATGAACCAAATTCATTATAATACAATCAGAAGCAAGAATTATGGCCTAATAATAGGTGGATTTCAGGGAGAAGAGATTAAGTGAAGGAAAAAAAATATATCTGATGTGAGCACTGATAATAAGAGATCAAACTAAACATTTGAATCATAACCTCCTAATAAAACATTCACTTCATTTTGAGTATGTACTTTGCAAACATATAATATCCTACTTGGCGTTGCTTTTGGTTGATTGATTCTCTCCAGGTGTAAGTCAGGCACTTTCACTTACACGCTTCAATACACATACTCATCAGTCAAGTCATTACATACTTTTTTTCCCCTAATCTTATCAACTACCAAGAGCTGGATTGACTATGCAGGTAATACAACAGAGGGCTAAAACATCCTCCCTATCTGTTTATTACCGTAACTAGAGATAGTACAGTAGCAGTGTATAGTAGTAATGTACCGGATCTTTCACTGGTCTAGTGGTTTCATGAACAAGGTTATTTGCTGGTTGATGATCTGGTCCTACATTTAATTAGTGACTTGCTCACCCATGGAAAAGACAACTTGCTATAGAAAAAAATAAAAAGACAAACAGTCTTTCCAATGTGTTAAGGAACAAGTAAAACTATCATGGATCTTCATTCTTTCCCTGTGTGTTTGAATTCTCTGGTAAGAGAGATAGACAAAGAATGTCAAATCTTGACGACAGCTGGGTGAAATCAATAAAATATTTGTCACATCAATTAGTGAGAGTTCTTGGATTCAGTGGTGTTGCCTAGGAGTTTTGTTTGCTTTAATTTGGGGATTTTTTTTTCAACAGATGAATGATTTTCTGTTCTTCCTCTGCCAAGATACTCCTATATCCTCATGATCAATTCAGAACAAAGAAAATACTTCATAGTCTTGCATGCACACTAAAGAAGTGATTTTTTCCCTTTGTGTCTTTGTTCCCCAAAGGCTTTGGATACAACATGAGAAGCCTGCTAGCTTCCAGGCAACAAGTGTTTTGTGTACAATTCAGTAGACCTCCTAACGTTGTTACGTTTGCTAGGCTTTTGAACGCTTTTTATGCTGAGGTTAAACTAACTCCAATTTGCAGTATTTAACACAATTTCATTATAAACGGGAAAGCTTCCTGATAAACTACACCAAGCCACAACACTGCAAATGCTTCTGCAGTTTAAAATTAAAAATAATTTGACCTAGACACTGTGTATCTTGATCTCATATATAATAGTGCCTCTAGCTGCTCTATATTGTGTCCGGAATAACATAAAGCCAGCCAATGTTCGCTAAATTTCACAACAAAGAAAATCAGTCAGCAAAAAAATCTATACAAGTCCTTTTAAATTGTGTAGACAATTAGAGAAACCTTAAGCAAAAAATCTAGTTTCCGAAAGAGTTCAGCTATCACTCAGGAAAGACAGTCACCGTACAGAAAAATTATACAGTTTTCAATTTAGATGCTGGAGATCAGATTACTCTCTCCTTTAAGTTCATTAAATCCTTTTTAGATCAAATAATAATTCACCTTAAGAAGTATTGCCATTGAAATTTAGGTACCTAATTCCCCTATGTACTTTTGAAAATTCCAGCTCAAGTTGTTTATAATCAATAGATCATTATTCTATAAGTATGTACTGCTTTGCTTGCCTACTTGCATTTCTGATGTTATTTCTCATTCTGTGGAAAAATACAAATATAGCACTTAATTAAACTTCATTTTAAAAGATTGAGCATATCAGTACTAATGAGAATATTGAACATTTTCTGTAACAATAAGCTAGTTAGTTGACTAGAAAAAACTACTCAACATTTTGCAAATTAGTGTAGGAAAGAAGTTTGCTTGAAAGCCATACAACTGACACATGAAACAAAATAGAGGTAAGATAATTACCTAAACATCTAATTACTGGAGTAGATAAATTACACCAAAAGTTACTTTTTTTTTTTTTAATTATCTCACATATTCAAATTACCTTAAAATATTCCTCATTGTTTCACTTGTGAAATTAGTTGGATGAGTGATGTTTTCGTTATTAATGTATGATTTCAAAATCTGAAAAACTGTCAAACTCATAACAAGTGCATTTATGATAAATATTCAAGAGCAGGGAAGGATGTAGAGAGAGGAAGAAAAAGAAAGGCAACACTCTACACTTTTAATTTAAGAAAGTAAAGACCTTCTGAGCTTTTCAGCTGAGTTCACCCTTTCACTCTCCTATGAAAGAAATCTAGATCTTGGAGAACTCCAGAAATGTATGGTTATTTCAATACTACCTGTCTTTAGCATTCAGCCCCGTTGCCTCTGTTAAAAAAAAACATTACACCTGCTTTTGACTGTATAGGAGATCCTCTGAGGAGCATAGCTTGATGGGCTTTTCTTCTTTGCAGTTAACAAACCAATGCAAAAACTACAGAAACTGTAGACTTATGACAGGAGAAAAATCCAAGCTGCTCAATTGGCTTAGCTTGTTACTAAAGTTAATGAAGCAACTGCTGAAGCAATGAAGAATGACATGAAAGTGATCACTTTATTTCCAAAATTAGTTAGATAGGTGAGAACACACTTCTTTCATGGAATACAGCAAGTATCCCTGATTCAAAACACAGATGCTGCAGTGTTTGATTTGAAAAATTTGGCAGATCCTGTTATATGCTTGATGAATGTGCCTAAGTTTAAACACGAAAGGTATAAATGAGTGTTTGGCCATTACAGCACTGAAGAGACATCTATCCGTCATTCATTTCACTTTTATGTTATTTAAAATATAATTATAGTATTGTTGGTAGGAAATAAAGCTCTCAAGAAAACATTTCATTTTATTGAAGCTGAGAAGAGAAACTTTGGTTTAGATTTCTAGGCAAAAGACAACAGAAATTTTTTTGCATGTTAGTATTGGTCAAAGTATCTTCATATATTTTCTTCTGATATGGGATCTAAGACCCAGCACATTTAAAAACCTAATGAAACTCCTTACTCTAAAGATACCAAAACAATGTGTTTGCCTCTAAAACCCTTCACACTTTAAACCACAACATTTTTTTTGCCAGAGTTAAAATAACTTTAGATCAATATGAGACACACAACAAGTCTGAAAATTATGGACCTCTTCATAGTTAAATTTGTTGCAGAGATTAGAATCCAACAAAGTCACAACTGGGAAGACAAAAGCCATCACTCCAAATGTCTCTCCTTCCTTCTTCTTCCCTCATCCTTTATTAGTGAGCATGACATCATATGACATGGAATATGCCTTTGTTCAGTTGGGGTCAGCTGTCCTGGCTGTGTTCCTTCCCAGCTTCTTGTGCACCCCCAGTCTCCTCGCTGGTCAAGCACTGTGAGAAGTAGATAAGTTCTTCACTCTGTGTGAGCACTGTTCAGCAATAGCCAAAACATCCCTGTGTTATCAACAATTTTCATCACAAACGCAAAATATAACCACATACTAGCTATTATGATAAAATTTAACTCTATCCCAGGCAAAAGCAATGCAATAAGAATTACACATTTCATCATCAGTACAGAAAAGCAGTTCACTGTGTCAGAAATGCGAAGGCTATATTTATTAAAATAAATCAAGTATTAGTGATTTAAATTATTAAAAGCTGTCCCGTTCAAAATAGAGATGAATAGTCATCTCAAGAATATTAACAGTGTTTCCTTATCTCCATTCATTATTACTGTCAATATGTCTTACAGTTAATCAGATTATTTCTTTCAAAAATGTGAGCATTTTCATTCCAAACAGAGCAGGATATTTTTTTCAGTGAAGGAGTCTATTTGAAGTACTTGAGGCAGTAAAAAAAAAAATCTCAAAAACTATGTAGAATACGTTACTTTAGGTCTTTATCCTTAAGATCAGTCTTTTATATAATTTAAAGTTACACCTAGGCTTCTTATCATGAAGAAAGAGAATTTAATTCATTTTAAAAGGATATATTGTACTCTCTTCTGTAATCCTGCTCTTCAAAATGACAAATAATAGTCTAAAAAAAGACAAAGATGTGATATAAAATATACTGAGGTCAAAGGAAGAAAGGCTGCTAAGTTTCGAAGATACCTGAAGTGAGCAGCCTGCTTTACAGAGTGATGAACCAGACATTAAACTCACCAGAAAGTTATTAAGAAAACTGAGATGCTACAAGCTGACTTGACAGCAAGAGAAGGTAAAAAATGTACTCTAAACACTAGCCAGTTTTTGTTCTTAATAAAGTGTAGAAAGTTATCTATGGAATGTTATAAATTATACAATATGACCTTTCAAAGGCATTGTTTTAATCATTATCCACCAATATGTGATGCATCTTCAGACAAAAAGAAGAAAGTGTGATACATACTTAATCAGCTGCTAGAAACACTGGGTGAGAGCATCAGAAACATAGAAGGGAAAGGATTTTTAATATGTTGGGAAGATAAAGCAGTTTATATTCACATAGAGGACTATAGCTTATGTATAAGGTAAACTATCTGTATATGCCTATTAGAAGTAGTATTTTGATCAAAGCTCCTAAACTTTTACGCAAGACTGGTCTCAATCAGAATGATGAAAACACAGATAATCATGAATTCCCCTTGCTCCCCTAAATTGTCCTTGTTAAACAAACACTACACAGTATGTGCTACTTTAATAACATGACAATAAATTTTTAACATCAAGCTGATTTTACTTCTTTTTTTTCTTCAGCTCATGAGTTGTTCAGTCTTTAAGGCTTTGTATAAAAACTAAACATCAATAGTGTTGATGCATATGATGGTATGTAATATTAGTATATGCAAGATATCTATCATACAGAAGTGTAATAACTGCACTGAATGTAGATCTATGCTGCCATAAAAGGAACAGAAAAATATTGGGAAAATTATAAGGTATTCCCCTTAGCCAATGTCCTGGGTTGCATCTTTCTGTCTATTGTCACCTTGTAAAATAGATTGCCTGTCTTCAAAGTAATGCAGCCAGAAAATTACAAGTCAGGATAAAGGATGCCACTTATAGCCCTGCTTGAAAACCTATGGGTTCTGCCTATGTTTAATTTAATCCCTTCTGCCTCTGAATATACTAATATGGGGATCCTAGCAAAAACAGAGTTTGTCAAAGTGGAACTTTCCACATCTTCAGGGAACTAGCATCGAATCAGTACCTCTTATTTAAAGCTTCTTCAAAACCACACACAGGTATCTGTTTTCACTAATTTCAATATTGCCAGCCTTTACTCTTTGTCACCAGCTGACTCACATCTAGCAATGCTTTCAGTTGCTTTATTTTAGAATGAATTTGTTTTTAATTGCTGGAGCACAACTGAGTCCTGCTTGCATTATTTCCTGGCTCACTTTTGTGTAGAAATAAGAGAGCTGGCAGCAGTCTGTGTGTGCTTGGGTCTCACTGGGACTTAAAGGTGGGATGTTAGATAGGTTTCTGCATCTAGACCTCCCAAATTAAATAGCTTTTCTAGTCTGCATGTTCATGTCAGGAATTTCAAGGAAAGATTACAAAAAAACATATTTAAGGTGATTGATTTCAAATATTAATAATGTGTGACCACTACTGCGATAGTTTTTGCCTTCTTTTGTCTTTCCTGTCCTTCCTTATCCTTGCACAGTTCTTTTAAAACTGTAAAAAAGTTAAATTAAAGAAGTTAAACATTCTAAAAATTTTAGTAATTATAGACTTTAAGTCTAGAAAACCTTTCCAAAATCTGCAACTGTTCCTTTCCTGTCTCAGTATGTGAATTACAAAAGCTTTATTTATTGTAGCTTTTCCATGTGAAAATATATAGAATTAAATGTTTTAAAAACATTTCATCCACTGCAAACATTACATGAAAAAATCATTTATCTGTGGTAAACTATGCACTGGACTTCCCACATAATTACAGCTATGTTTTTTGGATAGGATCTAAGGGATTCTGCTACTTCAGAGTTTTATCTATTTTATCTATTTATGAACCATATTTTAAATCTGTTTTTTAGCTGATCCTTCTTTTAGTTATTCAAACTCATACTTAAATAGCAAGCAATTAAGAAATCCTAGCTAGTGGCATTATAAAAATGCTTCAGGTTAAATATCTGTATAAATAATTTGCTTGCTTAGGGCCAACAGTGAGATATAAAGAATGACTTCAGAGGCTTTTGGATATCTGCATGTGCTTCAGAGAAATCATAAAGCTCTGCCAAAGTCCCACCTGACCAAGCATCTCCCTAAAGCAGTGTTATAACTCAGATACAGTGAATTCCTTTACAATTACATTCATTGAAGAGATGGCCTTTAGCACAAACATAGTTCATTTACGAAAGATCACAATTTAGCCCAGTATTAAATGTGAAACAATGGCAACACTGCTGATAGTAGTACAACATTTCAGTATTTTTACAACTGTGGTGGTTTTGTTAGCCTTTGTGCCTCAGCCAGAGCCTGCAGGTATTGTTCAGAATTTATTTGCACAGTCTGATAAGCAATTGCTGTGGAATCAACTGCTCGAGACACTCGTCTGCCCACAGGTAATTCCAGGCATACCTCTCAAGCGGGAGACTAATGATAGTGAAAATGAAAGAGTTCAGCAAGGATAGGAGGACAGAGTCAATGGTGAGAATAGAGGCAGGGAAACATGAGTGTTCATCCTGAATTCATAATGAAGTCAACTTTAATTTCAGCTTCAGAAATCCTGGGCTTCATACCGGTAGTTTTCTTTAGCACTGGCTTGAGCAGAGAAATTAATAGCAAATTAAGAATATAAATTTAGTTTTCCTTCTTGATTTATATAAATAAGGGGTCTGAATCCACACAGAGGTTAGGTATTAGTGACAAATTTTTATTTTTTTTTTATATTTAGGCCATTTTAATTGCCCTCATACCAGAGAGTGGACCTACGTGATCTGTTTTTATTTCAAGTCAGAAGAATGAAATGGCTACATAAATTTCCAAGATCTATTTAGCATGGTGGATATAACCGATATAGATTTATGACATTTTGTCATATATTTATGCTACATATTTGTCAATATATATAGCCTTTATATACAGGGAAAATGTTTGTATTTTAACTGATTATTTTAGAGAAATTTTAATATTGGAATGATATTTTAAAATCTTAAAGACTGAAACAATAGTAAATGTCAAGAAACTATTTTCTGAGAATCTATATTGAAAATACACATATATATATTTTACACCACGTATTTCTTTGAAATTCAATACCTTACTGAAAGAGAGAGGAATTATGATGATTCTTCCAATTTTATCCCATTGTATTTATTTAAGATTAGTGCTTCTTTAAATAAATAAAGTGTAGAATGGGAAACTCTCTCTTGTCCCAGAGGGACAGTGCAATATAGATAGCTTTCTTAAACTAGAACATCAGGCTTGTTCTGGTTTTTTTAGAGGGTTGAAGGACATCCCCTCTAATAGACTGGATCCTATTCCTATCCTTTCCTCATCCATTTTACTTTTCTGTTTCTTTGCCTTTAAAATGTTAATTAACTTCTTTGTGTTCACATATCCAAAACTAGCTATTGTTAAGTTGCACTGTACAATACTTTATGCATGTTGTAAGTAAAGTAGGGTAGACGCTACACCTTCCTGCAGGTTGATTCAGCCTTTTACGAAACTGTAAATGAAACCACTCTGAGCTCCAGGGTGTCAGAGTCCAATTTCTTCTGGCTATCTGAGCAAATCTAACTCAGATATCTCTACAGTAAATGCAGTCTTCAATGTAGACCAATTTAACTATATATGGCTATACTTGTGAGCAATCCAAAGGATTTACAATAACTGTTAATGAAAATAATAGGGTGTTTAAGTTTGGGGATAAAACTCAGGTTTTACTAATGCCAAATTTGAGCATGTACTCTACATGCTTCTCTAGTGAAATCAGAGTATTAATGTAATGTTATTTATCTTAGAAGCAAGCGGTTTTCTGTACATAAAATATTTTTATTTGTCTTGCTTTCATTGTTATGATGTTATCCCTAATAACACCTTAACATCCTTCAACATCAAAGTGCAAACTTTTAGCAAAAATTTAAGGTAGTAACAAATTTATATGTGTAGACAGTGTCCATAAATACACATTAAGACTAACTGGTGTTTTCAAAGTAGTAGGTTACTAGAAATGCTTATATCAAAGTAATTCTGTCAGAAGAAATAAACCAGCATGTTCAAAGCGAGTTATAATCTATAAAAAAAAAAAAAATCTAAAAAGAAAATCCCAAAAGTGTTAGGTAAGCCTTCCCTGTAATAACGGATGATAAATGCATTTACAACAAAGTCCTGCTCACATAAATACTTCAAAAAGAAAGAAAAAAACATATCTTGTGAGTGAAAATGTATTTGTTTTCTGATAATTTCTGTTTGTAAGTAAAGAACTCCACAAGAGCATAGCTTCTAGGAGAAAAAGGATGTGACCGAAGGGCATAGACCCAGTAAAAAACAGTGACTGACTGTACGATAGACAGTTCCTCCATTATTTTCAATCAGTCCTCCAATCTGGTTCTATATAAACAGAAAAGTCAGGAGGGCAAAGGAAAAAACCCGTAACATGTGTTGTTCAAAAAATCTTCAAACGTGAATGCAAACCACGGTAAGGCGATAGGAAAAGGAGCTTATGAGACTGAAACACCAGGTCTCCTCAGTGACAACTGAACTTGTGGTTTCTGCAGGTGTCTTGCCTGAGAGTTTCTTCTAAATATGAGTGAATATTAACAGAATGTTCTTCCTGCCATCAAATTGCTTAACATTATTTTTCTTCATCCTCAATGCTGTTTTATTGTTAACTCATTTTTAAAATCAGCAAATTTCTTTAACCTGTAGAAATCCTTTCTCCCCTCTTCTTTCCTTACTCCCAGGAAGGTCTTGCACACTGATGGATTTATGCCAAGACAGTGAATTGTATATTTATTCTAAATGTCAGATTTACAAGTTCTGTGTATTTATTCATAGATACTTTCATCTCTCCATGTTAAATGGGATTTTTCTATACTTCAAAGCTTGGATAGTTTTCTTTGAAAAAAAAAAAGGAAAACCATATTCTCATGCTCTTGTGTATATATATGGGAAAACTTGATGTTATATTTCATGGAAATGTATAGACAAGCATGACCATATTTTAAAATGTAAATCATAGTTGTACGTATTTTTGAAGCAAGTAAATTCTAGTGCACACTTACCCCTGCTCCACACACCCCCTCCCACCCCATTTGGTCCTGTCCTAAGATTGACTGCAATGCTGACTGACTTTTTAATAATCTACTAGATTTGTGTAAGCCTTAAATATATGCTGGAATCTTAAAAGTATTAAAGTATTAAAACCTTGACTCACAGGCATGAACTAGCTGCTAACAAGCTCTTTTAGATGCAGCCATTCAATCCTTTATGCCTAACAATTCTGCTTCAACACCTGTGAAAAAATCTGTTTTGGGTAGCCAAAACCTGGAGAGATTCATAACACCAAAGATATGTGTTCCAAAGACATGTCTCAAAACCATTTTATAATCTAGAAAAATTAGCAAATCAAGTCAAATATTCTCCCTATTGGTACCTGCAGCTTTTACCAAAGAATCGGCACAAGATACTAAAGAAGCCAATACTAGAGGATAAACAGGTTTAGAAAATAAGGTGATTCTACATAAGCTCCATGGTAACTGGATGCTCCTATAAATTCTATTTAACATGCACTTATACAAGAATGAGCTACAGTTTCAAAAATTTAAAATAGGACTTTATCATTAAAAATTAGAAAAAATAAAGCATTTCAAAACCAATTCAGCTTCTTAACTGAAATTGTGACTATCAGGAAGGATATGTGGGATTGATTCCGGTTCTCATATTATTAAAAACTGAAACTCATACCGGTGGCAGACTTAAAGAAGGCATTGTACTCCTCTGGATTCGTATCAGTAGGATGAATCTGGGAGACTTCATTAGTATTAATATACTGTGTGGTCATACAGCTGGAAAAAACAATCATCCATGCTTTCTTATACTATAAGCTTCATTGGATGCCCCTGAGTCATAGCAAATTTATGAAGAATAGAAGTGTTTGGCTGCCTACCAGAGATACTGGAATATTTAATTATGTGAAGTGCTCAGCATAGTGGCCAGTATGGCAAAAAAGCATTGAAAGACAGTTCTCATTTAATTGTTTTGGGTTTTAATATACTTTCTCATCCCAATCTCTTCCCCGTTAAGATTGTTTCTAGCATTTCCAGAGATTAGCTAATTTAAATAAAGAATTATTTCTAATCGAATAATTTTTAACAGAATCTGACTCTTAACTCTTACTGAGAAATAATGTGTCCAGTAAGACATTTCCCTGAGGTCCTTAAGACTGTTTATTTACTATTTTAATGTAAGCGTTGTTTTGGTTACTCTAACCCAAACTCTGTGGCGTTCAGCTACCAAACCAGAACACTCAGAGCCTGAGCTGGCCCAGGGTTATGAGGTATCCACATGACATGTGCTCATGGCAGAACTGGGATTTTCTGTAGCAGCCGCTGGACACCAAGCGCTGTACGTTACAAAAACTCAAATGACATTTGGTGGCCACACTACAGCAATTGAATCCTTACTGCTTCATTAAAAATCTTTCAACCAGAAATAACGTTGTTCAAACCCGAAGGATTCTCTTTCCCAATGAGGCATTCGTGCCTTTTCTTAATGCTGTCATTACATAACTTAGAATATTACCTCATTTTGCTGTATAAATTTGTTTTAATTCAAACATTTCCTTAAATGGCATTTGCCAAACTTTTCAGTAGGATTTCTTAATGCACCTGTACCACTATCACTATTTAACAGTTTATTTTCATAATATAAACAGCAGAGAAATTCTACATCTTTCTGAAAGCACAATCTAATGAAGTACAGATAACATTTTTTATGCAAGGTGTCTTGTAAAGAGTAGACTCAAGAATTTATTGCTAGTCAGAATCATGTTTTAACAGTCTAACAGTGCATATTATGATATATGGGAAATTTTCAACAACAGTACAGTTTAAATTATTTTTATAAAAAGGCCCACCCTAGCACCTACCCATTTCCCCTGGTATTATGCTCACCCTTCCAACATCCCTCTGCATCCTACACTTGACAATTTTTATGTATTTTCTCACTCCAGCCTTCTCCCTTCCCCCTGCTCCCAGGGAAGGGGTGAAAGCTGCCCCACAGCCCTTGGGCCCCCAGGAGATGTTTGCCTGGCAGAGACAGCCTGGGTCTGATGGCCCCTTCCCCAGCAGCGCTCACAGAGCTGGAGCTCAGACAGGCTGGGCAATGGGCACTTGGCCATGGGACACCTGGTAAACCCAGCTCAGCCCCGCTCAAGCCAAGGGCAGCCCAGACCTGCCTGGGACATGCACAGGTAGGGCAGCCTGTGGCTTTCTACTAGTAATGGCAAAAACCAATTTCAACACACCTGTAGCTAGTAAATTGATTAACATTAATACAATTCTGGTTTCTGTTCAAAATAGTGACAATAAAAACGCCAATATCAAACCAACAACTACGCTTCTTCCTATGAATAATAATAACAACTGTATATTTTTGCATAATGTAATGACTCCTGAATAACAGCAACAGTGGTTATTTCTCTGTTGTCTCCTAAGAATTAGCTAGAATATTTTTAAACTATGATCGTAATACTAAGCAGTTGAGTTATATTTTAAAGAATTTAAGATGGTTTTATGCCTTTAGTAGAGAATGGTAAAATATTGAAGTAGAATCTAGCCATAGAGTATGATATAGTAATAATCTGAAATTATAAACAATGAAGTTATACATCCCTTTGAAATTCTTCACTGTGCTACATTATTAAGTGAATTAAAACCATAATGAAATACACATCGTGTGCTAAGTTTTCCAAATTTGTTAGAATGGAATAAGTCTAGTCTGATAATTACAGACAAAGCTGATGCCTTTATGAGACTAACAAGGGAGTTGTTGAATGTTTGCTTAAGTGCCAATCAATTACCATTGAAGTTAGATTTTATACTCTGATGACCTAGTTAAAGAAACATTAATTACAACCAACTAACCTCTTTTTGGTATTGTCACTTGAGGCTAAAAGCTACTGACCTCTTACGGAAATAAAATTAGTATGCTTCTAGAGTCACACATATGTCCAAAGAGTCAACTACTACAATTTATTTTGGGATTCTCAAGAGGAAAGCATATCTTTCACATGTACCAACAGAAGGAAAGAGAATTCAACTTTATTTGCAATAACAAATGTAGGCTGATGAAGCTTTTAAAATGTCCCAGCAAAAATAAGCTCCTCTGTGGATGAACAGGAAGGAGTAGGCAAAGGTGTCAAGGGAGCAGTGGGCAGCATCCAGTCTTAGAGAACCAAAGGACATTTGAGTGGATGGAAAAGCTGAAAACTTCAGAGGTAAAACAGGACAGGTGATAAGTTCAGGCCTTTAGGCTTCTACTTCTCTGACAGGCAAATAAGTGAAGGTGCATTTCCTATAAAGGAAGCATTCCACATTTTACCAAGCACAGCAGCGATCACTGGGCATTTTTCTTCAGTGCTACATCTAGGAATTGTGAATAAATACTTCCTCAGTCTACCACTGATGCAGGTTATTAAACCTTTTCCAGGTTAGGATGATTTTTATGTATAAATGAACATTTCACATTCACCCATTAATTCATTCGCTGTGCACCTTTTTCCAGAAAATAAAGTAACATAAAGGAAGAAAAAAGTACTGAATGCTGCAAAGTCAACTCTGACATAGGGAAGACAAGTCTTTTGAATGATGCTTGGTTTAGATCCATAGTTACAACTTCTGACACATTGTTGACACTTTCTTAGACTGTGTATTTCTAATATCAGAATTCTAAAATCATAGAAACAAAGCTATCTAGTATTCCTTGTGGAAGAGTTAAAACTAAACTCACATTGATTTGCTGCATTTAAGTTAAAATTGCTATTTATGTTAATAGTTTAAATCAATTTCCATTAAAGCAATATCAAGTAACATAGTTACCTTGTCTGTCACAGTTTTTTATGTTTCTTTGTTTGTTTTTTAATTGTCGAATGTCTTGCATATTTGGAGTTTGCAAAACAAGAGGTATAGAGAGATAAAGTGAGCTGGTCAGTTAAGGTGTGGCTAGCCAGTTTGTCCATTATTAGAAGTTATAATATGATACCAATGGTGATTTCACCATTAAGAAATAGTATTATGCTGCTCTGAACATCCAGAAACAATCAGTCAAAGTTAAAATGAAAACACAAGAATAATTAAAATATATTTACCAAAAGAGAAAATAAGGTATCAGACAAAAAGTTCATACTTTGGTAAGGTCAATATGAATCTAAGTGGGACTGAGGCAAATATATCAACCAAATGAAATACGCAGGCTTCATTATTATTACTCTTATAGCCAGGATTGCAGGGACCTGGGGGACCTGCAAAAAGGGACCTGGGGGTCCTGGTGGACAGCAGGATGACCAGGAGCCAGCACTGTGCCCTTGTGGCCAAGAAGGCCAATGGCATCCTGGGGTGTATTAGAAGGGGGGTGGTTAGTAGGTCCAGAGAGGTTCTCCTTCCCCTCTACTGTGCCCTGGTGAGACCTCATCTGGAATATTGTGTCCAGTTCTGGGCCCCTCAGTTCAAGAAGGACAGGGAACTGCTGGAGAGAGTCCAGCGCAGGGCCACAAAGATGATTAAGGGAGTGGGGCATCTCCCTTATGAGGAAAGGCTGAGGGAGCTGGGTCTCTTTAGCTTGGAGAAGAGGAGACTGAGGGGTGACCTCATCAATGTTTATAAATACATAAAGGGTGGGTGTCACGAGGATGGAGCCAGGCTCTTCTCGGTGACAACCAACAGTAAGACAAGGGGTAATGGGTTCAAGCTGGAACACAAGAGGTTCCACTTAAATGTGAGAAGAAACTTCTTCTCAGTGAGGGTGACGGAACACTGGAACAGGCTGCCCAGGGAGGTTGTGGATTCTCCTTCTCTGGAGACATTCAAAACCCGCCTGGACGCCTTCCTGTGTAACCTCACCTAAGTGTTCCTGCCCTGGCAGGGGGATTGGACTAGATGATCTTTCAAGTTCCCTTCCAATCCCTAACATTCTGTGATTCTGTGATTCTGTGATTCTGTGATACAGAAAGGGAGAAAACATAATTCAGAAATAATTCAACATACTTAGAATATGTTTCTTCTATTAATTTTAGTTAATACTGATACTCTATTTATGTTCTTCTCATGTTCATTAGGAAAAAAATATATTATTCCCACAAAGTAACTGGGTAGTTAACCTTTGATATTAGTGGGAAAGACATCAAATCAATACTGAATAATGTGGAATTGCAAGTAGATAATGAAATTCCCATAAAACTAAAATATCTGGTTTAAATTTAAAACATACAAGGAAGTAGCTCTCAGGTGTCTTAGTTACTAAATATTAAGAAATGTGCCTAACTTTAAATGTGAGAGCAATGTGATAAACTATGTATTTAATTGCACTCTGTATTGGTGCCCTTCCCAGTGTAGGATGCTAACATATAATTTATCTGCAGGTCCTTTTTCATCTTTGGTATGCAGAAAGTTTTTTAAATTTTTGACCTTGAAAATGAGGAACAGGGAAAAGCCTAGGGGAATAATGCAGCTGAAAACACTAGTGTCATTTGTCCATAACCCTGGCTTCTCACTAGCAGTCATTTCTTGTGGGAATGTAAAACTATATGTATATATCACTACCAACCTTAAAGTCTTCTGATCATATGTGCAAACATATGAGAAATCATTGGTGTTAGTACCGTCTTGGGTTGCTGGATGCTGTTAAAGATTGAAGTTTAATGTATAACCCCCTCCCCCCAAATTTTTCAGACTTTTCACTGAAAGAAAACTTCTGTATTTGTACTCAGTAACTGAAAGCCTAAACATTAAAAAGAAAAGCTCTTCAGAATGATTAAACAGAAATATAAACTTTCATCTTAAACATAAAAGTGTTTTTTTGATGACCAAAATAAAAAAGGCTTTAAAGAACACCTTTTTTAATATATGATTGTCATACTGAAGATGATGGAAAAAAATGACCAGACCTTTTCTTGCTGAAGGAAGTTATTGTTTATCACTACTTTTGGTGGCATCAGATTTCCTGACAATTATAATTTTTGGCTGCCCAAAAAGCATCAGGCAGTAGAACTTAACACGCCTCTTAAAAATCCATTCAGCAGTTTATTTCTACTAAGTTACTAAACAATAATTTAAGAAGCTCTGCCAGTTCAGTTAATATAACAAATATAATTTCTTTCAAGAAAAGATGAATAGATAAGTATTTTTAGTCAAACTGGAAAAATCTGAGGGAGCAAATGGAAGTCACCTTCTATATGCAGTTTCAGAGCAAGTCTGGTGAATTACAAGGGCAAACACATGTGACCCATAGAGGCATGCAAAAGAACAGTTGCATAGTGTATTCGCTGCATTCCTGTCCCCAAGGAATACTTCCTTGGAAATGGTGGAAATTATTTATAATACTAGATCATACATGGCCAGAATAAATTAACAATGTGATACCCAGCTATTATTCCCTAGTCTCCAAATTTGCTGTGGTAACAGTGTATCACTTGGAAGGTTGTGGTTTGTTGTTGTTGTTTTTCTGTTAGAGATGGTAACAACATATTTATTGTCTAATTCCTCATAAATCCCCTAATTAACCCACGTCCTGATGGTATCCCAAACTTGGATGCAAAAATATCAGTAATTTATCAAATAGAAAGGGCTTTCAGAAATACATTTCCTTTTTTATTCTTACCATCCCACCAGTAACTTGCTAGAGCAGACCCAGAAGTTCCTCCATGAGTTGTAAAAAAGTAGAACTGAAAAAGTTTTCCTGCCACACTATCTCAGCAGACCACTCCCTTCACCCTCCCCCTTATTACAAATAAATATGTAAAATATCATCCTTTACAGAAATGGGCCAAGCCCAACTTTAATAGTGTTCTTTTACAGGCAATTTTCATAAAGTCTCACTGCTCTAGTGGTTACAAAACTGTACTCATTTCCACCTAAATTTAATTAATTTAACTTTACTCTATTTTCTTGTGTTAATAATTTATTTTAATAAAGCTTCTGTCCCCTCATCTCACTTTACCTTTGCTCAATATATAACAGACAGCAAATGTCCTTCTCTATTTTTGTTAAATCAAAAAAAGAAGTAAATTTTCCAACCATAAAAAGACTCTCCTTTCTGCTTATTTCCTTGACTGTATCTGTTCCACTCTGAAATCGCCCTTGTTGGGAAAGAATTAATTTTACAGCATTGCAAAAATGCTTTTCCTAGGACCTTGTAAAGTGGTCAATTTGTCATAATTTCTTCAACTATTTGTAAACTCAAAATCTGTCCTGAAGTCTTGCTTATTATTGTGGTCAGACTAACAGGTCTTTACTTGCTGCCTTTCAGTCGTTGTGGCATTGTGTAGATTTTTTAAAATATCAGATTTACTGTATCATTGGTTTCAGAATTCAATAGCAATTTTCGTCTCATCCCTGGAGCTTCAAAGTGAAAAACTCAAACATCAGCTTCTACCACAGCTGAATTAATTTTTGTCTCCATATCTGTTGTTTTTTTTTTTTTCTTTTCCTCATCTTTCCTATTACTTTCCTTCTGTTCGGAATCCATGGGTTTGCATCATATCGTCACTGGGAGCCTTGTCACTGATTTATGTGTTACTATGTTCAAAACCTTCCTAAGTTTCTGATGTCACTTTACCATGAGAAATGTATCTTCAAAAATCAAAGAAGCAGGAAATACACCATTTAGTACTTTTTCAGACTGATTTTAAAAGCAGGTTCTAAACATGTACAAAGCATCACTCTAGAGTGCAGCCTAAATTCATCAAGATACCATCCAGTATTAGTTACTAGTTTAATCTCTGCATAGCCATTTGCATGTGGGTATGGTCAGCCACTTACTAGCTCAAAAATGATAGCTGGACTGAAGGCAGCATTCAGATTGCCTAACTTTACTGTCATCCAAATTATTTTAAGTAGTTTGAAATATACCTACTCAAAGCTAAAAGCATTTCCTCCTCTTTATTGAATGCAAACATGTAAAAGAGCATTATTGGCCAACATAATGTCCTAGGTTTTAGAAAATGCATAATATTGTAACTGGAAAGCAGTAAGGTGAAAATAAAGTAAATCAAATTTAAAAAAAAAAAAAAGAATAAGGAGCAAAAGCTGAAAAGCTGAATAGGATGAAACAATAATCAGGAAAATTAAAGACAGGTCTTCGGTTCTCCACAGTAGAGAGAATATGAAGTGCATGTAGCTATATGGAACACTGGAACAGGCCCCCCAGGGAGGCAGTCACAGCCCCAAGCTTGTTACACGTGTTTAGATCTCATTGTCCTGGTTTTGTTAAAAACAAGACCAGTTTCTCTTTTAGTGAATTTTCCTTTCAGCTAAGTTCTTCTTAGTAACTGCACTTTTCTGAAGTTGGATACATGTTTTGGTAGACATAGCAATGGTATGCAAGGTCGCTGGTAAGAATGCATGTTGCGTATTTGCAAGGAGTGAACTGAACAGGTGACTAAAACTGACCAACTAAATATTCCATCCCATCCACATGATACTTCATATAAAATTGGGAGATCACGAGGGTCTTGCTCTCTTTGACTATGGCTGGCATCTGGAGAGGACCCTGCCAGTTGTCCCTGTGATCTGAGGCCTAATGACAGACCCTGCATCCCTAAATCCAGTTCCAGTTTGCTGCAGAGTCCAACCCAGGACTTCCGGATGCCTGCCCTGCAGTTGCTGGAGCAGTGCCGAGCTACTGGGAAAATCAAGATTGGTTTCGTATATTTTATATTATTTTCTCTATTGTATTAGTAGCATTAGTAAAACATTTTTAACTTTTTCCAACTTGCAAGTCCTCTCTCTCTTTGTCTCTCTTTGCCCTCCTATTGCCTTTCCTTAGTGGGGAGGGATGGGGCTGATATGTGGGGGAAGGGGAGGGGGTTAACAAAGTATCTGCCACAGTTTATTGTCACCCTGCATTAAATGGTGACACTCATTTTATCTACATTGCAATCTCATTTTAAGCAATTCTCAACCACAATAGTACATTAAGGTAGTTTTTATTTACACAAGTTACTCCCATTTTTAACATTACTGGTGCTATATTATTATTATTATTATTGCAACTTAAACTTACACCTTGTTATTAACCAAAAGTAGTTCTATGACATAAAGCAAACATTTTCTCTGAACAATATATCAGACGTTTTTTCTTTCTGACTTTTCTGAGTAAAGATTCCTATAAAACAACATTAATAAAGTAACAGAAGCAAGTAACATTCACATGCTAAAGCAGGCTCAAAACTAAGATTTCTCTATATACCTCTGCCCTAACACTGTCTTTTCTGAAAAGTTCAGGTTATAGGCATGTGAACCTCTGCCAAATCAGTAGCGTACAGTGAAATTTGGAGCTAAAAACATTACATGCATGCTATAAAAAGTCACACTCTGATTCTAATTATATTTTTATAACTTGTAGTGATTCACATGGAAAAAAAGTCTAATTAATTATCATGCTTCTGAATTTGAAAATCAGTCTGAACTTCTCCAAAGGAGACAAATATAGGGGGAAAACACACTATGTAAAGACCATTTTATACAGAACTTTGATAAATTCCAGGGAAAATAGTAAAATATCTGCACTATAAGAAACAGAACAAGAAACAAAAGAAAAAAAAAAGACAGGACAGGACAGGAAGGGAAAGGGAAAGAGGGAAAGGAAAATGGAAAGGGAAAGAGAAAGAGAAAGGAAAAAGGAAAGAGAAAGGGAAAAGGAAAAGGACAGGGAAAAAAAAAAATTCCAGGCAAATTGTTGTGGTGGTTTTTGTTGTTTTTTGTTTCTTGGTTTGGTTTGGTTTGGTTGTTTGGTTTTCGGCTGGTTTCATTTGTTTTGTTGGTTAGTTGGTTTGGTTTGGTTTGTTTTTTCTGAACAAAAATAAAACAATTCTTTTTTTTTTTTTTTTCCAGGCTGACTTTACATTCTTTGCTTACTACTTTTTGAAGAAACTAAAGGAAGGAAGGAAAAGTGAAAAATAAAAGTGTGTTTTAAGACAAAATTTCTGTTTCCCAGAGAGCCATTTTGGTGACTGGTACTATCAATAACAATAGCAATTATATATACTTATGAAACATTTCAAATATCATATTAAATACTTGTCCAGTAGCTTGGAATAAATATTAAAACTCTTTTTAGAGCTATGAAAACATTACAGTTTTCCCCTTTTAATATATTAGTAGAGGTTTCCGTAAGAATCCATACAGCAAATGTCACCCATTCCACAAATCAAAATGCCAATCTCTTAAAATGTTAAGGTACAGCATATGAAGGATATTGTTTGTGGACTGCATTTTCAGACAGTTAACTTGTGCTGGCAGACTGCAAATATGAAGCAGTAAATACATTCTAAGGAATTATATTTAATATTGTAGATAATATTTTTTCATTAGAAAATAGGTATGTATTTTGTTTAGAAATTCTTTCTCTAGAAGGATTGTATCTGTTATTTAGTCTTTGGGTATCATCTATGGTTGCTTGGGGTACAGCGACTATAAAAGCTTAGTTCTTAGATTTCCAAATATAAACTACAGTGTCTCATAAGCCACCAATGCATTCTGCTTCTTTGTCCTCACACAGAATTAACTTTTGTTTAGTTACTCACTTCAAGTATTATTTTATAGCCCAGATTGACATTATATACTTTTACATATACTACTATGTTGCTGGGGTAGATTTTTAAAATAATTAATATTTGAGGGAGAAGTGATTGTATTGATTTTTTTATATTTTAATATTTCGCTATTTCAATGTATAGTATACTTGGAATATAAAATTGCTTTACAAGATAGCTTAGAAGTCCTCCAGAGGCTTAGAAAGAGAAAATGGACAATGCCATGGACAGCCCCAGCCCACCTGACAGAAGCATCTTGAAAACAGAGGGTAGAATGAAAGCAACAGATAGCATTCTAACTTTCAAAATAAAGACATCATTAATAATAAGTCTTGGGAATGTACTACAATGGATTCACCTAGGTACTCATAATGCATTTTTAAAACTAGAAGATGCTAATCACTATTAAATGAAGAGGCTGAAGAAAATGAACAGTAATAAAATCTGCGTGAAACTAAAATTGCTTGACCTGTGTCGAGCATTTCAGTATCACCTTGGTGGGATGGGGGAAACGTGTCAGTGGAGAATGAGCATAAACACAGAAAATTTAGATTTCTAGCAAGTTGTGTGGATGAGACAGGAAAAAAAAGAAAAGAAAAAGGTAAGTCTCTTGCATAGCTGAGAAACAACTTAATTCAACCAGACATGTCCTATTTATGCAAGTGTACTGTCTCTATTCTACCTCAAGAGAATTGGGTTATGAGAAAATAGCAATTTTAAAAATAAATTTTCTTTTTAAAAAAAATATCCCTGACTGTTCCTCTGAGTTGTACACAAGCTGAACTGGGGCACTGATTTGTTTATCCACACAACCTAAAAGCCTGAGATCCTTTGAAATGCTGAGTGATCTCCCTTTCCTTTAACTTAAAATGAAAGTGTAGAAAGAGCCTATTTTGTGTCCAGTCCTGCTAGTTCATGTCTTTGATTAAATACTCATACTTCTTCCAATGTCTCAAAATATCTAATATAATTTCAAACAGGCTGTTTGCCAGAGTTCACACATTTTATGAACGTAAAGAGAATTTTCTTTAAAATAAATAATAAATCTGAAAGAGCTTTAATCTTAGGATTTTATAAAGCTGCTTCTTCTAAAGCATGAAGATACGATTAGCTATTAAAGCTGTCATGAAGAAAATGGATAAAGTAGGTCTAGGGTGAAGGGCTGTGTCTCTCCCCTGCCTTTAGAGAAATTCCTGTGTCTGACATCAGAGTGGCTGTTTGGTATAGACAATGAAAATAAAGTTTAGTATTAACAGATCATTTTATAGAACTATTTTGGTGAACCACACATTGTTTATAAATGTTACCTAAAAGATATAACACTTGTCTTCAGGCTCTCAAGATATTTTCCTTCTCCAATTTGTGCACTCTGCTGTTTAAAACTCAGGGGTTTTGCAAATGTTAAGATCAGAAGAAAAAAATTGGATAAGAGGGGAAGGAATTTTATGGCTTAACTGCTGTAGGTGCTTCGACCCTTAAGATTTGATTCGTTAAGAAGAAATTCCAGAAAATTAGTCTAAGGTTCTCCAAAATGTACAGTGTTAAAGTTCAAAAAAGAAAATGTGATGTATTTTTAAAGGTTAAATGTGTCAAAATGGCTCCTACTATAACTAAGAAATGAACAAGAAAGCAGTGAAAGCATAAGGAAATCGTGGTAGCAACAACAGAAAGACAAGTCTGTAATAGCTACCACCAGCCTGTAGGAGATAAGAAAGGTGACTTCATGCTGGACACAAGCAGGCTACTAAAAGATATTAGGTGGCCCAGGGGACAGAGGTGTTGATACAGAGATTTTCATCTCTGTTGCTGGGTTCAGGATCTCACTCATCTTTGTGTCAATTTTTGGTTTGTTTGTGTTTTGACAGTATGGTGCAGAATGAGAAAATAGGAAGGTCCCTGGGCACACAGTGCTTCACCTTCCTTGGTCACATGCAGCCCCATGTAGCACTTTTGGGGAGGTGGCAGCAGGTGAATGTCTTTGTGGCAGTTCAGAGTCAGCATAGGGAAGTCTTTTAGATGCTCATCACCCAAAGCGCGTGCCAGGATCTCATGTAACTCTATTCTCCCTCAGACATCAGAGGTGATGGGGACCACAAACCCTGGGGTTGGGAATGCAGAGCTGCATCCAACAAGCTCCCAGGCATGTCCCCTGAAGCACCTGCTCAGCCCCTCACTGCCAGGAGGTGTCATCCACAGGGGGGGCACAAAAAGGAGACTTTCAGCTGCTGAGTAGCAGTTTGTCACCTGATTCCTGCCAACTCTTATCTCTTAGCATGATGCTTTGTCATTTTGGGGTTTTTTGTAAGTTTTGCATTGTTCTAATAATTTGCTTGGACTCGGAGATAATATTCACATAAAAGCTACCTACCAAATGTCACTTACGAAACTATTTTATAATAATTTAAAAAAACCCACACTAAAATAATAGAAAGCTACAAAACATTGATTTCTGTAACAACAAAATGAATTATATAATGGATAGTAAAAAATCAAGAATAAACTATTCCAATATTATTAAAACAATTATATAGAAACATATTCTATTGTGAAATACTTATACTGGGTTCTTTTAATACTATTTTCAGACAGATAGCTTTCCAAGGAAGATAAATCTACATCCTAAACTGTGCAATCACCTGTACCTTTGGTGGAACACTTACTGTCTGAGACAGGGTGGGTTAAAAAAGTGTCTTTACTGTCTAGCTATAAAACTATTCTAGCCACTAGACTAGAATGGCTTTATTCTAATTGTTTATCTGGTGTATATCTGATTTATTCCTCCTTTCTTACTGATAAATTATGACCATTTATTTCATATCCAGGTCTCCCTCTCAACTCACAAGCACTTTTATCAGCTTCTAAGACACATAGCTTTTCACAGAGCTAAAAACAATATGTAAGAATCTTGTAACAAAAGAAATCGAACAAGAAATGCAGCACTAGTGAAATACAAGACTATTAATGTCACTACAACTTGTATAGTATGAACATTGCTTGGTGTCTACATGCTAATCTCCCAATGAATTTTTTTTATATAGTTACAAAAATTCTGTGTTTCATGGGCTTTGCTTTATCTCTTATTGCTCTGCTTCTATAATATACATGGACAAATGAAAAGGAGACAATGGTGTCCTTACCATGGTAGATGATTGTTGTTAATTACATGATTATTATTACTAACTAAATTTTCCTGAAGAAAGTGGTATGTTCTCTGTTTCTGTCTCTCTGTATCTGTATACCCATTTGTGTGTGCTCCCTTTTTTATGTATATGACCAATATAATAACTGATCTTTAAAATTTCTCAGATGTGTGTGACAATCATTTTAAGAAACAGGTATAAGAATCTCAGTGTCCATGCAATAGCTGTCTTGCCAGTAATTTGTCTAAAGAGAAACAAAGGGCACAGTTATTAATTAATTAAACAAAGAAAACAGTAGTAGAGCACGTAAAGAATAGGCAAGGACTTCACTAATGAACTTAAGAACTTTTACTTTGCAAAATCAAGGAGGTCACTGGATGTGAATTAATTCTCATGGAAACAGCTGACAAGCCAGGGGTCTGATTTTAGTACATAAACTACACTAACATGACAGTTTAAGTATAGTTTTAGAATGTCCTGTATTTAATTTTCTAGCAAGTACATTTAATTGCCAAGTTTCAGCTAAATGCTTCAGTAATTTCTTTTCCAAGAAATATTTGCATATGATTTTGAAAGTAACTGTTCTGAAGGAAATATTGACTTTGCACTATCAAGACATTTTTTACTGGAGTAATCAGCTTTTTGCACTGATTTGGTAAAGGTATTTACCCAGGCCAGTTAGAAAATAGCTAATAATGTATATTTTGAGATCATCATAGCAGATGTCATGAGTGTCTCTTTTAGCTTCCATTATGAACTTGACATATCTTAATATACTGCATTGATGAAATTTATAGGAATTACAAACAGGAGAAAAATCCTAAGAAATGCACTACTACAACAAACAGCAGTCTTTCTAGCCCAGTACTCCTGTCTCCAGCAGTCACAACACTACCACTACATATGAGCCAGCTTCTAAGGACTAGCATGTCACGCTGGCTACGTTAGCTTGTGCATGCCCACACGTGCTTCAGAACCCACAAAAACTGCAGAAAGAGAAGGACCGATTCCTCATTTTCTCTGGGTCTTTTTGAAGGACCCACTGAGTACAACAGCAGCAGGAGTAACAGTGCCTGCAGAGGGTGTTCTCCTGCACCACCTTTCCTATATCAAGAAGAAGAATCAAATACATCTCCTGGAACCTTCCTCCATCAAGACTACAGCAATCACCATTTGTTTTATGGCCACCTCCACAGTCATGAGCACTTGGACTGGACAACCATTAGTAGTATCCAAAGACATGGGTTGCAGCTGTAACTTATATCACTTTGGTGTACATGACTCACATTTCACAGAGAGACAGCACCTGCCACCACCGGACTCTCCCTCACATCCTTTGCACAGAAGGACTTTGATAGGAAAGGAGGTGTCACACCCAAAAACTTGAAATGAGCGAAAAGGAAATGTGTCATATACGCAGCAAATTATTTATAAACAGTTCAATTAATGTTTTAGCTTTCTAGCAGTTCAAATTATCGAAATCAAGACATTTTATTAATACTAGCTAAAATTATTTATATTTTTTAAAAGTCCTTTTTACTATCAGACCCTCTTCCTTGGTGCTATGCTCACCCTTCTGATGTCCCTCAGCATCCTGTACTTGACAGTATCAGTCTTTCTCAAAAATTGTGTAGGAAGAAGAGTTTGTAACAAGACATTGTCATCCCCAGGTCTTTGACAGGGGCACCTGAGGTATTTATGCCAGTGTTTACTTCTTCTCAGTCTTGAACCATCTTTATGCACTTTCTTAATCAGCCTTCTCCCTTGCCCCTGCTCCTAGGAAAGGCATGTGGACTGACCCTACAGCCACTCCATATCCCTGGGGGCTGTTTTTCCCACAGAGATTGCCTGTTAAACCCAGCTCAGGCCAAGTATAGACCAGTCACCCTCTCAGACCAGCCTGGGCAGAATCAGCACAAGTCTGGAAAGTGCATTTTAAATTAATCTCTGACTAGTTTTTTTCTGAAAAATGGTGGGATTTGGTGAATAATTGTTTGTCATTCACCTTGTCTACTACCTTCATCATTCTATAAATCTGAAACATATCCCTTCTTAGCCTTCTCTCCAAACCAAGACCTTTCAGTCTCACTTTGTAAAGCTACTCCATGCCTTTGAACACACTAATTGCTCTTTCTTATATTTCCCTGTACTTTCTCCCTACCTCTGCTTGTCCACCATGAAGCACTGAGACCAGAACTGCAAGCAGTTGTAATGATGTGAATTTTCACTGCATAAAACCACAGAGGTGAATTCAGGGAAATCTTCAATCAGAGCTGGTTTTGATTTTGGTTTTTGGTTTGGTTTAATCTTTTTACAGTCTAAGAGCAAATAAACAATCCTGCAGCTAATCCAGTTTGGAACAACCCAAATACAGCATAAATAAGTGGAAAAAAAAGGCTGCAAATTGCTGAATCCTGAGTCCCATTTCAAAACTAGTTCCAAAGCAAGCACTCAGCTGGTATGGCTATAAATTTATCTCAAGGTATGTGGATTCCCATTACAGTGAAATGACCTCATTAATACTGTGGTGACGTATGGAGAACTGGACAATATTGGCAACTATAACCATGCCCACATGTTTTCCCAAGCAGACAGATGGAGCATCTGGGCTCCTGGAGAAGTAGTTAAACTGTTTCCTAATTCAACTAGCATTTTCACGAATACCTGAACAATTGTCTCATTATGTACAAAAGCAGATACCCTTAGGAAAACACTAGACTAATCACCACCCAAATACACTTCTAACTCACAGAAATGGTGCACCTGACCAATTGCACCCATAAGGAAGAACAGAATATTGGTCACACAACATACTCAAAATACAACAAAGTAACAAAGGTCTCTGCCAGAGAAATGCATTTCTAAGGCAGTGGTGCAAACTCTATGCATGTAGTCATACTGCAATTTCTGCATAATCCATTTCTGTTGAGGCTGCACAGATAACCAGGATGTGGAGAGGATGAGTTTGGGGATGATTTTTTAAACTGTGGGGCTTTTTAGTTCCAGCTTGTATCTCTTCTTCATCAAACTCTCTGCTCACTTTCACTCTAGTCTTTTCTGAATTTGAGTGCTGTCTTTGCAGGGTTTGTTTAGGACTGCAAAGGGAATCATTCACAGAATCACAGAATGGTTGGGGTTGGAAGGCACCTCTGGAGATAATCTAGTCCAACCCACCTGCTAAAGCAGGTACACTTAGAGTAGGTTGCATAGGAATGTGTCCAGGCAGGTCTTGAATGTCTCCAGAGAAGGAGACTCCGCAACTCCTCTGGGCAGCCTGTTCCAGTGCTCAGTCACCCTCAAAGTAAAGAAGTTTCTCCTCATATTCAGATGGAACCTCCTGTGCTTCAGTCTATACCCATTGTCCGTCATCCTACCTTTCAGCACCAGTGAAAGGAGCCTGGTCCCATCCTCTTGACATCCACTCTTGAGATATTTATAAACATCGATAAGATCCCCTCTCAACCTTCTCTTCTCCAGGCTGAACAGACCCAGCTCTCTCAGTCTCTCTTCCATACAGGTTTTTAAAAAAGGATGTCATGAACCACTAAGTCTTGCCCCAGTCCCACTTAGGTAATTTTCTAGATCTGCCCTTTTATCCCTCAAACACCATAAGATTTCTTTTTTCTCACCAACATTTTCAATCTTAATTCCGTCTGCACAGATGACATTAACAAGAACAGAGGTCATAGCAGTGAATCTTATTTTCACAGGCAGTTCATTATTTTCTTTCTTTACATTCTTCTTTTCAATAGCCATATAAATAGCTCATTGTCTTTTATATGAGTCTGAACTGAAAGTCACACTTCATTAGTGCCTGTTTCCATAAGAGGATAAGTTTTCAATGTAAGCTACAAATGCATAGTACACCATCACAACAAAAGAAACATTTCTAAAAACTCTAGGGATTAGATGTTCTTGCTTTCCTGGATATAAAAAGCCATCATAAAATACCTATTGCAAGATACCATAATGAATAACTTCAATATTCCTTTTAATGATACTTTATTGCTAGATTCTTTCTTGGGATAGTCCTTCAGCATCTTTGTATCGACATCACCACAGACTTGGAACAGTTGATGGTTGATAACATAGCTGGCTAATTGTATCTTTCTAATATTTCAATAATCCATTTTGCCATTATATTACATTTTGCTTTTGGCAACATTATTTGAAAAATGCCTTTGGAATATCTATTGTGTATACTTATTGAAAAATTGGCCTTTTTATGTATAGTGTGTTATGTAGCCAAGAATACTGTGCTGGTTTTGAATAACCATTGATGTGACTGGACATTCTGCAAACCATGGAAAATAAACCTACCTAAATAAATGAAAATCTATGAGAGAGAAATATTCCTGAAGAGTTTTGCTCTAACATACTCTCTTACATATTATTTTTCATATCTGCTGTACCTGTCAGAACAAGAAGCAGGGCAGGCAAATAGGACAGGTTTAAATGATGAAAGAGTTTATGCAGAGATTGAGTGATACAAGAGTAATTGTTTTCTTAGCTCTTATCAGACAAGCTGTTTCAAGATGGAATAACATCAGTTCTTCAGCAAATGAAGAACATCATTAAATGCTTTGTTCTGCATTGAAATTCATGTAACAGAACAGCACTTCTGCAAAGAAAACTAGCAAATTATGCTCTGTTTAATTGCATATTTTTTCTGCATCTTGTGACAAAAACAGTTGAGGAAAGAATGGAAATGAAGTCCAGACATAACTCAAATTCTTCGTGAAGAATGTTTTTGAGTCAAACACTATGCAGAGAAACGAAAATTCTAAAATCCTCATAATAGGGTTGCGGAGTAGAAAACCAGAAAGCTGGGATGGGAGGAGGTGTTTGCAAACTTACTGAAGTTTGTAACAAACCAAGTTCTTTTTCCACAACATGTATTTCTTAAATTCGTCTCCACCCAGTCCTTGAAAAAGGACATATTTTTTTATTATTTTAACCTGTAGCCTCCCAAAATGTTATTTGACATAAAAAATGGAAATTGTTTTTGGCAGAACACTTATTTGTGTAACACAGAACTATTCCCTTGACTTTATTATTCATATGGTCAGGCATTCACACAATCGGTCTTCATTTTGTTAGGCACTAAACAAACATAGAAAAGAAATCTAAAAAATAAACAAAAGCTTCCACAAAAGTGTTAGATAAGGTGTATCAGATGGTTGCACCATTCCAGTAAAGGATGCAAGTAGACAGTAAAACAATAGTCTCCCATCACTTCCATGGATGTGACCTTTTCCTTCCCCTCCTGGTCTGCTGGGGCATTGGTTACCGATGCAGATCATAACATGAGGTTTGACACAGTATCCCTCTGAGAGTTCGTCAAGAAGATTCTGCAGTGTGACCTGTCTATTTGTCAGCGTTTCCCCTTCTCTCCTCATCAAGTGTTCATTTTTCACTGTAGCGATGACAGATGTAAAGAGGGAGAATGTATGGGGAATGTCACATTGTTGTCACTAACACTGGGCATTATGTCATGCCTGAGAGAAGTATGTTATGCTACGTTATGAGTAGATTGTGCATCTAGGTTTTGGAAAGGTCATAATTTTTTTGTTGTGTTTTGTTTTAAATCACCAATCCTATTAAAAAAAAAAAAACAACAACCTGAAATATGATGGTGTACAGAACTTCCTGAATTATATTAGTGTTCCACATATGGGTCAAATGAGGAGTATTAACTGAAATGGAATACAAAATGATGATATGCTTTTCCATAATGCATGAAATACTAAGTCAGGAAATGAACTTGTTGAATAGGAGCTATAGAACAAACACAGTGAAATATTTTTCATGTAGAGTGTAGAGTACACATAAATTGTCAAGTTCATTGCTCCAGATTTTTGCAAATACCAGAGATTTCTCTGCAATCAGAAAACACTAGACTAAATTCATTGAAAAGGGTCCTTCAAAAGCTCATTTTTACACAGGTTTAGGATACCCAGGAGACAGCTAAATAAAAACAAAACAAAAGAAAACAAACCTAAAGATGACAGTGTCTGAGGGGTGGGTTTTCTTTATTGGTTTAGAATACTGTCTCCAACTTCCTACAAACCAACAGCTAGGAAGATAACAATGTTCAAGAGTTTAAAGTGATTAAGTTAGTGTCACAGATACGTTTATTGTGAATACTATTACTAGTATATCAAATGATATATTGCAGCCACACAAATACAACTATATTTATTATGGTTTGTTCATTAAAAGGATTAATTATTATCATCTTCATTCCCAGTAAAAGAAAACAAGAACTTTAAATTTGATTGTGTATCATTTTGTGTGGCTGCAATAACTTCACATTACGTAATAAAGAATAAATCTAAAATATTTTGTCAAATTATTCTACAGATAACATTAATTCTGATAAAAATAACAAATTCTAAAATTGTAGCTGTTGCTTTGCTTTCTCCATTTTCTTGTTGTGCCTTAGAAGTACACTTTGCCAGGTGTAGATGAGAGCTAGCTACTACTGATTGCCTGGTCATCCAAGGGTTATAGACACTCTGGACATTTCTCCTTCTCTTCTGTAGCAGTCGTATGTTGAGAATTTCAGCAGGAGCTGCATTTACAACTTGCATAGCTGCATAAAGTTTGGGAATAGTCATTTGGTCGTATCCACTACAGATCCTAGTTAAAGTCTGAAGCTTTGTAAATTACATAGATAGCTTTTCTATTTGAGGTTGCTATTAGGTTTAACAAGATGAAAGAATCTTGTTATTTTCTTTATGAGAATAATATTGGAAGATTTTAATAATCTAATATGTTAGATTATTAGGAGAAAGGGGGAAAACAATTCTGAAAGTTTTTTAATTGTAACATGAGGTTACATTATAGAGAAAGTGATAGGAAATTCTGCCAAGAATTACATAACTTCCACACAGGACCATCAGTCAGTTTTTCAGCTCTTCCCATGGAGGTTCTCAGAAAATCATAGCAACTTTCATTTCTGTTTAATGATCATGAAATCTGATGTGCTATTCTGAAATTCCTATGACATTCCTTTTTGCTTGTCCCTTGCTCCATTTCCGAACAGTACAAGAAGGCTACACAAATATTTTTGTGTTTATTTCGTTTTCTTCTTTCATTTTTTTCAGGATAGCCCCTGCTAACCTTAAATTGAATGCAGTGATTATCAGTGGGTTACTAAATAATAACTACAGTATAGCACTCTTGTTTATCTCATCTTCCAATCTCTCTTCTGTCTGCATGGTAGTTTTAGGTTAAAATCTTCGTAATGCCTCTATAGAAGGTATGGCAAGAGCCAATCTCAGAGAATTAATGCCGGCATTTAGGAAGAGTTTGCATCAAAGGTACCCAGCAAAGGGAAGATATTTTCACTCTCCAGATTCTAAAGCACTTGATAAGGACACCGTAACATCACCCAGAATACAAAACTTGTTAATTATATTATTAAAATAATCCCATTTTAATTTGCAAAGACATACTGTATCTCATAGTTTATCCTTATGGTACTTCAGGCTTTTAATTTATCTTTAACCAGAAGCAAAAGAGAGAAAAAGCAAAATAATAAAACAACATTTATTCTCAACACTACATAAGAAGATCATTAGTTATCTGTGCATATCATCTGATTTCTGTCTAGCACTCTAACATACATTTATTTTTTGTAAGGAAGCCAGTCAAGTTAGCCACTGAAGTGGAAAAAAGGCCTGTGAGTAAGTATTTACTAAAACCAAACCTTACTGAAATCATGCCTTCAACTGTTAACCAGTATCTCTGTCATAAATGCAAGAATCCTTCTCATTTATTGTATTCCCTTTTCTCCATATTTGAGTGTTGTTGTCTTGCTTTACTGTAACTTACATGTATGGTTAATAACACACTTCGCTTTTCCCTACTCCTCCACCTGACTGACTATAAACAATAAGAATATGAATTTTCTGTGGGTCTGAAACTATGCAGAAAAGTCACATCCAAAGACGGAAGCAAATGCCAGTATTCTGCTCATATTCTCCATACTGCTTGATGTAGAAAGCTTGATTGAATTGTCTTTGTTATACAGTTACAACTTGTTAAGGGCATATATTCCACTTACGTGTTTGAATATGTGCTTTTTTGTTTATAATTCTTTAGACAAAGTTGCCACAGAAATGATCCATTTTCAAAGTGTGCTAAGTAGACCACCTTCTTTCCCAATAATCAGTTACATAGTTCATTTCTTAAGACAGCTTTCTGAGGCAATAAAGGCAAGCATGGTTTACTTTCAACACAGCATACACGGATATTGTGTATCTAACATATACAATATTCTAGGTACTACTAAGCCACTTGTCAACAACCTAATACTACAGTATTACTTAGACTGGATTTGTTTGGTTCAATAACATCCTGATTAGTCATTATGAAAAGCTAATTTGAAAGCAAGCAGATAACTGTGACAGGTACACTGACATATCATGCATTCTTCATAAAACATCCACAGTAACTGTGCAGCAACCACATTGTAATTTCATTGTTATTATGCCTACAAAACACCATTCTGTAAAAATCTTCCTGTTTGAAATATGTACTCATAAGAATAAGATTTATGGCAAAAGTTCTTTCATTTATAATTTTCTGCTAGTAGCTAGTTTGAAAACATGATTTCACATTAGTTTCTTTATGCTTACATCCGACTTCTGAAACCAGAATCATTAACACCAAGTTTCAAACAGATATGCTCCCCCCTAACTTTGGGAACACCAAGAATGTTTGTATGTAAAGAAAACCATTTTTTTAATATTTCTGTTTCTGATAAATTCTGTTCAAAATCTATATAAAATACTGACTCAAAAGTCAGCTCTAAGAGAAATGTGGTAACTGCAGATCTACAGAAATGCATGAACTTGCTGTGCATCTGTGACTATATGTATCTGCATAAAGAAATGGCTTTATCTACTTGTCTTTAGATAATCTTCATTACCCTGCTCTCCCAAAAATTAACTTGAGAACTGAACTTTTCCTCTTTGTCAGTGCGAGGAAAAGGCTGAAGACCGGTATATTATGGTATGCTGGATTTAGCCAATAGAAGAAAAGCTTTTGAAAAACTTTCTGTGAGGTACCTCCTATTCTATCTGTTTGCTCAGTACTCCTTCACAGCTTTAAAAACATGCCACTGCTACTCCTCTGGCTTGGGCGGCTTTCCTGTTATTTTGCTCTCTTAGCACAACTTTAAGAAACAATTGCCCTGGTGCCCTCCTTCTGGGCAGATCAGAGTTTCCACACTTCCTTCAATCAAGCCTTGTCCCTCTTACCATCATAAATTGTATTTTTAATAGTTTAATAGCATTCTGCTATAAAATATCTTCTATTCCTGATACCAGCTCTCCAAATCCTACCATAACTTTTATGGGCATTTCAACTGAAACAAAATGTTGAAATCTGGATGACTGCAGCCATAGTCTTTTAAATGTGTACTGAAAAATCCCTGTGATACACAGATTTTTGTTTTCATTTACAAGCAAATTACATGTGAACCATTGACTATTTATGCAGCTCTTTTTTATTTACACTCCATATCATAACAGAGCTTACCACTTAACATGTCATTTCTTTCTTACAGCACATAGTTCTAGAATATTTAGAGGAAAACAGAAAGGAGGATCCATCAAATGGATGGGATGGCAAAAGTTTGATCTTCAGGGCTGCAACTTTTGAGTCTGAATATGATGAAGATAACAATGAAAATTTTTGGCAGCAGCATGGGGGAGGGATTGATGAGAACCTGACCTGTCCTCTCCCAGAAAATTTAGAGGAATAAAGCCTTTTTAATTCTATATCTAGAAACTGACTCTAGCCAGTACTGGGAAAAATACCTAAGACCGATCAAGAAGAAATTTAACACTTAGATTGGGTTTACAGCTGTCTCTCCAGTTAAGAAGGGAGATAACCGATATCTAAGGAAATCAATTTGATGTGACTACAAGGGCCTAGCAAAACTGAAGAGCTGTAATTTTGAGTTTTTCTTAACATATTTTGCATAATGCACCATGCTGTTCTGTGTTGCTTTGTTGATCTATGATGTAGAAAAGCTCATGTTATCAAGAAGTTATAGTTTGAAAAATGAACCTAGAAGCAACTGCCATCTATGTTCTCTAATTATTAGACAGAAGGAAAGTTCTTGCTATGAGAAAAATATTTCATTAGTACCTATGATTCCACTTCAAAAAGCAATGGACACAGCTGTGCAGCTGAACCAGAAGTGAAACTGGATATCCATTCTGGAGGGTATTTCTGGATCATTTTTTTTCCAAGGTATTGTAATTCTTCTTGATAAATTTCATCATAATCTGTACTAACAATGGAACTGTAGAAGCCATGTGCCTGTAACCTGCTCACGTACCTGACAAAATGTATTTGGGGAGTACTTGAGAAGTTAATTAGCATGGAGCTCAACTTCAGTGATTTTTTACAACTATTTGCATCATTTTCCTTGATGCTAAACATCTGTAGCCTCAGTTCTAGATTTCGCTCTGCGTTTATTTAAACTTTAGATCAAAATAATTTCACCACTGACAACAAGCTAAAGTTTAAAGTGCATGCACTAGACAATCCCTAGTTTCAATTTATGACCACAGACGGCAGTAAGTTATTGAATGTAGGATCCTGGAGTTCATTTCTGTAGGACTTGGGCAAAACTAAACTAGAATTAGCATGACATTTCATGAATTATTTCCTGGGGATGTCTTTTGCAGTATTTCCCATTTTTTTCCTGCATTATTTTAATCAGAAATTTCTCCTTGATTTATATTCTGATAGAACTATATTGTCTATATTTGCCTTCTCTAATATCTAAACTACACATATTTATTCTTTCCTCACACCTTACATTATTTTGAAAAAAAAAAAGTTGAAGCATATACATTGAATTCATGCAAGTCATGCAATTCATGCAAGCTGAAGAAAATTAGGTCAATGAAATTATCCTGCAGACCTGCCTACAGGTTACTACCATAATGCAATATTTTTCTGTATAAATAACAGATACATGCTATTTGGCTGAAAAGCCAGTGCTACCTCTGGTTCTCAATGAATGAAACACAGAATATATCTAGAACTGTAGCCAGTAATTCTTCTTCCTTGCACACTAAAAAACCCAAAAGGATAGATTCATGACTTGAAGATGAAGTTACTAGCAGTTTTCCAAATATTTTCCTTCTCATACTAGTCAAATGTGATACATTTGTTACTTGCCCATGATATACACCGCCATACTAAAACATCTACCGTATATTATTACTACCTGTTGTTAAGTCCTGTACCACTGGAAAAACATAATAGAGTGACAAGAAAGCAAAAAGTAGGCTGTTTACTTGTGAGCAGAAAGGAACAATATTTTCAGAATGAGGATCCTGTCAAATGGCATGCTTGTTCAGTGCAGCCTTTGAAAGATCTGGACCATTAAGTTTTAAAAAATGATGCCTAGTATATATTTGATAACTGAATTACCCAAGTTTAGAAATTGCTTGTCACTTCAAAACACTTATTTGTCTGAAGAAAATAAATACTCTGCAAAACAGCTCTTTGTTGGTAACATCAAGGGAGACAGCTCTGTATCCCTTATACTAGGTACATCTTTGAAAGAACAGCTTTGCATACATGAAGACTGGAATCAGTTTTAGAGTAAAAAAAAAAAATAAAATAAAATAAATCAATGGAAAAATGGCAGTAGCAAGGGGCGGTAAGCATATGCTGTGATTTGGCAAATGCAGATGGGGTATCGGAAAATGTTTTTTACCATCAGAGTGACAGTGTAACTGGTTGTGCAGAAGGGGTGAGAAATTTCCATTCCTGGAGGCTTTCAAGGCTTACTAGACAAAGCTACGACTGACCTGATTTAGCGTTGGCAATAGACCTGATTTGAACAGGAAGTTTGGATAGATAACCCCCACAAGTAGCATTAAATCAACATTTCTATGACCCTACTGTTACTAAAAATATGATAATTTTAGGTGTGTCCTTCATGGCTCTATACTTCATAGCTGTATACTTCTTGAAGTGTTCACTTTCATTGTATAGTCAATGCAAACAACTGGCTCTTCAAAATACCATCTATTTGATTTCTCTCAGCTGTGGGCTTTAAGAGGTGATGACTACACTGACTATAAATACATCTTAGACTGAGAACTTGAGATGTAGTTGATCAATTTCAGTCAAATTAGCCCCACCTTCTCTGATTATAAAGCCATACCCTTGATTTATTTAGGACCTAGTGACATGTTTTCAAAACTCATTCAGTGATTGTTTCAGGTAAACTTCGTAGCAGTCTGGAAGTGGGTGGAGCTTTAGCAACATATCAGCTGTTCTAAGCAGTTTCACTCTAATAGTGCTTTAATGTTAACAGTATTAGTAATGCTACATAGCAGTAATGAAATGAAAATCACAGGCCTTTTGCCTTTGTTCAGCAGCTGTATTTTCTACAAATTTTTGAGAAATTCCAGCCTAAGTGATGAACTAAGAAATATCTCTTTAGCCGATTCATCATTGGCTTTGGCTTTAGTATCCTAACTTATAGGCATATCTTGATGTGGGTTTGTCCTCTATTTTTTGCATACTCAGATCTTCAAAATTAAACTGCTAGATATTGAGAAATAGAAATCAAACTTGACCTGGTAATTTGGATTTTATTCCATGTTCAAACTACAGAGAACTTACTTGATCCTCAGCAAAGAAAGTAAACCAACATTTACTGGGTTATTTTTGCAAGTAGAAATATCAAAGAGTCTCAAGAAAGAGCTTTAAAAAAATCCACTTGAACTAAAACAGGCTTATATGTTGCTTTTCCTTGTAGACTGAAAATTTATTCTGAAAAAAACAACTACTTTTCTAAGAGGACGTTGTCCAATCTCATTGACCAAATAATTTTGAAGCCCAATTGAAATAAGAAAGAATAGCTTAGGTGTTTCAATGCTTCTCATGGGTTTCAACATGATTTTAGAATTAATTTTCATTGCTCGAATTTGTAAGATATTTTTACCATCTTACTGATACTCATTCAAATTAGCTTTGCTTCAAGGTACTTGTTTCCAGCTAGGTTGATTTAAATTTGGTTGGTTTATGGTTTGATTTTCAATAGTCTGCTGGTTATGTAGGAGCTTTAAAAGCATGTTCATGACAATGTGCAGCAAGTTAGGCATATGAATGAGTTACTAACTCACACTTCAGAGGCAGGTTTTCCATAATATGCATACACAGCTATGGAACCGAAAGATACAAATACAGACCCAGTTGGTCACCAGAAAGCATAGTAGATCATTTACATCTACAAACAAAGGGCAAAAAATTACAACTGAAAAATTAAGAAAAATTAGAGACATTTGGATACTGAGTCCGATCCGAGAAGAAACAGCATCTTACCATAAAAACTTAGTTAAAGTCAGTGGAACTCTGCTGATGAAGGGGACAGATTCTAAATCAATACAGCTTCATTGTTCCCTTCAAAATTTAGTTGTTGGTTTTTATTGTTATTCCTGTTAGCAAAGGATTGCTGGATTCCTCATGTCCATATCTCCAGACCGTGACTTAGTCTTCTGGAAATATTACCATGATGAGATGCATTATAATATTTTTCAATTCTATATTGTCTTCCAGTGAACTTGTTCCCCTCAATGCTGTTCACAGATCAGGTTGCGCTGGATTATTCAAGCAGTAGTAGCTTTTGTACCCTGTTACCTTCTGAATATTGTTCATTTTTTGTTATTTTGCTTGGAATGCCATACATCTGAAATGCACTCCTTCTGTATCTCTGTGTTCACCTTCTCTTGTCCTCCTTTGCATAAGCAATAGATAAATAACTACAGAAACAAAATCCATTTATTTGTGAAATAATCTCTACTGCCTTCTCATCCGGATTTGAGCCAGACTGAGTTAATGAGACATGCATTTCAGTCTTGTTTTTCTCCTGTGTCTCTAAATGGTAACCATTATAGATCTGTTTACTTCCTTGCTATTTTAGCAATGGCTCACCTTTGACGTATCTCTCAAATTACACCATTTGTTTTTAGAACCCACCATGTTGCTGTTTATTTGGAAGCCTCATTCATTTTTAAAGCCCTATTTTGACAGGTTTCTTGCTTTTAAAACTATTAGCTGCATGAGAAATTGATCCAACTAACGTTCATTCTTGCACTCACTGAAATGCTTCTGTGTCTGACAGGTTACATTGTATGGCTGTATTTTTTTACTTGCTTTATGTTTCCTTCAGCTACTTAAAGCCATTTCTCCTCCAGTCTAGCCTAACAAGTGCTTTGGTGTTTGTAGTACTCATTTTGATGTAAAAGAACTTGGTTCAAGCTTGTTTCGACTAATCACATCAGAAACTCAAAACTAGGATCTCACACATTTGGTTAATGATAATTCCTTGGAAAATAAGCCAGTTTGGGTAGGAACATATTTACTTTCTTTCTCCATTACTCTCCATTTTGCACCAGAAGTGTATTAACTGAAGAATTAGAAAACAAAAATCTATAATACATGGAAAGAGCTTGGATTGATTCCTGAAAAAACCTCTCATAATATGAATATGTTTTATAGCTGTAGTAGGTCTTCACAACATGTCTTTCATGATTACTAGAACGCAAGACTTTTAGATGTCTTTGTCATTTGGTAATGTTCAGTTTAACCGCTCCTTGAAAGCTGTGTTTCCTTAGGGAAAAATCTGAGTTTTCTAAATAACTATGCAATTCCTCATTATCCAAGATTTTGGTACGATTAGTTGGGATAAGAATATTTTGAGGTGGGAAAATAATCCCACAAAACCATGAAGAGTCACTCAGCAAACAGTGCAGCTGGCTGAAAATTAATCTTATTTATGTTAAAAAAAAAAATCCAGAGATTCTTTTGTTTTGTTTATTTTATTAGGTTTCAGCTTTGTCCCCCTTCACAGTTCCTGATTCCTGGTGGTACCAGAAACTAAAGAACTGAAAACAGAACCGAAGCCCAATTTGTTTTTACAAGTCCAACTATCTAAAATCAATGTAACAATTCTCACAAGGAAATATAATCCTGTGTTCCACTACAAAGCTGATCACCTATATACATACCTATATATATGTTTGAGTCACATGACTCATGTGAGCAATTTTTAAAAGTATGGAGACTACAGTCAAGATCATGGGCCAGACACAAATTATTCAAAAGGCTTATCAAGAAGGTTAGGTTTTAGGTACCTCTCTAAAGAGTTTTCATAATTTCCTCTGAGCCCTTAAAATATAGTCACCTCTATTTTGAAGAAATCATTTAATTCCCATGTCTCATAAGGTTTAGGTGGACAATCTGTGCTCTAAACAGGACATCTTGCCAATTAATAACCTTAGAGAAATACTGCCACACATACACAAAAGAAAAAAAAAAAAAAGGTGGGTTCCCTTCCCTTCCCTTTTCTCTTCTTCTTTCTTTATACAGGATCTCTGTGACTAATGTTACTCAGACTACCCAGAGCTATCAAAAAAGTAAACAATCAGATCTTATTCCACTGGCAGAATTGATTTCCCATTTATTTTCTGGAAAACTAATTTTCTGCTTTAAATTGCCTTTCAACAACTACTTCAGCCCACTAGGATTTCTTCTGTAGCCTGCTATTTCATATTTTTATCAGTCACCTGTTTGGGATTTCTGGAAGACATCACAAGTTCACAGCCAAATGGATCAGGGTTTCATGAATACGGAAAACAACCGCAGATATGTGGCTTTCATACACTGACACTTTTACCTCTCTTTATGGCATTTAGAAATCTTAATCTGCTTATCTTCTAAGGCAACTGACAGCTGATTTGGGAATCCTCACTAGTGTTGTAGTTAAAAGACTTTTCAAGGAGGCCATTAGGGGCTAAAATACCAAGATCTTTTTCATTGCACAACTGTAACACTTCAAAGATGAAAGAGATTTGCCAGGAAATATTTGTTCTAATACAGAACTAAAGATTGACAAGCCAATTCTGAGTGTCTAGCCTCACTTTCTGCAGTCTACAGGATGTTGGTTTTCATCCAATTATTCCTGCATTGAGCCAGTATATTTGTCTAAAAAACTGTGCTAGCTTGAAGCAATCCTGTAGGAAAGTTTTGTCTTTGTCTGAGGATACAAAAGATATATGAACTTTTCCAATGGTTAATCTCTCTTGAACTTCAGCATTATCACTCAATATAGGTTTGCTCTTTTTTTTTTTTTTTTTTTTTTCTTTTTTCTTTTCTGGAAGGTATTTTGGTACTCAGACTAAATGACTTCTCAATCTTCTTTGGTTATTCTAAGCTAATTGAAAACTCCCCAGAGATTTTTTTTCAAGCTTGCAAATAATGTGTGTAGTTCTTTTGGCATCCAGTATGATTTCTAACCCCCTCTCAAATTTACAGACATCAAACCCACAAATTTTATTCTTGCCTCAGCCAAACACTATTATGAAATAAACTGATTGGTCTTATCTAGTTAAGCTTATCTAGTTTTTTTCATTGTATAAACCAGTGTCAAATGCAACTCTTTATAGCAGTATCACCCTACAAACTTGTATTAATATAGTAAACAATAAGATTTTCTATATACACTCTATTCAGAAATCATTTCCAGAAATACTGGTTTCTGTGATGTGCTCTTGTTTTATAAGGATAGTCCTCATATTTTGTTCATAGATATATAACTTTCTATTTTATCTAAAATCCTACATCAAAATCTCTTTTACAATGGCTTTACATTGAAAATTATTTCATGAGATCTGTCAGTTACCAGTACTTGAATCAATAAACATGGGCTCTACTGATATTTTTTTGTTTACACATCAGCTCAGGAACATTCATCAATCAGGAAATGAGATTCTGTCATAAAACCTAGTTTCCAACTAGGCAAATATATTCCATTTCTTTACCTCCTTACTGATGCCTAAAATGTAAGTAATCACTAGGTCAACTCTCTGCTTTGACAGACCTTTAGAATTCAGTACAAAGTATTTGAGGTTCCTGATTTTCAAAAACAGCTCCTGCTTTCATAAGTCACACTTTTATACAGGTTTTCAGGTTCTGAAATGTGAAATCAAGAATTTACTTAGTTTTCCAAAGTTCTTTGGCATGTTTCATTACTCTTGTTTTCATTATTTACAAATCTAGATTTCAATAAAACAAGCCTGTTTAAATATTCTTATCTATTTACATGGGTTTGAAAGATGCTAATCATCTCCACTTGGATGTGGGTCCAACACTTTGATTTCTATTTTTCTACCAAGTTTACTAGTTACCATGCTATCAGTAAGAGTCTACAGAGGGAAATTGTGTCATCCGATCATTCAGTTTTCGATATGGTTTCATAAGACAGTATGAAAAATAAAATGATCTTGGAAAACCAACTACTATTCTACACTGTCTGTTTTGCAAAATTAAGTGTACTTTCAGTAATGTACGCATTTTTATCACTTTTAAATCTACTGAAAAAAATGCAGAAAGAGATAAAACTCCTTTTGAGACAACTGAAGTGGTAATATCAAAGTTTGGACTAGTGTGAAACATTGTCATGTATCTGTGCATCAACAGCTAAAATATATGAAAGTAATATATATTTATTCCATGCTATAAGCACCTTTGTTAAACTTTGTGATTACAATTATTTGAAAAATTCAGAAGCCTCTCTACTTGTGTATCATAAATCATCTATCTTACAAGTCATATGATGTTCTTCTTATGTTATAGAGAACATGAAAACATTTGCGCAGTGCCTATATAGTCGTCACAGTTCCAATATGCTACATTGATAACCTAATATTTTTACCATTGTTTTTCGACCTCCTAACAAAATATAGGAAAAAAAGAAGAGCAAAATATCCATGGGAAATTAGTCAGAAAAATTATCTGCATTGCGATATTTTTGAATCTTGTTAAGCCAAGCAAGTTTTGAAAAGGATGTGAGTGAAACATTGCTGGTAATATTTAAACCTCAGTTTCCCAGTGCTGCCAAGGATAATTTACAATTAGGTCCTGCCAGTGCCTAGATTTTTCCAGCTCCTGGCCCCGGTTTGGGGCAACCTCCATCCCTCCTGTTCCCTGTCAGTGCATGTCTAGTGACACATTGTTGCTCTCTGTGTTTATCAAGTTGAACATAAAAGCAATTACAAAATATTTTGTAGTACAATCATATGTATTTTAGTGTACAGAATAGTATTTCTTCATTTATTACAATATTACAATATAACAAAAATGAATCAACATTAAATAGAATATTCTACTATTTTGCAATCATAAAGGTTTTGAAATAAACTAAAGAAACACAAACACAATATTCTATAGTTACTAAATATTCTTTCTTTGTAATTCTTAATGTGTTCCTGTTAAATTAATTGAAAAAATATGAGATACCTTCTGTAGGAAAAAATATATTTCTAAATGCCTGTGGATTGCAGCTAAACTCAACTAAACACAATGTAGTTTAATGCATGCAGCAGGAGCATCAAATTACCAAGTAGACTTTATCTTTTGTCATGTGAACTGAGCCCACTGCTGTGGACAGCAGTGATTTGGTGACATAACAAGCATGACCAAAAGCACACTAAAAGCACTGAAAGCAAATGATGCATGTTCTGCAGTTACAGCAACCAAGGACTATGTAGACTCTCTATAGTTGCAATGCAATGTGGTTCCAACAGGCAGACTGGTGAATAATTTTATCTGTTATCATTTGCAGGACAATGAGTACAATCCAAGCTTTTGGTCAAGCATCAGCAAATATAGCTTTTTGAAAACATAATGTTAAATGTGCCTTGGTTAAGTGGATCCACTACATCAGTTTTTATTAAAAATGCTATTTATGGAACTGACATCATATATCCTTAATTCTGTTTTAACAAGCTCTGTTCATTAGTTTAAGACGACACTTTTCTTACATTGCTTATATTATCTATAAATAGATTTATTTTCTCTTTCAATCTGTAATTTCTGTGCTTTCTATAGGTTTGCATACTCATGGCTCTACTACCTTTCTCCTGCTACAAACTTCCATACACATCACTTCTGATTTCAGGCTCAAAACAATTTTTAAATAACATATCCAGAACTACACTGGTCTTGCTAGCTATCTTATTCTATAGCTGATAAATAATGGTTTACACTATTTATCTCTTGTTAAACCAGTATTATGCTCCAAGTCCTGGAATGTACTTTCAAAAAAGGGAGTGATTCTTTAGAGAACTGGAAAAAAATGGAGGAGCTGCTGAGTGATTTAATTCACATTCGGCACTGAACTGTTTCTGCAATATCCCAGATTTAGGGAAGCACAAAGATACTGAAATGATCCCAAGTCTCTGTTGCTCATGCTATTTCTTTGAGAAAAGCAGCTAAAAATCTCACTCAAGAGCACAGACCTTTCCTGAACAGAATAGAAAGTGCTATGAATAAAAAATGTTTGTAATAGAGATGAACTGAAAGCCTAAAGCATGAAAGAAATTTTTGATCTATAAATTTCATAACACAAAAACAAGGGTTGAAATCCTACCCCACTAAAATCAATGGAAAAACTCTCATTTTACTTTAATAGCCAGGTTTTTATCTGAAAGACCTGCAAGGAGGGAAGAATGATATGTTTAGGTTCCTTTTGGGGGGCACTGCAAAAATATAGCCAGTATTACCCCAGCAACATTTTTCACAGTAAGTCCTTGCTGCAGGGCTGGCATTTGACTGAATCTGAGAAGACAGGAGTTTGCTCAGTTTGCAATTGAATGGGAGGTGTGTAGCCTCACACTTTTTAAAGGCAGAAAATATCCAGACCCATCTGCATCCTGGAGAGCTTCACCCACTTATTCATGCGTTAATCACAATCTCTTTGAGGTAAAAACACTGTGGTTCTGACTCATTTCTGACAGCTCTATTCCAGCAGATTTTCTACGTTCTCACTTCAGGTTCAGGCTCCTTTAGGGTCCATGCCTTCAGCTCGAAAGCTTAATCTTTATCTGTATGGAGGAAGCTGGTGAGTATCTCACTCAGTCATCTTGTGCTCCAGGACCAGGAAGGATGCAGAAGCAGTTTTTGAAGACTTTTGCTTTCATTAACTCCCACATTTCCATGGTGGGTTTTACACAATGCTCTGTCATAGCTGCACAAGGAATATGGCAGCTTCCAGGACACTGGGCCCAGAGAACAAGCAGTGGGTGAAGCCACAAAGCTGGCTAGATGTTTCGAATCAATCATGTAACTGAAGCGACAAACATAAAACACAGAACATGAATAATGACATGCTGGGAACAGGACAGTTGTGGAAAAAATGTACTTCGTCAAATCAGCTATCTCAGTTATGCAGCCACATTAGAACATCAAACTATTTTCTTTATTCTCTTTTTCTTTTCTATTCCTAGTACACAAATTGTGGAATAAAGCCAGGATAGTTAGAAGCACGCTGTCATTTGATACTCTACTTTCTTAAAATCCAGTACATAAATTGAAATCTTAGAAGAAGAGTAATGTATCTGTCCTGGAATTCCATCCCAGGAAGGAGAGGCCAGGCAGACACTGTAAAAAAGCAGCGCCTTCACTCAATGGTGTTTACAGGCACACACCGAGGGGAATATATGGAACTGGCATCCTCTGTAAACAACATTTCTCTTTTTCTGTTTCAGACAAATTTCCTCATGCACAGACATGCACAGAAACTGTTTTCACCACTTTATCATTAGTCTTTATTGCTCATCTTCATACTTAATGTTCTGTACTTGATGTTTTGTCTTTTTAATACCTTTATTTGAATGACATAATAGTCTGATATCTTTCTTTTTAAAGACTTATCCTTATTTATCTGCTTGACTGAACTTTGTCATCTACTTACTAGCCATGAGAAGATTTATCTTTTTGTTCATTTAACAAAGAGAAATGACAAACATAATTTTAAATTGCTGCATTACTTATTGCATCTTGGGAAGTGAAAATTAAGACTTTAGCATAAAAGAACAACTTAACACTGGAATAAGCAATTCATACTTTTGCCTTTTCTACTGTAATTCTCCAAATTAATTCACTCAGTCTTTTAATTGGATTCATTCAGGGTCATTATTTTTCTTTTATGGAGAAGGATTTTTGTTGTGTGGTTATTTACCAATGCAATACGCACACATACTAAAAGGGAAAAATGGCATTAAACTAGCATTCTGTGCTGCTTTATTAGTAAAATCCATCTGGATTATATATATTTGAAAGTTCTGTTGTTAATACTTGTATATTACAATTTCTGCAAGAAGTAATTGAGACATTAAAAACAAAATGTTGCAAGTTATTGAAATTCACGATATTAAAAAAAAACCCCAAAACCCTAAGTGAAGGAGACAGCTGAAACCTACAGTAAGCTGTCATTTTTGTTGAGTCAATAAGCTGTTCCAATTACAGTATATACCAATGCACTGATACATGTTGTTATTGTCTGTTGTAGATTTTCTTCATATTACGCAAAACTGCAGAAAAAAAAAACAAGAGTAGAATTGTGGTTTAATATCTTCTTGTCACACCCTAAAGCCTAAAGCTAAGGCTAAAGAGAACAATACTCCCATTTTAATTTTCAGAAATAATATGAGACCTTTCTTCTTTTTGGAAGTCTAATTTAGGGGGGACAGTCTGCAGTGTGTATCTGCATAGGATACCATTTAGATAAGAAAGCTGAAAGCTGGCAGTTTAGAAACTATACTTTTAGGTCCTGAGACCTTAATTGTACAATCACATAAAACTAATGTGGTAAATTTGTCGCTGAGGACGTAACTCAATGAATGAAAGCACTGAGTCAAACCCATTTCTCTATAAATAAGATGGCAAAATATGGTACTAAAAAAGCGTATTTATGTGCAGATGAAAAATGAGAGTGAGAAGGACATATCTGCATGGAGAGTAGATGTGTCCCATAGTGTGTCACTGGTACTACTTGCCTGCTCATCCAAGCCTTTTCTGTCCATTCCTGTGGAAAGCAGGGGGATGGAAGGATGGGAAAGAACTCTGTATCTGGCTGGCTGTTCTCCCAGGCTTAGTGGAGAATGCCTGGGGACTTGGAGGCTTTGAACTGCTCCCAGAAGCCCCTTTTCCCCCTGGTTAGGGACAGCCTGAGATAAATCAGTGAGCTTTGCATCAATCACAAGTTACTTATGATTGTGGACTCCTCAGCTGTGACATCTGTGCCTCAACTAACATACCAACAAAAGTAAAAATCCTATTTTCTTTCATATTTATAGGTGAATATATGATTCTCATGTGATGTGAGTATTGGAGTGCAAACATTCACTTCTGTGAAACACTGCCACTCTGAGCAATTTCTTGTAGATTATCTCTACAGAGCTAAAATATTGATAATAGTGTTCATGACAATTAACCTTCCCTTTCTTGAGTATTGCCAATGGTCTTGTGAGGAAAAACACTCTTAAAAGCTAAAATCCAAAAACTTCCATTCTGTTTTCCATTTCCTTTTAAATTAGCTGTTATTTCAGTTTCTAAATATTTTCTTAGGAAAAAAAAATAAAAGTAAAAAACTCTAAAATTTGTTTTTAAAACTACTTGCAGATCAAAAAATACAATCAGAGATGGCTATTTAGCTATGAGGTTACCTCCAAACTATCAATATGAAAGAATATTTTTCAGCAATTTGACTTCAAATTCATCCCCTCTGAATTAGTCAGTCAAAAAGCAGTTAGATGGTTCCCCAAATTAGCCAACTGCCTTTCAGTTGCAAAGAAACACCCTAAGGCCACATAAATCATTTCCCCTTTATGTCCCATAGGCTGTACTTTGGATGGTAGGCACTCATCCTGAATGATCCGTCTCCCTTTTATCTTGAGGTGGGCAGCTGGATAGCCTGAAGCTTGCAAAATGTTCTTATGCCAGGCACACAAGATAATCTTTTCCTCCCCAGCTGTGATTCTGCACAGCACTTAAAACATTTATCCCAACTATCACAACTTCCTTTTTCAAGGGGAATTGCTTTATTATTTTCTAATATGAGGAATAGAAAATTATTGGTAATTTAAGTGGAGACAGCAAGGAATAGCATCCACTGAGCTATTTCCCAGACTTAGGAAATCATGTTCCTAAACACACTTCTTTGCCAATTACTCTTGTCACTTCTGACTGCATCAAGAAGTACTAGTCCCACATTTGGATAGAAAGAGTATTATGTAATTGAATAGTAATCTTATGTGTTCGCTAGATTAAAAGTTTAATGGAGGGTTACTTCTCCAGAAAGAACAAAGCTATGAGGAGGTTACAAGATCAGCAAGGCCTTCCAACTTCATGAGTTTTGAGGCAGCAGCCACATGCTCTTCTCCAGATTCCCCAGATCCACCATTTTTACCCAAGACAGAAAAGAGGGCAAGTCTTGGGACCTCTCTCAGTAATATCACCATCAATGTCATGAACATCGCACTTCTCATGGCTATGAGAAAGACATGATTCATGTCTTGGCACCTTTCAAATGTTTTCAAGCACCTAGCCAAATTCACCAATGGTAAGAGACAGCATCTTATCCCTGGGAAGGGGACACACATCCCCTGAACCAGGACATCAAGCTGAAGATCAAATTAGAATAACCTGTATTCCAGCAATACATAGTAGAAACACTCAAATACGTACTGATCCAGAACTTCATTAGGTAGGATAATAGATACTTTCCTAACTTCTGGGAAAGCCATCTGTCCCTCATCCCTTGTACCAAGAAAGTCTGTCTGACAGAATAGCATGGATGGGATCTTTAGGAATCTCAACCAATGAAGGCCAAGTACAGCTACTGATTAACTCCACTTTGGGAAGGACAAAGAGCAGTTCTGCAATACTGATGAGCGTTTCCTCTGCTTTTGCTTGCTTGTCTGACCTTTCCACAGATGGGCATCCTTCAAGTTTGATGAAAACACTCTCTAGCTTTTCTGTCCAACCTTGTACCTCTTCTATATCACCACCTACACGTTCTGCTTAAAACAGATCTCTCTGTAAATTTAGTAGAAGATAACATTTCCAGTTACCTTTCTCACATCTCCTCATATAATTTTTGAAAATTTGCCTAAACCACATTAACTCTTCAAACCATTGGTGGGAGACTGCTGAAACACCCTTACTAGGGCTTGAAGCAAGCTTTGAAAAAAGTCCCCATATTCTTTCGTTTAGATCACTTTGGGGTTTTTTCTTTCACTCCCTCACAGTCTGAAACCAAATGATCTGAGACTTGCCAGTCAGTAAGAAAAGTAGAAAATCTGTGGAAATTCAGAAGGCTTCTGTACATCTATGAAGAGGTTGACATATGGGATGTTTCATCCAATGTTTCCTGGATGTACATATGAATGCAAGTTCTATAGCCATGCTACATACTACAAGGGCTGTTGGGGCAGAATGCTTGCAAAAGATCAACAATGCCAACAGACACATGCTGTTTCTCCAGATATTTTGAAGTTCGAGGCCTGCCAGCATTCACTGCTCAGTAGCTTTAGTATGTCTCTTCATAACCATATAGCATAATTGTTATAGCAAGGAACAAGAATGAACACTATTGCTGTGCTATCATATCCAGAAAACACTTTTGAGAACAGAACCACCAGTGGCAAAGGACACTTGCTGCCTAAAATAGATATAGATCAATTTCTTTCATAAATCATTGGCCACGGAAATGAGTTGGTCAGCTTTCTCTCATGGTTTTTTATTGTGGTCAAATGATGCAACAGGAATGTCAACCTCCTGAAGGATACTACTGTTCTCCAACATGTAAAGGATTTGTGATTACAGTGAATGTTAGATGAGCCCTACTTCTGGTTAATATCTGCACTATATACCTGGAGATACATTAAGTAGAGAAAAAAAATGGCATTACAATTCATTAAGAAAAAAAAACAAAAGGCCTTCTTATAATGAGATTGGTGAAAGTAACAAATGGACAGAACAGAATACCTCTAAAACCCACAAATCTTGTATCACAAGTCACAAAACTGTGGCCAAATTTGTTATTTTCTACAGCCCTTAACTATGAAAAGCAAAACGTCACCATGACGTGACATGACCTGGGAGGCTATATAAACATTAAATAGAATTTGAGACAGAAGCAAATAAATAAATAATATTAAAGCTATTGTCCTCTTTTTCAGTTGAAGGCAATAAAATACCACTTTAAATGGCATTTATGAGAAAAAACCACAAGTAGGTACTGTAGTTTCAAATGAATGGGACCAGAAAAAAGTAATTACTGTAACTGCTTGTAATCTTAATTTCATAAAAATTTTGGTATTAGTTCTTATTTTTTATTTATTAATTATTTTAAATTTGCATAACCAGTGCACCTATGTTCTTGCCACAGAAAAAGTAATCATCGTTGCTGTAACTTCTTTGACTGGCATGCTTAGAATGGAGCATATATTAATTAGTGTATTATTAAGCAGATGATAGTTAGCATGTCCTTATTGGACTTGAGTCCAGCTGCTTCAGTCTTGCAGGCATTTTCTTTATGGGGAGCTGTTCTTTAGGAGATGGCTGGAAGCCGAATTTGTAAAAGCAGTCTGTAAAATAGGTTTTAGAAACCTGTTATTAAGTCACTATATTTGTAAGAGTACTTTTTTCCTATGCATATGAAGCAGTATTTGTAGAAAACTAAATGCTGCAAGACAAGTGGCTTTCCAGTTTTATGGCACATTGCTCCTCTCCAGATTTTCTGCCCACAGTGTTTCCCATTAAAAAGCTCCATCTCTATGGGAAAATTTAGAAGCCGAATGCCCATTCCAATTTTGTTGCCAGTTCTATCAAGTAGAGTAATTTAATTGCATTAAGGAACTATTCAACAGATGCATCAAAATTACAAAGCTCCGGTAGACCCTCCATGTCTAAGTGCACTTTACACAAACATCCATCTTATATTGTTTATCATACACCTGTAAGTAAATGGACTGTATATGTGTTCACAAAATTTCCACACTAGAGCACAGATTTTGTGAGATTATTACAAGATTTGGAAATGGTTCAGCTTTTTAGAAAGTTAATAGCTATATATATTCTTTTCAGTTCAAATTGTTTTACCACTAGGAAGTCCAGTAAGATTTTAATTACTATTTTTTACTATTAAACAGGAGTTACTTTCAAAGAAGTATTCATGAATCCCTTTTTCTTATAGAACAGAAATGAACAGAAGAGATACACTTATTGTGATGAAGTCATGGTCTAAAATATTCAGATCTCCTAGAAGTACTTAGCTCTTAGTCACTACACATCATGAAACATCTGTTATTTATAAGCCTCATGATTTAGAGGCCAAACAGTAGGTGATTTGTCTAGAGCCACTTGCACCTGGCTGACTAAAACCTAAAATCACTCCTTCTGAAATGATACATGTTTATTCTGAGACCATCCCTGTTGTGACTCATTAACATATACAGTCATCTGTTCTTCAGAAAGTCTGAGAAAGATTCACTTTTGCAGAATGTAGATAACCCAGTTTCATTAAGGTTTTTAACTACTGGAGTAAAAGATTTCTTGTTCCCCAGAAACCAAACTTTCAATAGTTGAAAATGCATAGCATTAAAGACTGCCAGTGCCACAGATGCACCAGCAAGGTCTGATTGCTCTCACTAGCCTGTAACCATCTTCCCCTGTGACCCTTCTTTGTAACCTCTTCCCACCTTTTCCTAATCCTTGGGCTGCCCTGGTCACAGGAGCACAAATTGATCATGAACTTCATGTTTATCTGCAGGAAGGTGATACTCAAAGCTTGGGGACAGGAATCTGCTCTGAGGCTTGGGGGATGAGGGCTGCCACCACCACTGCTGCCCAGGGATTCAAACACAGCATGCAAAGTACGACATTCCCAAATCATGGTCCTACCCTTGCCGCTATGCCCGCTCTGTGCTGAGCTCCCTGCAACCCGGTCACTCCGGTCTTCAAAAAGGGCAAGAAGGAGGACCCGGGCAACTATAGACCGGTCAGCCTCACCTCCATCCCTGGGAAAGTGATGGAACACCTTATCCTTGGTGCCATCTTAAGACATATCAAGGATAAGAGGGTCATCAGGGACAGTCAACATGGCTTCACCAAGGGGAAGTCGTGTTTGACCAACCTCATAGCCTTTTATGAAGACGTAACAAGGTGGATTGACGATGGCAGAGCAGTGGATGTGGTCTACCTTGACTTCAGCAAAGCATTTGACACCGTCTCCCACAGCATCCTCACGGCAAAACTGAGGAAGTGTGGACTGGATGATCGGGTAGTGAGGTGGACTGCAAACTGGCTGAAGGAAAGAAGCCAGAGAGTTGTGATCAATGGGGCAGAGTCTGGTTGGAGGCCTGTATCTAGTGGAGTGCCTCAAGGGTCAGTTCTGGGACCAATACTGTTCAATATATTCAATGACTTGGATGAGGGAATTGAGTGTACTATCAGCAAGTTTGCTGATGACACCAAGCTGGGAGGAGTGGCTGACACGCCAGAGGGCTGTGCTGCCATCCAGCGAGATCTGGAGAGCCTAGAGAGTTGGGCGGGGAAAAATTTAATGAAATATAACAAGGGGAAATGTAGAGTCTTGCATCTGGGCAGGAACAACCCCAGGTTCCAGTACAGGTTTGGGAATGACCTATTAGAGAGCAGTGTAGGGGAAAGGGACCTGGGGGTCCTGGTGGACAGCAGGATGACCATGAGCCAGCACTGTGCCCTTGTGGCCAAGAAGGCCAATGGCATCCTGGGGTGTATTAGAAAGGGGGTGGTTAGTAGGTCCAGAGAGGTTCTCCTTCCCCTCTACTCTGCCCTGGTGAGACCTCATCTGGAATATTGTGTCCAGTTCTGGGCCCCTCAGTTCAAGAAGGACAGGGAACTGCTGGAGAGAGTCCAGCGCAGGGCCACAAAGATGATTAAGGGAGTGGAGCATCTCCCTTATGAGGAAAGGCTGAGGGAGCTGGGGCTCTTTAGCTTGGAGAAGAGGAGACTGAGGGGTGACCTCATCAATGTTTATAAATATATAAAGGGTGGGTGTCACGAGGATGGAGCCAGGCTCTTCTCGGTGACAACCAACAGTAAGACAAGGGGTAATGGGTTCAAGCTGGAACACAGGAGGTTCCACTTAAATGTGAGAAGAAACTTCTTCTCAGTGAGGGTGACGGAACACTGGAACAGGCTGCCCAGGGAGGTTGTGGATTCTCCTTCTCTGGAGACATTCAAAACCCGCCTGGACGCCTTCCTGTGTAACCTCACCTAAGTGTTCCTGCTCTGGCAGGGGGATTGGACTAGATGATCTTTCGAGGTCCCTTCCAATCCCTAACATTCTGTGATTCTGTGTGATTCTCTGAACCCTGGACCATGCCTCTGCCCCAGCCACGCAGCCTCCTTCAGCAATACTCCCAGCTGCATACTGTGACTTTGCCATCACCTTCAAGAAGGAGAGGGAAACATCTTCATCCGTAGGAGCATTGTACCCAGTGGCTCTCAGGAAAGGAGGTGCTCTTTGGGTGAATGGGTGACTTGTGCTCTAAATTATCAGCCCTTGAGGAGTATTTCAGGAAGTATCCAGCACCTGGGTTTATTTACCTCTCCGCTGCCCGTACAGAGTCCTTATATTTTTCATCAAAAATTAGAATTGGGGGGAGGGAGTTTTCAGAATAATATTACACAGAAAGACAGGGTGGTCAGGACAACCAGAAACTGCTGGTACACACAGGGCTATGACAAGAACATTTGTATAAAACAACCCTTAATAATTCAGAACTGACACCTTTCAGTAGGGTGGTGTGCATGCACAGAGATGTATATGAGAGTGCACTGTTGATTGTCTACCTGTAGATTTTTACAGTCTCTCATAACAAGAGATGGAACACAAGATTGTTTCATTATATATATATATATATATATATAAAAATCTCCACCCTACATGTGTTCTTTCACCATTTTGTTGACTTCTGCAGGAAGCATAGTTTTCAAGCCCAATGGGAAAAGGATCACCTTTTCTTCTTCCTTGTTTGTGCATTGTCTACAGAGCTATGCTTTGATAGCAGAGGCCTTGGTATTTTTACGGTTATCTTTTTTTTTCTTTTTTTTTTTTTAAAAAAAGGAACACAGAAAAGATAAAAGATGAGAGCTCAAAACTGTTGTGTGATGCACTAGTGAAAGATAGCACCTCCATTGCACACTAAAATGAGAGTTGGAGTCTATGAAGTCACACACTGAAGGACTGGAATACGACTTCAAGTTTATACTAAAAAAATCAAACTGTCCTGTATTATTGTACTGTTAAGTCATCATCAAGTTAACTTCAGGTAGTAAAAACTCAGACATATTTTCTGATTTATGCTGTAAACCAAATACATTTGCTTGAATAAAAACAGCAAGAAAACACAAGGAACCTAAGCTATCTCACTTCTCTTATTCACAGAACTTGTATTTTATCCACTCAGTCCAACATAGTCAAGGTGTATGGGCACTGTCAGATCAATCCAACAACCATAGGGGTTGACACGGAGAGAGAAACTGCCCCTTCTGTTCCTTCATCTTCCTTTATGGCAGCAGCACCTTTTGTCCAGCCATACAGTGAAATGAGCTGCAATGAAGATGCATGAGAACTGTCTCTCAGAACCAACCATCCAACCTGAATGGCCACAACGAGGCCAGCACTGGGATTGGGGAAGCAGCAGCCACAAGAAACTGAGGATGGCAGGTGAGACCTCTTCTTTTAATTGGTGTCTACTCTTGCCTCAGATCCACACTCTTATAGTGACAATAGGAAATACCAGAGAATGAGTTGTAGTGTTGAGGAAAGATTTAAATTATATATAAATGGCAGGGAGGATCACCAGTGATTTGGACCAAAAGAAGGACCAGATGCTCAAGTGATGTAAATCAACAGATCTCTTTTCAAACATGTGAAGTGCTTCATGTCAGAGGTTCAGGTTAAAATTTCACTGCTCAGATCCTCCAGCCTAACCCAGACAAGGAGTAAATTTCAGAATTAGTTATTAGTAAATTGAAAGGAATGACAGGTTATCAATTTGTGCACAGCTAGCAGATAGCTGCATAACTTATCTTGATCTCAATGTATCTAAATTTCTTCACTATAATGAATGCTTTGTCTGTTAAAGCTGCAAAGTATTTAGAACAAGGATGTTTTTACAACCTGGATATGCAGAAAGCTACACATGCTTTGGCACTTAAAATATTTTTCAGTCAGCAATTCTGATATGAAAGATAAAAATGTATTGGAATATATCAAGAGAGGATCTGTGTTCAGCATGAAAGCTCAGTGTAAGAAACCTCTTCTGAATACTGAGTGTACCACAGATATGAAAAATATCATTGGTTTTGGACTTGGGAATACTGAGAAAGTTAAATAGATTATCATATGCTGTTATTTTCTACATTAGTCCTGTAACACAATAATATTTTGCCCTCAAAAAATTGATCAAAATAGAAAATTACCAAATTAGAGATAGTAACCTCTTGAGACTACAATATGAATTAATAATGTCCTTACTGTATCAAATGTGAGATGTCCTGATTTCATATCAACACTTCTTAAGACTACTTTAAGTAAGTAGATATCACAGAAAATAAATACATGAGATAAAATAAAAATATTAATTAAAAACATATGGTGAAACATTATTTATGAACTTTCCTGAACTTAAGTCAACAGTAATTATGAGTATCTGACATAAATTATGCATGTACCATCACACAGGAAAGCTATTCTGAAACTGTAATATGTAGAAGTGCATCTAGAAGTAGCTCGAAAGAGCTTTGCTGTGGGAATAAGCTTTATACATCAGCATGGCTTTTGGTTAGGAGCCAAAAGTTATAGGTTGGAAGAATAATTCAATTTCATTGTCTAAGAACCGGTACTACTTAGTCAGCTGTCTCTGATTACGTGAAAGAGAAAACCCAACCAAATATAACAGCTACAGTCAGTAATAACGAATATAAATTGAAACTCAGCTAAATGTTTAGTGGTTAAGTTAAACAGCGGAGTACAAAAACCTACTGGAGTAGACGAACTGTTAGATAAAAACCTGGGTGTGGTTTGTTTTTTTTTTTTTTGCATTCATACTTATCATTAAAAGAGGACTATCTTGAATTAAAGTTCAGAAAATCTATCAAAGTGAATACTTTTCCTAGAAGCACAAAAAGAGGCACAACTGAACACCACAGGTGTTACAGAAGACAAGAGCTCAGCAGTATTAATTAGAGGCTGCAACAATGAGAACAGGATATTCTCTTTGCTCTTAGTATGGTGTGATGAGCACCACATATCCTCAGAGGCTGATCTTATGAGGCTAACGCCCACAATTTCCCTATGGTGTAGAAAATCCCTAAATAATTTGGTAGGGTTTGCTAGTCTTTTGTACTGAATTTCCATGATGACAACGGAATTCGTTCTTAAAAAGGATAATTCAGTTGAGTGTTATGCAGAAATGGATTTAAATATGTACTTGTGAATTTGCCATGAACAATGACCATGCAATGACATACAGAACAAAAAGCTTGTTAGTATTCTTTCTGAGTCATACACAACAATTTTTATTTTTATCCATAATAGTGTTTTCAAGATGGCTTTTTGACCTTTCATCATGAAGGATAATTGTCTTTCTGGACAGGAAAGATACATGAAACTCATTCAACTTTTAACACCAAATATCATATAAATATTAGGAAGAATCAGAAATAGGAAATCTTTGGAGACAGCTACACAAATGTCGCAAGACAGTCATGGCAGGCCCAAGACAAAAATATAGGATGCAAAGGCTCTAACAGGTTGCAAAACTAAGAGGCTGAGCTCTGCCTGCTGGCCAGTTTTATTAGCTCTCTTGACAACAGTTACAAGGTCTACCAAAGACATAATATTTACAGAACAACATCTCCTTGGAATAGGTACAAGTGTAACACTGACAAAGACACAGAAGCTACGTAAAGATTAACGGCCATTAAGGGGATAAAGAGAGATGTGTATACAGTGAATAATATCAAATCAAGTGTATAGAAAACGAAAAATGACATTAAACAGAGCATCAAAATCTGACACACTGATGAGAATAAACCAGGAATAAAGAACATGACAAAAACACAAGGTGAAGAGAAACATTTATAACACATACAGATGCCAAAAGTTAAAAGATTTGAAAAATACAATGTTCCTATAACTGTAGTATGCCTGCATGGTGTGATATGGAGAGATGATCTAGCTTTCTTTTTGTTAACATGGGGAAAAAAAAAAAACAAACACTAGAAGAAGCTTAGTATGTAAAGGACAAATATTCAAATAGAGAAAATACTGCAGTTTGAAACTTCTGTGACCAGAAGTGTTATTATTATTCTTTTAAAGATATTTTTGGAAGTCAAAGTTGTGCACCATGAAACAGCAGCCCAGCATGTGCTTCCCCTTCTGCATCACCTGTCTGAACTGCAGGCAGCAGAGCCAAAAGAAAACAGACTTCATGAAGCTTCATGGAAGGCAAAGAGCAGAACAAGACCTTTATGAACGTGGTTTCTATATTTCATTGCTAAGTGGCATTTCTCTAGTGAGTGCAGTATGTACTTTCTGACATTGTACGAGGGAAATTGTTTTCTTTTCCACCACATTTTCATAATTGTCTTTAATTCAGACATTTTTTGCATTGTATGCTTGTTCTTCCATGCCTGTGACTTATCACAGATCACAGAAGTTAGATAATAGGTTTTGTCTCTTCAGTTCACCTGATAGCTTCTTAAACAAGAAGATACATGAGGTCAAGAGTGATACTGAATAACGCCATACAGCTTTGAAATCTTGAATATGTTAGATTAAAAAGTAGTATTTCATGCCATCAAGCAGACAAAAGTTATCTTATTCAGTGACTACAAGGAGCCTATTTAGGACACAACTTTGTTTAACTGCTTTTTTTCTCAACAGGAAATCAAAAATCAGGGAAGAAAAAAATGCTGTTTATGAGAGTTTCTCAAACTTCAGTATATGCTTTATCAAATATCTGTGTTTTCAGGCATCGAGATATTAAGTTTGGCTATTTTAATAGTTGCAAAAATGATTTTATAATTCTTTTTAGGATCTTTGCACAGGTACACTTTAAGTCAACTACTCATCTCGTACATACTTTATTTTTTTAATGTTCTTTACAGAAGACAGGATCGAATTTTCAGCAAGAAAATCTTTCCTATCCATAAATCTTATTAGCTGAGAAAAACCGTATAATTTTGTTGACTGTAAAAACCATGAATTATATTTACCACAATTCTAGCTGTTTGTGCAGTCTTCAAATTTTTAGTGTATAGTTAATTTAATCAAAATTTGTTGCATAACGCAATAGAAAAGTGTATAGGTTGGTAGGCACTGAAGACCATTATGAATCCTGCTCTTTCAAAAAATGGAGACCCCAGCATTCAAGATCGAAAATATTATTTGTGATTCAGCTTTTTGCTGAAGTGCAAACAGTCTGCGAGCTAAAGACTATTCATAAATGAAGACTGCACTAGCAATGCCCTAAGTGTTCTTCATGTGTATGTTGTGCTCCCAACTAACTTTTTTCAGAGATAAGCTTAATTCTACAAAGATGGGTGAGATAAAGAAAAATAAGAAATACTGTTCAAGTATCTTCTGTTTCACAAGTTGCAATTACTCTGAGATTCTCCTATCACTGTCTGCAAGGAAGAAAAGGCATTTTTTCTGGAAAAAATGGGTTGCATGATCTATCTTGTCCAGACCTGTTGTCTTCCATTCAGATCAGAGAAATGCTATTATGTGGCCATATTTCTTTACTGCTGCAAGAAATGAATACTCTAGTAGACTGCACAATTATTAACTAGGAAAATTCAAAGGGTTACATTTTATTTGCTCAATAAAGAAAGAGTATGAGGCAACTCTAAGTGCAAAGTAAATAGTAACTACCATTATTACTGTGAAACAGTAAGAGTTTCCTCTAAATCAACATTTGTTTCAGAAAATATTTCTATAAGAAAAAAATAAGTACCTCAAATGGTAGGCTGCTGAAGACAGTGATGACATTATTCAACTTTATGCGGTACTGCAGCAAGCTTAAAATATTTACATGTAGTGGGAATTTTTTTTCTAAAAAAACCCCTACTATGTAGAATAGTAAGCGTGCATTAAATTAGTATCTAATGAGAGATCTCTGTTCTGTGATTGGTAGTGTTCGAATTTATATTTCAACACATGAAAAGATAATTTCATTTTTTGTTTATTCTGCAATACTAAGAACGTTGATAATAGCTTAGAAAAGACAACAAATGAGATGTGAGCAAAACTACTCCCAGCTGAGAGTTGCAAACTTTGCTCGTTTTCAGTAGAGCTCATTGGATTGCTAATTAACGCAAAGCAATGTGGAAAGAGTGCTCAGAGGCCACTTATTTTCCAAGGTGTTAGCTAAAACATTCCCAGGCCTTAGAATGACTAAAAAGCTGGATTCATTAGCTGTCCTAAGCACATAAAACAGGAAGGAGGCATAACTGAGGAGCCTGAAGTCAAAATCCAAATCCTCGAGTGACCGCCCATTTGTTATCTAAGACCAAAGTAATCAAATTCACTAGGTCACTGGTTAATACTCCCCAGGCATCTGAGTTTCTCTGTATTTTTTCCCTACTCTGAGCAGCCCCCTGCCTATCAATGGCCTTTATTAAAGAGTTACAAAGAGTACAATCTAGAAGACTCATTTTGTCACCTGCATTAGGATCAAAATCTTGTTGTTGCCAAAAGGTAGAAAACAATGAGTTTGTGGTCTAAGTAAAGTCTTAATACTGTAATGAAGATACAAATTATTACAAGTCCAGTTACAATAACATCCATATGACAAATTAATATAAGAAAGTCTCATTAATAATACTTGCAAAACTGTTGTACAAAAACTCTTGGGAACACTTACCCCTTTCTGCTGATGTTATGCCCACCTCCTGAAAACCCTCTGAGTGCAGGCTGTACTGAAGAAATCTTGAAGTACTGCTATACACTTCAAACTGAGGTTCACTCAGGGCTACAGTCACACCTCTGATTTCAACTAAGGTTTCGCTAAAAGTTAGGGCAACTTAAACTCCTATATAACTTTAACACTTTATACACAACACTGCTGCTGCAAAGTCAGTGAGTACTTCTGCAATCCTTCGTTTCGCTTTTCTAAAGGACAGAGTACAAGCAATAATATTTTCAATAGCAAATCACTCAAAGAGCATATTGCTGTGTTTTACTGTAATCCCCAGCATTGACATCGCTTTCTCTGAGTGGTCATACAGCTTTTCTATTATTTTAGAAGTGAACATTCCCTCACCAAGAGGATAGATTTCGTTGCTTATTTTCTGCCCCAATGGTAGTGTTCGCTGGGAGCTAAGAAATATGTTCAGATTCAATTATTCAATTATGTTCTAATTACACAGACATCAAAATACAAACAATATCTAAATATAATTTTTGCAAAACAATCATAATACAATCAGATTGTTCTCACTTGCACCAACTAAAAGCTAAAATCAGCTAAATCCGCAGCATTTTTGCTGTTTGTTTTCAAGGTCTTTTGAATTATAAAAAGGCAATGAATCCATTTCCTATAGGTACTACACTGATTAGATGGAGTTAAATATCATGGCTCACTCCTGAAAGTTGCAGAACTAGTTGACTTAATTCAGGAAGAATATGGAATTTATAAACCTTTGTGAACCCCAGGAATTCCACCTAAATTGAAGTTCGAAAAACATGCGAAACTGATTTTTCTTCTCAGTAAAGACAGGAATGAATCTAGCTTGCTAATGCAACATTATAAAGCTCTGACTCATTATACTAACAGAGAACACCTGATTTTATCCCTTACTGGCTGCCCAAGAGCCATATTATAGAAGTTTAAAGCTTGCAAAAGTCCCCGGGGTTAATTTTGGCTATGTACCTGCTCCTCTTACTTTAAACCGTATCTTGTGTAAAGTACAAGCCAAGGGAGAAGAAATACATGATGTGGTCTCTGAAGCATAACCTTAACTTACACAGAGAGGTCTATGCGAAGTCAAACAACTTTATAGATATATTTTGTTACCCGAAACAGCAGTGTTGCCCAACTCACAGCTTCCCAAACATAGTAAGAACAATTAAATGTCCTAGAAGGACTAAAATGTCATCACCATGGAAGGTACAAGTTTTCTGTCAGGTATGGTTTTCACATGTGTATAACTGTGTTTATAGGAAGTCTTCCCTAGTATGTATAGTTTTTTCCATTTTTTAAAAAGCTCCTGAAAATATACATTGTGATTAGACTGCTAGTTTTGGCAAAAGAATATAAATTCAGCATTAAAAATATTTTTAGACTCTCAATACTTTGCCAGCTGCACATAGATCTTACACAGTGTGATGGAATGATTAACTAACTTATCATCCCATATTATTTCATAGAGGTACTTGATTTATTAATAATAGGATTTGTTATCAGCACAGCACCAGATACTATGTTTAAATAAATCTATTCAAAACTACAAAGCAAATTCTTGGATCCTGAGCAGTCACGTAATCTCAATGTACATGAGCAGGATCAAGTGAGGGTTTGGGGAACGACATATTTTAATCTGTCATACACATGGAAATTATACTTTGAAGATATAGAAGATGTTTCCTCTTTCCCAGATTTGCCCTTTTTAGATTACTGAAAGAAGACACAAGCAAGCCTATGTAGTTGACAGAACCATTACTACTTTAAACAGAACTATCTTATGCCTATAATGGTAGAAGCAGGAAGGTCTGTTTATTCTAGGTAGAGAGTTGAAATCAGCTTCACAGGTGGTTTATATACAGAGCACCTGTATTTGTAGCTAAAACAGGGGATGTTTCTCAGCCATGGTCACACAAAAGGGAAATATTTCATAGTGACTTCAGAATAGATGATTGCCCATTGTGAAGATTAAATTGTTTCTAGTATACTGAATCACTGAACTGGTTAAAGCTATGAAGGTTGCCCTGGAACCAAAGTAAGCAGAAAGCCTATATTAAGGTCAACAATGTTCACGAGAGAAACATTATCATTTGACTCTACTAGCAACATCTAAAATTCCTGTTCTTGCTTTCCTTGTTGAAGCAGTAGGTGCCTGAACTGGAGGAGAGCAAATGTCACTCCAGTCTTCAAAAAGGGCAAGAAAGAGGATCCAGGTAACTATAGACCGGTCAGCCTCACCTCCATTCCTGGAAAGCTGATGGAACAACTTATCCTTGGTGCCATCTCAAGGCATATCAAGGATAAGAGGGTCATTAGGGGCAGTCAACATGGCTTCACCAAGGGGAAGTCATGCTCCACCAACCTCTTAGCCCTTTATGGGGACATAACCAGGTGGATAGGCGATGGCAAAGCAGTGGATGTGGTCTGCCTTGATTTCAGTAAAGCATTTGACACCGTCTTCCACAGCATCCTCACAGATAAACTGAGGAAGTGTGGACTAGACGATTGGGTAGTGAGGTGGACTATGAACTGACTGAAGGAAAGAAGCCAGAGAGTTGTGGTCTATGGGGCAGAGTCTAGTTGGAGGCCCATATCCAGTGGAGTCCCTCGAGGGTCGATACTTGGACCAGTACTATTCAATATATTCATTAATGACTTGGATGAGGGAATAAAGTGCACTGTCAGCAAGTTTGCTGATGACACAAAACTGGGAGGAGTGGCTGACACACCAGAAGGCTGTGCTGCCATCCAGCAAGACCTAGACAGGCTGAAGAGTTGGGCGGGGAAAAATTTAACGAAATATAACAAGGGGAAATGTAGAGTCTTGCATCTGGGCAGGAACAACCCCAGGTTCCAGCATAAGCTGGGGAACGACCTATTAGAGAGCAGCGTAGGGGAAAGGGACCTGAGGGTCCTGGTGGACAGCAGGATGACCATGAGCCAGCACTGTGCCCTTGTGGCCAAGAAGGCCAATGGCATCCTGGGGTGTATTAGAAAGGGGGTGGTTAGTAGGTCCAGAGAGGTTCTCCTTCCCCTCTACTCTGCCCTGGTGAGACCTCATCTGGAATATTGTGTCCAGTTCTGGGCCCCTCAGTTCAAGAAGGACAGGGAACTGCTGGAGAGAGTCCAGCGCAGGGCCACAAAGATGATGAAGGGAGTGGAGCATCTCCCTTATGAGGAAAGGCTGAGGGAGCTGGGTCTCTTTAGCTTGGAGAAGAGGAGACTGAGGGGTGACCTCATTAATGTTTATAAATATATAAAAGGTGAGTGTCACGAGGATGGAGCCAGGCTCTTCTCGGTGACAACCAGTGATAAGACAAGGGCCAATGGATACAAAGTGGAACACAGGAGGTTCCACTTAAATGTGAGAAGAAACTTCTTCACGGTGAGGGTGACAGAACACTGGAACAGGCTGCCCAGGGAGGTTGTGGATTCTCCTTCTCTGGAGACATTCAAAACCCGCCTGGACGCCTTCCTGTGTAACCTCACCTAAGTGTTCCTGCCCTGGCAGGGGGATTGGACTCTATGATCTTTCGAGGTCTCTTCCAATCCCTAACATTCTTTGATTCTGTGAACCATCCTTGTCATTAACCACGCCAGTCCTAGCAATTGCCATATGAGACCAACTTTGCGACCCAGAACTCTGGTCCAGCTCCTGTATTGACTGAGAGATATAGTCATAGGAATGAGAGATCCTGAAACCACAAAGCGCAAGATGTTTAAATGCTTTACAGTTTTTTTGGTTGGTTGGTTTGTCGTTTTTTTTAAGCAATTGATTCAGAATTCAGATTCATTTCTTTTTTAAAAATGATGTCATAAAGAGTTTGCTATATCCTGAATCCAAAAAGAGTGCCATCCAATTTAAGCACCTTAGACTTTAAAAGAGGTGATATTCAGAGTTACTGCTAGAAGACATGAGACTGAGTCAAAAGTCAGCACCATTCTAAAGTCACTTTGTCTAATTAAGACCTAGGAGGAAGTGTAAAATAAAAATGGGTAGAGCTGGGTAAGAGTAGATGCAAGTAACTGTGATTTTTAAAGAGTAAAGTGTAATAATAGTGACATTTTAGTTAAACAAAATCATCTGAGCTCTCTGTACTTGTTCAATTCTTCACAACATATTAATTTGTAAGCTCTCAGTATTCTGTCTTTGTCAGACTGAAGTTAGTATAGATGACTCATCCTCCACTAGGAATACTGTTTAGTATAAAACAGGCTGTCTTCGCTAGTGAGGTATAAAGGTATTTTCCTGTAATTTTTTAATGCACGATTAACTCAAACAATATTACCCAGCTTTCGCAATATGAAACCCACCTGAAATCCACACCCTGTACTAGCATGAGGTTCTGATAAGATGATTTCACCATACACATATAGCTCATTAATATTATAATTCAGCTTCAGTCTTTGCCTTGATTTGGCCATCATGTTCCTCTTATCTTTCTGTTATTTTTTACTTATTATTCTTTAAATATAACACATAAACCAATCCAAATTTCCAGTTCCCAATGTGAAAGGACAGTTCTGAGGACAAAGGAGAATTAGGTGAGTTATATGATTGCCACTTATTCCTCTTTCTAAATTAAAACCACTACAGCTGGATTTTGGATGGTTACGCACTCGGACTGCTACCAGGCTGAGCTCTAAACATTGCAACATGATGAACACCCTCAGCTCCCATCTCCCACCTCTTGTCCTGTAAAATGTAGAGATATCAATTCTGTTTAATAAAAACAACAACAAAAATGCTTGGAGAATTTTTTTTTTACATTTAGGAAGGAATAGGAGGAGCAAGTCCAATCCCAGACTAATTGGTATCACAAAGAAAAGCACTCCCACTGTATGGTGAACACCTAGGTTCAAGACCCTTAACTGCTTCAAGCAAAGCTCTTCTCACTCAGACTCTCACTTACAGTTAATGTATTAAATAGCTCAAATAGCTCAGGAGATGAGAGAGAGATGAACAGAAAGATGGGTACGTACAGAGATCTGATGAAAAGGCCCTTATTATTTTTTGACCAATTCCATTGCAAAGGCTCCTTATTTCAAGCACACTTTTGTTTAACAGTGCAAGTACCTCCAGCCTGCCTCTGACGTCCTGCTGCCAGGTGGGTGAAGAGGCATGATATGTGCTATCAAGCCCAAAGAGCTGTTTTTCTACGGTCATGTTAGACCGTAGTGGTATAATTTCTGGTGGTATTACTGATTTTAAGTCTTGTACATCTCCTGAGTGAGTCAGAGCAGGGCCCGAAAAGTCACTGTCACCATGGTACTACAAGCCTGGGTCCAGTTCCCACCTGTGCAGCCCATGGAGGGGACCATGAGAGGTGCGTGCAGGCTCTATGGCAGACACATGGGGTCATGCGGCTCCTTCTCATAACAACTCATATTATCTGTGAGAGGGGAAGCATTAGGGAATGAGTGCAGAAGGCCAAGATTCACCTGCAGCTACACTAGCAAGATTACAACATGAAAAATTACAAGTCATTACAGAGAGCAAAGAGGAGTGCAGCAGCTGGCCAGCCTTGACTGGTGACTGCACTAACAAGACAGCAGCACCAGAAATGGCAGAAATGGGAAACATTAGAAGCAGCAAAGTGAGATGTAGCTTCACAGAGTTGCTGACCCAAGGTAGTAATTGCCAGGGCAACCATGCCACAAATACTGAATAACGATGTAAAAATAGAGTAAACAGAGGATGAGGTGTTTATCTGGGAAGGAATGAGGATGTTAAAGGCCAATAACTTGGGAAAAGAGAAAGAGGACAAGGGAATTTAAGGGGTAGCAAACCATGTGATTTGACAGTCCAGGGATTGCCAGGCAGCCTGATGCCTAACTAGCACAGTGGAACAGGAAAATGAACCCCTTGTGACTGTAGATGCCTCTGAGGTATCTCCCAGGAGGGGGTGGAGGAAGTGTGTGTACTTTCCATAATGTCAGCAAGGGCACATCTGGTGGGGATGGACTGGACTCCCTAATCACCTTCACTATGAGTGATGATAGCTAGCAGTGCAGTGGAGAGATTTTCACATCCGCAAAAATATTATCAGTGAGATAAGGAAATAAAACACAAATATGAAGAAAAGGAAAGGTGGAAGTGTGGAAGACATGGGTTTTAAGACTTATGCACATCACTCCAAAGGTTATTGATCTAGTCATAATCCTCAGTAATAACCATAGAAATGTAAAGGAAGTGAGCTAAGCAAGTTTAAGTTAAAAAATAAATAGCAAAGATTGATTCTTAACAGAATTTCAATATTTCTCACTCTTCTCCATCAGCTCTGAAATCCCAGGGAGATTCAAAAATCTCTACATAAGATTAGTATAGAATTGTATAATCCATCATCCTATGTCCATAATTGTCACCAAAAATCCTTTAACTTTTCAAATGTCATGCTAAGTCCTGGAATGACAATCTTTCCTGAAAAATCAGTGGCATAACACAGCCCATTTCTAAGCTAAAATGTAGTTTACTCTCCTTTCTGTTGCCTATGTATTATTTTTTGTCTGGACAGACTCTAAGTGTAGTCCATGTTAATGGCTAAGTAACAAAGAAAAAAGCATATTTATTACTTTCTTATTTACAGTGTGATATAGAGCAAAAATATAAGGAGAATATATAAAGAGAGGTATAAGGACAAGGCAACAAAGAAAAAAAGTCTGCTGCTCAGAGACATCTAGAAAGTGGACAATATTCTATGAAATAAAGAAACATATATTAATTTTATTTATTAAAATCCTAATGACAGGCTAGATGGAAGTTTGAGTACTTTACGCACATCCTAGGATGTCAAAAATCAGTTACTTAACTTTCTGTACAAACAGGATATATTTTCATGATGCTTTAGGGAAGCAGTTCTAGCCCTGAAGACTAGAATCATAGAATCACAGAACCATATAACAGTTTGGGTTGGAAGGCACCTTCAAAGGTCATCTAGTCCAACCCCCCTGCAATGAGCAGGGACATCTTCAACTACATCAGGTTGCTCAGAGGCCCATCCAGCCTCAACTTGAATGTCTCCAGGGACGGGGCATCTACCACCTCTCTGGGCAATCTTTTCCAGTGTTTTACCACCCTCATTGTAAAAAATTTCTTCCTCATGTCTATCCTGAATCTCTCCTCCTTTAGTTTAAAACCATTACCCCTACTTTCCTGCAATGCAATACAACCATCCTAGAACAGTAGCTAATTAAAACCTATGTGTGAAAGGCAACATAGAAATTTCCAAAGACAATTGTCAAAGAAGTAGTCATTCATAATGTAAGTTTATGTTATTACATAACGCATTACATATGACTCAGTTTAAAAAACCATGATAAACAATGCTTCAAGAAAAATAACCTACCCAGAAAGGAAAACCAAAACCGGGAGGTAATATGATAAAAGATCTGGTAGAGCTTTTGTGAGGGAACCATGGAAATGTCTGGCTGAAGGAAAAGATAAGAATCAGGGAAGGAGCTGGAAGACAGAATAAGGCTGTCTGGTAAGACAAGGTTAAATGCACTGGCAACAATGAGTAAAGCAAAAGACAAAAGTTAAATTAAATGGCCATGAGTTAATGAAATGGCAGTAATTAATTAAAAACAGGACAAAACCCAAAAGGCAGCAGTGGAAAATTTAATCAAATGGTAACAGTGTGGTGAAAAGTGGCAGAATTAATTAATGGCAGCACAACTCAGACAAATAGTCAAATTGTTGGAAAAGATTAAAAACTGGTAATGTTTATCAGCAGCAGATGACACGTAGACTGTGTGGACAATCCAGAAGGTGGCTGTTGTACAAATGATGCAATATCCTTTTGTAGAAGGCTAAGAGGGGTCCCCCCTGGAACCCAGCACAGCTTGGAGGGGCCAGAGATGGCTACATCTCCTTGCCTGCCTGGGCTGTGCAAGAGATGCAGCACAAACATAGCTTTGCTGTGGGGACTTGGTGCCTGTTCCCCCAAGGGACAGGAGAGGTGAGATGGTGAACTCACTCTCCTGGGCACTGTTTTAGAAGAGATTGTAGCAAGACCTGTCTCAGCCTGCCTCATGTTAGTCAGACTATGCTTATTTATACAGCACTTAATTGCTAACAGGAAAAGGACCGTGAATCTTCATGGGATATACAGCAGCCAAGGTGGTATTTGCTTTCAGGAGACTGTATTGATGTGTACCACACACTAGCTGCACAAACCCCTGTAATAATACGCAAATAGTAATTAAAGGTAGGTTGAATTAACTATTTATTTATTCATTCGTTCCTTCTGTTGCCTACACAGCACTAAACATCACCTCAGAGTGGTCCCTTCCATATTTTGGTTGTAGCTGACTCTGTTCATAAAATATCTAGACAACTCTTTAGGGAAGGAAAATTAGCACCAAATAGCATTTCTAATTTGGAAACAAGTTCTTTGAAAAACAGTCACATATTCCTTATTTTTCCCTTATTTTTCAATCTAGTTACTAATGTGCAGCCTTCCCATCTGTTCTGTGAGAACCTAATTTCTATAAGAGCAATTGGTAACAAATTTCGAAAGCCTTTTGAAAGGCTCAGTAAAGCTACTGTATCATTCCTATCAGCATGCTTTTGACTACAGTAAAACATTAAGAGACTTGCAAGCAGTTACTTACTCTACAAAAAGCACATTTGTTTTTCCCAGCCTGTTGAATTATTTATTTTTCCATTTATTGTTTTTTATAGTTTCCACCAACTTGCTTGAAACCATGACACTTGCAAAAGCAAAGGCAAGAGAGCTACAGTACAGTAATACTGGGTTGCAGTGAAGCAGAGTATTATTACTTATGTTCTCCAACTTTTGTACCAGAAAGTGAGACAAAGCATAGGATGATTTTTTTGAATAAGAAAGCTACAAGTAATGCGTTGGCAAAATGAATTAACTGTCATCCTCTGTGACTAAATATGGGCTTCCTACACACCAAGAAGTGCAGAAAGCCAAGGATGCAGAAATGAACATGGGAAAAAGAGATCTGGATTTTCTGCCTAGCGAGGTCTCATGATGAATGACTTGTTTGACTACTAATGAAAATTAGCAACTCCTTCTATGGAGAAACAAACCGACCAAAACCAGAAATAAAAATAGATACAGTGTACAGCTAAACATAAAACCTGGCATCTCTAGCAAAATGAACCACCAAGACCAATATTTCCATTACAGATTGTGCCCTTCAGTACTATCTATTCAAGGATGTGAACCTTGTCTATAAAACCATCAGTCAATCAGTATTTTGATACATACACTGCAGTGACCTTGTATATAGTGAAGAAGCACATACTCATCTACCACAAAGAAGCTTCATAAAATCTGGTCTAATTATAATGAACATCAGTGCAAACTATCCTCATTCAAGGTGACACATTTGAACAATGAGAGGAGACTGGAGTGGACAAGGGTCGGGGTCTGATCAGCCTCAGAACAGCTGGTAAAGACACACTTGTTAACTCTACACCAGAAAAGCTTTAAAAAACAATACCAAAGCTTAACAGGTCATAAGGACAGCAAAGATGAAACAGTTCAGAAGGGTCGTGATAATCACTTGTCTTATTTACCTTTGCCAGTATTCAGGATATTACTGAACCGCTGCTGCATTAACAAGAATCTTTACATTAAATCTTGTTCTGACATTAAAAGATGACAGACAGTGCTTTAAAGTTACAATTTCTTACAGATAATTATATTTGTATGACAGCACAGCTTGAGCTCCTCAGCCTTTAAATTAAAAAAAAAAAAAAAAGCCTTACAGTGCTACAGTGTAGACTGTCATAAAATTAAAGAAAGCAAAAATTATTAGCTGCACATAATTATGACTAGCATATTCTAGAGATACCACAAAGACAACAAAGTAGGTATTTATTTTTCTAAAATGTCTGTAACTTTAAAAATGAAGTAATGAAATATAAGAGATTAGGATATAAAACAGCACTCTTTTTTAACTTGAGAAATTTCAGCTGTATTTTTTAGTTCAAAAACAGATGTCAAAGGTGTTCTTAAGCATTTGTTTACATGCAAGTAAAACAGTGCCATTTTGTTTAAATAAAATATCTGTAAAAATATCTGTATAATTAAAGTATCTATGATTTACTTAAAAACAACATGTATCTGTAGCAATACTAATTACTGTGAACTGAACAAGAAGGAAAAGCCCTTAGACATTCCTGACAACTGTGTTCAAACTATTATGCTAATAAAAATAAGACCTATGCTTACAAGATGTGATTACATCTCTTCTATTTTTTTGCCAAAGAAAATGAACTTGAAGCTAATTTTTCAACATTCAGAAGCTTCAAGTGAAAGAGGATGACTTGGTCACCTGGGTGCAGGTGCTCCAGTGGAGAAAACTGCCAGAGCTACCCAAACACATGAGAACAATTTGAACAGCTGAGGACACATCCCTCAGAGGTAAATACCAGAAGACCTAGCTTTCCCATGACATTTCACCCTATTTGCATTAAGGCAACACTTCAGAGCTTAGTGATGCTTCTTTTCAAAATAACTGCTGTATGCAATGAACACATGGAAATGGAAAAAAATCTACCGCCAGACAGAGATTTAAGATCCACTACCTCTAGTAGAAACTGGGACTGAAAATAAGCTGTTCTGAGTAAACTTAACCCTTCCATATCATTCAGAACCCTTCTTCTGTTTTCTGCAGTGTTCACTATTGTTTTGTGTAAATTTAGTTTGAATGGTAGATTGCATCTGAACCTCTGTGTATTCTTTATCCAGAGTGCCTGCTAGAGGCATGGACACGAGGGCAAAGTTGAAAGTACATTCCTGGTGAATTTTGAGGGTTCAAGGGAAACGGTAAGTGTGAAAGGAGATGGAAAGACATTAACCTTAGCCAAGACCCACTATTTAAGTAAAACATGTGAGGTAAAAGGATCAGAAATGATCATAAGAACCACTCCACCTGCAGGTTTAAGGGCAGCAGACAGTAAAGCAGTGACAGAGAGTTAAGCTTAGTCCATGAAAGTCACAAGAAAAAATTCCACAACACAAGGCTGAAGAAGACAAAATGGGTGGGTGTGTAACATTTACTGTATTTTTTCAGTCTAAATTCACTGTTTTAGTGTGGTAACAAAGTGTCACCTTATCTATACACATTTACTATAAAATTATTTGTATACGCTGCTGTTTATAAGAATAATGTAAAGTGTTCAAGAGCTCCACAAAAAGACTATTTTAGTTCTGCTTGCTTTATAGTACTCCAAGTAATAAAAATATTATTGTGTCTATAATCCTACATGCGATAGCAGCAGGGTGATCTTTTTTTTAAAAAAATATATCTATATTCAGGAGTCTTTCACGTCACATATGCCTCTAACAATAAACTACTAAATGCTTTTCTCAAGCTCAAAGCCTGATTGGTTCTAGGAAAAAATAATGAGATGTACCAGCTCATGTTCCTGAAGGTCAAAACTAGATTTTCTGCAGGCATTCTCTTTGTTTTGAAGTCTAATACGCTAACTACACTGAGGAGAAAATAAAGTCAGTAACGTACCTGTGTAACAGAATCATAGAAACAGTAATGGTCACTAGGTCGTAGCCTTCTAGCAGCATAGTGGCTTCCAGCTCCTCCTGTTTGTTGTCCATGCTGCATGCACTGCTGCAGAGGCACAGCTGGGCTGTTGGTTGCATCACCTTCTTAGAGGAACATCCCTTAATTTCTTTGAAGTGTTTCACTGGTGTTTTCCAGTTGGCCTCTATTACCTCAGGAGCCCCTGACTCCATGAGACTTCAGTTGTGTGCCGGTGAAGACAACACCTCTCAGGGACACTGGCTGAAGGTCCTCGCTGGTGCCCCACCCCTCTATTCTTGGCATCTCATCCCACAGCTTGTCACAGGTGAGACTGATATCATCCCCTCCCTCATCATGTCTAGTTTAAAGGTCTGTAGATGAGCCCTGCCAGTTCATGTGCAAAGACCCTCTTACCCCTTTGAGAAAGATGAAGGGTCTCTGAACTGTTAATTAGTGCCTATAATTTGTAGTATTCATTTTTTATTATAGTAAAGTCTTTTTAGACATGGGTTTAATTAGTCTTGATCATTTCAGCTTTTTTGGGGTGGGGAGGCATTATGTTTTGTCCTATTTTTCCCTTTGACACATCACCTTCCAAATGCATTATTTTGTTGTTTCTCATACAAACTCATGAAGAGAATAATATAGTAAAATCTGTTTTCAGGATGATGATGGCATGTAAACTCCAGTCTTGAACATTCAAACTTGCCATATAGTACACTCAAAAGCCTGAGATTGTAATGCAGGGATTTTCATCTTGTCATTAACTACAACAACTTGGTTCCATTTATACTAATGTGAGCTGGACATAGCACTTAAATGATTATTTTCACTTTCTTGCCTGTGAAATTGAGAGGATACCCCCATATTTTACATGCTTGCTTGGAGAATGGAATAATAAACACTTATCAGCACATTTGAAATGCTAAGATTAACAATACAATTTTCCTATACATTATTGTTCATAAGTAAGAGGAGTAGTCCAGAGTGTAATAGGAACACATAATAAAAACCTCTTTTTTTTCCTTCATTTTGACTCTTCTAAAATTCTTGGGAAAATAAAAAAATGCAAAAAGATTATGTATATTGAAATAAAATGGTTTGTGTCAGTTAATAATTACATTATCTACATAAGCTGGAATCCTTATTACATTTGGACTTTAGAAGAATGATATACCGTACTTAACTCAATACTATTTTTCCATTAATGCATGTGACTATTTATCTCTTTCTGCCTTCAGAACAAATCTAAATCCTCTCAAGTACAAATCATCAAAAAACAAACACAAAGAGAGTATGCCTAGGAAAGATTGCTGAAAGTTTCTAGTATGACTAGGTACAAAGAAATATGAAATTTTTAGGATGTGTGAATCCTAGTTTGTTACAGAAAAATTATATGGGGGCAGTAGATACAGGGTACTTTGGTCAGGGAAACCTCCATGTTTAATTCTATTACTTGGCAGCCTGTGGCTGATGTAGCCACAAGTCTCTCCACTGTTGTTCTGATGCAGATAAATAACTTGTCATTGCTGCAGAGTCATGTATCCTTAACACTAGAGTTTGTCTTTTTCAGTTCAATGAATATTTATTTATACTTAATACATGAGTAGAATCATAGGAGAGAAAAATACACGGACATGCCTAATGAGAATATACCCGAGTGTGCAAGGTTGGCCCAAGTACTACTGTACATGCCTACATCCTTTTTCCATCATACTAGAGAAGCATGCAGCTAACAGAATCATAGGATTGTATAATAGTTTGGGTCAGAAGAGACCTTCAAAGGTCATCTAGTCCAACCCCCCTGCAAGGAGCAGGGACATCTTCAACTAGATCAGGTTTCTCAGAGCCCCATCCAGCCCAACCTTAAATGTTTCCAGGGATGAGGTATCCACCACTTCTCTGGGAAACCCGTTCCAGTGTTTCACCACTCTCATTGTAAAAAATTTCTTCTTCATGTCTAACCTGAATCTCCCCTCCTTGAGTTTAAAACCATCACCTCTTGTCCTATCGCAACAAGCCCTGCAAAAAAGACTGTCACCATCTTTATTACAAACCACTTTAAGTACAGAAGCAGCCCACAGCCTCAGTTGCCTTTGCAGCAGTTTCTGACCCCCTTTTCTAGCCCTTTTGGGATCAACTTTTGGGATTTTCAGAGAACTCTGTGACTCTAAGGATGGATACAGTCCTGGAAAATGTACTCTGTCTGACCCTGCTCTGAGTAGGTGGTTGGACCAAGCGGCCTTCAGAGGTACCTTCCCCCCTCAGCCACTCCGTGATTGTAAGAGACTCACAGAGTTTCCACTGCATCAAAATTTGGTCTGGTCTAGTAACCACGAAACTCCTGTTACCATCAATCATAGTGATTACTTGTGTGTTTCTCTTCAGTCATGAAAATATGAAATTATTAAATTCATTATGAACTAATGAGAAAGCTATATGACAGCCAGTGTTGTTTTGTTTTGGTTTGTTTCTTTTGTTTTCATAGAATGATACCAATCTTCTTTATTGTATGAGGTGTGGGATAAGGGTTTTTGAAAGTTCAAGGCCTGCTGAGCTAGTGTTGGGCTTGAGGTATGTTCTGGAGTGAATGACCTGTTAATTTTGCCCAGGTTTCCTCTGGGAGGTAGGTAATTTCTTCCAGAAATAAGCCCTGTAGTGAGCAAGTGTGAATGAACCACAGATGATGTAGGGAACAAGAATCTTGACAGTAATGTGGAGTGAGGCAAATTGACAGTATGGACACATGCTATCACAGGAAGGAGATTGCTGAAATGGGTGTAACAGAAACAGCTAAGCCATTTTCAGTTCCCATGGTCCAAAAAGGCTTACATATGCCACTGTGACTGCAGGCAGTTCAAGCTACCATGGAGAAGATTTGAGGAATGAAGCTCTATTAATCACTTGTAGAATAACTAAATTGCTGTAATAGACCAGTGGCTACTCCTTTGAGACTGACAGATTAGAAACAAAGCACAACAATCTAAACCCACACCAGGAAGGAAGCACCCTTGCTGCATGAGGTATTCTGCCATGGTTAACACCAAGGTACTTTTCACACAGTGAGCCGTAGTATATAGATTTCTTTGCAAAAGTAAACAGTGTGATCAGTTCGAGGCACAGAAGCAGAACAGATCGTAGTTCGGCTTGTGTCTTTGGAGGAAACTGCTTACCTAAGATGTCAAGTAGGCAAACAGTTCAAGCCACTGAAGCCAAGAAGCAATGTGTAAAAACAACAAAGGTGTTGTTACTACCATTTTAACAGTCATTAATCAAAATCTTACACCGTTTCAATGCAGCCACTTTCTATATTACATAGATAACTCCATTATCACATGTTGAAAACTCTAATCATGTTGGGGTTTTTTTATGTTAATCGGGTAACACAAATCACAATGTAACTCTTTTTAGGAGTTAACCTACTCTACTCTTAGTGTAGCACATTCAGTAACTCTTTCATTCACCAAAGTCTATGATTCAACACTGTTTGGCCTGTGAATTCCTACGTTGTGTTATTTCACATCTCTTCAGAAGCATGCCCTCACCCACATTGTCACACAGAAAATGCACCGATTCTTCATCCCTCCTCTCATCTGCCTTACTTGATAGTTCATGGGTTTGCTACAGAAAATACTCATCCTTTCGTTTCTCCTTATTCTTATTCTTATTTTTAGGGGTTTTTTTCCCCTGAAACTAATAATCTTCTTCCATTTAATCCATTTAATTCTGTTTTAACCTTCACTATCTATCATTAACCCAGCTACACAGATTGCTTTATGTCTTTCTAGATCATCTCCCTTATTATTTTTATCCATTTTTTTGCCTTTTTTCCCCCCCAAATATTTGTCTTATTTTCCCAGCACTTTCTAGTTTACATCCAGATTATATTTTTTTATGTTTTCTATGAAAAAATAAAAGCTGTTTTAACTCTGAGTTTGCTATTTTGGTTGAAACTTTCTTTTTAGCCTATTGTAATGAATTTCATTCTTTTCTACTTGGAGTCTGATTTCCTGCCATGGTATGATCCTGTTTATCCAAGACCAATGGGCAGTTAAGTATCACAATATCTAATGTGGGTGTTGCAAAGAAAAAAACTATTGAGTATGTTAAGTGCTGAAATTCAATGTGTTTCATAAACTCATCCAGTGAAAACTGGCACAATCTAGGGTTTTAAATCTACTTTAATAACGCAGAATGGATTTATATTAGCAGCTCAGATTACTGGTAAGCAAAATACTGACAGTTTTCTTTCAAGAAAACAGACATGCAAAGGTACAGACCTTAGTAATTAAGTCTTTGTTATCATTTCTATAATAAACCCAGATTCTAGGCAACATATTCTACTTGCCTAAAAATAGATCAAGAAATTTGCACAATTTATATTACTTTTAATACACAATTAATCTCTGCTTGAGCTCAAGTGGAAATCTTAGTATATTTTTGTAATTTTCAAAGAAAAATTACTTTTGGTATAGAATATAGAAAATCAAAGATCCATATTATCAAAATGAACACTTAAAATTAGCAATAAAATGTTTTTCATAGTCATATAAATTGACTAGTCATAAAATATGTACATAACTTCATACACTTTACGTTCAGTAAATAATTTTGCCAATCAAAATTAAAATACATTTCAGAAGTAGTACTAACACAAAATAGAAAATTCGTATTAATATTTATCATTACTGATGGAAATCAATAAGACCAGTTGATAGATGATGGGAAAATCCGAACTCAAGTTCAAACAGAACTCGCAAAACTTGCCCCTGAAAGGGAATAAAATTGAAATGGCCTATTTTAATTCTTCCATGAACTCAGCCAGATTCATACACATAGAAGAGTGCTAGCTTACTCTTGGAGACTATTTACTGCAGAGGAGCCTTGGGTGATCACTTACTGCTCTCTATCACTAACAGGAACTATAACTGATTATCTGTGTTCTATTAAAACATCTGTTTTTATATTTAATTTATAATAGAGTTGTGTTGCTGTCTGGCTTCCCCTGGCAGGTATTAAGAGCAGTTCCTGAAGTTTAGGTGGCAAAATATAATCTACAGTCATTGAAAATATAGTGAACACTTTAGGAAGAACTTCAAGTTTATAACAGGATGTGTCTGTCTCAGATATAGTAAAGTCACCACAGAAATCAATCTCAATTGAGGCCATGCTACTCTGCTCACTGTATTTCTGAATATTTTTGCTCATTTCTATGCATGTTAATTTACCCAAGCCCTCCACAGCAGACTGTGAGTGATTAAGAGGACAGCACTGAGAGAATGATACAAGTCTCAGGACTCTTGTTAATATTTTGTCAAATATATCATCATCATTATCTTTACCATTTTTTCTTATATTTTTGACACTATGTGTGCAGTTCATTACTTCTTCTGTTTGTATCACACTTGTTATTCAGCCTTTGATATTTTTGCCATATGAAATTAGATAACCGTCATACTGTTTCAGACTTGTCCAGGTTTGCCTTACAAAATTCTTGTATCATGGTTGCATTAACAATATAATTATGTAATGTGTCAACATGTTGGCCCTTATGCATTATTCATAATTCGTCAAGATTTGATCCATCATAATGGCCTAGTGGGAGTTTTCAAACCACCTCATTTGATCAGCTTAATAAATTTGCTGCTGTAGATTAATGTTGCTATGTTAGTGAAAGGCAGTCAATTGAAAAGTATACTGAGTCTCGCTCAAAATTCTCTGTTATTATAAATTTGCATATGAACTGATGTATATGCATGTATATGTGTATTAATATCTGCATATCCACAGCAGGAATCAAACAGACTTTTGAAAATTTAGCAGTACTGATTTGGGAAAAAAAAAAGAAACTTCTGAGTATCTCCTAATTTCACACCAATCTCCCTTTGTCTAGCATATCAGCCTATTCTGGCATATTCTGACTATTACTTGTGTGTAATGCTCATGTTCCACCATACAGTACACATATATCATTGACAAAGCTGGTGTAGGAAAGATGAAGATTCAACGCTGCATGCGTACAGGGAGCAGCATACTGACACTGGTATATTGCTTATCTTAACAAAAAAGGTTTAAAAGACAATCGCTTAAAATATTTCTGTGATAATTTGGTAACATCAATATGCACTTACCAGTTGTATGAGTTCTCTTTATATAATCTGAAACTATAAAGTCCTCTTTAAGAGAAGAATCTGAGATATCCTTCTTGATGTTTTTTTTCTTTCTAATCTTCGGCACTTTAGCTCTTGTCCTCCTTGTAGGGTTAGTATTTTGTACAGACCTCCATCCTTTGTTTGCAGTATTTGATGTGACATTTAAAACTTACAAAAGAGCACCTGGTGTGTGTCTGAACATGATAGCTATCTTGTGTACAAATTGTTCTAGACAGACACCTGATGGTGCTGGCAATATGCAGCAAAGAAAGATAACCAGCAAATGTCTCCAGTGAACTAGAAGGACATAATTCTAAGCTCTGTGAACAATGCAAGGTCCTTATCATTATGTAAACACAAATGAAGAGTAAGAGCAATTACCTAGTGTGAGGCAAGTAAAACTAATTAAATCATTTTTTTACAGAAGAGCCAGAGAAAATTTCTTCTTTGTAGTCAAGTGAAGAACTCAAAATTCTGGGGTCATTGTTTGAATGTCTGTGTGCATAATATGAGAAGAGGAGGGCTTTCATGGTGTTTTCAGTGTTTATGTTACTTTTGAAAAACATGCAGTACACCTCATGGTAGACTTTTGGTGACTTGAAGGACTAGGTGATCCTTGGCTAGAATACTTTACAATCAGTTATTGTCCATTTTGATCTAAAGATCCTATCAAGAGATCTCTTAAGAACCTGATCTATGCAAATAAATGTGAGGAAAAAAGGGAAGAAAATAGCTCAGTTAAGTCCTCTTGAACCATGTTTGAAATGGAACTAAGGATACGCTCTGCAAATGTACTGTAGATAAGCACTCAAACCAGAAGGTACCTATTAATGAAGAAAAGTAGTAATTGTGTCTGATCTTCGTGCAAGAGTTGTGCTTGCCCTTGATCTCCCTTTTAAGCCACTGCATCAGTTTTCACTAATTATTCCACCAGTTGCTACTGCTCATTAACAACTCTTCTGGCTGTAGGTATAACAATGAAGGCATTACACCAAACTGTAAGCTGATTTTTTTATTACATAAATGTGCATGGGGGGGAAATAGCAAGTGCTTAGCACAGTCTTGTAACAGAACCAAGCTAAGGTCATGTTACTTCCTCTCCTTTTAAAATGTGCAATGGAAGCATTTGAATTACAGTTCGCTAAATGACCTTAATTCTACAGTTTTCCAGCTTTAAAGTGCTTGATCTCCCTACTTAGTCCATAAAATATATGTATACATGTATATACACATGCACTTATGCATGTATCCTTGTAAGAATTCACATCAGAATGTTTCATAAGATATTCAAACATACCAATTGGCCCATAATCATTCCCTTCTCTTTGCATCTGAAATAATTAGAGATTTCATGTTCTGATCACTGTGACATGCTAATTATTTTTTTAAAAGAACAGTTGTAACCAACAGAGTTAATTATATGATACACTCTGGTTTTATAAAATTAGAGTAAGTTGTTGAATAAACCTATATATTTAATACCATATTCCTCTCAAAATCCAAGGAATCAGAGAAAATAGAATATTCAGGTGAGAAGAAAATGACAGGAGAGTAGAAGTGTAACTAGATACTTGCAAAGAGCATTACAGCTTTACTGCATGGCCCCATATATCAATCTCAAACAAAATTTGTTTCATGCATTCTGGATTAACAATTCCTTTTTTGTTTGTTGTTGGTTTTTGTTGCTGTTTGTTTGCTTGTTTTAATGTAAACTTTTTATAGCTTTGCCTAATCACTTCTACTAGTAATTAACAGTCTTCACCATGTTGCTTCTAAAATGAGATTTTAAACTCTTTGGGGAAATATCACAAACTTGATTTTTTCTGTGTAAAGCATCTGGCAATCTTCTGTCCACTATAAGTTAGTGGATAAAACACAGTTATCTAGGTGTCTTTGTTCTACAGAACAGACACTTGTTAATTCATCGCATATTGAAAGAAATCAATTTCAAAATTCAGCATCAACCCCTTGAAAAAACCTATTTCTTACAGGTTTCTAGTAGCTGAATGCAATTTACTCTAAATGTTCTTTAAAAAAAAAGTTTTAGAAAGCCTCAGGATATTTCAGTGCCATTGACTCCTAATGAATACGAGCACAGTAACTGATACCACTATATTTTCACACTACCTGGCACAACTGGTGGAAAGCCAAGGCATTAAATGGCTTATTCAAGAGTCCTAGGTGCCCATGCAGGTCTAAGTAAAGCTTAATGAATTATCTCCTTATTTCTTCCTTCCTTTCCATAATTTTCTTCTTATTTCAGCCTTCTCAGGCTCTTGCTAACCCCCAATGTTTGATAGATTCTGAAATGTCTAAAAATATATTCCATTTCCAAATTTCATCTTTTGCATCAAAGCTTTATTCTGTGTAATTTCTCCTTTCTTGTACTAAGGAATACTTTTCCTAATCAGAATTACTATCTTAAAACTAATGTTTAGTTTGTATTACGAACTCTTTGAATTAGAGGGAAACTCAGTCTTTTACGTGTTATGGTGACTTGCAGTAGCAGTAGTGCAATATCCACTGACAGTGTAGGACATAAGAGACAGAAGGCATGTAGGCAAAAGCAGCATGATGCCCTGCAGTCACTGAGAGTTCATTTCTGCCAGCCGAGCTATCACAGCACAGAACTAATCCTTCTGCAAAGGAAAAATAAGGAACTACTGTCCGTCCATACAGCCATACACACACACCAGATATCTTAATGGCACGCTACAAACATCAGTATCTGAGGAACATGTTTAGTAAAGTAATAAGAATTAATAACTGGAAGTAATATTTCATGTATTTATTTAGTTTAACAACACTCCTGAATTTTCCAAAATCACATGTCACTACAGCAGTCAAGTGAGAGATTTTCAAAATGGTACCTAAATCAGCACTTCAAATTTAGAAAGTATATATTTTAATTTAAATGGGAAGAAAAAAAAAACCCTCACTGTGTTCTATTTCCTACTTGCATGAATGTGCAGTAAAGCATAAGGAATAAATATTAGTTAACTGTTTTCTATTTTTGTGGCATTATATATCCAAGATATTCAAAGTATTATCATTAATAGTTTCATAGCAAAACAGAAGCGTGCAATGATTAAAAACAAGTACACAAACAAAACCTTGCGTATCTCATCTAGCATATTTATAACTTTCCTAGTTTTTAAACAGCAGTCAATGCGACAATTAAAGAATAGAATTTTTTATAAAGACATAATATTTAATATTAGCCTAAAAAACTTCTTCATGTTCCAATTAGACCAATAATAAATCTTTCCTATAAATCCTACATAATTATTTTGATATATACTCACAAAAAATGAAAACATTAATCTCAGGCAACATTTTGGACAACAAAAATACATGAAGTTCATTTTATATAAGTATGTGAATAGTATAATATACAGCACTGGTATTTACTTATTAACCATTGTCTTTACCCATTGCTTGCATTACAGAAATTTGTTTATATGCATATAATGACTGTGAGCATACAGTAAAAAAAAATGTAAATAATCAGTGCCTCTCACTGCTCCAGTATTAAAAAAATCCCACAACCCACTCCCGCTTAAGTATCTTTTAATGGGGAAATTCATACTGCAGCTTTTTTTCTAAAGAACAAGCATTTAAATAGTGTGCAAGATGAAATGAGCCTAAAACCTTTATTTCCCAATAGGAAGGAAAGCCTCCATAACAGATCTTCTCTCCAGTAGCTCCATATGTCCTTTGAGCTGGGAAGCCCAGCACTGGACCCAGGACTTCAGAGGTCTCCCACCAGTTCTGGACAGAGGGGAAGGGTCACTTCCCTCAGTCTGCTGGCAACACTTCTCCTAATGCAGCCCAGAGTACTCTTTATATCAGATAATGTTGACTATTATCTAGAAAATATAGTGAACAACAACTAGATAGCATCATGCATTTATAAATAAAGGTTGTCACATGGAGAAAAAAAAAAAACACACCACCACCAACAAAAAACTTAATACACTTCTTACACAAAACCTTTTTTATGCCCTTTTCTATTTAGACATTATATTGATGGCTGTGATGAGTTTGACACTGCAGCTCAGTGAAATAAGGCATTTTTGAAGTAGAGGACAAACATAGTTTCTTATGAATGTGAGAAAATCCCTTAAGAAGCTAGGAAATTCTAAAAGATTTAAGAAACTGATCTAAATCTTACATCAGCATATTGGTCTACTCCCACAGAAACACTGATTTGCAAGGAAGATATTAACACATCACAGTAATTGTTTGTATTACAAAAAACAAGTCCTGGTTACCTGAGCATCAGTTACAAAAAAGTAGCCTTCTATTTTCTGCTTCTCTCATCAATTATTGTGCTGGTCTTTTAAATTTAGTTTCCATACACATTCAAATATAGATACAGTGCTAAGACTACTGTTGGGACAGACTCAAAATGTGGGTTTATCTACGAGTCACAGAAGTCACTAAAGCTCTGGTTTAGTGACTTGCCTTTGTCGCCTGTGATCCTTTTCACTCCTGTGGCTTGGCTTCCCAGTTATTATTGCACATGTTTTGCCCAGAGACTATAGAAATTAAGAGTAGATTCTATGTCATAAACTGGTCAACTGGGGAGAACGTTGAGCAAGTGCCAAACAAAGAACTGATGGCAATTAAGTACAGCAGAGTCATATCAATGTGGAGCTAATTATCTCTGCTGGGACACCCAGCTAATCAGCATAACTGTCAGGCCATGCTACTGTGGTTGTACAGCTTTTGCAAATTAAGCTATTGTGCCTGTCCAGAACCACACTTGCTTGGACCTCTGTGGGAAGACCACAGAGCATCATGCTGAGCTGCAAAGTCATGACTTGGGGTTCCTTAATGGTTCAGAAGTGCTATGAGGAAATGAGAGGAAGATGCTTTACTGCCACAGTGGATTATTACAATTTATTTTTGAACATAAGAAGGTGTTTTTCACAGCATATTCTTACAGCCTCACTCAACTTAGATTATATCTTTATTAACGATAGGTCTGGGCTTCTCTTTCTGATGCAGCATGACCTGACTGAGTACTTAAGCTTTAGAAATCAGATTTTCCATACTTTTTAAAAAGAAAATTACTTTCAATTCCGCTTATTCATATATCTGAGCTTAAAAATACTAGGCTGAAATTTCACTATAACAATTTTCTTGAAATTAGGAAAAAAACGCTTTACTGATTTCAGCTTTATTAGTCTGTGTTAAGGGTTCGATTTTATGAAGCCAAATAAAAGGTTCAGCAGTGGTAGCCGGAATGAGAGCAGATCCTCTGTGCCCTTCAGACCTCCGAGATTAATGTTTTGACAAAAAATTCAGTGCCACAAATATATGCGAAAATATGCCAGGCATATCTCCCTATATGCAAAATGAAACACTAAATACTATTAAGCTCTGAGTTAGTAGTCCTGTCCTTGAAACAGAAACAAGCATGACAAATTTGAGGACCATAATTATTATATGCCAGCTACTCAAGAGTAGTATATATCTGGGTCAGTTTTCCTCCCTGTTTGTGCTAGCTACTACCATTCTGCTGCTTTATTCCATTTTTTAAGTAATCCATAAGTTTGAATTCAATCTCTTTTCCATATGTTCTTTCCTATCAGCTGAAACATGCAGAAGAGGAAAGATAGTAATGCAAGGAGTTTAGCTTATTTGTAAGAAAAACACTTAGTTTGACTTACCATTCTCATTTTTATCTAAACCATGTGACTTGGAGCATCTATTATGGCAACAATGCAAACCCATAAGGTTGATTTGTTTTCACAGACAGCTTATTTTAAAAATGTAATATGCACTAGGTTTGTTATTTGTAGTGACTGCTGTGATTTGTGACTCAGAGAAGGTAACTCCAGAAGATGAGGCAGACGCTATGTGATTGATGGTAAATCATGTCAATGTATTACCATGAAAAGAAATGTTATCTGGCTTCATGTTACATGAAATGAGAGACTGATTTTTCACTCCTAACAGTTTAGATCTCCAATCCTTTTTATCTCATGTATGTTTTAGGTACTCACAACATTTACAGGTGCTATTTCAAAAAAAGTGTAAGTAAATGGCTAATTTACCGTATGGGATTTTCTGAAGTTATTTTCCCAAGTAATTTTAAAATAAGAACTCTGTGGACTAGATGGCAGCCATATTTTTAGGCCAATTGGTCTAACAATTTAAAATATTTCAGATACATACCAGGCCGCTAAACATGAACGTAGAAAGAAAAGAAATGTGTTTACATCAGAAAGTCCTTTGAAATATTTTGAAAGTCCTTTCATGTTAAGTGTGAATTACTTCTCTTATAATTATCATCACATTCACTGCTGTTATTCATTGGCCTTGTAACAGCAATCACGTCAATCTGAGAAACTTCGGCCTTATAGTCAGAAAGTTTTTCCTGTTTCTATCATCCTTTCTGGTAGTGTACCCAATGTTTGTAACATAAAACATGTCAAGAGTTTTAACATTTCTCATAATCTACTACAAACTTCACTGTCCAAATCCCAGTAATGTGTTGCTTACAAAAGCACAGAACTCATCTAAACTAAACCAGCTTTTAGGAGCTTATTCATTGTTTGTTTCATTCACTGCAAATGAGTCATACTTTTAAAAGATCTTGACTTTTTTGTTATTTAATTCCTAATAAGCACTGAACTGAAGCCTCAGTACTTTGGTCTGTAAAGAGTAGCTAAAGCTCTTTCTACCTAAATTTAATGGTAGAGGTAGGAGCCATAGGACATTGCATATAATTGCTTAATTGCCTGACTGATTAACGGCTCATTATTTGCCTAAATGCTTATTTTCCATTTCTCTCATTTACTGCATAATTGCTAAATTGCCATATGGCTTATACTTTGCTCATCTACCGCCCTTTCATTGGAACCTGTACACTTGTACCTCTGTAATGAATTTTTTTGTTGCCTTCATTGTTCTTCCCTCATCAACAGAAATCCTTAATTTTACTGTTTTGCTGTTCCTTTTGTTTGTCTCCAAACACTGTTTCCACTTTTCTTGTACTTTTCCTGTATTGCTATTTCCATTTAATAGAATCTAATGAAGTTATGATTCCTTCTACACAGTTTTTCTTTCCCCTACATTTTACTCTCCTCTTTGTTGACCAGTAGGCCTGCAACAAGCTGGCCTAAGTTAAAAATGTTATATTTGGATGATGTAAAAATTACTTTAAGAGTCCGTATCTAGTTAATGTAAGAGTCAAGTAAGCTAATGTGAACTGCATAATTTATAAAGAAAAATAAGGTAAAGGACCTTTAGGGCTCAAGCTGAAATCATGGTTAGCATGACAAGAAGCTGAGAGATTCTAGACATGAGGTCAGAATCCGCCCATCCAAGATGTGCTATGATAGCATTTTCTGTTCTTAGCTCCAGACGTCAATGTACGGACAGGTAGGGCCAAGTAATGGTTTTAAAAAGTGTAGGCAACCTGCTGTATTGTCTGCCTCCCTGTCAAATCCTGCTGATTTCAAATAGACACAAAATAAGATAAAAATACTTTTATCATGTTCTAGAAGGCTAACAGGCAATCTCTAAAGTAGCTTATGCATGCGAAGTTGTCTACAGAGTGTCAGAAAACCTGCCATGAAACAGTTAAACCGGTGTTCTAGGAGAAGAAAATGCTCAGTTTGAACACGCATTTATTGCCATAAAAATCAAGCCTCACAGTTCAGTATGCCTGATACTACTTGTAGATGTGATGCATATGACCAACTTCACATCTTTTCTTTGTACAGGCAGGTAGGGAAACCTAATTCAATCTAACATAAAGTCTGCTTCAGTGCTGTTCTGTGATTTTTTTTCCTACTAAAATCTTTTTAGAGAAATCATTGCATTTCAAAAGTACAAAATATGTTGCCAACTGAGGACTGAAACAGTGGTAGCAAGTCACATAGGTGGCACATAACCACTCCAATTTTTTTTGTTTACAAAATCCCATTACCCTTCATTTCATCCCCTAAATCTGTTATTACATAAATAGATGTCCGACAGCCAACCTAGCTAGTTCATGAAATCTCTGTGCTCCCATAATTCCATGCTAAATCTCATCAGTACAAAGTACTTGTTTACCGACTCAAATAGAGCAAACATTCTAAATTTTCCTTCTGTGGGATATGTGTGCCAGTCACAGACATGGTTTTAAAGAAAAAAGAAATGTGAAAAACTTCCATTGTCCACACATATCTGCCCCGCTAACCACAAGGGAAATTAGTTCAGAAAATATTCATTTTGTCCCAGTCTGCCTACCTGAGCTTGTTGTATGAATTGACAGAGACAGACTTTGCTGAGAATTGCAATATATCACTAGGAAGTATATTTGCAGAGAGCAGATATTTTATCAGTCTGATAGTACTATTGAATTCAAAACCACAAACTATTTTAGTCTGTAACAAATTGAGCATTGCACAGACCTAAAATAGTTCTGGTTGAAAAGCCTACATGCTTTTTACCACTTACAATAATAAAATGAAGCAGTACTCGTACATCGTGAATGCTCATGTCATAGAAAGAAGAGTTTATCAGCATCTTGACCACCAGGTAGTAGTCCAAGAGAAAGGTTTTTGTCCCTATGCTTAATACATTATTTTAATACCTGTTTCACAAAGAATTATGCAGATGCTACTCCTTGTGGCTACAGGTACACTCTCCCTTTGCATCCCCTGTTATGTCATGGAGTCAAAATTCTCACTATGCTATATCTAGCATGCTAGATATACGTACCATACCCAGCATGGTGGAAACATCCACAATTATCAAGACACTGTCCAGCGAATTTTTTGGCTATCAGACCCCAAAGAGTGATGTGGCCTGCCTGTCACACCCCCACTCTTTCACATCAGAACTCACAGCCCCACCCTCTCTTCAAAATGCGTTTTTTTGGAAGCAACACATCACAGACAGCCCACCCATGCACCGTCATGTCCCGGCTGTCACGTCCATCGGGCACCTGATAGGGGCTGCTCCCCCATGGCAGGGAAAACCTCTATAAGACACTCTTTCAGTGCTGTCCACAGCACACATGGGGCCTCCATCCATGAGTGGCCATTTTGAACCTGTCGCACACACTTGTGCTCTCTAGGCAGACTCTGATTCGCTGCCCATTTCCTCCTGCTACATGCAAGTTGGAGACTAAAGGCCCCACATCCACCCCAGCCTGATGGGACACCGCTGAAGTGTTTCTGGGTCAGCCTCCGGGCTTTGCATGGTGCTGACAGGTACAGCCAAACCTGCATGCATGTGTGGGAAACCAGGACAAAATGCCAGTCCAGGAGAACATGTATGTGAGGACAATAAGGAAATTCCCATGAGGAACCAGAAGACCTGTCTGATGGGCCCATGAATCAGAAGCCTTTTTCAGGAAGGCCTCATGTGTCAAGGAAGGGGAACACGGACCGCGCAGCTACCTCTGAGGCCATGGCAGGCAGCACGTGAGGACTGTGCATCTTTCTTTCTCCTCAGGCCAATGCTGTTCCATAGGAAGTTGTAAAAATCTCCAGCGACTGACAGAGGAGGGAGGAGACCAATGTGTGTCCTGTGCTGCCTCCAAAACTAAGTCCTGCCCCAGCCTCAAAGCCCTTTTTATACCTGGTGTCATCCATGTCACAGATGCCCACTGTGACATGGCCACCACATCACTAGTTTTCAGTGCCTTGAGGCTGACTGAGGACTGAGCCCGTGGCTCCCCAGGTAAACAGGGCTGTGTCACTTGACACTTGCTGAAATGCACAGGGATGAATAAAACCCACAACCCAAGCCCCTGGGAAACATCAATGTGCAGGACCAGCGATCCCTCCCACCTGTGAGGGAGCACCTCTTAGCTGGGGGCAGCCAGCACCTCGCAGTCCCTCAACATCTCCCTTTGTCGCCCTCCTTGCTGGCTTTCTTCTAGGCTACAAGGACACAAAAGAAGCAGAAGGCTCATTCAGACTCATAGGGGGAACATTTCAGCTGTATTTTACCTTCATGTGAACCACAGTATTGGGAACTGGATGTCATGCCAGAGTGGCAATGGAAGGTAACAGCCCAAAACAATACAGAGGCCTGAAGAGGCTGGATTCTGTTTATTTAACCTCTCTTTCCAGGCTTATATTCTTACACTTTTATCATCAGACTTTCATAATCATACTAGTGGTTCTGAAATATCTTTGTAAATAAACTTAATGGTCCAAACTTGAAGTATTTGAATAGTTTATTTTTTTTCCCCATTATGAAATATTTTTTTCTCCAGCCATTATTAACAGAATGTAAGACTGACAATACAAACTTCTTGTTTTTTAAAAATTGTGTATCAATGTTTAACACTGTAAGAAACACACTCTGTGATGGAATCATACAGAAAATATGATATTTGTAGGTGAACTTACCCAAAATTTCTGCGTTATTCTTGCACAGCTCAGATTTCTTCAACCATCTCAACTTTCTCTCAGGGATTTTTGGAAATGAACTTCGTATTAACTATGTGGCATTGTTCACTTTGCTGCTAATCTCAGGAGAGAGTCAGCTGCTGCTCCCAAATATAAACACTGCATAGCAGAACCTGGATGAAGATCTATACCTCACGTCAGCTCCATTATAACTGGTAAAATTCAGATTAGCCAGAGAGATAGCCCCTAACAAATATGCAGAAGGACAGTCAGTGAAAGTATGATGACAATGCATGAAAAGAGTGTGACTGTCCTAGCAATGACATGTGCCTCTTCTGCTTCTTTTCAAAGTTTATCCAGTTTGTCTTGGATAAAAATGGATAATATGAGGTGAAAAATAGAGAATGAGAAAGTGTGAAGGCACATCATAGAGCTCACCAAAATCCAATAAAAGAGAGATCTCATATGGAGATATCATTAGGTTAGAATTTAAAGACAAAAAATGATTGCATAGGAGAAAGTGAACTGTAATCTTCATTTGTAATTCTAGGCCAGGAAAGTGGAAAGTTTATCACAACATATTGCTGAAATATACCAGAAGCTTGGGAGACTTTCGAAAAGAAAACTTATTAATCATAAAAGGTAGATGTTTTCCCAGTAGGTATAAAACTGTCAACAATATATATAAGAAAATAGAAGCCTAGGAATCTTCTAGGACTTTGCAAAATTGTAATAACAATGTTCATGTTGATATGAATGGAGAAGTGATACAAAAATGGCATGTGTTGCTGACACCCACAGCAGCAGGTCATCCAGATCCTGGGACATATCCACCTGCAAGTTCTCAGGACAACCAGATCTGAAATAGAGACCGTTATTAAATCCTGGCAACTCACAGAGGTGGAACGGGATAGAGAGATTAACCTCTGTTTATCCCCTGAGTGGTACCACTGAGATACATCCTAAACCAGCACACTCCTAAGCAGAACCCAGGAAGTGTGGTGAGGGGCTTGAAAATTGATGCCCCTTTGTCCTCCATGTTATTGCAGCAACCCTAGACAGACTGTGTGGATAAGAGTGTATTCATGCCCAAGTGCTCAGCAGACTGCTTACACTTATGGGGGTGCTGGTGGGTGTGAGACTGTGAGTGTGAGACTGAAATCAGTTGTCCTTTAAATTAATCTTTCCTTCCTGCAAAGTATTGCACTGAACTACTGCAATTGGGCAATTGGGCAGTCACTATGTGTTCATGAGATTCTGAAAGATACATAGACTACAATAAGATGTAGCTATATATATGTATATATGTACACATGTATGTGATATGTATACTGTAATAAGCAATTCAGTATTTAGTAATGCAATTGTAACTTGTGAGATGAAATAATCTGTCAAACTAAAGGGCCCATCCCTAGTGCTAAAGTACAAAAGAAAACCAGCATTTGAGACCTCACCTGGAGTACTGTGTCCAGCTCTGGAGCCCTCAGTAAAGGAAGGACATGGACCTGTTGGAGAGGGTCTGGACCAGGCCCACCAAGATGATCAGAGGGCTGGAACATCTCTGCTGTGAGGAGAGGCTGAGAGAGTTGAGGCTGTTCAACCTGGAGAAGAGAAGGCTCCAGGGAGACCTTATTGCGGCCTTTCAGTACTTAAAAGGGGCCTACAAGAAAGATGGGGACAGACTTTTTAGGGCCTGTTGCGATAGGACAAGGGATAATGATTTTAAACTCAAGGAGGGGAGATTCAGGCTAAACAGGAGGAAGAAATTTTTTACAGTGAGGGTGGTGAAACACTGGGACAGGTTGCCCAGAGAGGTGGCAGATGCCCTGTCCCTGGAATCATACGAAACCAGGCTGGATGGGGCTCTGAGCAACATGATCTAGTTGAAGATGTCCCTGCTCATTGCAGGGGGTTGGACTAGAAGACCTTTGAAGTTCCCTACCAACTCGAACCATTCTATGATTCTATGATTCTATGATTCTATGATTCTATGATTTCTAGGACTGGGTTGATCCCATCCTGATAGGCAGTTCTAAAATAGTCCAGACAAGCTGTAGCTGCTCCAGTGCAGAAGTGAATCCCTCATGATATCTTTCAGTACCACACTGTAAACAACAAAATTTAGATGTTTAAATGTAGTAAAGCAATTAAAAAGCATAAATATATCTATTTAGAGCCATTCTAGACATCCTAGGATATCTGAGATGTCTGCATGGAGTTGCCACATGTGACTGAGGATCTATGGAACATCTGCAAAGTGACATTTTGGGATTGCAGGATACCTTAGGATATCTAAAATGCTGCCAGACATCTAACTTAAAGCAATTAAATTATTCTCTACAGGGAGCATTCAGCTACCAACAGATAAATAATTGGTGTCATCTGGGAGTTTGTGGGATATTTGAGACATCCAGGCAGAGTAGACCAATACAACAAAGCACTTGTGTCTAGAGTGTGCTGTTCTTGGGTGGAACTCCTCACAATACCTGAATTGATACTGCAGAGCCTATTTTCAGATCCCTGCATCTTACTCTGTGCATCGAGATGTGTACTATGTCTGTAGGCAGGGTCAATGCAGTTCTGTGCATCACAACTGGAATTAAAATAAATTTTTGTTGCAATTTGAAATGCCCTTGCATATGCTGGTATCTGAGTGATCCAAAAGGGCATTTCTCTATGTCCTATGTCTTATCTGCCAGTTTCATGTATATTCATAGGACAGCTAAAGTGATTACAAGCAAGTAGATAAAGCACCTGAATGCTCCTTGGTGTTTAGACACTGACATTTAGTTGCCTGCACCTTCAGGCTGGACTCTGCCTGAGCAGGATAAGGACAATATTCATCCAGTAGAAGTGGCAGATGCCACCCTCTCCCTACTCTCCAGGGCATGTGGTGGCCACATCACAGTGGGCAGCAGGACGGTGGTAGACGTGTCACAGCTGGCACAGGGGCCACGAGGTGGCAGCTGCCCCCAGAGCAAGAAGTGTCCCTGCATAGACAGGAGCAACTGCTGCTGCTGTGGCTTTTTGTCTTTTTGTCCACCCCAGTGCATTTGAGCAGGCATCAAGAGCCACAGATGGGTTTCCCAGGGGAGCTGCAGGCTGGTCCCCACATCAGCTCCTGCCTGGTCCGTAGCCTGGTCCCAGCCACATGGGTTGGCACCCTCAGGCAGGGGGCATGCTGTGCCAGAACGCTGAGGGTTGGGGAATGTGAGGGGACTGTACTGCTGTCATGAGATCCAGTCCAAGATAGCAATTACCCCATGTCAGAACTCCCTGCTGCACTCTATGGATTGCAGCAGCAGCAATGGCTATTCAGGGGTGTGATGAGCATCTGCCCAGCCCTACTTCCCTGCTTTTCTGTCCAGGAGGTAGCAGAGATCCATTGATCCAACATTTCCATGTCTTCATTCTACAAAGGAGCCAAATAAAAAAACTCAACAATATATATATACATTTATATATATATTATCAATACTGTGACTAAACCAGAAACACTGTCTCTGGAATACTGTTTCATTTGCACAGGCTAACAGATGCATAGGTCACAGGAGCAGTACATCTCTTGACCTGTGGGATAGCCATGGCTCACAGCATTTCCTCTTCTTTCCCCGTCACTCCTCCCTCACCCAACTCCAAAGGGAAAATTAGCATTTTCTGCCTGTATGTTGATGTGGTAGGGGATGTACACCACCAAGATTTCATGATTCTGAACCTACCAGTACCTTGAGACTACAGTGTTTGGGACTGTTCTCCAAGAGCTGCTGGTGGCAGTCTTGGGGAAAAAAAACCAAACAAACAAACATTCAGGCATCTCCAGCCTCATAAATCCCATGAAGAGAGTTAGGCATAGTTGCTTATTCTGACATGAACAGGTGGCCAACTCCACAGGTGCTTTGGAGAACCTAAAAGCCAAAGCTCAGGTCCTGCTGAGACCTCACATCATTTGTTACGAGGCCCAGGTGGAGACTTCTGAGTATTTTGAAGTCTTTCTCATAGAAGTACATCTTCAGATGAGTCATGAGCAGGCACATGTTAGATGCCAGAAAGCAACCAGCTCCAGAACAGGGATAAAGAGCAGTAAGGTAATACACAGTCTTGTCAAGGCCAGCATAGAGAACCTAGGCTTTTTGTCCATGGAAAATTATCAGGAAAAGTCTGTGTCAAAGCATGCAACCACGTTAACAATCTTTGAACTTAGGTTGCGTTTGAGAGATGTTAAGAGATAATAGATAATGCATACAGGTTTAATTTAAGAACTGCTGTTCCATGGATCTTGAGAATGCCTGTAACACAGGAAGATGTTTTGGCTCCTCATGCCAAAGGTAATGTAAAACAAAGTATTTTGCTGATCCTGTGTTTTCTATCATAAAGTTATTTTGATTAATATTTTGTAGCAATATTTTTCATCAAATATGCTGAAAGATATATATATATGTGTATAAAAGAAATATATTTATTTCCTTTAAATGTCTTAAATTACCATACTGTCCATAACTTTGGAGACAGATCATGGGGGACATGACTTCAGACACTTCCAATGCCTTCCATGCTCCTATGAGTCTTGTCAGTTGACCTCAGGGGAACATGAAGACATGAGGCTAATTTACTCTCCAAAGCATGACCTCCTATGAACTGGAACAAGATGGTAAAAAATAATCATAGTAAGCAATGTTTTTACACTTCACCTTGATAAACTCCTATTTAGATATAGAAGAGAGAGATTTTGAAAAGCAGCCTCTGCCAAGTTTAGGATACCAGATGTCACATTGGAAAATTGCCTGGCTGCTCTGTGGAATTTGTAGGAAACGAAGGGGAAGGACGTTGCATCAAGTGAATGAGAACAGAATTACAGAAAAAATAATTTGTGAGTAATTTATTGAATTATGATATACATACAGAGTGTGGAAATTGGATTGTCCTAAACCTACTGCACTTGAATTTGTAACTTTAACGTTCTTTCAGCATATTTGTTGAAAAATATCACTGCAAAACATTAATCAAAGCAGCTTTATGGTAGAAAATACTCATTCAGGAAAACACCTTTTGGTGGATTTGCAGAACAAAAATATTTCACATGAGAAGATTTCTCCAAAGTGAAAAAGATATTTCAGAAAATAGTATGCAATGCACATTCTAAGAAAAGCATTTACACTTGCTTTTTTCATCACTGTTTTACATTATTTTTCGACATATTAGTAATGGTACATAATCTGACAGGCTACAGGGTGAGAGATCATATTATAAGCAAATAAAAAAAACTACACTGTCCAAAATATTGCAGAAATGAATAATTCTGGTCACATGTAGGATAGGCAAAGGGAAATTCTCACACTGGCTTCATGCTCAACAGGGTGGACAGATGACTTTGAGGAAATCTTTATGGATGGAGGAAGATGTTCAGCAGCCCAGATTTTTCTTTTCCTGTCTCTCTTCCAGTGAAGAAAATAGAAATATCAGAATGCTTAGCATTTGGATACTTTTACTTTCAGCTTGTAGAGACAAGTTATACTAAAACAACAATAATTTGTGTTCATATTTGTTCTGCTTTACAGAAAGCTGTTTTTAAAAATGGATTTTCTTACAGGACATCAGATGAACCCATTTATTCAGAAGGTGAATAGTTATTTTTCCTAAGTTTAGAAGTGTTCTATTTTTCATAGCACATAAAATACACCACATGACTATTCTTACTTTGTATTGCATGCACTGGCATAACTGAAAGTAAGAGAGACACATGCCTACTTACTTACTATGCATCTTACTTACAGGATCTCAGAAAATGGGTAACAAATTTGTTAAATTGTCTTGACTTCTGAAGTTTCAGATAGTAAAACACATTCCCCATGCTAAGTAGACCCCACATGACAAAAAAGAAAAAAATGAAGTATGATGCAGGAATTGAAAATTTGCATCAACTAACTTGTTAGAATCTTATTTATGGTAAAGCTTTTATATCACTGTAAAGGACTACGTAGGACATTGCTTATAGTACAGTTCTAAGTGAAATAGCATATATACTTAAAAAAACCTCTTTAGTCTGCAAACATTTTGTTGGAGAGATTATAGCTATGGCTTAGGGGTGAACTGGGGGTTAATTAAAAGGAACAAAATATTGTTCAATAACATTCCCACATAAAGGAAAGGTTATAGCAGAAATGTTTATGGACACCATGGGCATGTAACTGACTTTTTAAATGGTTGCAGATAGTAAAACACACAACTTGCAGCCTTTTACTTGTTAAAAAGTGTCATTCAATTTAAAAAATCCAGTAATGTAGTATAAACATAATGATCAGAAAGTCCATAAATGTGTTTACAACTATGGAGTGGATGAATTATTATATACATATAAAACACTTCATGTTACAAATTGTTGTTGAAGATGTAAATAGGCTTAGAGAACCACCTCACACTTACTGAAAGTTTTCCAGTGGTTCAACACTGTCCTTAGAAAGGCACAACAGGTAAGTAGTAAGAGAAGTTTATTAGGGTGATCCATGCAGCTCCAAGACAAGGCAGAACTAAATATCAATCTTCTTGGCCTTATTCACATATTAATACTACATGAGTAAATACAGAAATGAAATAATATTTCTCATGTAAAATAGGGTAAAGGGGAATAGAATGTATCTTCTGGGCAATAAGCAAAGTATTCAAGCTGGTGGGGCAATCAAGACCATTTACCTAGAAGGTATTTAAAAAGGAGAAAAAAAATCCTAATCAAGGTTTGTTTAGCAAGACTGAAGCATGAGAAAGAGATCTCTCTCACTTAGCTACATTGAGTAAAATATGCTTATTATATGGAAAAGTGTACAAACTAGTACACTGTGCAGCTACAAGATGAACATAGTTTGCTCCTCTCTCGTCAATCTCAAAATGCATCCACAGCACCACATCGCTTTTCCATCTTTGGAAGGTGTGTTCATCTCAGGCCATGGAAAAATGGCAGAAAAGATATCTTCACTGAAATTAATTGATATAGATTCTACTAAATCTTTAATTATTACTGGTGAGTTATTTCCGTGTTAATATGCATTTGATTAATTTCTTTTACCTGCTCGTCTTTATAAGTTAGTTGTGATTACTACGTATGAATCAATCTCTTTTGACTATGCACTTCTAATGCACTAAGTGGATGTAGTCAGTCACCATGAACAGCATCACTTTTGCGAGTATTAGTTGTAGTATTAGTATTAGTATTAGTCGTGGTCAATGGGGCAGAGTCTGGTTGGAGGCCTGTATCTAGTGGAGTGCCTCAAGGGTCAGTTCTGGGGCCAGTATTATTCAATATATTCATTAATGACTTGGATGAGAGAATTGAGTGTACTATCAGCAAGTTTGCTGATGACACCAAACTGGGAGAAGTGGCTGACACACCAGAAGGCTATGCTGCCATCCAGCGAGATCTGGACAGGCTGGAGAGTTGAGCAGGGAAAAATTTAATGAAATATAGCAAGAGAAAGTCTAGAGTCTTATATCTGGGCAGGAACAACCCCAGGTTCCAGTACAGGTTGGGGAATGACCTATTAGAGAGCAGTGTAGGGGAAAGGGACCTGGGGGTCCTGGTGGACAGCAGGATGACCATGAGCCAGCACTGTGGCCTTGTGGCCAAGAAGGCCAATGGCATCCTGGGGTGTATTAGAAGGGGGGTGGTTAGTAGGTCGAGAGAGGTTCTCCCTCCCCTCTACTCTGCCCTGGTGAGACCTCATCTGGAATATTGTGTCCAGTTCTGTGCCCCTCAGGCCAAGAAGGACACGGAGCTGCTGGAGAGAGTCTAGCGCAGAGCCACAAAGATGATTAAGGGAGTGGAGCATCTCTCTTATGAGGAAAGGCTGAGGGAGCTGGGTCTCTTTAGCTTGGAGAAGAGGAGACTGAGGGGTGACCTCATTAATGTTTATCAATATATAAAGGGTGAGTGTCACGAGGATGGAGCCAGGCTCTTCTCAGTGACAACCAATAATAAGACAAGGGGTAATGGATACAAACTGGAACACAGGAGGTTCCACTTAAATATGAGAAGAAACTTCTTCTCAGTGAGGGTAACAGAACACTGGAACAGGCTGCCCAGGGAGGTTGTGGAGTCTCCTTCTCTGGAGACATTCAAAACTCATCTGGATGCCTTCCTGTGTAACCTCATCCAGGTGTTCCTGCTCCGGCGGGGGGATTGGACTAGATGATCTTTTGAGGTCCCTTCCAATCCCTAACATCCTGTGATTCTGTGATTCCTGTAATTCTTTCATAATGAGTTGTAAAATATCAAGTTTGAAATTAGCTTTCTTACCATTATTTTTTATCATCCAGCATTCTGTCTCTCCCCGTTTTCCACTTAAAAATTCCTTTTATCTTATAAAGGAAAACTTATTTGGTAACAGTCTTCAGATGGATGACAGGGCTTGTTTTGTACAAGATGACTTATTTCACCATCTTTTGGCAGGAAAGAGAATGCAATAGAATTGCATATACTTCAGGCTATACAGAATAATGATAAAACTTTCAGGCAAAATATAAAGTCACTGTAAATTACTTTGCATTATTTTAGTTTTTAATAGACTCTCTGACCCTCATAGGACACATTTTCTTCATTTATGTTGTCCCATTCATGTTGTGCCTCAGCTTAAATGAAATCCAACCTTCAGTCTGTAAACGTGTATGTAAAATCATAGCACTGAGTACTTTCATATGCACAGTTATAATTTTTTTAGTTAACAAAACTAGATTTCTGCTAAAAGGGTAGGTTGTAGACGATTATATCAACAAACTAGTAATTCACAATAGATTTAATGCATGAACTCACTGTCAAGATGCACATTTTCAAATCACCTCAAGGAAGCACCAAAGTTATTATAACAATTGAATGTGCTAAGGCTAGAGCTACATTAGCAAGATCATGGGGTCTGATGGAAGAGATGCACCCACGAGTACTGAGGGAGCTGGCAGATGTCATTATAAGGCCACTTGTGTCCTGGTTTTGTTAAAAACAAGTTTCTCTTTTAGTGAATTTTTCCCTGTCAGCTAAAGTCTTCTTACTAACTGCAGTTTTCCTGAAAGTTAGGTACATGTTTTGGTAGACATAGCAATGGAATGCAAGGTCATTGATAATGATGCATCCCGCGAGATGTGCAGGCAGGAGGTAAACTGAAAAAATGACCAACTAAAGTATTCCATCCCATTCACGTCATACTTCATATAAAAGTGGGAGATCACGAGGATCTCGTCCCTTTTTTCCTTATGGCCGACATTGGAGAGGACCTTGCGAGTTGTCCCTGCGAACTGAGGCCTAGCAACAGACTGAATCCAGCTCCAGTTGGCTACAGAGTCCAGTCCAGGACTTCGGGTGCCGGCCCTACATCTGCCTGAGCAGCTGCCGGGACTTTCAAGATTGGTTTTGTATATGTTGTATTATTTTCTGTATTTCTATTAGTAGCATTAGTAAAACATTTTTAATTTTTCCAACTCTCTTCTCTCTGTCGCTCTTTCCCTCCCAATCGCCTGTCCTTAGTGAGAAGTGGGGAGAGGGGGGGGCTAAAGGGGGAAGAGTTGGGGAGAGAGGGTTAACAATACATCTGCCACGGTTTTATTGTCACCCTGCAATCAAACCACGACAAGTTGCTATTATCTCTGAATGATCATGGCAATTGGCAGAGGTATCTGAAGACTGGGGAAAGCAAATACTCATCCTATCTTCAAGCAGGGCCCATCAGACTAACTACAGACCAGTCAGCCTCACCTCAGTCCCTGGGAAGTGGACAGAACGGCTAACTCTGGAGACCTCTTCCAGGCATATGAAGAACAGGAAAGTCATCAGTAGTAGTCAGCGAGGATTCACAAAAGGGAAGTCATGCCTGACCAACTCAATAAACTTCAATGATTAAATGACTGGCCTAGTAGATGAGGGCAGAACAGTGGATATTTTCCACCTTGACTTTAGTTTAGTTTTCACAGAATGGTTTCAGAACAGATTCCCTATGACAAGAAAGCATCTGTAAGATCTGCTTTCGTTAAGTCTGATAGGAGAGGACAAGGATACATTGGAATTATCCAGTGATTTATATTATCTGCCATGGGATCAGAAATAAATTGATAGCGTATTAAAAATATATATGTATAATAAAATGCAAAAAATAAATCATCTTTTACCTTGTCCCACTGAAGTCTCTTGCAAAGTATTTTTAACAGGTTCCATTCATGTAGTACCTGGTTTCTCCCATTTAGTATAGAATCAGCCTCAAATAGACGTTTCTTATTAAGACCATGCTACAATCCAGAAATTTGTGACATATATTGTAAGACTGCTTCACTTGCTCCATTCTAAAGATATAACCATGTCATCATTAACGATATGATTCAAAACGTTACTCCAATTACGTAAAAAATATTTTTAGCTATAAACAAACACTATAAATTTATTGGAAAGCCAGAAATACATATATTGTATTTACAAACAAGAAATTATTGATTACTGTAGCCACAAGCCTTTATTAATATGAATTCTAACCATCAAGACAGATCATAGCTCTATATCAGTCCAAGTTAAATAGAAAAAAATGTCCATTACTATAGTACTTTTGAAATACAGGAAATATAAACCAGTAGGAAAACTATTACAGTTTCACTGCTTGGAGCACACTTTCTGAAGCTTCCTGAAAGTTTTCTCCTCATTATTTTCCTTTTCACAGGTCTTCATCAACTTCTGTAACAGAAAACACCATGGAATTTGAGTGAAACAATCTTCTACTGTTGGTTTTGCTGTTGTTTTGTTTTGTCTTGTTTTGCTTTTGTTTTGTGTTTGGTTTTATTTATTCCTTTTTTTTTAACATTTTTATTTTCTCATTTAAAGATTTTTTTACTAGGCTGTATGCATTAAAAACTGGGAAGATTACAGATGCCAATTGTTTCCTTGATTCAAAATAATACAGGAAAGGACCCAAGTTCAGAAAAATATATCAAAACCCAAGAACGAACAAAAAGAAAACGAGTGCAGGATGAAGAGCAGGTGTGAACTGCCATCACCAAAAGTCAAAATACCACAAGGATTCTTGTCGATCAAGGATCTGCTCCAAAACAATACTCAGGTTTACTTATTAGTTTCTTAGAGTGTAAAAATAATGCCTGCTTGAGGAACGTATAAATAAATCTAAGTGTTCTTATGCATTCTCTGAAGAGATTGGTATAATACTAGCATAAGCAAATTCTGTGCCTGTGGACAGATGTTACATACTCTATAGCAAATATAACTCATTAGCTCTTTTCCATACAAAGCAAGAAGTGTGCTATACATTTCACAGTTTCACATCTGGAGCCCAGACAACAGAAATATGTAATTCCTACTAGGCAGTGAACTTGGCCTCTAGAGTTACTGAATGCACTTACCAGTCACACAAGTTGTGAAGCAATGAGTGTAAGAACAAGGGGAAAAAAGCGATTCGTTGTCACTAACTCTCAGTTAAGAGGTTATACAATATGTGCCAAATTTAATGGGAGTTAAGACAGGTCATTTCCAGTTGCTCTTTGACTTCCTCGAAGTCACGCCTTACATGGTCAGACTGCAGGTAATGAGCATGGGGACATACAGGGACAGGATTGCTACTCTTAAGTCAAAAGTGCAGGAAGTGTTACAAAGACTTCCCTGCACCTTTAACTTTTAATGTAGTGGGGACAAAAAAGCAAGAGCAAGAGATATCGTTGGAGTCATGCACACTTCCAGAATTCCAATACTGCCACTTTGTAATCTGGACAGGGCTTAATGTCTCAGCACTTCTTTTGTAATAGTCTTTGCATGTATCTTCTCTTAGAGAACAATATTATAAACAGCATCCATTAAAAAGGCGGCCAACCACTTAAGACAGTAGCTCAAATATGCCTTCTGCAGAAAGATATTTATATCAATGACAGCCATAAACTATGGGGGTTTTTTTGGTTGGTTGTTTGGTTTTTTCCTCCTATTTCTTTACTTCCTTTTCTTTTCCAGTGGTACAATGTATAAACTGGGGGAAAAAAAGACAAAAGAACAAAAAAATCAACAAAGTAAGGGTACTAAGAAGATAATTAAAAGGTTTTCCCCCCAGTATTTACCTTTTCATTAGCCTGGGGACATGAAATTCGGGATGCAAGTGGGCAGAAGGATGTGACAGAGTCCTCTACTTTGTGTTTAGTAACCTGACATATAGGCATAGTTTTTGTAGCTTTCTGCCCTGTTGTTATTCAAGGAGATACAAGAAAAAAGAGCATTTTTCATTACCTCATTACTACACTGTACATCATTTATATTTAATATAACTAGCATGTACAGGATATAACCCCAAAATAAAGTTCTAAAACAGCAAAGTATAAATGCCAGCTAAATGCTGGTTGAATTGTAGTGTTTATCTATTCATTGATTGTATTTATAATATCCACCATGTAACTATAGTAACATAGTTTGTTAATCTCCTGTACAAAAAAATAAACAACTTTTGATGAATGATTTACAAATACAGCAACTAAGCAGAAGATCAAAAACATCGTTAAATCCTCAGGCATAAGACAACCCAAACAAAAACATATTGGTTGCAGCCCTGTATAGTTTGCTTTTCAAAGCAGCAGAGATTTTGGGTTCAGCTTTTGAATATTCAAAATAAACTTCCTGAGTTTTGAATCTAGATAAGAGAATTTACATTTAGAAACAGAGGAAAGAAGTCCCTTCGCAGCATCTTGTCAGGGAGCATGGCAGGATGGGGCTGAACTCAGGAGGGGAGTTGGGGTGACCTAGGTGCAGGCAGGGCCCTGCCCTCACTCTCCAGTCCGAGCACGGCAGGCAGAGCCAGTGGTGGCAGCAAGGCCGGTTGGCAGCCCTTGCTGCCTTAAGGGGATGGACTGGGGCCAGGAGTCCCACCCGGAGATGGGACTGGGACAAGAGACAAGGCACTGGTGTGGGTCTGCATCCCACTAGGACCAAGCCTAGGCACAGGCTGCTGATAAGGTCGAAGTTGACATGGAGGTCCCGGGCCCTGGGCAGAGGGGGTTGTTGTGACAGTTGCACACGCCTAATTTTTGTGCCCCACCATGGCTGCCATTAGGTGTGCACCTTGGACAGATGCAGACCATCATGTGTCCCCCCAGAGCACGGTGACTCCAGTCTCAAACAGTCCTCAATTGTGGGAGAAGGAGGGGCAAAACCTCCATCAACAGACAGGGTCCTCAGCCAACGAGGCACCCCAGGCCCAGAGCAGCTTTCAGACCATACCCATAAATCAACACAGCTCAGATCTGACCAGGCTATAAAATGCAGCTTCTGCTGATGATCCCCTTAGAGTGTTTTTTTGGGATGAGCAGGTCTGTGATTGGAGCCTCTCCCCTTAAGCAGGGATGCCATTTTAGGAGACTTCCCAGGATTTAAAGCCCTTACCTTCTCCTTGGTGAGTTATTATTTCTTCTGGATATATCCTTGAGGGAGGCCTTGCCCCGCCCAGGCAAGTGATTATTTCTCCTGGGTACCCTTGACTGAGAGTGACCTCTTCTTGTGAGGGAGTGTGTGCATGCTGTGGATGATCATTCTTGTGTGTTGTCGTGTAACAATAATATCCCTGACTGGTATATTGAACCTGCAGTTTGTTAAATGTTGTTGGAGTGCTGACTGATTTTGGATTACCCCTATTTCTCATTGGCTTCTGTAGTTTGGTTTCAGTCTGTTGTTCAGTTGCAGTTCTGCACAATTAAAGTTGATTTGAGCTTATAATTTGCTTGGAATCATTTTGGGATGCCTCCGTGACAGCCAGGGATAGGGCAGGGCTGCTTCTGACCCTTGGGCCTGGCCACGCCTACTGCTATTACTCAGGGAAATTATTTTCTAACAATAAAAGAAAAACATGGGTGACAGGTCCAGAGCAAGGACTGTTTGAGGAGAGAGGCTCAACAGCAGGACACATCCTGTGAATACACTCATTGTTTTTGCCAAAAAAAAAAGAGTCAGGAGAAACATGGAATATGTGAAGATTTACACCAAAGCAAGTTACTGTTACTGAGAACACAAACATTTCAGAAAATCTTTAGGCAGCAAATTAAACAAGACAGAGTCCTTGACTTAGTTAACGATTTGTAGTATACAGAAGGAAAATCCACCTGCATACTCGTTGCAAACTGAGATAGTTAATAAAATAGATTCTTTCATGTAAACAATAGACACCTCACAAATTAATGACATGAAAGGGCAAAATGCTGCACAGGCAGTGAAGAGTAAAGGAAAAAGCATGAGAAACAGCCATGAGCACCAAGGTGACAGAAGGTGTCCCAAGAGAGATTTCTCTGCAGCTCTTGGAGAGACCATGCTGGAGCAGATATCCAAACTGCAACTCGTGCAGGACCTGACATCAGAGCACATGGATATGCTCCGAAGGAAGATGCAGCCCTTAGAGAGGCCACATCAAAACAGGTTTAACCTGAAGGAACTGCAGCCCATGGGAAGGACCCACACTGGAGCAGGGGAAAAATGTGAGAAAGAAGGAACAGTAGAGAGAAAATGCCATGGACTGACTACAATCCCCATTCCCCATCCTACCTGTGCTGCTTGATGTGGGGGATGTAGAAAAATGGAGAATCAAGAAGTGAAGTTGATCTTGGGAAGAAGGGAGAGTGGTGGGAAAGTGTTTTTATTTTTATCTTTGTTTCTCACCATCTTATTATATTTTTAATCAGCACTAAGTTAAACTACCTTTCCCAAAGCTGAGTCAGTTTTACCAGTGACAGTAACTGGTAAGTGATCTTACTGTCTTTATCTCGACCCAGGAGCTTTTCTATCTTATTTCCTTTCCTCATCATTCCTGTTGAGGAAAGGGAGCGAGAGAGCACTTGGATGGGCATCTGGGAGCTGGCCGAAGTCAACCATCCACAACATTATATGTGAATCTGGAGGAAATAATCATGACCTGTAAAAAAATCCTAATCTCAGTTCAGGTATAATTCAAACATGAACCACTTTTACCAATGATTTCTGGTTTTCCACCAAAAGGACAATCCAGCTGATCCTTGATCACAGAATCATAGAATCATTTTGGTTGGAAGAGACCCTTAAGGTCATCGAGTTCAACCATAACCTAAATCTAGCATTAAAACATGTCCCTAAGAGTCTCACCTATAAGTCTTTTAAACACTTGCAGGGATAGTGACTCCATCACTTCCCTGGACAACCTGTTCCAATACTTGACAACCCTTTCCAACCATTATTATATAATTCTATAAGATGGGTAAGCATCCTCCAAACATCATTACTCTAAAAGTCACCTAAGAAGCCTGGTCCATAAGCATTTAATCATGAACTTATAGAATATGTTTTAGCAAGAGAGCTAGCATGATTCTTCAGTTTGTGGACGGAAGAGGTAGGAAAAGTTTTGTCCAAGTAGGTATGAATACTGTATTGTAGGTATGAACTACTACATCTAGTTTTGTAGAGGGTGTTGGAAAGAGACATACACATTTTTAAAAGTCTGTAGATAGTGCTTTACAGTTAGGACCTTAAAAAACTCAAATTATTTAGGCTATCAGAAAGGAAACTGATAGGTGATTAAAGCAGGTGCAAGTATTTCTCCAGGTAAAAACGGTTAAGTACTAGTGGGCACTTCCCTCTAGTGGAGAAAAAAAAAAAACGTATGGCACCCAGTGGAGTTCAATATAGTAAAAATCAAGATGCCAAAAGGCCAACACTTAACACCATGGAAACAATCCAGGTTTCTATAAATATGGCATGAGTGAAGAAAGTATCTTGAAAATACATTTTCAAACATCTAAAAAACAGAAGTTAAAAATTCTATAAACTTGTTAATATCTCAGAATACAGCATATACATAATGAATGACAGAATGTTACAGAAGGTTTTACCTGCACCCGGTAGGCATGACCTAGACAGTTTACTTCTCTATGAATAAATAAAGAAATCTTCCTAAATTCAGAATAATAAAGCCTTTCCACTAGTCCAGCTAACTAAGCTCATGGACAAGAGCTCTCACTTTTTCTTGCCATTGGTAATGAAATATTTTCTTTGTAAAGCAACAGATTATAGGAAAACACCCTCTTATCTTCTCTTTTTCCCTTACAGCTTCAGATAGAGACAGAGGAACAGTGCCTTTACTGCTTTCCCTCCCATGTTTTTACTCAATATAAATTGTACAGGAATGTTATCAGCTAACATACAGCCCCAATGAAAGTTCTAATTTATGGCAAAGCATAGACCTTTTCCTCTCATTATAAGACGCACCTATATTATGAATCTGCTTCTTAGGCTTCACAAGTATCCTGTGTTAAAAACTAAAGACATCTTTAAAGAAAACCACAGGAAGCATCGCAGAACGCATCATCAAAATTTACATCTTAAGCAAGACATGACAGAGGTAGACCTTGTCCCACTTGCAAACTCTGGCAAAGCTTCTTCAGACCTTCTTGAGGCCACAAAAAAAGCTGTGGCCCTGTTGCTATCTATTGCTTTCTGTGCTGATCCAATTCTTGATTTTTGGACCAGTAATGCTATTGAAGATCATTGGTATGTACTATTACTGGTCATAAGAATCTATTAAATGAAATGCGCATAAATAATAACAGAAGTTGTTTGCCCGTAGGAGTGCTAGTTGCTACCAGGCTCAATTTCTGTTACAGTTCAGTGGTTTTAGGAGTTGCAGCAGACTCTAAAAAGCCCCTCTTATCTCTGGATTGCTTTTGCGGTTGTTTGCTTATTATGCCTCTTGGATATCGTTCTCTCTGTTCTACCCCACCCTCTCTGTCATCTCCCTCCCCCTGTGGAATCTGGAAGTTATTTTTCCCCTGATGAGTTCAATTCCACCCAGGTGAGAACAATTTCTCTATTCATAGCACTCTTCATGATCAAATCGGCATTATTTTTTAAGAGGAACATAATAAACAAATTAAATCCATAGTGTGTGACATAATCTGTCAACTGATGCTTCTTTTACAACAGCCAAATAGTTATAAAAAGGTAATCTCATTAGTAACATCCTATTCCTAGGGAGTTTCAGGCAAAATCCTCATTTTGGTTGCAATGAGTGACAGAAAATTCCAACTAAAATTTCCTTAGAACTTTTGTAAGAAAAAGCTGCTCTAAGAAAAATGCCTGTATTTATCCCTTACATACTATATTCTGTGTTCCCTCCATTTTCCTCTTCCTACCTATTAAACCCACTTTTTATTGAAATTTTACAGTTACTAGTGGTACTTATATTCGTCACAGAAGAAAATATTTGTCAGGATGAAGAGGCAGAGATGGGTGTATAATGAAACCTGTAAAGCTAAACTTGTATAGCCAGCCTGCAAATAAAGTAAAATTTGGAATTTTTCCACTTGTTTTTCTACTTAAATGCTTCAAAGTAATCACTGGCAATACCCGAAATAATATGTGTTAACAGCAACAATGACAGTGACAAAAGGGAAATTAGTCCAAGTCTGTTTGGAAGTGTTATGGCTACATAGCAACTGGAAAATTTTAAGAACATTTTGAAGAAAGGATTAAAGTATACTTCATTTCTTTCAACTCAATAAAACTTTTTTTCCAAAATGTCTCATGTTGTGTTTCATAATCTTCAGTTAGCACTGCCTAGAGCTTTACTGAAAATGTGCTTTGTCTAAAAATAAATAAATAAATAAAAATGAAAACAAGTACAACATACTACACAAGTAACTTCCTGTGGTTCACAAATAATACAGTTTTTAAGCAGATTGTTGTTTGTATATTCAGGCCATTTCCAATTTACTAAATACAAAGTCTTATGACAATAGAAACAGGTTGTATAATACAGATCATCAGTATAAATGGTAAATTTAACTTATTAGTTAAAGTCCTTAATATCTGCTTAAATATTTGCTTCGTATTTGCTTTTCTTAATATTTGCTTGGATGCAACATTAAGGTTCATCATCCTGGTGGAAAAAGAAACTGTATTTCCCTAAAACCAAATGTGGAATTCTCCAAGGATCCTAGTCTAACATTAAAAGAACTTGCAATATATTTATATAAAAAAATCATGACCTATAATGAAGTGAAAAAGGTCAGACTTTACTGTTAACTATTTGGTAGATATGTTAGTTTGGTTAGTCATGAATTTAGCCAACAAAGACTGAGCAATCAGTAACATAACTGTGCTTTCCCATGTTTCTTTTGTATTGTGCAATAAACCCTTACTTGTATTACTTAGCTGCATAATCAGTGCTAGCCACAGGGTATGTATCAAAAAGGATTTTCAGACTTACTGTTCTGTAAATGTCAAGCTATTAATAATTTTACAGATACCTCCATGTATTGGAAATCATCTGTGATGAACACAATATATGGAAATTAAATGTCAGCACACTTTGTATGCCTGTGCACAGATATGCAGTCATGTGTGCATAAACTGCATGTTCTCTGAATATCAGACAGAATTCTTTTAAGATCTCATCTTTTTTTAAATAAGAAATGATATTGTCATATTGAGGATGGAGAACACAATTTCAAGACCTTAAGGTCTTCATTAAAGAAAACCGTATCTGTATAATCATTTTTGGCATGATTCAACTTTTTAAAATCTTTTCTGAAAAACTGAAATATTACAGCGTTAAATTACCTATAAATGGCAAGGCTGTAATTTTGTTTGCTCATATATTTTACTCTTCTCTGGTTCTGACAGAGTAATCTCTTGATAATATTTTAATAGATATATTTCCAAGCCATATGTTAGCAAATTCAAAATCTACATTGTAATTCAGACACATTATATTTTAAAGCCCTGGAGCCTTTAATTACCTATTTATTTTTCCTGGCTATCTCTGTTCTACTTTTGTTTGCATTGCCATTATTTCGGAAAAAATGGAGTTGATGCAGGCAAACTTTTCATATTATACCAATTGTACAAGACAACTTCCTAAAGTCCAAATACAGCACATTAAGCAACCTGGAAGCAGCAGTGAAAATAACACAGATCTGAAAATGAAGCTTGAGAGAGCTCCTACACTTCTTTTATTCATTTCCCCACTATTTTATTTACAGTGCTTAGTTGTTGAATTCTTAAGTCTATGAACTGGTATTTATACAATGAACAAGGTAAAACATTAAGCCTGCAACTAATAAATGTGGAGTGACAGGCAAAGGTAGAACATATGGTTGCACCTACAGGTACAGAAAAACCTTGTTACCCAGTGCATTTTCCTTCTGGTCCAGAATATACTTACTGTTGGGTTAACAAATACAGGCAGGAACTACTATAGTGGTTTGGTTGTTTTTACCTCCTGTAGTGGATTACCCTGTACTTTGGATATTGGGTTATTTACTCCATTTCTTACATCTGGAGAGAACCTAGTCGCTGTTGATGTATTGAGCCTTTCCTGCTTAAATACTGAAGGATTTTAAAATTAGTTTCAGTCTCCTTTACTTAAGGTATATGCTAATATCTGTGGTATTTGAGGGGAATAGTATTTTAGTTGTATCTTTATATATTTTATTTTCTGTTTATACTTTACTTTTATACCATCACCACCTACAAGTGCAGGGAATTGACTTTAATACTACTTCTATTCTCTCCCATTGCCACATAAAAGGGACTTCTTGGAGAAAAAGGATGGTAGAGAGAGAACATCTAGACTCTCTGCAAACACAAGCAATGTTAATGTTTAACAGAATCTTTGAATGAATAATTGTTTTTTTCTGAAATGCTGAATCTGATAGATCCAGTCTGCTAAAACATATACGGCTACAGAAGCGTTTGTGTTTTAAAGCCTAATACCTTGCTTTCAGCCTTAAACTTTTTATCCTTGTGTTCCGTTTTAAGCTTGGGAAATCTGGAGTATTTGTGAGGCATACTCGACTTCCTGGGGAAGCAAACTGCCAAGAAAAAACATTTTCTAAAGGAGCTTCATAGAGTTTACTTGTTCCCTTGAAGATATTTGGAGGAATTTAGATACTTGGAGAAAATTAGAAATGTAAACTTTAACTAACTTTATCTCCCTTGATACCTTTACAGCAGTAATGGCCTAGCAACATTCTGTAACATGAAGGAGATAATACAGACATATGGAAGCCAAATAGGAAAAAAATAAATATGAGGATAAGACAAAACATATAATTCATTTGGTATGTGAAAGAAAACCAAAAAGCCTAGTGGAAGAACAAGCAGATGGAATGAAGGCTGAATCTGTAGGCTATAAATCAATTCTGAGGTCATAGTAGTGATTGTAAACAGTGTAAAACTCACTTAGATATATTGCAAAGCCTACTTTAAATATTAGTACCAATTTTGCTGTGGCAGCAAGAAGCACAGCACGGGCTGCAAAATCCAGCCAAGCGGCAGGTTACATGAATCTGCTTTGCTCTCAAGACCAGAATAACAAGCTGGATATTACAGGTCAAGCTGGGTATCTCTATGCAGTTGCTTTTGTGTCTGCCCTACAGACATAATATAACTGTGATTTTTTTTTTTTTTTTTTAAATAAATGAAGGTGTTGGTGTGTAGAGAGACTGTTGAGGTTGTGGGAGGTAAGTCTAGAGGCATTGTCATGTATGAGACAGAAAAATCAGTGCAGCAGAGCAAAGGCAGCTCTGTTTTTCCAAACAGCACATAAAAGAAGATACAACCCTACAATCTGACAAAAACATGTTGCTCAGAATAGACTGTGCATATAATCAAAATGGTTTTATTTCCACCAGTCTCTTTAACTCCTTTTTTTCATCTCCATGTTACCTTTTCATCATTCTTTTGTGACTGGGTATGAAGTAATCACTTCATGATAATCAGTGCAAGTTTGTAGTTTTCTCCCTCTTTAGTCAATGAAGATGTTTGCATTGTTTACTCAAAAGCACGATGCTGACTATGTAGGAGTAGGGACCTCACAGAGACAAATGAGACTGTTTACTCCTTGCAGCACTGCTGTTCAGTCTTCCTACAGACTTACTCAGGGCTCAGTTCAATGGTTACATGTACTGTTTACCTTCTGAAGAGTGTTTATTCTTTTTGCCAACAACTATTTAATTAAATACGTTTATTTTTCAATAGAAATTAGAAGGTGATGCACGAGAATACAAAGACATAAAGTCAGGTACAGCATTGTAAATAGAAGTATGTATTCAGGATGTAAAATATCTGGTTCTGAGTCCTGAAAAGGCCTGTGAGCATTGAAGCTTGATATTAAATGTCCATTTGAATGATAAGTGTTGAAGGTAGATTTGGCAAAGAAAAATAAAACTATAGCTGCCCACGTATGATAATAAAGTGAAACAAATAAATAAAGGTAGCAAAAGCAAAGGCAAGCAACTTAACATTAAAAATACCTATGGAGAGAAATTACTTGTTCTTCAGTGCTGTCTATAGAAGACAAAAATAACAAAATACTATAATTAATAGTTATCAATAACTACCATAGTTATCCAACCTGGAACATCTCCATCAGTAGGAGCCTTTCTGGGCACTAAGGTATTAAGCCATTTTGTTTCCCTTGTTTTTCCAATTAATTAGCCATTATTCTTAAGCAAGTTTTCAGCAGTCATCCATCTGTGTCGTTATCTATTCATTCCATCTCTTCAGGTTGTTATTCTTCAGAGAATTATCCTGTAAAACAAACTAAAAGAAACCTACAAAGGCCACTAAATTAGTATATTTTTGGAGCACTTTTCCAAAGATTTAACTGTTGTTGACAAAATCACCTTCCTTTACCGTTACACATAACTACATTAATCTTTTAGCACAGTCTGAACTGTTTGATTTCTTTTTTTTAATATTCAGAAATATTTTACTTTTTGGAACATGTCCAGGGCACAATCTGTAAAGAGTTCAGCTCTAGGTTATTTCTCTTGGGTCTCTGCTTGCTCTTTAGCCAACACAATTGATGGTTTCATGTGGTATTTTGTTGTTTTCTAGAGATACTGAGTATATTCCTTTAAGTGAATGTTTTGCTGTTTGGTCACAAATACTAGTACTTTGAGCATATTTGCAAAAGCAACAATACTCTCCTCACACCTGAGCTCTTACAGCTGCCACCTCAGGAATGCTCACAGCATGTTAAAGAGTTAATGAATCTGGAAGACTTTGGGCCTTGAAGGTATATCTCCTCACTATGCCTATTAGGCCTGAACTTTCATTTCTGAACGGCAGGCCCAGGCACAGCCACTAATGGATGTATGAAGACAGAACTGGGCTTTTACAGGCAATGCATGCACCCAAACAGAACTTGCATAAGAGGAACAATACAAATGGCCTGATCCTATTCTTATTCACAGGCTAATCAAGCTCAATGCATGCTAGCAGGTGTCATGCTGACACCCATCTCCATGGCAAACGCTGGAATGTTTTACACAGACACCACATACTTCTGGGCCCCCAGAAGAGCAAATGACCATATCCGGTACACATGGAAGCAGCTCACACAAATGCTCATTCGCAATACACTCCCTTCTCAAACAAACAGAAAACAAAATTCTGCACCAAGCAGCCATGCAGTGCATCTTTTGGAAAGGCATCACACAAGCATGCCAAGGGCACTGTGCCACCTGGATTGACACACTTCCTTATTTAAGGGGCAAGAACCCAGTCAGGCCAATGAATGCAATCAACTAAGACCTGTGGTTTTCCTTGTGCCAATGAAGTCAGTACAGAAAGAGATAAAATTCACACCCTTGGTACACCAAAGCAGCAATTCTGCCTAAACGATGACACCTGTCACATAAAAGGAGTGCTTAGCATTGTTGACAAAAACCATAGGTCTGCTCCATAACATGCAGGCACCCCTATCCTCATTCTCCATCAAATGTCACAGAACCTCACTCCTAATTGCTGCTCTGCCTCACCACCACCACCCACCCTGCCCCTGCCCGTTAAAGGCTTCTGTTTCCCATTGATGCAGGAAAACAGGGCATTCACTTGTTTTGGGCAAGGTGTCCAGTCCCATCTGACAGCCTGGCATTTACACATTGTGGTTCTATCTTGAGCTCAGCCTTCTATATGGTGTTGGATATGTGTTGCTTTTTGTTTTTCTGTGCATGTTCTGGGCAGACAACATCTGTAGTCCAAGGCTTTTGAATATGCCTCCTATCCAAAAGTTATCTGCTCATGGTTTGCTTCCCCAAAACACATCAGAATACTGAGTTGGAACTGGCCAGATGTGAAGACCTCCCTTATCCGAGCAGTAATTTTGTGTATACTTTGCACTGTAATGAATGGCTGACCAAATTCATTGCCATCTGTAGTACAATGCCTGGATTTGTGGATGAGAGGGGAGCAGTAGACGCCATTTACCTCAGCTTTTGTAGTAAGGCTTCAGACAACATCTCTCACAATACTCTTGTATCTAAGTTAGGATGTTATGATCTGGATGGAGGAACCACTAGATGAGTTGGGATGGATGGCTGGGTTCAGAGTAGTTGTTAATGGACAATACTCAGAGAAGACTACTACGTGCAGTACCACAAGGGTCTGTCCTGGGACTTGTCCGGCCTAACATCTTCAGGGAAGGCACCACGCTCTCACCAAACTTGCAAATGTTGCCAAATTGAGAGGACCATTTGATATGAGTGAAGGCAGGGCTGCTATCCAAAGGGATCTAGACAGCTGTAGGAAAGGGCTGGCAAGAAACTCTCAAAATTCAGGGGCACATATATATTTCTGCCTCTGGTAGGGGACATGCCTGGTGACCCTATAGTCTGGAAACTGACCAGCTGGGAAGCAGCGTTGCAGAAAAGGCCCTGGCTGACTTGATCAGCAGCAAATTAAGCATGAGCTAGGAGTCTGCCCTGGCAGCAAAGATGGCCAGCAGTTTCCTGGGCTGTTATTAACATGGGCACAGATGGCAGATCAAGAGAAGGGATTATCCCTCTTTAATCGGCACTGGTTCAACTACAGCTAGATACTGTGTCCAGTTTTGGATCCCCAATACAAGAAAGACATTGATGAGGTGGAACAGGGCCCAAGGAGGACCACCAAGCTGGTTCAAGGCTAGAGTACTTGGCCTGTGCAGAGAGGCTAACACATTGGTGTTTTTTCAGCCTGGAAAAGAGGCAGCTGCAGGAGACACTTAGCGGTTGCCTACCTGTATCTTTGAGGGGGTCATTGAGAAGATGGAGCCAGTGATGCATATAGGAGGAGGCAACAGGCATAAACTGAACCAAGAAATGCTGAGGCTGGATATAAGGAAAACATTTTCAGCATGCGGGAAAGCCCAGACAATCTGTACATGTACCATATTTGGAGGCTTTCAAGACACAGCTAGGCAAAATCCTGGTCTGATCCCACATCTGACCTTGTTTAGAGCAGGATATTTGACTAGAAGCTTCCAGAAGTCTCTTCCTGGCTTAATTATCCTTGTTCTTTTCTTGTGTTTCGTTTTTTGAGGTTTGTTTGTTTTTTTTTTTTCTCCAAAGGTAGTATTTTTATTTAAAAAAATACAGAAAAATTTCTATACTGAAGGTCTTTTTCTTGCAATGGTATTAATTCAAGAATGTAAATAGTATGTATTTTCTGAAGTTAGTGGGATGGCATATTCTTACAAATAAAATATGAGTTTTTCCTGGCTATACACAAACTAGGGAGTTTTGTATTATATCAGTTGCAAACATATGTAAAATAACAATGCAAAATTAAAACCAATACTGCCACAGTACAGCACATCCATCATTAACTGTAGTAAGAATGCTTGCATAATGCATAAATCACACAAATAGTTCTTATAATTAATTTAGCCTCTTCTCTCCATCTCAGTATGGTATGGGCAGAACTGATGAAATGCAAACAGACGTGCCCTGAGGAAACACACAAAAAAGTGACATTTCATATGCAAGGAGTGGATTTAAGCACTTTAGTCATCATACAGTTGAAGCTGAAATTGAGAGGTTGAAATTGTGTATCTGTTTTGCCACCGTGGACAACTGTGTCCTAGTTACAGTGAAGGATAGTGTTCATTTGCAGGGGAGAGAAGATGATACACTTTTCATTATGAATTGTGAAGGGGAATGGTTTAAGGGCTCAGAAACCGGTTTCACTGGAGGCTGATATTATGTATCGTCACATCATCATCTGTTACAGTGCTACTCTGTGCTGGACCAGACTCTCTGAAGACTGCTGGACCTTCACTAAGTCAGAGAAGATACCACTGCCAGATTTCCAGCTGCTTTGAGACTGAGAAAGAAGGTTTCTGCATTAGAAACATCATTTATTTCAATTCACTACTGATTTGTATTTCTGATTTTTATTTTATTTCATACTTTCTTCCATGTTGCATAAATGTACAGAAGACACTACTGTAAGAAGCCATCCTGCAAAGACACTCTCAGTCAAATAATTCTTAAGTCTCATGTCTTCTCCTCTGAGGCTAACTCTCCATGTACAAGTATGCTGCTTCCTAGCTCCTTATACAATCACCACTGAGGCTGGTTTAGTTGTTGCAGAGCTGACAAAAAAAACAAAGCCTACAGTCACAAATAAACTAGAAGTCCGCAAAGTGGAAGGAAGGCAAATTAAAAAGAAATTAAGTTTCTTTTGTTCTTAATGAGGTTGGGCAGGTTTTTTTGTTTGTTTATTTGTTTGTGTGAGGGTTTTTTTTGTTTTGGTTGGGTTTTGTGTGTGTGTGTGTGTGGTTTTGTCTGTTTGTTTTGGGTTTTTTTGTTTTGTTTTGGGGTTTTGTGGGGTTTTTTGTGTGTGGGGAGTTTGTGTTTTTTGTGGTTTGTTGTTGTTGTTGTTTCTGGTTTGGTTTTGTTATTTATTTATTTATTTTAAGTCATGGTTTTGTTCCAAACTGTTTCTAAGTCTTACATCCTTTTACTCTCCAAGGCAATCCAGCAAATGCTTATTCTCTTGTTTTATTCTATCACTGAATTAGTAGTGATAGTGTATGAATTTCTTCTTATTTACAGTTCTTGATAGCTAAAACAGCCCTTCAATGACTATTCACTTCTTAGGTTCTCAATCTCACTTGAAATCTCTCTGGAAAACAGTATCTTTTCAACCTCTCTCAAATTTGCCCTATTGTCAGTTGCTCACTTTAACTCTGTGATTACTTAATTTTATTTGCAAACCATTCTGTGTAATCTGCTATGAAATAAAAAAATCTTAGCAGTATATATCAGCAAAAAATGAACTACAGTAAAGAACTAAGGAGATTTTTTCCAAAATTTAAGCGTGTAAGTATTGCTCTTTTAGAGCAGTTTTCTCCTTAGTTCATGCTTACAGTTGCATTTCAAAACTTGGCAGGTTTAGACAAGTCTGAACAGAAGAGATATACTGAAAAATTAATAATATATGCATATTAAACAGCTCTTAACAGAAACTTGGATGTATTGTTCCATTTGTGGATCAACCATGATTCGTTGCTTATTTTCAGAAGCACGTTTTTCATGCACTTTTAACAATCTTGTCTGATATTGCTCTTGTAATGTTTTTCACAGTTCCTACAGACACATACAGGGTGTTTTCTGGACAGTATCCATCAGCAGATTCATTATTCATCAACAGTTGAAATGCCAGAAAGTTCACACACTTCAAATTGTTCTCTAGTCTGTTGCAGTCACCCATAAGCTCTTACTTGAGGAGATATGTCTTAATATATCCAAAGATAACTTACTTTCAGTTATCAGATAAATGTTGATCTTAATCTTTGATGAAAATCAGGTTTTAAATACAAATTAGACTTCTTTTTTTCTTACATAATAGTCTTTCCCAGTCATTATTTTTCAATTATGCTACTATCTGGCATCATACCATTAGCTGGAAAGAGAAGAGAGATTTGTCCAAATTTAGTTTGATGTGATTGCTGTTATGATTCTATTGTTTCATTTCAAGAGACTACTTCAGTGAGTCATACATGCAACGTACCTGCATATGCACCAGATCTGATAAAATGCTAACCTAAAATTCTAAGTCGCATTTTCATTTTAAAGTCTTATAGTGAAGACTCTTTCAAATCTTGAGAAGGGGATCTCTGTAAAGGCTTTTAAAGTTGTCAAAGTGGTATAGACAGGGAATCACTTCAGGTTAGAAATCCTCTGCATGCAGAAAAAGACAGCTGCAGCCACTACCTCATATAGCTTCAATGCTTCCTGTAAAGAAAATGAAATTCCCATTAAGACCCATTTTTCCTGCTAAACCAATAATATTTCTTTGTGAAGATTTTTATTCTGCATTCATGTAAGACAGAGAGGATATCACTCTTAAGAGACTAGAAAAAAAAAATTCTGTAGTTAAATCACACATGCTTGTCATCTTCATTATTTCTGTCATTAACATCAATCTTGTTCCCATGACCTCAAAACTTATAATAGTAACAGTTAATTGCATTTAAGTGCATGTCATACTATGAGAGGCTTCCAAAATACATAGCTACAGTATTTCTGCTAAACTGTTTGAAAAAAATGAGTGATCAACCATTTTGTTTGTCATCTATTTTGGAAGAAGAAAAACTGAAGTTTGCAGTGATGGTCTACACTTTCATAAGTAATGATGTGGTTTTTATTTCCACAGTACTGTGGTGATGGTTGCTGTAATGTCTAAGGTGACAGTTTAATTTCTTTTCAAAGTTTTAAGAAATTCCATTATCTTGTTGCCATGCTTCTGCACTTATAACCACAAATTTAAATGCAAGGAAAGCAATCCAACTTCTCTAGTAATGACTGAATATCATTGTATGAAATTTCAGTAGAATTAAAAAATATATTTTTTAAGCATTTCTTAACATCCCAATTAGGAAAAATAAAAAGCACAAAAAACCCAATTTCCTTTAGACACAGCTCTCATTTTTTTTGTGTGAAAGTAGCACTGATGATAAGTCAACTACCTGATATAGAACAGGGCTCTTCTAAATGGCATATAAAGGGATGTTGCCCTCAGTCTTTTACTTAGTCAAGTAGTCTCACTGAAAAGTCTTCTATAGCATTCTTGTAATCTACCAGTAGCTGCAATCTTGAGCACCTAAGTATTTCCTTCAAAATTAAAGAATGATGTCCAACCATCACTGGATGAGCAACATAACCATCACTTCTTCACTTGTGTAATGCTGTTCAGCATTACCTGAGTTTTGCCAATGGAGAAACGGACTTTTGAGAACAAATTTATTTCAGCCTTGACTAAATACAATAGTGCTTCACTGAATGAAGACAATAAAAACTTTAGCTTAGAAACCAACACCAGAGTCCTTGGAGCTGAAGTGGGGTGGGGTTGGGGGTGTTTGTGTAAGCTCTCCAACTTGGCGTCTCCAGCTGAGTCAATTGTAAGGTTTTTCAGAGGTTTTCAGGGTCTCATAGCTCCTCCAGAATGGAGCAGTTGCTTTTTAAAAACTAACTGCATATGTTTTGCTCAAGAGCACACAATGTCTTCCTGGCAGAACCAGGAATAAATTCCAGTTCTTCATTTACTGCCCCTTGCTTATTCCACTATGGTTCACTGTTCTTTCATAAAAAACACTATATAGGCCCATAGCTTTGGCAGCAAGTTGCATTTAATTTTGTTGGACTTCTGTACCTTCAACTATGAATCAGCATCATTAGCCTAATTTTTAATAGAATTTGGGGGGAACTAGTCTTTTCTGTCTTTTCTGACATACTTCTGAATGTGGTATTACTCAGAGAACTGTGTGTCAAAGAAATACGAAAATGTAATTCTTATATATTACTTTTCACAACAGATCAGTTCTCTGACAGGGATTTTCTGTAGCAAGAAGGGACCAGATAAGCCCTATATCTGTCAAAGAATTAAGATTCTCCCGGAGCACACAGATGACTAAGAACGTTACTGAAGACCTGACTTACAAAATACTAATTTTGTTCAGTTCAGTTCACAGATCCTACAGACCTCCTCTCAGCTAGCAGGAAAAAAGCTGGATTCTTCTGACATGCATTTTATGAAAAAGTGAGGAGTACCTAGACTTGCCATTACACAGTGCCTATTACTCAGTACTATTACGTAGTACAATTTCACATAGTGTATCCATGTCTAGTTTGAACAATGAGAATGTATTTAACTTTCATATAAACTAAACGGGTAAATTAATGGTTTTGGGGCCTTTTTTTGGTTTAACATTAGATCACTACTAGCAAAGTACAAGTTAGAGTACTTGATGCTGTTGCTTTGAGCAACACAGACAAAAATAAGCACACATTTTGCTAACCACAGAGTGAGCAAGCAGCCAGCTCTTTTGGATTAATAGAATATTCAAATTATAAAATTTTAATTTAAGTCAAAACACTTAAAAATAAAGGAAGTTAATCGATTTTAAATCAAAGTCATTCTGCTTTTAGGTTAATTTGGAGTTTACATCTGAAAGTATTATTTTGTCATGCTACTATTTATGGTTTTGTAATTACATTTTCCTGGCATTGCTTTGCTTCTTAGGGAGTCTCCCTAGTCTTGCACATAAGGAATAAAGCAAATTAACCTTGTAAAGTGAAAAAGGAATAGTGAATACTCATATATTCTAAATGCACAAGATAAGATGCAGAATTTATTTTCCAGTATTAGAGTCTTTTCCCAGTTACCATTACAAGGTAGAACTTATAATGAATACTTAAAGTGTTATATGAATCAGAATAATGGGTGGAAACTTCAGTATCTTGCAGTGTAGTTTTCTCACGCCTTTATAACAAATACAGAATGCATAATTAATGCGGATAAGTAAAGTAAGAGGTTGAGTAATAAAACAAAGTTAATATTTGAGGAAGAATTATTCTCTTTTCTGATAAGTATTTTGTTGCTTGGTAGTTTCGTTTTCATTTTCTGTTCCCATTACACCTTGCTACAGTTTTTTTGATATTCCTGATGCTCAAAATATGGAAAATACACATTATTTCTTCACAGAGTTATGAAGATAAAGATATACTCATGTACTCTTACGCTTCAACTTCAATGAACACTTTTTTTTTTCTATTACAGAAGTAGAAATGAAATAACTACCTATGAAATTATATGCACTTAGTTATCTAAATTGCCTACTCTGAACACACTTAAAAATTATAGATATTTTCTGCATTCAGTATATAATTTCCAATAGGTCACTTTGCATAACTCTGTTCCCTCATGCTTCGGTACATTCTTCTCCCTTTCGGCTCCTGGAAGCAGAATCTTTATTGAATTTGAATTAAATACCAAAGTACCAGAAGGTTCAATGGATGATCCGAGATGTAAACACTCTGATCTGAAATTTTGAATCATGTTACATTGCAGCCTAGCTCTGAGATCCTTTCTCATGTTAGATAACATGTTATCTCACACATGATCCTAATGACTTCAGTACAACCACTTCCAAAAAGCTCCGAAGCGTACAAGAATGATAGCAGTATCTTGTTGCTCAAAATAAAGTCTCCATATTTCTATATGAAAATATGTGGTTTCTCAGTCATACTAAACAGATAAAGACACACACACAAAAAAAAAAAGAGCAGTCAGTATGTATTCAACATTGGATTACATATAAATATTTTACAGCTGCTTTCATTCTCAGGAATTGACTAACTCTTGTTCAAAAGCAAATTTCTGCTTCTGGAAACAGTCCATTTTTTTCTGCCTCTACTAGTTATAGAGAGGAAACTCATGAGAAACCTTTCTTCTGATTAACAGAGAAGGAGATTCAGGGGGAGACAGACAAAGAATCCTGATGGTTCAATGAGCTGCTATACTGCCCATTGATGCGGTGCCCAACATCACCTGCATCCTTCAGCAAGGAACTGAGTGAAAACAGTTTACCTGAACAGTGATACCTGCTTTCCAAGAAAAGTGCTTGTAGATAACTTCAGAAGAGCTCCGTCCTTTGAAGAGCTGAGAGAGATAATTGCTGATAACCAGTTTATCCCAATTTCCAGGTTATACCGCTTCTGTTATATTTTTCAGGTTTGGACTGAAATGACTTTTTAAAGGAAATCATTGCAGACAATAAAAAATGTATACAGGATGGCAAATATGAAAACAAACTAACAATGTAATATTTGTAGACTTTTCCAAAGGACATTAAAGTAATTAAATTGTAATCCAGTTTAATGATTTTGATCTAATATCTTATAACACTCAAGGGACAAAGGCAGTGTTCATGTTACCAGTAAGGTGACTTACAGTAAACACAGCATGGAACTATTTAGAATTTATTTCTCCATTATTTTCTCTCTGTAACATTATAAGCAATTAAAGACTATTACCTGACCCTGTTAACTTCCCCCTACACAAGGACTGGTGGGGCAGAAAGTATTATGTCTGTCTGATCAATTTCAAGTCTTCTGAATTCTGGGACTATTTTATGTGGTTATTTAATCTTCATTTCCCTCTCTCCTGTAACAGGATAATAGGTACTTGTCAGGTATTTTTCCATGCATTACTAGGCTTGAATAAAGATATATTGTGCCTGGCATAGGGATTTCAATATGGACACCACATTTTCCTCAGTTCAAAACACTACCCTCCTGTAAGAACAGGTGGGAAAATACCCACATGAAAACGAGAGTGAGATACCTTTATCAGGGACCATAGGACACCTTTTCCTCCCACCTTGGATGCATCCTTTCCACCACTGAAAATGAAACAGTACAGTAGACCCCATTATTTAGCTATTATTATTTGTACAATTGCATTTTGTGAGATTTAATGTTTCCCTTAAAAAGATCACTAGCAAGTTTTTATCACTATACATTAAAAGGAAACATCCATTATTTAAAACAGCACAGGTTGCTAACAGAAGAAATACTTTTTGTACCTGCAACAACAAAACCTTACTCTTGGAGCCACAAGTCTGTCTTGATAAGGGAAATTTAATCTGTACAGTAGTGCTTTCTGTTTCAGTGGGCTCTGGTTGCAAAGGATTTAGATACATTTCATCTATTCAAGAGACACATAAATCTTCTGAAATAAATTATTCTCAACATAAATAAGGCTTCCAAGCGCTTGAAATGTCTTTTCATTTTTAACTATGTCAAGTGTTTCTCTCAACAACAAAATTTAAAAGACACATTGGAAAATCTGATTTTTGTTCTCTGATGTTTTCCTTTCATGTACTCACAAGTTTATATTACATACTTGGTCACAGAAGCACTGCCTGAAAGTGATGTAACTGTATTATTTTTTATGGTGGAGATTTACATTTATGCATCCAATAGTAAAACTACTTCTCATTCCTTAAAATCACCTTCTAAATTGTATCTAAAATTAGGAAAATCTGTTTAAATAGATATGTCCCTTTTTGTACATAGTAGGAAGGAGTCACAAATGTTTCAGTCACCATGAATACGTTTTTTTCTAACACAGATCTGAGACATTACCCTGGAATTTTGTTAGTCAGATGGCTTATTTTCAGAATCGACTCAGCTCCCTGACCTGGACAGGGATTCTCTTACAGCAGTTTGCATGAAATCTAAATAGCCTAGTTTAATACAGGAGCTCACAACTGGATGTTATAGAAATTTTATCTGAATAAAAATGGGAAGATTATGAATTTTTGACATTTTTTAGCTTACCAGATAGGAATGTCAAAATTGGTGTATTCAAAGCATACATACAATGAATACACCTTAGAGAACCAGGGTTATATTTTTACACAATGTTGCCATGCCAGTTGATTGTCCTTAGTTTACAGGATTGCATGCAGGAGCAGATTCAGAAGGGAAAACCCGAAAGAAGATTAATTCAAATATATATCTATTTTTAAGCTATAAATTAAATACTGAAAACAAGCATGTGCAGATATTAATTACTGTACCGTAAGATATCACTTCTCAACTATAAAATTATTGTGGGACTTAAAAAATGGTAATAAATTCAGAAATGCAAACCACTGAACAGCTGCAATAGAAGATACTAGAGGAGAAGAAAGAAGAAATTACTTTAGTCTGACAAGCAAAATAAAACTATAAGAAGTGGTCTGGATGCATCACTATTAGTAAGGAAAACATCAATCACTGTAGTTCACACTTATTATTCTAGTAATCCAGGCACTTTTTGAAGTGCCTTCAGCCTACATAACCAAATAAGAAAAAATGAGACCAAACCAGACCAAGCGTGGACACTGGAACTGACTTAATTTTTTGTTGTTATTGCATTGCTAATTTAGTCACATAAACTATACAAAAGACAAGAGCTAATGTTCGTTAATTCTTAATAAAGATGTTTGAAATCCAATCTGCTAAGAAAAGATCTATTTTAGACACAAGAGGGAAGTTTGAAACAATCACCTCAATGCACCACAACTCAATTCTAGACACTTCACAACACCAAGTAGTAACATGAAAACTAGATGACTTCTGACCACAGAGGGAGAGAACAATGTTTATGGAATGTTAAACTGACAGAATGGACTACTGAGGAGCTTCATGTTGCTTACTTTATTCTCTACTGCCACCCAGCCCACACACATACAGAAAACCCAGAGTCATTCTAATTAGAAGATCATCACTCTGGTATAGATTTTAGATAAAATGCTGAGTATAGTCCTGACCATTCTCTGGCCAGTAACAAACAACTGCAAATCAGAGGACAAATGTGTTCAATTATTTCTTTGCTTAGTTTTTGGGGTGGGTTTTGTTTGTTTGGTTGGTTGATTTGTTTTGTTTTGTTTTTAAAAGTGCTTCAGCAGGCTGCTGCATACTGAAAGGCATCTCATAATGCACAAGCACCAAGGGCATAGACACTTGCATGGGCAGCTGGAACTGATGAAAGCCTTCTCATTCCACTCTTGTGGTGATATTTCCACTCTTGTGGTAACATAATAATATTTCCTTACAAGTTTTTTCATACTGAACTATTATACTAGCTTAAACTTTGATTCAGCAAACCTTACATAAAGCAAACAGCTTAACTTGCTAGTATTCAAGAAGAGATGGGACAAAGCCATCAGACACATGGTGTGAACTGTGGAGTTGTCATATGCAGGGACACGAGTTGGACTCGATGATCCCTGTGGGTCCTTTCCAACTCAGGGTATTCTATGATTCTATGATAGGAATCTCTCTTACATTAAAAAGATGGTACAAATATTCTTACTCCCAGATGAAACTATGCTATATTTGGTGTCTTGTTTTAGGTTGCATGAACAGGGACAAAGGCAATTTAGATTTAGATATCTTGAAACACCAGCCAGGAAACATCCATGAAGAATCTGGCCTGTTAGAGTACATCCCTGGTCTGCTCACTCCGCCTGCATGAACAGGAACTGCTGCTGTTGGTAAGTCTGACATGAGATGCTGGAGGTTTTCTAGCAGAACTGCCCCAAAGTACTGAGCTCCCCAATGCAGAAGATGTCAAAAAGATTAAGTCACATTCCTGTGGTTTAATGCAGAATTGGCTTCTCTCCTTGCAGCCAGTGCACAATGTGACTAAAGGAAAATTCTCAGTTTGCCTGAGTGTGATGTGGTCTCTTGCTGGTGCAAGCACATAGCATGTCAAACTCTCTCAATTTGCATAGCAATTAGTAGACGAGGACAAGCTGTAAAACAAAAGATGGACAAATCTGATATGAAAACAAATTTCATGCTGAGGGTTCTCAGGTGTTTTTAGCAGCACTGCCAAATGAGAAACATGATTTGAGAGAAACCTGAGCCTGATTAACTGCTGTTTTCCTGCAACTTTACTCTGGGAAAAAAAAAAAAAAAAGGAGGATTATGACTGTAGTAGCTGCTGCAATGTAAGCCTAGGGAGGACCAGTGCTTTTACGATGGACTTGCCCCTCATAATTTGAAGAGAAACCTGCTAAATCCACACATTTGCCCTTCAATGATACCTCCTAGGCTTGTCATACTCCTCACATTGAACAAGAGCACACCAGGCAGGACAATTACACAGCACTCAAGGCCAGGGGAGTGTAGAGATCCTGACCATGAAAACCTTGCACATCAAGGAGTTGGTAAATCACAGCACGGTTAATAGGAGCAGGCCCAAGCCCTTGCTGTATGGAGACGACAGCCTGGCCTTCAGGCCTCATTGTGCTGTGAACATCCCTTGGGCACAAGATAAACTTTTCCAGTTGCTTGTAGCAAAGGCAGATGCAGGTAGCTGCCACTTGGTACCAGCAGGTAAATTATCTGCATGTCCTTGCCTCGATCAAGAGCTGCAGCAACAATTTTCCATGGGAACATTCTTTTATTGGGTCCTAGAAAAGATGAATAGTTGTTTTTGCTTGTAAGAAAACCTCCTAAGATCTCGTAGGAGCAAACTGGAGAGGCCCTTCCAGGGATGGGGTCTGCACGGCATACTCCTCCCTGACCATGGCTGTACAGCTCAGGGTTCTCAACATCTGAAGGGGTGTAGGATTATCTACTCTTTTTTTTTTTTTTTTTTTTTCTGTTAGCTTTAATAAATAGTGTTTAAAATTATCCTTCACAGAGCCTGAGGGCTTTTCTTGCTGGGATCATAACAAACCAGGTCACTCAAACTGGGTGTTTAAATTCTGTTTTCATTCCTCTCCTCTGATCTTGAGGCATGGTCAATACGGGCAAAACGTTTGTTTTCCTGTCTCTGCTGTGAGGAGAAAAGGATGTTAGCACTGAGATGGCTAGCAAATAAACTTGCATTTGAAACAGACATGAATTTCCACATGAACAATGCTAGCTAAACTGCTATTTAAAATGCATGAATAGTGTGATGTCCTGAGACTCTGCAAAAAAACGATTGCTCATCACATATAACTGTCATGGCAAGCCAAGCTTTTAACCGGAGAAGGGTTATTGCTAATCAGAACAGACAAAAGGAGCCCTTTAATGCAAATTACTTCCCTATCATTCAGCATTGAATTTTCTATCTGAAAATCTCTGTGATAGAACATTCCATAAAAATAACATGTGAGCACTAAAATGGCAAAATGCTCAATATTGTGTAATTTGTATTTAGAGAGTCATCAGAGTGTTCTGTTGGGCTGCCTTGTAAAGATCCATTTTCTGTTTAAGCACATAGGTACTCAGAATGGTAGGGTCAAGTACAATGAAGGAGTTCAGCCAAAAATCCTACAATGAATGGGTCATTTGCTGTAGATTCCCTAAGGTCCTGTCCACTGCAAATGACACCCTTAAGTGAGAGCCAAAATCATCATGTTAAAGACAGTCTCTCACAGGCCTGATGAGATGCTGTGTGTCAAATGAAAAAAAAAGATGCTGATATTTTCCTTAAAACTCAACAGATTTTATTTAGCCAGGTAAATACTACAGTGAAAGACAACATTGTTATTTTTTTTTTAATATCATTTCTTGCTTCCCCTTTCTAGACATACTTCTCTCCCAACTTGAAGCCTGCTCCTGTACTCGAGCATCAAATATGACAACCTGGTTTCCACTAAAGTTAAGAGAAGCTTTGGTATTCACCTTATAAAAAGGTAAGTGTTGGGCTAAAACATAAAAAATTGCCAGTGGCTTGAAGTACTTGATACGGTGTTTGCTGTTTCACTACATTTCTACCGGATGAAAGACTACTTCAAAAATATAAGCTCAGCTACTTGAAACGCACCTTGCCTTTAATACAAAATGAAAATGACTACTTAAAGAATGTACAAAACAGGCTTCACAACATATACCTAAGAAATTAATTTTTTTTTTTTTTTTGTGGAAAGAATTGTTGGTATTCAAGTTTAAATTCTATCGCTGTGTAACTGCACCAGTCATTGTCATTAGATTACAGGGTATTCTAGGCATTGCAAGTAGCAGGAATGCAGACAGAAGACAATAATCAATGTTATTTTCAAATAAATGTGAACCAGATATCAATAATTTGATTATAATTATTCCCCATGAGCCATACTGTTATTACCCTGAGATAAAACAAACTGATACAGGTTAATCAACATAAACATTTATCTAAAATAATTTCATTCTCTGATTTTGAAAGTATAATAAAAACCTTATTAACAAGCATTTTCTTTATTCTCAAGAACAAAACTGAAGAAAAAAAAAATGTTTTCCAGTACTGAGACTGGAAGTTTCTGATATAGTGAAAGAAACTAGCTAGGGATAGGAAGAAATATCTCCTGATTTCAGCAAGAAGAATTCACAGGAGATAGAGTTTAGTAAATTAAAGAGAATTAGGAAGGCAAAGGAGCAACAAAATTGTTACGAATTAGATTGAAATACATATAATTAAAAATTAACCAAGTGCTTTTATGATTTAAAACATCATACATTTCTAAAAGGGCTAAAAGCTAAAAATACAAAGAACTCAATAAGACATAATACACTATAATACTGTGTGTCAACAGTGGATGAGTAAGATAACAATATTTTTAACCATGTTTAACTAAGACCTGCAAGTGGTAACTACCCTTCAAAAGATTCACTTTGACATTACTTACAATTGCATAAGGTCCTTAAGGTGATATAACAGACTATAATTCTAAGCAGAGAACAAAAAGTGATAGCTTTTGGAATGGTGCATAGCAGCTCCTTGACTACTCTCCTTGTCTGAGGAGCGTATAGGATTTGTCTGAGGAGCGTATAGGATTAAGAACAAAAAGTGTTTTCCTTTTACACCACAGAATATTGACAAACTTATGTTAGTTCAATTCACGAACAAATTAATGAAAATAAAAGCAACTTCACAGAAACTACCCAGTTCCAACTATTTGAATACCACATATCTTATCAAACTACTGAAAATTTGTATTACACCTAGGCATTTTGAAATATCACTGTGACAATACAAGTGGTTGGAGTTTTTGGTAAATTAAGACAAAACCTTTTGTTCAACGTATGACTTAAACTGGTATGAGAGGGGGAAGAAGACTGTTGTGTGCTTTGAGTCTCATGTATGTAAGGAGCAGAAGCATTGTGAACACTTCCTCAACTTGTTTAGTCAAGGGATTAAAGTCAGTTACATGAATAAAGACATTATGTAGTTGGGATTTTACTTTGCACATTTTATCAGAGAAACAGAGGTCCACAGAAGGCAATATCCTCATTTTTACAAGCAGAAAGGCAAGACACAGTGATATAAACTTAGTCACAGTCACACAGAAATTCAAGGGCATCACTAGCATGAGCCCCAGTACTTTCAGTTCCCCAAGCCACATTACCAGACCACAATGCTTTTTATGGACAGTTGAAGATAAAACTTACAGAAAATAGTGACAAGTGATGGATAAGATGCCTTAGAATCTGTCTACAGTTTGCATTTTTTATTAAAAAATGATTCTATAATGATTGAACAACAGTTATTTATTAAGTATCTTATTTGTTGGTTCAGTAAGTGAAGGACAAAAATGTGAAAATGGGGTAAAAATATTTGAAAATATAGCTAGCCTTGTAACACAACTGTTCTTAGAACATCACTACAAAAGCTGGAGTTTAAAAAAGCAGCTAACAGCTGTGCTGGGCAAGTTTAGACGTCTACTAACCCAGAGGGGAAAAAAGAAAATCCAAGAAAGCACTTTTCTTCCTTCTCTCTCTCTCTCTCTGCCCTTGGCAATACATCAGCATATAAGTGAGATCTTCTATAAACTAAAAATGAAAAAAAAAAAGAAAAGGAGGGGAAAGATGGCTGTGAAAGCTATTAATGCACTGAATTAAGAGGTCTAAACTGGCAATCTCAATGTATGTCACACAAGGGTTTTCAGTTTTGCTGCTCAACAAGAGAGTTTGAGTTGATGGAAAATGCTGATCAGGAAGGTTCTTCTCATCAGTAAGATGCTAAATTAACTCAGGGAAAAGAAGAAAATACTCAGAAGTTAGTGTGAGATACAGTATAAGAGAGAACAGCTTGGGGCTAACAAACATGTCAAAAGAGAAGAGACAGGTTGCACAAGTGAAAAAGCTCATGGATCTGCAGTTGAAAGCAAACCCAAAGGAAATTATAGTGCTAAAGCCCGGTAGAACAAGGTGACACAAAGGTCAAACACAGATTTTTGCTTTTACTCATGCCATTAGAGCAAAGAAGCAGATGGGAAAATGCCCAGCCCTACCAGGCCACCTTCTTGAGAAAAAACTGTCCTAGAATGAGGCAGTTAACATCACTCTTGCTTCTTCTCATGGAATGATGGATGCTATCCCTAAGTACTCAAACCCCATTACTCCTTGTACCCCCTTAGAGACTGGAGAACTGGACTGAAATGGTACCAAAGTAACTTATAGGGAGATACCTGGAAATGAGGATAAAGTACCATTTATCAGACCACTCACTAATCTATCCTTTTTAAGCTATTTTATTTCAAGTAAATAATTAAACATATTTTTTGGTGGGAAGAAAAAGATATAGAAAGAAAATAGGTAAGAGTTAGGTTTTTGCTCACCTTTGATGACAGAAAGTAAATTTCAAATTACTAATCCAAAATAAATAAGTATACAAGAAAAACACTGATAGTAACTTTTTACAGAAATACCCAAAAAACAAATGGCAAAGACATCCTTTTGTGGTGCATGGGTTGTGGTTTAAAGTCCTCACTTTCATACAGTTCCTTTTTAGAAGAATTAGAATGTGGAAAGTATAAACACCCACTACAGAAAAGTGTAAAAGCTATTGTAAATTCAGAAAAGTGCATGCACACAACATATTGTTGAATGTAAGAACTTTCCTTCTTTCTGACACATCAAGCATTATTACACTCATTACATTGACAAACCCTCCTGATAATCTTTATCATTTCCCCTAATCATGCCCTTTCTGTCTTCCTCTTCTCCCTGAAGGTTCCATCATCGTCTTTTTGCTGAATCTCCTCTTCCAGGAAGACATATGCAACCCCTTTCTGTATCTATGTACATCATTATGTATTCAACTTGCTAACTGATTTCAGCCTGACAGAATGATAAAATTTTGTTATGTTTCTACAAAGGTTGTGAAAATGCGTAGCCAGGTTGGAGAAGGAGGACACAGTGGGCATGGCACTGAATAACCATATTCAGCATTATTAGAGTTCAGAGCATCACCAAGAAAAGGGACATTACAAGTAGTTCAATCCAGGGAAAGGTTTTATTCAGAGCTCACACACTTTAGAACAACAAAAGCAATAAAACTTCATTCACCTTGGTGATGTGAATTACTTTTTTCACCTTATTTCTTTCTGGGAAGTAAGAGACTAAAATACAGCCTTCTGTATTGAGAAAGCTGTAATGGACTTATCTTACTCCACACATGTTTTACTGAGCTGAATTTTGCATTCTGTTTGCCTACATCTCCTTTATATAGCACTAAAACCACCCTGAAAACCATGAAATTACCAATTTGAAATTGCTGTAAGAATCATTCAAGTTTTTACCACATCTATTCTCGCTGTAATATTTTTCAGGTGACTAATTCTGTATTATACCATTGTCTTCTTTCCTTTGAAACCATGATCGCTGAAATTAAATATGAGAATTTTAATATCTCATACAATCTGTGGCAGATGCTTTATTACCTCAACCTTTTCAATATTCTGCATGTTGATTGCCCTACCTTTCTCTTCGACACAGTTTACAGCCTCACTAAACTGTGGGAATAAAGGTACTGGTCAGCAAGCAAAACCACAAAATATTGAAACTGAAAGAGAAAAGGCCAACATTTTACAAAATCTGGTGTCTTATTTTATGTATTTCATTAATTTTATTTAATAATAACCTCAGAAAGAATCCTTGTTTTTATGTTATTTCAAGAATGAATAACTAGCTATTGAAGGATTTTTTTAAAAGATAGTAATGAACTGAGTATACTTTGTTCATTTTCTTTGTTCCTTTTTCATTGTCCATTAAAATAATACTCCTTTTCACCCAAGAAACAGTTTTTCCTTTTCAAATGCTTATCATAAAAGCAAAGAAAATGAAAGGCCTGTTTCTGAAAACTGCATAACCAGGCAATTCCACTGATAATCCCGTCTCTCCATCCCTTTTTTTTTGTAATAGCATATAAATTGGATGAGTTTACCAAGTGTATGGGAGTTTCAGCCCTGTCATCTGTTTGAGAAGATTTAAATCTATTGTTTACACAGAACATCCTCTTCCAAGAAGGCATACTTTGATTTCAGAGCATGACACAGTCTCAGTCCCCTTTTATTGCAGCTGTCAAGTACTTAAATACCCAGTAGGTCAAAATCAAAAAGTCACCAAGATGCCTTGTGGATATGTGGTGTCGGAGACACGTCATGGAAGTGATCCTTGTCCATGCCTCAATAAATACCTGATTTTTATGCAAAAAACCAGCCTAAATAAGACTGAGACTATTCATTCCACTGAGAAATATCCAACAAGCCTGTAACTATCCTCCTTTTCCTCTTCACTGAAGAATCTTCCTAATCTACAAATTGCCTGAAATAGAAAATATCCTGCAAAAGCATCACCACATGCCAGTTCTCTACCTGCATTGCTTCCTTGGCTCTGACTAAGGGGCACCATAGAGGCAGGATAGGGGCTGGGGGCAGCCCTGCACTCATCACAGACTGGGGAATGAGGCAGCACACACAGTGGTGGGCATCACCTGTCCTTTGGGGACAGCCATGAGTTTGTTCTTTCCATCCCATTCTGCCCCTCCTGTCCCTGCAGCCCAAACCAAATAACACTGTCAAATCTGGGAGTAGCTAGGTAGCTGAGGGGTAACTTATTCATTAAAAGGAAAGAAACAGCCAGATTCACAATAGACACCTGAATAGCTACAGAAAGACTTTTGGAAAAATAAAACATTCAGCTTCCTGAAGCTTTAGCCAATGAAAGTGGGAGAAAAGTTCTTCATCTGCACAATGGCAAAGCATAAAAAAAAAATAAATTCTTCTTTAAATCTCTTTTTCTTCATTAATTAAAAGGCTAAAAACAATCTAGAGCACCTGCATCTTCTGACAGCTTTCTCATAAAATGGATGTAACTTCAAAGTTGAGTGTCATGTTCTGGCACCTGCACTTTTGTAACAGCAAAGAATTGAATTTGCATTTTCTTTACCCACTTTTCAGCCACTCATGAAGACAAGCATAGTGCTGTTCAAGAAACACAGGTTCAGCATAACAATAAATTGAAACGAATTGTTCTCCATTATCCAAACTCTTTGCTCCAGCTACAGTCCAGCTACAGATAATAATAATAATAATAATAATAATAATAATAATAATAATAATAATAATAGCACTGATAAAATGCAAACACTAAAATAAGTATCCAGAAAGTCTGACTTTATCCATGCTTAAGTCCCCATGATTCGTGGTGACAGTTTTCAGCACAGAACAGATGCTTTCTCTCTATGTAGCAGCATGAACTGTTCTTCAAGTGTAGCCGTCTCTCATAAACCTCATTTATGAGGGGAAAAAAAAAAGTTCCTTAAATACCTGAACCACTCTAGATCATTTAATGTGGTTATAACTTATAACTTATAACTTTTTTTCCTAACTTCTAACTTACCACACAACTACACAAAGTACCTTTGGAATTCTGGGAGGTTTTTTTTCTAATGGGCTGTAAAATATTCTGACTCAATAATAAGTTTCATAAAATTAAATTAGAAAATCTCAGACTCTTGATATGAGACCACTAAAATGTATTCTTGTATAAGCTAAGTAGGCTAGAACTTGCACACAAGCCCTGGGCTTGTGTGAGCTTTTCCTTGTTTGGTCACTGCTACCAATGGTCAAATACTAAATTACTCTGCATATCTTTAATAACTTGTGTTATTGAAACTTGCCATTAAATAATGAATTACCATCTGTTTCACCCCATAGTGATTGCCTTACAGAGTATTCACATTAGCAGCTACAAAATGCAACATGTTATATAGATACTCCAGGTATCTGTGATATGCTGCAGGAGGTCATAGCTATTTCCATGAGATGCTGCACTTTCAGTTCTTCCATCTGCAAGGTAAAAAGAACTTATGAGGTCGTGTGTGGAGCTGTACTGTCTTTAAAAGACAAGCAGAACCAGAACTATGTGGGCATATATTACTGTCTCTCACAATCCCTATTTTTTTTGACATAGACATAGCTAAAAATTATCTTTTCAATATCCTCAGGACAAACCTAGCTACTGAGTACAGTATGCACCTTTTGTTTCTTTTGATTATTCGTGTCAATGATATTAAAATGCGTCAATCAATTTTCCTGGAGAAAATTAGCCACCAGAATTTACTGAGGAATGCAGGTCAGGTAGACCACTCTGCCCAAAAGCATGGGTTTTGTAGTGCCAACTGTGGAAATCGTCCAGATTGTTCTTTCAGGAATTCTTTTAGGATATTCTTTTAGGAAAATCAAGTGATGTTTTCTTTCATAGATTATGTCTGCTGAACACTAAGCAAGCAACGCTTGAACAAAAGTGACATTTATGTACACTAAATGTTTATGAAGTTCTTCATGTATTCCTTGTGTAATTATCTCTCAACATTGCATTCTGACACATAGGGAAGGCGAGAACAGCTGTTCACTTTATAGCCAACTGTTATTTTTGCCTTTATACAAATACATCTATTTTCAACGTTTTTATGCACGTATACACACACACATATAAATACACAGAAATGCATGTATTTATACACTTGCAGATAGATACTGATCACTGGCTAGGAGAGTAAGCCTTCCCTTTGCTTCATAGTCTGTCTGTAAATACTGGAGCTGACACTCCTGGTGAACAGCTGGCTAAGTTGTAACAAACTTGAGTACCAGAAATAGTCAAGTTTAAATAGAGATACGTTTTTCAGAAAAAAACCACAGTGTAAACCTTTGGGTTTATTTTTTTTTTTAATCTATATACTTAATTTGCTGTCTTACTGAGTTTTATATCTTCTTGTAGACCACTTAGGAAACAGAAATCTGGAATTAGCCATTTTACTCACACCAACAATCCATTTCTCCGTGTAACATTAATCACTGTGGGGAAGGGTTTCAGACATGGTCTACAGCAAACTCAGAATATTATACTAAACCAAGCAAATAAATCTTCATTTAAGAAAGATAAATCTAGTAATCATTTGCTCCTTGAAAAAAAATTACTCACTGGACTTATCAGTTTATTCTGGCCACTTAGCACTTCTGAGGCAACATAAAATACTTACAATATTTATATCCTGGTGGCAGATGTCCAGCAGAGAGCCAGTCTGCTCTTTCAGCTGATAAATAGATACAGATGTAAAGCTGACAGGGGCAAAGGAACCACTGGCTCTTAGCTGCCCTCCCCTTTCCCATACCATGCATGGAGGATGTCTGGGAAAAGAAATGGGAACAGACCCTCCTTATTAAAATCTTCTATCTATATAAAGGAAAACAGACTAAAATAAGTTGCCATTTTATGTGTAACATAACAAACAAATAAACATAACAGATCTGAGTAAAAGATGTCAAGGACATTAATTTAGAGAAGTTTCCCTGGTCAATGTTATCTGCTATTTATAGTCATGTTTTAAAGTAGCAGTAGGCTTGTCTTGTTTGTTTGTGAAGCCTGACATGGGAACGTGTTGGGAGATCTATACTGGCAATTTTAATCAAAGCTCTAAAGTAATATTGCATGACTATGTGAAGGTCAGAAGTGGTTACAATTAAATTTCCTCTTTTTAGATGGAGCCTACTTGCATAATTTTCTGGTAATTCAAGCTCTTGATCAAATCAAAGCTTTGCTTTTGATTTCCAGACCTTTCCTACCAAGTTCTAAAGAATAACATTGGTGTTCCTCTGAAGTCAGAATATTGAGTTGATAGGCATTCAGTTAAAATCCTCGGATTGTCCACATTAATATTAGAACAATATTTGTAGTGCTTTCCTGATAATAAGCAATTAGTGTAAACAAAAGCAAACAAGTCTCCAAATTTACACAAGTATAAAGAAAATATGAGGGCAATAGATTAAAAAATGCAGTGAGTACAAAAGGGCTTTGAAAGACATGTGATAGAAAAAGTAATGATAAATAGAGGGTTCTTCTATGGTCAAGTTTAAAATCTCCTTATCAACAGAGTTTCTAATGTGCTTAGCAAGACACACTTTGAACTCATATTGCTTTTATACAGAAATTTCTTATTCGTCATCTCTTTCTAAGGATCATGCAGTAAAGTTTTCTAAAAGGAAAACTGAAAATGTTTATTCATAAATAGATATATGCCCAAACAGCTTTAATGACATTTAACCACCCACTTACATGCGGTCACCCATAACAAGTATATTGTTTCTATATACTGTAATTAGAGTACAAGATAAAGGTCTCATATGTACAACTAACCACTTAGTAAATGATAGGCTATGTTGATAATTACAGACATCGCTGAAATCACAAAATGAAAATCTTTTTCTAAGTTTCCTAATAATCTTCCTTGTAGGCAGTTTTCCTATTATACACGAATTCTATAGAAGCCTTGAGAAAATGTCATAATGTAGAAATATTTGTTTGAATAGCTCCTGCTGCTAGCATCAAACTATAATTTATTACACTCTGGGATACACAGGCTGTCATTAATTCAATTTGCATCCTTAAGTGCTTATTTATTCCATTCTGTAGTCACACGGCACGAATTTGGTCTGAATGGCACCAGTCGCATCTTGGAGGAGTTGTTGATGATACTGACAGAAAGTTGTTCAAACTTTTTTTTTTTTTTTTTTTTTGTCTATAAATAACTTCTGCACAGGTTTCAAAACTATTAGTTATCAGTTATCTATTTCTGCCAGTACCTAAAAAGTAAGAGATTTTAATGAGACATATGGCTTGCTTCAACAAGCTTATCATAAAGACCATAATGATCATAAAGACCATTGCGAAGATAAAATAAAGCAGTGGTTTAGCAAGATGGAACTGATCTGAGATACAAATTAGATTTTAGCAACAAATATCACTCTGAAGAGAGCTGAAGTTTTTAAATGCAATCTGGCTTTGCCTGAGGTTTTTGAACCTGTCAATCCATCTGCAACTGCACTGACTTCTGTGTTCCTATGTCACCTAAGTATATGAAAGTATCTGAAAACTTTACAATATCTTTATAGATATGTAAACAGTATGTTTTACAAACACAGATAAGGTTTACAGGTTAAATTCTTAACTCTTGCTGTCCAAATTAATGGCTGAAGTGACTGCAGCTTTTTCTGTGTTTTACTCAGAAAACTTTTGTACAGCTCATATCACTGAAATGTCTATAGACACTGTCCCATCACCCTCACAGAAAAATCTCCAAGAGTTTATTAACCTGCACAAGTTTGCCATTTAAGAACAAAAGAGAAGTGTGACTTGGGCTCTTTATTTGTTTCAAATACTTCCTTACTATATTGATATTGAGAACCCCAGTAACAACTAGAGGCTAGGTAGCTGTGTATTGATGGTTCCTGCTTTGAAGTTCTTGAAGTCCTGGCTTCAAGTTCTTCAGACACAGAAAGGACATTCAGTTACATTTTTAAAAAGGTTACGCATTGATGTATTGGTTTTCTTATTTCCTATGGATTCAATGACAGTCCAAGTTCTGTTTCTGAAAATACAGCGCAAAATATTTTTTCTTGGCAACACCTTATCTCAAGGTTTTTTAAATTGTCCCCAGAAATAATCAACCGAATAGCTGGCAAATTTGAACTTTTCCAATATTGTTCTATTTGATCTCAAGCTCTGCATGATGTTAGTGCTATTCTCCTGAAAGAAATATTGAAATAAGTTCTAAGCTTCAAGCAGGGGTGGGGAAAAAAAGAAAATAAAAAATACAGTAATGTTTTTCTAAGGGTTCACAAATTAAACCAAAGCCCACATTTTCATTTCCAAAATGTAGAGAGAGGCCACAAAGGGTAAAAACATTGCATTACTTCCTAATTTTATTTAAAATGAAGTTAAGTTTATTCATGACACCCAAACTTCCTTTTGCTGGATATATATATATATTTCTTTTAATTACAAGAGTTCATTCAGCAATAGCATGGGGTCTCCTCTCATCTCCAAGTCAGTCTCAGAAGTACTTGCATTTTTTTCTTGAATAAAAAAGAAAGAAGAAATGATATATATATTCTATGTTCCTCTCTACTAGTGACACTTTACTTTTCTCCTCCCATATGTAGTCAAATCATTAAAAAAATCATTCAGTCCTGATGGGCTCTTTTTGTGTCTCTAATCATCTCATGGATTCTATTATCTGCACAATGAGAGAGGAAAAGAAAAATACAGTTATTTTTCAGGCAGATGAAGGCTGACATTTTATTTCTGTACAAAGAATAAGGGTGAAATTCCTATGTCTTTAAGATGTGAACTGGTGTTTCTGTCTTAAAATAATCTGAAAATGTATTCATCCAAAGAGAATTTACAAAAGATTTGACCTGCCTAGCAGATAAATTTTAGACAGTTGTTATTTTAAGATTATATAATTAAGAGAACTCAAAATGAGCATAAGCGTGGTTCCCAATTAATGTCTTCCTAAGCGCTTCTTAAGGGAAACATGATATCAAACATGATATTAAAAGCCAAGGAACAAAATTAAAAGGGAAAATATCTTAAGAACTAAGACACACAAAACAATGTGATGCAAGTGGCTTTACCACTTCACACATTATAATTGGCATTTTTCTTAAAAATTCAGCTCCCTGAGGTCACATGGTAACATAAGAATTGTAAATTTCGTTGTTTTCAATTCCTCTGGGTTTCAAAGAAAACCTAGAAACTATAGGCTGAAAACCAAAAAGAAGATACAAAAAACCTGAAATTAATAATGAAAAAGTAATATTATCTATATTATCTTTTTTTTTTTTTTTTTTTAGGACTAATGTATGAGCTTTGAATACTGGGTGTTGGCAGCTCTGGATTACTGACAAATTAATATTCATGGTTGAGTAACAAACATTCTCATAAACATTTAACATTATATTATAGCTAATATTAGGGGTTCATTATTTATTGTGAACAGAGATGCCTGAGTTCCAAGAAGCGAAATAATATTTGAGGTACTACATCAAGTTCTTTTCAACCTTGTTAAAACTTTCTCAGAAATATAAACTCTGGATATTTCACAAATGACTAGCTTATATGTGTACACAAAGAGGCATGGGATTTTGAAGTAAGAAAGATACAGTAGATTAGCAAATACGTTTCTTTAGGGAACCTACGTGTTAGATTGCAGCCCCACTAACGTCCTCAAACTACTCAGTGTGAATGACTGAAAACAATTACTAATAGTACAAAAAGTCCCCCTCACTATATATAATCTATTGATATGGGACACCCATATACAGACAAAGGCACATTCACATATGTCCTTCAAAGTCATTACACATCTCCGCATTGCTGTAAGGCTTTGAATAAATATGGTAAAACTAAATATCTAGCGGTTCAGTAATAGCTTGTAAAAGAAAAAGAGTAACCGTGGGTAACATGTTAATACCTCTCTTCCCTTCTCTTTTATGTTGAATAAATTATTCATTTGTTATTTATTAGCTAACTGTGCAGATTTTATGGGTTTTTAAGATTAATAATTACTTTATGCAACTTGAAGTATTTACACTGGATTTGTAGGATTTTTTTCCATGCTGACAGTTTAAACACTCTATCATATAAAATACAGTGACTACTATTGCCTTGTCTGAGGGAAGGTTGTAAAAACATGTCTCATTAATTTTATGAGGTCATCTAATTAATGTAAGAGAGTAGCAGAGATTTCAGCTCGCAATTGAAAGTGAGCAACTCCCTGTGGGTGCGTGCAGCTCGGGTGACTGCAGGCAGCATCCATGCCCAACTGCAGTCCCCACCCAGTTGAGTGGGGCATGTTGCACCTGGTCCTCTCTTTGGGGTTACTGCTTTTTTGCGTGTGCCCTGACAAACATTAACTGCAATGCAGAAGGAAAATATAAAACCACATATATCTCAGTGACAGACTGCCACCAAGTTTCATTGAACTGGAAGTCATTGTATATGAATAGATCAATTTCCGCCTTGTGTTACCACCAGAAAGGCTATAGAAACATAGAACAGAGATATGAAATGTTGCACCAATATACAAACAGAATCATCCCACACTGACAGTTTTAAGCTTGTGTTACAGAAGACTTCTATGTTTCTTACTTACATGTTGGCAGTAGTGAGAAATTGTGTCAATGAACACTGAAACAAAATTCTCGACATGTGAATTACATATTGTTTTACATGAAATGAACTGTATCAAAATGACATTAACATATCTGTATTTCATCTTTAAGTTTCAATCACTGGGGAACATAACACTGCATATAAAACACATGTGAAAAGACAAATTCCTGTTATAGTAACCTTCTCTTAAACAAAAATCATGAACAATCCTTTTTGTCTTATGATCTTTGCCGTTGAGACTTGAAGTCTCTAGTCAAATGGATCAGACACAATGAAATCCTTCCTCTTTGTAGTGTGTTAAAAATAAAAAAGACAGATTTACTAGGTTGATAAGAAAGACCTTTTTCCTATCTCTCATTAGTTTGGGGCAGTAATTCTTGCATAATATTGACATGATTGTGCATTTTTTTCCACGTACGTTGAGGAAAGTGTCAATGAAAGATAAAGACAACCAAATCAAAATGATAGGGCAAAATGAAGTATTTTAAAGCTTTCTTGTTATGATAATATAATCAAGGTAGGTGATTTTATGTGATCTAATAAAAAACATTGAAGCAAAACTTTTCATTTGTAAAAAGCTAACATCAGAACTTGTGTTCTGTACAAAACCGAAACTGTTTTTTCTCTATTGGCATTTTTCTAAGAATATTTAACTCTTAGCTTACTTGTGGAAAAAAAGTATTTGCAATTAAAGCCAGGTAGCATTGGGGAATTTTCCAAGGATGATGTCTATTTGTTAACATCACCATGAAAGAGAAAAAAAGAAAAAAAACAATAATACGTTGTTCCATGTAACAATGTTGCTTGCAGCAAATCTGTACCACTTCACATTTATTGTTCAAATACATGTTGTCATCAGTTTCTGGTAAAGAAAACTGTATTTTCAATTGTATTTGCATCATACTACACAACTACGTGGAATGTTTAAAACTGTGAGAATTTTTGGTAATGACATAGGTAACACTAGAAGATAAGCAACAATCTGAGAGCAAACTCTTCGCACACTAAAGGCCTGAGACTATTTTCAGTACACAATGCCGTTATTTCTAATAACCTCAGTGAGAGGCCAGTCAGGTAGTATATTGCAAAAGTGAACAAAATCCAGAATTTTCCTTATCCCTATCAACTTACACTGCATTATTGGATTTCCCTGTACTGTGTAGCTAGTATGATTTGAGTAAATACTTCCTGTCAGCAGAATTTTTATAGTGATTAATACCAACACCAAAATTCCAGCTCTTTCTAAAGTGATCAGTATAAGTGGTTGACATTTCCAGAGTCTATGCACTTCATAGTTGATTGCATTTTTATGAGCAACTTATATGCTTAATGTTACACTAGAAAAATACAAGTGGCTCTCAAAATATCTTTACTGTTCCTCCAAGTGGCATTCATATAGCACTATAAGAAATCTCATAAAAGAAGACTTGGAAATATGCTCAAAACTCCTAAAATAGGAAAAGCCACAACCACAATTTAAAGGTATCAAAGGGATCAGTCAAGTTTTTACTGTTATACACATGCTTACATATCTCACTGAATCAAAGTTATAGTTCCCTTCTTTCCTTTCAGCTAAATTCTGAATGTACAATACATCAAGTCTCCATGTACCTTGCACTTTCCATGATTTTTAAATCAGTGAGGACCAGAACAACATATGAACATGAAAATGTGAATAGGGAAGTTTCAGTCACAGTCAGAAAAGCAATTTCTTCATGCACAAAATGGACTTCCCAACTGAAAAGGATGGAGACTAAGATGATACTTACTGCTGTCTAGGCAGTGCTCAAATATTGGAAATACAGTTCTAGGCACTACTCAAAACCAGAGTGAATGGTGCTAGAGAACAGTAATCCAGTCAGAAGCATTGGTTTTCCTGCAGAGCTCTGTCTGTATCAGCAAAGCCTCTTTTGGAAGCAGGACTCAACACTCAGTTCAGTAAAGCAGCTCAATCTGTTTGTTCTCACAGCCAGTTATTTCACAATCTTTATTTCTTATTTAATTTTTGTATAGTAAGTCCATTTGCTTGTTTCTTCTATAGGAAATAGTCAACAGGTTAAGCTACAAAAGTGTTAGCATTAAGGGGAGTAAACAAGAGGCAGAACCAAAGCCAGAGATACCAATACCAGTGTTTCTGTAACTTAAAACAGAACATAATTAGTACCCATGAACTAAATTCTGCACTAATAATGAAGATGTTCATGGCCATACATCTGGAAGCAGTGTCAGAGTAGATGTCTTTCATTTTTATTTTATTTTTTTAATGTTAAAACAGCTGGAAAAAAAAAACCAAACTTCAGGATTTCTGTAACCAGGGACAAGCAGGCATAACTACTCCTGAGGAGACTGTTCTTGCCCTGCTAATAGACTTTGAGATAAACTGCCGATGCCTGTTATATCTACATCTGTTACTGTAGTACAAGTCTCCAGAGCAGGTACGCTTCAAAATATGTTAAAAATAAAAAGCTAGTATTTCAGCCTATGCATGGTGTAGTGCTATTACGTGGTCCCCATTACTGTAATATCCACCATCCCATAACCCACAGCTATCTTTATTGTCCTTGGGTAACAAGATGAAGAAAGTCTCGTGCACACGGAAGAAATAGAAACAAAAAAAGTAAAGAATCTGTTCAAGTAAGCTTGTGGAACAGAAGGAGACTGAAACAAGATTCAATACAACCTAGGCTTTCCGCAGAAAAAGCCTTCCTCTCCCCATAGTCTGGGGAGCAGGGTTAGCGCCCTCTGCTGACACAGAAGTATCTGGTAAAGTGAGAAACAAGGGGATTTTCCCTCTAGAATCTCAGGCTTAGGGAGATAGGTAAACTAAGGTGTTGGTCCTTCAATAACCAGTAAAAACTGCAACTTAAAAGGAATGTATTTGTAGCCTGTATAGAAGTGATATAATCTGACAGCAATCCCTCCTTTCTCCTTCAATAGGCATGTATTACATCAAGTCTATCTCTGAACCTCTGAGATCTTTACATGCTACAATAATTTCCTTGGGACACAGGCATGCTGACTACGAATAGAGTTGTGATGTCTGGACTTAGACAGAATAAAACAAGTCCTTAACCATCTTCAAGATCTGTGACCATCCCTTACATCTCATTATTTTCAGCACAAGAACCTGACCAAAGCAATTTGGTGTTAATATAAAGATGTACAAGCTTTTTGGATAGCCTTTTCCAAATTAAGAGTGAATTTTGATTATAGGAGAGAGATGATAGAGCAATAGATTTGACTCACCTGCTTGCTCCAGACATGCACCACAGCAGGTATACACAAAAGGTTTTTATTGCATTTTGCTCTTCCCAGTCTTATTTTGATCAAAAATATGTATGGCTTGACTGTTGCAGCTCTAGGTTGGAGTTCTTGATTCTGTTGCTTAAAGACTAGAAAAGTCTATGAATAGCTTTAAAAACAATTAACTAGCACTCAGTCTAGGCCAAGGTACACAATTTTATTGGCTTTCTGCTACAGTGACCCTTTTTTTACTATCAAATCTTGAAAAGAGTTAGAAATAAATGCTGAATAGTTCAGGATTAATTGATACTGAAATAACAGGAACATGCTTGTCTGAAATTAAGGTTAGAAATGAGCAGATACGTATGGTCAGTTTACACAGGTGTACAGTGTTTCAAGAGTCATACAACTCAGACACTAATGAAAATTCACCATAGAGGTGATAAAAGTAAAAAGTAAACTGACTGAAAAGTAAACTGCCTGAAACAGATGCTTACAGAGATGATGGCTGCATTGAATTGACTGGCAAGGCAGTGCAAGAAGATTAATCTGTGAAGTACACCTAACACTTACTCTTGAAACCTTTCCTGCTGACATAAGTTCCTGCACATCCTTGTGCTAATTTCACCTTAGTGGCAATAATGAACTCCATCAGTGCCCAGGACAACATTTTGAGACTTCATGTCTATCCAGCTGAGAGCCAGGCTTTGAGGGAAGTCCTGGAGCAGTCTGCAAAACTCAGCACATACGTAGCACAAAGACTCCAAAGGTTCAGCTTACCTCACACTCATGAGAATACCAGTCTGTGCAGAAATTAATCAGCCATTTTCATGTAGTTAATTATGCCTTGTAGACAACAGCCACGTCTTACTCAGTTCATACAATAAAATATTTATGATATCCTAAGGTTTATTAGTGTTTCAAGCTACTCTCCACTTCTTCCTTCCTCTTTCTTTCCCTCCATGGTCCTTTTTTCAATAGCATAGCAAATCGAAATTCACAAAAACCATAACTGAATTAGTATTATTCAACCAATTTTTTTATACACCCACATCAAAAGGAAATCTTCAGGAGTTCACTGCTGCTGCCCAGCCAATAACACAGCTTTTTCATCCACTACTGCTTCTGTAATGGGTTTGAAATTATTTCTAACATCCTCCTACCAAAATGCTCATGCCATCCTTTAATTATATTCCAATCTTGTATTTCCACCCCCTCCACAATAGTCCCTTGCAGAATGATTTGTATTCATTGTTGTGCCCTGTGTTCTGCCTCCACTGTTCCATTATATTTTGAGTACAGAATTGTAAAGACCTTAATTTCCATCTCTTAAATTCAAGCATAAGATTTTCCTCTTAAAAATACGTGTTACCTTCTGATGCTTTTAAGTCCCTGGAACCTAGTCATTTGCAGTCTTAAGCCTGATAAAACAACTTCACAGTGTCTAGAGATATCTAAAAACTTCCAGTGAAAGGTAAGTCAGTCCTTGGCAAAGTACTTTAAAAAAATTCTGCTTTCGGAATGTACAAGAGCCGAATACACTTTTCATGTTTCTGTGAGAAAAAACAAACAAACACACACACAAACCCCACATCCCCCCAAAACAATCAAACAAACAAAGAAAAAATAGAAGGAATATAAATCACTTTAATCCAAAAGGAGATATTGCTGACCAACATATATTTTTACAGTTCCCACATGTTCATTGGATGGAGGTTTCTACTTCTCCTTCCTGTATTAATTTTTAATAATAAAAATCTATTAATTTGGGGAAAAATGTTTTAAAACTGTTTTTAAAAGAATCACAATTCTTTAATTGCTTGCAAGCATTTAATGTATAAGGGGATAGATGACAGCAGCTGTAGGTTAAACTCATCAGTACAGATGGTTCTGATGATAAATTCGCAGCTGAGCTAGAGGAAATATGGGCTAATGTATTTATCTTTGACACTAATAGTTCAGCTTGTTTTTATTTTCAAATGAAAATATATTGGAAATTATTTTTCTAAAGTAACATAATTGGACAGAACTGGGAAATGTGCTAACAGATTCTAAGGCAGCAGTGCATAAATACTGGATGTCTTTCTTTGTTTCAGTATTCAATACAAATACTAAACAGAGCAGGATTTTACAGAAGCATGGAGGCAGAACATGTATCTGTGAGTGTGGATGTGCACAACTCTGAACGAAGGCGTGAATAAGCCATTGAGAGTTTTTCCATACATTTTTAGACCTCTAGTTATATTAAGTTATTACACAAGTATTTTGCAGAATTTAATCTAAATGAATATGAAAAGCAGTGGCATAATTACTCCTTGCCAGGAACAATAACATTCATTTTACATCTATCAGAGTTCTTTGCAGTGGCCTCCAAAAACATTAATGGGATAGACTTAGTATTACTGCCTTAAAGTCACTGTGTGACACAGATTACATTTAAAGTCTACTTCTTCAGCTATTTATATGCCCCTATACCCCACCAACTGTCTAGGAAACACATTTTTCTGTGAGAACAAAGCAAATGATTATGCTTTGTTGTGATGAATCAAAAAAAGTCAATATTTTTTTTCTTCCCTAAGAGCACATCCTTTATATTTACCTTACTAAAAACTGGGCATTTTTCTTTTCAGTTCATTTTCTATTTGCTGAAAACTGAACTCTTGGGTTAGTAATGGAAAAAGTTGCAACAACGAAACAACCATAGTCAAATCAAAGTATTTCACATTGAAATCCAGCAGGCAAGGCAAGCCACATCACAGGGTACAAAGGAACAGCTATTCAGTCCTTTTGACACTGATGGGATTGCAGGAATTAAACCACTTATAGGCTACATTCTCTGTGGCACTCATCACTCCACTTAAGTGCCAATTATAGGATTTCAGAGAACTAATTGCGGCTGGTTTGTGTTTTGGGGATTGTTTTGTGGTTGCTTAAAAAAAAATAAAACAAAATACACATATCCAAAACAAACAAAGAAAAAACCTCTTTCTTCCAGGGATAGCATTTCTTCCAAAACCTACATTCTCACTTACTTTGACTCCTTCAGATTCACAACTATTGTAAACCGTATTCCCTGTTCTTGACCTCACAATGCAGATTTTCTCCTTCAAAAAATCACAGCACAAATTCCTACCAGAGGAGAAATCACATACAACTCCGAACACTCATCATCCTTGAAGATCCCATATTTTCTTCAGCCCTGAAGAGATCAAAGTCTATTTTGACGTCTTCAAAGTCTCCAAGGGTCCTATTTGATGTCATTCTTTTGAGTCAAATCTTTCTAGCCAGAAAAACTCCCAGTAACAGGCATAGGTAGACAGATGTCACCTAGCTTGGTATTAGTTCCCACCATCTCAGCACTGCCTAGATGAGATGTTTCCCTCCTCCAATCTCCTACCAGTGTTCATGTTCAGATACTGACAGCACGCTCCTGACCGCATTCCTCTGGAGGGCACACAAAATCTGCCTACAGTCCGCAAACCCTTCAAAGCATTCAGAGTAGTGATTTTCCTGGGTGATATGCCAATACACTCAGCTGTACTGTGTTGTGCTTCACGGAGCAGAGCAGGCTCTGAAAGCAATCACAATCCAGGCTTCAAGTATGCCCAGCCTGCAAACAAGATTTTTCAGCAGGTCATATGCCAAAAGCCAAATGTTAACAGAAAGCACAGACAGATTCAGAGCAGATATTCATTTGGTAGAATGTTTAAAATCCAACAAATAGATTCTATTTAATATTTCAAGATATTCCCTAAAGATTTTTTTCTTGTAAACCTCTCTGAAGAGATTTGTGTGTGATGAACATTTCACTGCCTCAGATGAGCAGACGAAAGATTACTGAAGAAGCTTCACATTACTGCCTACAGTCATTTAATTAATTTACAAAGTGATCTAGTGGGCACCCACTGAAGACCTACACAAGAACATCAATTTGCTTACCTCTTCTTTTGACGCCATGTACCTAACATACAAATGGGCAAAACTTCTGAACAGTTCTTTGAAGAAACATGTCACCCTTAAAAGGAATTTAATATTTCAAGCATATTTATATTGCATATTATATGTAACTGTCACGCTAAGCTGTCCACTATTTATCCACATAGAAATGTTTTCCAAATAAGATTTTTCATACAGTCTAGGCATAAAGGTATATAGATTTCTCTCAACAGCATCCCATTTCACAATGTAACTGGAGATATTTAAAAGCAAGGGTGACTTCTGACAATGTAAATATTGTGTAACTAAAATCTGCTGGCATTTACTTCAAACAGGATTAATCAAATAAATATATTTTTTCAGATATTATTAATACATGACCTAATTGATCCATTGGAGGACCTTACTATAAACCATGTGTGAACATCTGTTGCTTTTTGAAATAAATGAATCTACACAGGTTGGAGATAAGCTTACACAATTCTGTTTGTACTTCGCTGTTTTAGAAGGGGCTTATTTGCAGGAAAAAGACACAGTAAGGTTACATTAAAAGTTTTTGTATGTATGTGGGGGTAGCTTGAAGATAAAAAGCATAGAGTATTCTGTACAGTCTTCATAAGAAAATGAAGCACTTTAGTAGACAAACACACTAGTGGAAACAATTTTGTGTAAGAGTTCATTTTTCAGTCCATGTGATTTTTAGTGTAGCAAATTAGCATCGATTTGAGACAGTTACATTTGTTTATGCAGATTATCTGAAAATAATCATTATAGTTCAAATATTTATTACGAAGTGTCCTCTCACTAGCTCTTACAAGAAGACTTCCATGGAAAATTCCAAGTCAAACAGAGTGCTGATAACAAAGTCTTAACTTGTAAATCAGGTGAAGGTGGAGAGATTATTCTGCTACTGGATGCAGCCCTCTTCTCTGACCCCCAGGATCCTGAGCTGCAGTTATTGATATAAGCCTGTGCCTTCTGCTCCTCTGGAAAATTACTCTCTCCCCTTTTCCTTACTACCTGAATAAAACTTTTCCCTGAAGAGCTTAAATGCTCAAATTGGAAAATGAAAATGGTTTAAGAAGATGTTGTCCATTTCCACAAGAAATATTTCTCCAATTTCTGTTCCAAAAATTTGTGCATTGGGCCAAGACAGACATCACGACTAATATCCCAATTGCGAAGATTAATAAAAAAATAAAACCTTCTCTTGAGGATTTCAGACAAAGTGCTTCAATCATCATTCAAACCTGGAGAATATCTAGCATTATCACATACTACCACCATAGCCAAATACCATTTTGACTCTATAAGTTATAATATTAATTTATTAATAACTCAAAAAAAATCTACTTTAAGGTCTGTATTTTGAGACAGTGAAAAGCAAAAGTTTCTAGAAGGCTTCATTATAATGTGGGGATGTAAGGTTACAAAAGGGGCTTGAAAATGGCATTTGTAAACAGTCCCTTATGAAGTTTTCAAGAGGAGACACCAGGAGACTCAGAAATCTGCTTCAGTTATTTGCTAGGAGCTGTGTGCAGATGAACTGATGATGAATGTGGGAAATTATAGTGATTTTCTAGGAAGCGAGAATATGGCTGAGGTTCCTAGACAAGACAAGGGTCAGAGTCCCATGGTAACGTGTCATTAAAGGAACAAATTGGATTGAGGATGCAAAACGCTGGCAATGGAGGCAAAGAATGTGCCTGCATCACTGTCATCTGCAAAGTATCTCTGGGCAGGAAGAGAGAGCATGCTTTAAAGTCATGGTAATAAAAAGGAGCTTGCTTTACCATTTAAAAATGGAAAATTTTTAGTTCATTTTTAGTTCATTCAGTTACCTTCACTTCAAAGAATCACAGAATCACACAGAATCACAGAATGTTAGGGATTGGAAGGGACCTCAAAAGATCATCTAGTCCAATCCCCCTGCCAGAGCAGGAAAACTTAGGTGAGGTTACACAGGAAGGCGTCCAGGCGGGTTTTGAATGTCTCCAGAGAAGGAGAATCCACAACCCCCCTGGGCAGCCTGTTCCAGTGTTCTGTCACCCTCACTGAGAAGAAGTTTCTTCTCACATTTAAGTGGAACCTCTTGTGTTCCAGCTTGGACCCATTACCCCTTGTCTTACTGTTGGTTGTCACCGAGAAGAGCCTAGCTCCATCCTCGTGACACCCACCCTTTATATATTTATAAACATTAATGAGGTCACCCCTCAGTCTCCTCTTCTCCAAGCTAAAGAGACCCAGCTCCCTCAGCCTTTCCTCATAAGGGAGATGCTCCACTCCCTTCATCATCTTTGTGGCCCTGTGCTGGACTCTCTCCAGCAGTTCCCTGTCCTTCTTGAACTGAGGGGCCCAGAACTGGACACAATATTCCAGATGAGGTCTCACCAGGGCAGAGTAGAGGGGAAGGAGAACCTCTCTGGACCTACTAACCACCCCCCTTCTAATACACCCCAGGATGCCATTGGCCTTCTTGGCCACAAGGGCACAGTGCTGGCTCATGGTCATCCTGCTGTCCACCAGGACCCCCAGGTCTCTTTCCCCTACACTGCTCTCTAATAGGTCATTCCCCAACCTGTACTGGAACCTGGGGTTGTTCCTGCCCAGATGCAAGACTCTACATTTCCCCTTGTTATATTTCATTAAATTTTTCCCCGCCCAACTCTCTAGCCTGTCCAGATCTCGCTGGATGGCAGCACAGCCCTCTGGCGTGTCAGCCACTCCTCCCAGCTTGGTGTCATCAGCAAACTTGCTGATAGTACACTCAATTCCCTCATCCAAGTCATTGATGAATATATTGAACAGTATTGGTCCCAGAACTGACCCTTGAGGCACTCCACTAGATACAGGCCTCCAACCAGACTCCGCCCCATTCATCACAACTCTCTGGCTTCTCTCCTTCAGCCAGTTTGCAGTCCACCTCACTACCCGATCATCCAGTCCACTCTTCCTCAGTTTTGCCGTGAGGATGCTGTGGGAGACGGTGTCAAATGCTTTGCTGAAGTCAAGGTAGACCACATCCACTGCTCTGCCATCGTCAATCCACCTTGTTACGTCTTCATAAAAGGCTATGAGGTTGGTCAAACACGACTTCCCCTTGGTGAAGCCTTGTTGACTGTCCCTGATGACCCTCTTATCCTTGATATGTCTTAAGATGGCACCAAGGATAAGGTGTTCCATCACTTTCCCAGGGATGGAGGTGAGGCTGACCGGTCTATAGTTGCCCGGGTCCTCCTTCTTGCCCTTCTTGAAGACCGGAGTGATATTCGCTTTCCTCCAGTCCTCAGGCACCTCTCCCGTTTCCCAAGACTTGGCAAAGATGATGGAGAGTGGTCCAGCAATGACTTCAGCCAGCTCCCTCAGCACCCTCGGGTGCATCCCATCTGGACCCATGGATTTATGGATGTCCAGATTGCTTAATTGCTCCCTAACCCAGTCCTCATCAACTGAGGCAGACTCCTCCATTGCCCTGCCTTCCTCTGGGCCCTCAGGGGTACGGGGCTCCTCAGGACAGCCTCCGGCAGAGTAGACAGAGACAAAGAAGGCATTCAGTAATTCTGCCTTCTCTGTATCTTCTGTCACCAGGGCACCCACCCCGTTCATCAGTGGGCCTACATTGCCTCTGGTGTTAGTTTTATCTGCCATGTATTTGAAGAACCTCTTCCTGTTGTCCTTGACCCCTCTCGCCAGGTTTAACTCTAAGGAGGCCTTAGCTTTCCTAGTTGCCTCCCTACATCCTCTGACAACAGCCTTATATTCTTCCCAAGTGGCCAGCCCCTCCTTCCATGATTTGTAAACCCTCCTCTTCCACTTGAGTTTGCCCAGCAGTTCCCTGTTTAACCACGCAGGTCTCCTGGCTCCCTTCCTTGACTTCCTGCGCGTCGGGATGCACTGATCTTGAGCTTGGTAGAAGCAGTCCCTGAAAGTTAACCAACTATCTTGGGCACCTTTACCCTCAAGCAGCCTTGCCCACGGGATTTCCTCCAGCAACTGTTTGAAAAGGCCAAAGTCGGCCCTGCTGAAGTCCAGGGTTGCAATTCTGCTCGGTATTCTGCTCCCACCACAGGAGATTCTGAACTCCACCATCTCATGGTCACTGCAACCAAGGCAGCCCCCCACCTTTACTGCTTCGACCAGACCCTCGAACTTCGATCAAACCCTCCACCTGTGTGAGACACAACAAATCCAACTGATGAGAACCAAACAGACCCCAAACAAACTAATAAAATAGTTGCTGTTTTTCTGACAGGTGCAAAGGAAGGAGGGATGGGATCTGGGAATGAACAGGACTGCCCCTCATCTCGCCCAGAGGGATTTTGCTGTACATACTGCTTGCTTGTAGTATGTTGTAACAGTGTCTAGATCAGCAAACAGGCCCATTTAAGTGGCTTGTGACTATAGGACAAAAGAAGATATATACTTTTCCTTAATACTTTAGCAACTCTGTCCCAGTATGCTACAGATATATAAGCTGAGCTATAGGTTCAAATCTATGTATAACTTTGTTAAGGTTTAAAGCTAGATTAGTCTTTAATGCACTTTAGAGTTATTAGTATCACTTTCTCCTACACATATTGTTACAATGCAATAATTCCTGTAGAGACATGCTATTAAGTTATGGAAACCACACCTTTTGTCCTATATCCACAAAAAGCTGCAGGGGAACTTAAAGGCATAATTCAGATCTGAAACACTGAATTTCAAGTGATAACCTCCTAAATCATTGTCCACAGTCTTACTACATTCACTAATAACAGTCCATGTTATTACAAATGTAACTAAACTGCTAATCAAAATATAATTCACTTTTTCCCTTGACATCCTCTCATGACACAGCCTATAGAGGACTAGATTAACAAATATGCCACAGAACATTGCATACAAAAAGAGAAAAAAATACTAACTATGGTCTCACTGTAGATGGTCACAAAAGGACTGTTGTGCTGGGTCTGCAACACATAGGACATGGGAAAGAATGTTTGAAATGGCCTGAAATGAGAGTTATAACCCATGAAAAAAAACAGCTACTGTATAAGGAGAATGAAAAAACAAATCTAGTGCTTCTCTCCTTCATAGTGATGATAAATATAGGATAATGCCACCTTTAAACCCCTATTTCCTAGGTGTTTAGTACTTTCTCTACTTTTACCCCAACTCATTTTCATTAAGATCCTGACTATGGAATAGTTATCAAATATGCAAATCCTTCACCAACATTTTCTTCAGAAACAACTCCAAATCATTGCACATACATTGCCATACCTTTGTCCTACAGCATATTACTCCAGACTTTAAAAAACAAAACAAACAAAAAACTTCAAATACTTGTCTTTTTCTTAATTATTATTTAACAACTTTTTCCTTCCAGTTCCAATGAGTTCATTGTTGAGCATCACCCATATCCTAAAGAAGTGTTTATTTATGAATGAGTCCAGAAAAAGATGGCACATGGACACTGTTAAGTGGTATTTGTGTGATAAATTGAAGTCCTTTTGAAGACATAGTTTGAATTAAGACAAAGTTATTCCTGATACAAAACAAAAACACCACCATCACCACCCAAGTGCAGACAGGCAGCACACCAGGACAGGGAGCAGAGCAACATCCACTTACCTGAATACTCCGGCAGGCATCCACTGCTGCTCTACAGCCCCGACAATGTTGGGGACTTGGTCCTGTCATTTACTTTGAAGTCAGTATCGTGTTTCACTAAGATAAGTAGATTTGCATCTAATTGGATTTTAGACAGGGTAATTTCTAAAATACAGAACACTTCATTCTCACTTCTATCTTCCTGCACCTGCTCTGGGCACTTCTGCCTGAGCACCTGAGATTTTTGCAGCATCTGTGCATGGTACTGGTCCCTTCTCTCTTCTCCAAAGGCTTTGATTGAAAACCAGTGTGACAGGAAGGACTGGAGTCAGAGACGCATGGTAAGGGATGACAGAGACTCCAGCGAAGACCCTAAGAAAGGCACAGCTGTTTCCATTTCCAGTCAAACTAAGTAAACCCCTCCAAAATATGCTCCCATATCCCCCTTAAAGGACAGGGGATTTGACACAACACTATGGAGCCTATAGTTTTACTATACATACTGAGGATATGCAAGTTACTCTCTTTTCTAGCTGTCATGGACAATTTGTTGGATGACGCATTACAGGTAACTTTGGCAAAAGTTTGTTTCTCATAGCAATTTCACAAGAGCAACATGGACTCAAAACAAGGAGACTAAAAACATAAGAATGATCTCATTGCAAAGACAGTCTAGGTAAAAATACTTCAGTGTAATCTCCTGAAAGTAACCTCTTCTTTGTTTATGTCTGCAGTGAAAACTGCAATTTCACATGTGATGAGTAAGAAAGGTTCAAGTAGTATTAAAAAAACCCAAATAAAATGTATTGTTAAAAGTATTCCCTAAAGAGTTAAAAAAGAAAGTAGATAGCAAAATACAGACGAATCCTGGAAAAAAAATATATAAAATTTAATTGAAGTTGCAGACTGATAGCTGCATATACCTATTCTCCACAGTAAGAAAAGATAGTATCTCCAAAACTTTTAGCAGCTGTGAAACTTAAATTAATGTTTTAAGCATTTACTGAAAACAGAGATAAGGCTTTAGCTAACTATCCCTATGGACTTCTTCCATGTTGAAATGATAGATATCAGTTTCCATTAATGCACTAAATAGAAATAATCAACTGCTAAGCTACTAAAGTTAATAAAATAAAATTAGTTCAACAAAGGCCTGTAAGTAAGGAAATTAAGTTTATGGTAACCTATTATATTATGAGTATGGAGAGAAATCTACTGAGAAGATTCAAGCTCTCTAAACAGAAGAAGTTTTCTTAACACAAATCCTTTATTAATTTCTGAAAGTGAGCTGATTTTAATATGTTTTGGATTAGTATGGGATGTCCAATAGGTACTGAAAATGCCAATTTACCCAAGTGAAATCCTTTCAAGAAATGTATCTATTCAAATAACTATTATCAAGCAGGTTTCTGAGACCAAGAGTGGAATCTTTAGCAGTAGGAAAAGTGTTCAACCACAAATAGCTGATCGGTTCTTACTGGGGAGATGAAAGTGCCAACTTTTACCTAAGGACTTTGACTCCCAGTCTCCCAGTCCAATGAAGTATCTGAGCAACTGTCTACGCTGCTGAGGCTATCTCTTTTTATCTAATAAACATTTAATTTTACACAGAGTTGAATTTAAACGTGCCATTTGAGGTCACTCACTACACTTATATGGCCACCGAACTCTGAAAGAGGTACAAGGGAGTGTCTTCACTCCCCATTCCTCTCCATTAGTCAAGCTTATAGGCAAGACACAACCTTTGATTGTGCTGTCAGCTCAAAGAGAAGGCTCAGCGTACTGCATGCTAAGAAGTAATGTGGTTGTGTTAGAAAAATAATGAAGCTATCACTACACAATAATTTTGTTTGTACAAACCTTTTGGCCCCCAATAAATAATTCTCTGGAAAAGAATCAGCAAAGGGGCTTTTCCTATGGGAAATCTAATGGAAAACTTCCAACACTTATGCTATATAGAGAGTTATCGTACAGAACTATTCACATTCTAAAAAGAAATACTACATTTACTTTGTATTCCAGTACAAGAAGTGTCATGACATATTTGGACCACAGCACATTGTAATTTCCTCAGCCTGAAGATGAACATCAGTTAAATATGGTCTCTTAGAAATGGGTAGTCGAGATCCATTTCCAAAACAGATTAAGAAATTACTATATAGAAAAGGAATGGAGAGCGACTATTGTCGTGATTGTTCTTCAGGAATGCTATTCAGAAAATGTGTTTATATATTTCAACTGCTCATACAGTAAATGCACATTTTCTAGTTTTCTTCTCCTTATGCCAATGATGTTTTCAGTCCCTGGCACTCAAATGTGTCTGAAATTATGATTTCTCAAGCACAAGAATAAATATAAAATCTTGTTGCCTTATTTGTTGGCAATAGCTGTATTCATTTCTGTCTATCCAGGCATTTCAATAGTCTACTGTATAATGTTCTGTTAGGATAAAAGCTGTGAGAGATGAGCTGTTACTGAAATGTCCATCATTATAAAAATCACCACCTTTTTTTGAAGAACCTAATTCATTTACATGTATTGATCCATTAAAATGAGTATTAGAAAGTATTATACTGTTATGACACAGACAATAAGGCATATTCCTCTTAACAGAGTCCAAATCTTTCTTAACAAGCCATCTTTGCTATCCTTGTCCTGCAATTTCACACTCACACTTAAACAGATGGTCTATTAGACTCAGCTGTTTCCTGCACTGTTCTTCAGGAGCGTAAACAGAAAATGCACTGGGCTAGAAGCATTGTTTGCAAATATTTTCGATACAAAAATAGAGAGCATAAGCCTATTCCAATACTAATAAAAATATAAATGCAGAAATATTAAATGTGTTTGTATTGGAATAGAAATAAAACACAAGTATGAGAGGTCCAGGACCTGAGCAGCTGGGGGAACAAAACAAACAAACAAACAAACATGGGAAATCTATTATGTGCTGAAAAAATAATAATAATAAAATATTCCCAGATGCTGTTTTCCTGCAGTTTAAAACCCTGTAGACATGAAAAAGCTATTTTAGGAAAGTAATTAGGGTAACTGTTATTCGTTCAAAGCTTTTTGACCAGACTTTTGATCAACATAACAGACCCTTTTGTAGTTCTTTAAAAACAACCACTTGTATTTACATGTCTAATGTTTAACTAGGTAATCCGTACCTGATTAGCTCAGGTATATGTAGGAATCTGAGCCTGTACCTCAAGATGCTCATGAATGTTCCACAGAGAATTAATTCTCTAGGATTCAGAGTGAAGTAGGATGTAAAATGGCTGAGGGGCCACCAAGTCGTCAGCATACCTGATCATAGCAGTATAAAACAAACAAAACTATTCCACTATATTTTATGAATTACCATAGTACGTAGGTTTGCTCACTGTCACGTAACATAAAAACAGTTACAGTATGAGGTTGATGGTCCTTGAACAATGTAAGACAGAAGATCTTGGCACATCAATGGATAAATATATTTAGCCCAGTGAAGTGTTTAATATATTCCTATTATTCAGGCAAATACATATCAAAATTCACATAATAGACATCATCTGGTTTGGAAAGGGATGGCAAAGCAAGGTATTGAAAGCCAAGCACAAGCTGATTCTTAAGGATATAAAGCATGTTGAGATAGGCCTTTTAGTGCCCATAGAGCCTTCCCTGCCACACCAAAAAGTCCAGAAAAAAGTCTGTCTCCTGATCTGCCCTCTGTCAAAAGTATCCTTATTTCCCTTTGGAATCAGTAACTATCACATCTAATTTCTCATGAATTCGGGAACTCAGCTGACACGTTCCATCTTTACTAAGTTTTTAAGAACGGTTTCAAAACATATGTTAATTTTGGGAAGTTTCTAGTTCCACGCTCCTTCATAAAAAAAGAAGTTAAAAAGTATAACCTCTATCGTGGAAAATGACAACCCAAGAATTTAAACTGCAATGAGGCAGTAGTAAGTTTCTTCTCTTGAATAGTGATGAGCCATGAAAGGGGTTTGAATACAGACTCAGTCAACATTTCTGGGTTAGACAGCAGCAAGAAAGGTATTTTATTCTGAGAAAAAGAGTATATCAAATGGTTAGAGAGAGCACACCCAATCAATTTACCATGCTCATTTTGGAAATTAGTATGTTTGAACCACTGAGACTTGATCTGCAGGCTCAAGGCCTGTTATTTTCCAATTTTGCTAATACTTAAGTTGAAAATGTATTTGACGGGAATACTTTCTAGCACAGCCCACAAATGGCAGTTTTACAAGAACTAAAGAAACTTCTTCTAAACAAGTATATTCCTTACACATGTTGAAGTTTACTGCAACTACAGAAACTTACTTTCATCTGATTTTCCTTTTAATTTATCCTTGTCCTTTCACTCTTGGGCTGTTAAAGATGGCTTTCCTTGTCAGGTATTGACTAATTTTTTCAGCATCACCTTTAAAGCAAATTATGTTCACGTCAGATTTCTCCTGTTGCAGAAAGAGGAAGAGGCAGGGGAAGATGTAAGCAGTAAGCCTCCCTTTGATTTGAGCTTTCAGCCTCGACAGAACAGCGGCGTAAGCTGGATGGAAGCGTCGATGTTGACAGACATAGCACTGGGATTATTTTTTATTTTTTATTATTTTTTAAGTGTTTGCTGAACAATCACTTATTGAAGTGCTCTAAAATATTATCATGTGGTGAGAAGGGGCAAATCTAATGAAAAGAAGTCTTGTCGTTAAATAAGGCTAGTTGTTGCTTTTCTTTTTGTTTCCAAACAGTGCCAAATAAACTGAATCTTCACTAAATGTAGTTATTTGATCACTTTATTATTACCTGGGCTGCACTCCCAAAATTGATAAAGACTACTATACCTCTCTATTTTAGGTACTTTCGCAAGTCATTTTCATTCTTCAGTTTAAGAAGATTCAGTAAAAAAAAATCAAATTGTGGCAAGTAGATCCGCTAATATTTTATCATTCACTAGTGTTTTATTACTACATTTATTCATTTATTGCAAACAGCACATTTGATCTGAGACAGACAGCCTGTAAGGGTAGTTTCCTGTTTCTATGAAGAGTCTTCTAGCAACTTCTAAAGTAAAGACTTTGAAAATAAGTCAGACATTTTAAACACCAGTAACTGAACAGCTGGAGGAGGGTAGGGGGTAATATCTTTCTATTTATTGAAGCTGAAATACAGACTGAAAGATTAGGACAACTTTCCAAGACCTTTCTCTGGTACCTGTTGGATTTCTCCCCATCTGAAATAAATGTAATTAGCATGAATTATGCTGAAGCAGAATTTGGCAGTTGATGTATGATTTTTCTTTCAGCGGTGGGTAAGATGAATAAGCTGTCTTGACAGACACAGAAAGCAGATAATCTGTTCAGTAGCATCCAGAGAAGTCCACATTTTCTTTGATCCTTAGAACACAATGTAGACAACTTTGGTAATACCAGAAATACATACATGTGTATTTGTTTATCCTGCCCTCTGTCTCAAAATTCTCTTCTATAGTATCCTGTTCAAAAGGTTATACCAGCCTTCAAAAATTGTAAGAAATACCAGGTTAAAATCATGTAAGAAGATACAGCATTAGAGAGGCAATTTAAGCAGCCAGGCTGCTGACATTTCTTTCATCTCCAAATGACCTACAAGGTCACACAGGAAGAGGCGGATGACTCCACACCTCAAGAGTGCCTCTGACAAAAAAGAAAGAAGGGTAATTGTAGTAGGCAATTCCCTTCTGAGAGGGACAGAGGGCCCAGCAGGAAGAGTTGACCCTCATCATAGGGAAGTTTATAGCCTACGTGGAGCCCGGATCAGGGACATCACCAAGGCACTCCCCAACCTGGTGCACCCAACAGACTACTACCCATTGCTGATCTTCCAGACAGATGGGGAGGAAGCTGCATCCCATAGTCTGAGGGGAATGAAGAAAGACTTCAAGGCCTTGGGATGGATGGTGAAAGAGTCTGGGGTTCAAGTTATCTTCTCTTCATTCCTTCCATTTTCGGGTGATGACGTGGGATGGAATAGAAAAATTAAGTCCATAAATGATTGCCTTCAAGACTGGTGCTACAGGCAGGGCTTTGGTTTCTTTGATAATGGCTGGTTTTATAAAACACCAGTCCGGTCAGTGACACGTCTGAAAGGTTTATCTCGCAGGGGGAAAAAGGATGCTGGGACAGGAATTAGCAGGGCTCATTTGGAGAGCTTTAAACTAGATTTGAAGGAGGATGGGGTTGTAGCTAGGCTTGCATCAGTGGGGCAGCACGCTGGAATTGATAAAGATCGGGAGGCCCCCCGTGCCCCTAGAGTGAAATCAGTGTGCTCAGCTCGCTCCCTGAAATGCCTGTACACCAATGCGCGCAGCATGGGGAATAAGCAGGAGGAGTTAGAAACCTGTGTTCGGTCAGGAGATTATGATCTGGTGGCAATTGCAGAGACATGGTGGGACAGCTCACATGACTGGAATGTGGTCATGGATGGCTATGTCCTTCTCAGGAAAGACCAACCAGCAAGGCGAGGTGGTGGAGTTGCTCTTTATGTGAGAGAGCAACTACAGTGTATTGAGTACTGTCCAGGGACAGTTGAGGCACGAGTTGAGAGTCTGTGGGTGAGAATTAAAGGGCAGGCTGGTAGGGGTGATACTGTTGTGGGTGTCTATTACAGGCCACGAGATCAGAGTGAGGATGTTGATGAGGCCTTCTACGGGCAGCTGAGAGCAGCCTCACAGTCACAGGCTCTGATTGTTATGGGGGATTTTAACTTCTCTGATGTTTGCTGGAAGGACTACTCAGCCAGCCAACCACAGTCCTGGAGGTTCCTCCAGTGCATTGATGATAACTTTCTGATGAAAATGGTGGAGAAGCCGACTAGGAGAGGTGCACTGCTGGATCTCGTCCTCGCTAACAAGGAGGGTCTGGTTGAAGCAGTAAAGGTGGAGGGCTGCCTTGGTTGCAGCTACTGTGAAATGGTGGAGTTCAGGATCTTGTGTGGCAGGAATGGAATAGCAAGCAGAATTGCAACCCTGGACTTCAGCAGGGCAAACTTGGGCCTTTTCAAACAATTGCTAGGGGAAATCCCGTGGGAAAGACTGCTTGAAGGTAAAGGGGCCCAAGATAGTCGGTTAGCATTCAGGGACTGCTTCTACCAAGCTCAAGATCAGTGCATCCCAACACGTAGGAAGTCAAGGAAGGGAGCCAGGAGACCTGTGTGGTTATACAGGGAACTGCTGGGCAAACTCAAGTGGAAGAGGAGAGTTTACACATCATGGAAGGAAGTGCTGGCCACCTGGGAAGAATATAAGGCTGTTGTCAGGGGATGTAGGGAGGCAACTAGGAAAGCTAAGGCCTCCTTAGAATTAAACCTTGCAAGAGGGGTCAAGGACAACAGAAAGAGCTTCTTCAAATACATGGCAAATAAAACTAACACCAGAGGCAATGTAGGCCCACTGATGAATGGGGTGGGTGCCCTGGTGACAGAAGATACAGAGAAGGCAGAATTACTGAATGCCTTCTTTGTCTCTGTCTACTCTGTCGGAGGCTGTCCTGAGGAGCCCCGTACCCCTGAGGCCCCAGAGGAAGGCAGGGCAATGCAGGAGTTTGCCTTAGTTGATGAGGACTGGGTTAGGGAGCAATTAAGCAATCTGGACATCCATAAATTCATGGGTCCAGATGGGATGCACCCGCGGGTGCTGAGGGAGCTGGCTGAAGTCATTGCTGGACCACTCTCCATCATCTTTGCCAAGTCTTGGGAAACGGGAGAGGTGCCTGAGGACTGGAGGAAAGCAAATGTCATTTCAGTCTTCAAAACGGGCAAGAAGGAGGACCTGGGTAACTATAGACCAGTAAGCCTCACCTCCATCCCTGGGAAAGTGATGGAAAAACTTATCCTTGGAGCCATCCTGAGGCATATCAAGGATAAGAGGGTCATTAGGGGCAGTCAACATGGCTTCACCAAGGGGAAGTTGTGCTTGACCAATCTCTTAGCCTTTTATGAAGACATAACAAGGTGGATTGATGATGGCAGAGCGGTGGATGTGGTCTACCTTAACTTCAGTAAAGCATTTGACACCGTCTCCCACAGCATCCTCACGGCAAAACTGAGGAAGTGTGGTCTGGATGATCAGGTAGTGAGGTGGACCGCGAACTGGCTGAAGAAAAGAAGCCAGAGAGTCGTGGTCAATGGGATGGAGTCTAGTTGGAGGCCTGTATCTAGTGGAGTGCCTCAAGGGTCAGTTCTGGGACCAATATTATTCAATATATTCATCAACAACTTGGATGAGGGAATTGAGTGTACTATCAGCAAGTTTGCTGATGACACCAAACTGGCAGGAGTGGCTGAGATGCCAGAAGGCTGTGCTGCCATCCAGTGAGATCTGGACAGGCTGGAGAGTTGGGCAGGGAAAAATTTAATGAAAGATAACAAGAGCAAGTGCAGAGTCTTACATTTGGGCAGGAACAACCCCAGGTTCCAGTATAGGTTGGGGAATGACCTATTAGAGAGCAGTGTAGGGGAAAGGGACCTGGGGGTCCTGGTGGATGGCAGGATGACCATGAGCCAGCACTGTGCCATTGTGGCCAAGAAGGCCAATGGCATCCTGGGGTGTATTAGAAGGGGGGTGTTTAGTAGATCAAGAGAGGTTCTCCTTCCCCTCTACTCTGCCCTGGTGGAGTATTGTGTCCAGTCCTGGGCCCCTCAGTTCAAGAAGGACAGGAAACTTCTGGAGACAGTCCAGCACAGCGCAATGAAGATGATTAAGGGAGTGGAACATCTCCCGTGTGAGGAAAGGCTGAGGGAGCTGGGTCTCTTTAGCTTGGAGAAGAGGAGACTGAGAGGTGACCTCATTAATGTTTATAAATATATAAAGGGTGAGTGTCACGAGGATGGAGCCAGGCTCTTCTCAGTGACAACCAACAGTAAGACAAGGGGTAATGGGTTCAAGCTGGAACATAGGAGGTTCCACTTAAATTCGAGAAGAAACTTCTTCTCAGTGAGGGTGACAGAACACTGGAACAGGCTGTCCAGGGAGGTTGTGGAGTCTCCTTCTCTGGAGACATTCAAAACCCATCTGGACGCCTTCCTATGTAACCTCATCTAGGTGTTCCTGCTCTGGCAGGGGGATTGGACTAGATGATCTTTTGAGGTCCCTTCCAATCCCTAACATTGCATGATTCTGTGAAAATCCAGAGCTGGTGAAGGCTTGGGGCATAAAAAACAATATGCATGCAAAAATCTCTCCTCTTTTCTGGCTCAATAGGCAATGTAAAAGTAGTTATTAGTCACAGGTTGAATAACTTTAGGTTTCTACACTGATGAGGAAGTACAGAGTTGAATGACTTGGCACCTGCAGTTTGACTGATTGGTATCAAAATACCAGCCGCTCCAAGATTTAGACCCCATTCATTTGCAAAGATGTTTCTTAGGATTGCTTTCTGCAGTATCTTTTTCTTGTATCTTTAGCATTCAAGCCCAACATAAAAACCCACGTAATTTACATCATCAGCTATGCTCTCTTGATAAAGTCAGCCTTACAAAGGATCAGTCGATTTCACTTTGTGGACGAATACAGAGGCATAAAACCTAATTTTTTCTTTCATGTATGATACTAATTTTATATCCTAACAGGCCAAATACACTGACCGAATATAAGCTAGCATCGTGATTCATACTTAGTTTCTTCTGGCTTGCTTATATATACCACCTAGCCACTGTTTTTTGAAGATTATTAGAAACCACTGTAAAATATATTCCTGGTAATTCAAAAACTGTAGACTGAGCAGTATAATCCAGCAAAGTCCAGTTGCTTACACTCTGAATACTCCCAGTTTCTGTCATCTTTTTTCACCCCATCCAGATTCATGAGTTTAATTCTTAAAGTATTGTTTGGGAGGGGAGGTTGGGGACAATTTTTAGACCTTTTTCTATGCTCAGAAAATCCCAATCTGATATGGAGGTATTGGAATGTGTGACAGGACCACTTTTGCTTTCTGTCAGGGTTGTACTATGAAATGACTTGTAGGAATTGTCAACAATTAATTTATGTAAAGTCCTGTCCTCAGCAATTCTATCATAATGTGACAATGCCAAAGCTAAACGTCAAGTTTCCCTGCTTTGTTGGAAAAAAACCCCTCTATGTTCTATCAAAATATTTTAGGTCTTTTTTGTTTGCAATTTCATTATTACAGGAGAGAGATTTTTACCAAATCAAAGTTCTTGTTGTTGTTGTTGTTCATTTTGCAGTGGTAGAGTCTGATGAAATAATCAAATAATCAATCAGAAAATACCCAGCAGTAATCCTTGTCTGGATGAGACATTACAGACTTCCTCACAATCAGAACATCTCATTCTACTCTCTGTGTGGGGCTGAAACACATGATCCACAGTGCACAAAACTGTGGTTTCTAGAATGTGTCTATTTCAGTTCTGTTTCCCATTAAAATATAAAAGTCAAATACTGGAGTTCTCAAGAGGACTGATTTTCAGAAAAAGGAGCAGTATATAAATATCTTAAATTGCCTTCACTGGACAGTCTCTTTTGAAAGCACCAGTCCCTTGCAATGATGTTAACTAAGCAGCTCAATATAAAGGATCTAATCTTTCAACTAATTTAAGCTGTCTAGCATAATTGCCTGATGTCCCACCACTGGTTTCTGACATCTAGAATTTAGCACTCTACATTGTAAAGTTGATATCAAAACAGAAGCTGACTTTGAAACTCTGACTTTCAAAGAATGCATAAATTTCCACGTACTTCTCACAGTAGCATCTAATTTTCAGGCCTGGCATGCCAACAGCATCTCTGAGATTATTCCTCCTGGCAGATCCTCATGAAGAATGATCTGCCATAGGATGACTTTGAATTGTTCCCCTATGCTATGTGATGATGATGTTAACAAACAAGATATTGCCTCTGCTGATGACTCTGGAAATGGTTGGCAGACTCTTCAAAGCCACTCACCTACTTCAGTTCCCACAACTGCAAGAAGAATCTGAAGTTACCTTACATACCCAAGGAACATCACTACTTACATGAAGAGGTAAGTACTTTCAAAAAGTAGGAAATAATCACTAAGAAAATAAAAAATAGAATGGCATTCGAGGGCTACCTTTGAGCATGTCAGGACCTCTTATGAGGGCAAATGTACCTGTATGCATGCAGTGTGCACATATACTAATATATGAAGTCAGTGGAGAATTTTCACTCAGAGATCCAACCTCATGTCGATACATCCCTAATCCTGAAACATTTATCCTTTCACTTCCATTCCAATGTGCACCAAGTAGCTCCTGCAACTTCAGCTCACACTTCCGACAAACAGTTCCTGTGCCACAATACTTATAATGTGCTGTAAATTAATTAGAAAACTACTGCAAATTTAACTCACCCCAGAAGACTAAAGCATTGGTGTTCATTTTTTGAATAGTTCTTAATTTTTTATGCTTAAATATTGTACATTTTGAAACATCAGTGTGCTGTGGTCTGGAGCAAAACTTTATCTGTCACCAGAGAAAGGATGTGAAGGCATTCCTTTTTTCTTAGTAATCCACCCCTACATTTATGAACTCAGTGTATTTTAGGAGCTAATCCACAAAGTCCTAGAGGATTTCAATCAATGAATTAGCTGACAGACATAAAATGTCAAATAGCCATGCTACAGCCCAGCTCCTACGGATCCGTACAAGTGAGCTATTGTGCTACAGGTTAGCTTGGCTAGGCTGACTACATTAATTTGCGGTCACAATTTCCCCTTCAGCTCTGTCTTTCTGCTATGATTTGATCATCTTCGGGGACGACTTGAGAGATCTTCTAAGAAGCATAGTGTTACATGGAGGTGAACTAACAAGAAATCAGAATATCTCTTTGCCACAACAATGGTTACTTTATCATCTGATCCAAAATTAGGCACAGGCTGCACCCTAAATGAACAAAAAATACAGGAGTTCTACAGACCTCTGAAGTCTGATTTCAGAAATAAGGTAAAAATGCCAATCTTTTCCAGAAATAAACACAGTAGAAAAGAGCAAATGGTAGTGGTGTGTTTCTTGTGTGACACTCTGTAACAGAAAGCCACTGAGCCTAAGTGTATTTGCATTGCAATCAGGCTGGTTCAAGAACCCAGTCTACAAATGACCTCTGCACAAAAGTTATTTTAACTTAAAGACGATTTTATAAAATTTCTCTCTTCTCAGCTTCTCCTAAAATTGTTTAATAATGAATAAATATTTATTTTATATTGACAAGTGTATGTAAATATTTTCACTACTTATCCCACATAACTGCCACAAACTATTTTCAGTTCTTGTAATTAAAAATCAAATGGAGATTTGAAAACAATTAAGCAATAAACCAAAATCTGCTGATGTAGATATAATTTAATAATAATTCTGAAATAAATAGTTATTCAGGATAGACTCTTCCAGCAATGATTGCATAAGGAGGTTTTTATCTTTTAATATAATAATGATTTGAATCTGAAGGTGCAGAAAATGTCCTTGGGTGAATTTTTAGCAGGACCTAGGAGGAAATTAATTCTGCAACTCTTATTCTTGTTAATGGAAGTTATTCAGCCAAATCTTCATGCACGAGTCACAATTAATATGTAACCCTTATGGTTTTTCCTGCATAATATTTGAAATTAATTTCCATAAACAAGTTCCTAGCAGTTATTTAATACAGTAGATTTGACTCTGATTCCACAAAGGTCCCCTGATTCACTTCAGCATAAGCCTGGAAGTGTAGCAACATTAAAAGGAGTGAAGTGCCTGACTGAACACCTTAAATTAAATATCCACCCTGGTGTAACTCAACTAACTTCAACAACCTAGCCCAAATTTATACCAGTATAAATGAAACCATAATAAGACCCCTATTTCTACAAACCAATTTGCTCCTTAGCTCGTCCACAGTGACATTTCCACATCAGTAACTTTTAGATGTGGTCTATAAACACTTTGACTGCTTGCTCTACTGGCAACCGCTCCAGAGTGGAATTCAATTCTGGTGGGTAGTATTTATTATGGTCATATCCTCACAATGTTTCTCTTAAATTTGAGACTGTTACACATTACTTCAGTAAGAATATACTTCTGTATGAAGAACTGAGGAAAATTGGTTTCTGTTTGTCCCTCTTTTTAACCTCACTTGGAAGAAAACAGTAATCCAATATATTTCAATATTGGTCCTGTCATTCACTGCTTTTTACACAAGGCTTCTTGATTTTCTTAGCATGTCTTCTGCAAAGGAACTGCTAAGTTCAGCATAGTGAATACTTTTGTAGAGGTTAAAATTTTCAGCTCACTTGCATGCATCTTAAACCACATAGGTGGAAGAAGCCCTACCAGTAATTAAACAAAATTTATGCATACAACATGTAATGGCCATGACTACTATATGACAGTATTTGAAGGAATCCATTTAACTGCATTTTACTACAGACTTTCTCATTTTGAGACTTTCTCCACTGGCATTGATGACTAAGATGAAAAATCACACTGGACAGGTCTTCTCACTGTCTTGTACAGGTGCCACTTACTCTGCTTCTGTGTACGCATACGCAGGCACGTCGCAAGAAGAGCCAGAGGCCACGAATGCATTGCAAAGAGCAAGTTTTATTTTAGTTACCTCTCTACTGGGGGATCTCCGAAGTCGCACCTAAGCTGCCAGGCAGAGGTGACAGAAGTGGGGACGCAGGCGCTGGTAAGTTCAGCCCTGCTGGAAGATCGCTGGGCCTGCTGAGCTCGCCTGTATTTCAAGGCTTCAGGCAGGCGCAGCCTCCCACTCTTTCCCACAACAAAGCAGGAATCTCAGACATAGTGATAAGGTGCCCGGAGTTTCTCACAGGCCCTATGTTTTCTAACACAGAGGTTCTACTCGTCAAGCACACAAGGTCAGTAAAACAATTAGTGTGATGTATGTGCTTTTTCTACAGACAGGTGCAAGTCACTTTGAGCATATTTACATTTAACTAACCTCCTTGCCAATCTTGTGCTATATTCCCATACATTCCACCCCCTCGCTCACGTGACTTGCTTCTGCTGGGGCCGACAAAGCCAGAGTTGTTCATTTGGGCTTGTGAGGTGTAGCATAGAGCAATTTACAGAGGCACACAATAAACACAGACAGAAAAGGGAAAAACGTATTTCTACAATAATGCATAATTTCTACAATAATCAGGTGTCCCATTCATCTCACCAAGGAATTAAACGACTCATTCAGCCTGGCATTATCAGTAGATTGTTTCACTTGCTGCACTAGTTCCAAAGATGTGAGATGTTGTCTTCCATGCTGGCTAGTTCATCATCTATGTTGAAGCAACACACGCCTTCAAAATCAAAGCAGCATTTGCTGCCACTACCTACTCAGAGAAACAAAAATAAGAAACATTAATGTTAAAATCCCTTGGCGTAGCAGAATTCTGTAACACAGCTATGGGGGTTGTCATGCTAGTGAAACACATTGTTAACAGATCTGCAGCCATTAATTTCTCCTAAACATTAAAGGCAAATTATCAGGGTGCACTAGCAGCTGAACAAAACTAAATTTACCAGGACAAATCTAAGTTAATCAACAGGAGTGTTGTCACCTTCTAGTAATTCATATGCTGCTGCTCCAGCTCCTTCAGCTGGTATCACTCTGGGTTTAACAACCTGGTATGGGTTAATTGCCCACACAGACTGGAAAGTCATGGCCTGCACTTTTTCAGATTGGACTTAGTTGGATGTTGAGTCCATGACACCAATAACATTGTTCCAGTGCTGTCTCTTCTAGATAAAACACAGGTGTTCACTGAAGATACCTGAAACACAAGAACTCGAGAATCCGATGTTAGCAAAGGATGTAACATAAGAGGAGAAGTCAGGGTACAAAACCATACAGCATTCTCTGGAGTCATATGAATTTTTACATCTAGGTCAATAGGCTGCAGTCCCACTTCACAATCCATTGGCGTGAATAATTTCATTTCCCCTGTAGTTAGTCCTGACACTGCACCCACAGAAGTGTATATATATTGCCACCCCCTACACAGGGGTAGGGGGCCAATATAATCAGCCTGACAGGTATTCAAGGCCCACTGATGCTGTTTTACCTTTCCCCATGCTCTTAAATGTAGCTGTGTACAAGTAGCACAACGATGTGAGCATGTTTTACAAGTATATAACAGCAAAGGGGTTTGATTGTGAGCAACATCCCATGCACGTGCAGCATAAGCTGATCCACGTCCACAAGTTATATGCACATTCAGAGCTTGAGCATGCAGCTCAGCAGAGGTCATATTATCTGCTTCCTTACTGTTTTGAGACTCAAATGAATAAACTTTATTGTGCTCTGCTATTAACCCTTCACAAGGGGAATCCTCCTCCACAGAAAATATAGGGATGAAAGTTCTCCAATGCCCTAAAAATCCTAAAAAGGCATGTAATTGTTTTATTGCAGCTGGTACAGAAAACTGCTGGACTGTGTGCTGTACCTTATCTGGTATTTCTCTAAGCTGCCTATGCCAAGATATTTCTAAAAATAGTACAGTAGCACTAGGGCCCTGCATTTTAGTCAGATTAATTGCCCAGCCTTGGTCCTGCAAATGCACCTTCAAAAATCCAGCAGCTGCTTCAGTTTCTTGTTGTGACATTGCCATAATCAACAGATCATCAATGTCATGGCAATCAGTAATGGTACACAACCATAGTGCTACATCAGCTACTATCATTTGGTGGCAAACGGAGGGACTGTGTTTGTATCTCTGAGACAATGCTTGGCAAGTATATTGCTTTTGTTGCCAGGTAAGGGCAAACTGGTCTTGCATTGTGGTAGCAGGTGGGGTGGAGGGTGGGTGCAGTGTTGGCAGGGGGGCTAGGACTGGTTGGCGTTTTTGCATAAGCATTAACTTTTGCAAGCGGCAAAAAATTTCTGATGGTATGATCCCACCTATTTCTGATCGTGGGATACCAGCTTGTACTAAATCATTCCACATTAGTGTTCTCATCACTTGTGCTGTAACTCCTTTCAGTTTTGCTGGATTTCCATTATCCACCACCCAAACAGAAGGTCCAGAAATTACAGCCCCAGTTCCCCTCAAGGCATTTGCTAGAGTGCCTGCGTTACCTGTAGCATTTGTCACTGCTGGCAGAATCACGAGTATTAGTGAAGCAGGTGCTCCTCTCAAAAGTTGCATTTTAATACTTCTTGTCACTGCTACCCTGTCCGGATAGGATTCCATAATCAATGCATATGCCATCCCCACCTGCCACACTAAATCAATACTTTCCTCCATTGTGCACCAATTTCCACCGGACAACACAGATTCAACAGGTTCAGCATACACTGTTAAAACTGCTATACACAAACATTGATATAGCTTAGGTGCAATAGTATCTTGCCTGTCTGGACCTCTGACAGTTTGCAGCTGAGCATATCATTGTTGTATCTGATCATCATTGGCTATAGAGCTTAATAAATCTTTTTCATCTGCTAATAAATGGATAGACACAGCTCCACTATCCTAAGCTGGCTAAATCCATGCTGGTGTTCCTTCCCTGCTCCTCTGCTGAGAGATCTCTGAAAATGCCATTAACTCCTTTAGAGAGTAAGTACGTGCGATCTGCCCCCCCCCATCTGCTTGTTCATGCTGCCGCATCATTTGTATGGGGGGTTGTGCTCCCACCACCTCCCTGCCATTTAAGTCAGGATCAAATTCAAACTCAATATTGGAGTCTGAGGATTCACTCCAAGTATTTCCATCCCATTCCTTGGGATTCCAAGAGCGTTTTGTGGTAAGAGCACAAACCTGAGAACACAAAAACTCACTTTTCGCATATTTTTCCCTTTGTTCCTTAGCAATACACGCTAGCAACTGGTCTACATCATCTTGCAGCTCATGGCACTGCTCTGCTTGAATAGTAATTACTTCTTGTGCGATCACCTTTGCATCCTGTAAAATATCAACCTCCTTTTCCAATTCGCTTATTTTACTCTGCAATGCAACAACTTCACGATCAAGAGCTCTAAGACCAGTAACAAATAACCATCCCAATCTCCCCACTAATTTGCGAGAAGAAGTCGATGCTGCTCTCCATGGAAACTTTAGCATAGCTGCTTGAATTACGTGGGGGGTAATCACCACCCCATCATCAATCTGAGGCCATGCCTCCAGCGGAGCGAATTCAGACAGGAGAGCAGCCACGGGGACCCAGCGCTCTGTACTGGGCCATCCCGGAATTTGGGGAGTCACCCTCGAGGCCTCCCCTGTCCCCGGTGTTTTTGCAAACCACAGCATGGCTGTTTCTAGCGACTGCCAACTAACGCCAAATGTGTACACATACGCAGGCACGTCACAAGAAGAGCCAGAGGCCACGAATGCATTGCAAAGAGCAAGTTTTATTTTAGTTACCTCTCTACTGGGGGATCTCCGAAGTCGCACCTAAGCTGCCAGGCAGAGGTGACACAAGCGGGGACGCAGGCGCTGGTAAGTTCAGCCCTGCTGGAAGATCACTGGGCCTGCTGAGCTCGCCTGTATTTCAAGGCTTCAGGCAGGTGCAGCCTCCCGCTCTTTCTCACAACAAAGCAAGAATCTCAGACATAGTGATAAGGTGCCTAGAGTTTCTCACAGGCCCTATGTTATCTAACACAGAGGTTCTACTCGTCAAGCACACAAGGTCAGTAAAACAATTAGTGTGATGTATGTGCTTTTTCTACAGACAGGTGCAAGTCACTTGGAGCGTATTTACATTTGACTAACCTCCTTGCCAATCTTGCGCTATATTCCCATACAGCTTCTGAAAACCCCAGACCTGAAAATGTAGGACTTTAGCATCCCTGATGGTGGCTTCTCCGTGGAGAATCAGCTATGTTCACGGTTAGCACACACAATACATGGAAAAGTGCTGTCAATATACAAATCTAATACTATCTGAAATGGTTTGAGCACCCTAAGATTTGGCACCATGTCATAACTCTCAGGAGATCCTCAAGCATGTCAGTTATTACACGCACCAAAACAATTTCATAAAATCAGAGAATGTTTTGGGTTGGAAGGAACATTAGAGGTCATCCAGTTCCAAACCCCTTGCCATAGGCACTACAACACATTTCTTAAAGCCCCATCCAACCTGGCCTTGAACACTTCCAGGGATGAGGCATCCACAGCTTCTCTGGGCAGCCTTTTCCAGTGCCTCACTACCCTCACAGTGAATAATTTCTTCCTTGTATCTAATCTATTATAAATCTACCCTCTTCCACTTTAAAGCCATTACTCCTTTGTCCTATCACTACATGCCCTTGTAAAAAGTCCTTCTCCAGCTTTCTTGTAGGTACCCTTTAGGTGCTGGAAGGCTGCTATAAGATCTACCTGGAACCATCTCTTCTCCAGGCTGAAAAACCCCAACTTTCTCAGCCTGTCTTCACAGGAAAGGTGCTCCACCCCTCTGATCACCTTTGTGACCCTCCTCTGGATTTGCTCCAACAGGTCCATGTCCCTCTTATGTTGGAGGTCTCAGAGTCAAACACAGTACTGCAGGTGAGGTCCCACGAGAGCAGACCAGAGGAGGAGTATCATCTCCCTCAACCTACCGGTCATGCTTCTTTTGATGCAGCCCAGGAGACAGTTGGCTTTCTGGACTGCAAATGCTTATTGCGAGTCATGTTGAGCTTCTCATCCACCAATATCCCTACGTCCTTATCCTCAGCGATGCTCTTGACCTATTCTCCATCCAGCCTGTATTTGTTCTTGGGATTGCCCCAAACCATGTGCAAGACCTTGAACTTGGCCTTGTTGAACTCCATGATGTTTGCACAGGCCCACCTCTCAAGCCTGTCAAGGTCCTTATGGATGGCACTCCTTCCATCTAGTATGTTGACTGCACCACACGGCTTGGTGTAACTGGGAAACTTGCTGAGGGTGCACTCAGTCCCACTGTCCATGTTGCTGACATAGATGTTAAGCAGTGCCAGTCCCAGTACCAACCCCTGAGGAACACCACCTGTCACTGGTCTCTATTTGGACATCAAGCCATTGACTGCAACTCTTTGAGTGTGACTCTCCAACCAGTTCCTTATCCACTGAGTTGCCCATCCATCAAATCCATGTTTCTCCAATTTAGAGAAAAGGATGTGGTGCGGGACAGTGTCAAATGCTTTGCACAAGTTCAGGTAGATGATGTCTGTTGCTCTTCCCTTAACCACCAACACTGTAACCCTGTCGTAGAAGGCCACCAAATTTGTCAGGCATGATTTGCCCTTAGTGAAGCCATGTTGGCTGTTACCAATGACTTTCGTATTTTCCATGTGCCTTAGAACAGTTTCCAGGAGGATTTGCCCCATGATCTTGCCAGGCACAGAGGTGAGACTGATTGTCCTGTAGTTCCCTGTGTCTTCCTTTTTTCCCTTATTAAAAACAGGGGTTATGTCTCCGCTTTTCTAGTTGGTGGGAACTTCACCAGATTGCCACAATTTCTCAAATATTTTGGATAGTGGCTTAGCAACTTCACCTGCCAGTTCCCTCAGGAACCATGGATGCATCTCATCGGGTCCCCTGGACTTGTGCACCTTCAGGTTCCTTAGATGGTGTTGAATCTCAACTTCTCCTATAGTGGGAGGCTCTTCACGCACCCAGTCCCTGCCTTTGCCTTCTGCAACTTTGGCGTTATGGCTAGAGCACTTCCTGGGGAAGACTGATGCAAAAAAGTCTTTGAGTACCTCAGTCTTCTCCATATCCCAGGTAAGTACATCTCCCATTTGCTGCTGGGGAGGGCTCATATTTTCCCTAGTCTTCCTTTTATCACTGATGTACCTATAGAAGCTTTTCTTGTTGCCCTTGACATTCCTGGCCAGATTTAATTCTGTCAGGGCTTTAGCTTCCTAACCTGATCCCCAGCTGCTCGGACAATTTCTCTGTATTCCTCCCAGGCTACCTGTCCTTGCTTCCACCCTCTGTAGGCTTCTTTTTTGTGTTTGGGTTTGTCTAGTAGCTCCTTGCTCATCCATGGAGGCCTCTTTGCATTTTTGCCTGACTTCCTCTTTGTTGGGATGCATTACTCCTGAGCTTGGAGGAAGAGACCCTTGAATATTAACCAGCTCTCTTGGGCCTCTTTTCTTCCCTCCAGGGCTTTATCCCATGGTACTCTACCAAGCAGATCCCTGAAGAGGCCAAAGTCTGTTCTCCTGAAGTCCAGGGTAGTGAGCCTGCTGTTTGCCCTCCTTGCTGCCCTACAGATCTTGAACTCCACCATTTCATGGTCTCTGCAGCCAAGGCTGCCGCTGAGCTTCACACTCCACACCGGCATCCCATGTTGATGAGAACAAAGCCCAGCATAGCACCTCTCCCCGTTGGCTGCTGGATATCTTGGAGAAGGAAGTTATCATCAACGTATTCCTGAAACCTCCTGGATTGCTTATGCCCTGCTGTGTTGTCCCTCCAACACATATCTGAGTGCTTAAAGTCCTCCACGAGGCTGAGGGCTTGTGAACGTGAGGCTGCTCCTATCCATCTATAGAGGGCCTCACCCACTCAGTCTTTCTGGTTGGGTGGCCTATAGGAGACCTTCACTGTAATGTCACCTGTCCCTAACCTCCCTTTAATCCTGACCCATAAGCTCTCAGTTGGCTCCTCATCCATCCCCAGGTGCAGCTCCACATACTCCAGCTGGTCACTGACATAGAGAGTGACACCTCTCCCTGGCCTTTACTTCCTAAAGAGCTTGTATCCTTCCATTTCATCACTCCAGTCTTAGTTGTACTTAGTTTCAGACAGACACAAAGGAACAACTTGAATAGTTTTGCCCTCACTTTTGCCATAATCTCTTAAAAGTCTCCAGACTACACCATCATTTGCCACGATACCTGTTAATGCAAGTTGCCTAATGTAGTCATGGCCAGAGTCAGCTAGTTTGCACAGATGAGTGGGTGTTGACAATATGGTAGTCTGCTGTTTCTAGTGGAGTTTTCTACTCCTCCTCATTGATACTAAGAAGACATCCACAGTTATGAGTTGAGGCTTAGGTATTTATGTAATGAATCCCATCCTGGCAGGACAATTATTGAGCCAGATACAACAAGAAATGCCCATTTAAAGTCCTTGAGAGGATTTTTTGGTTTCATATTATAATTAACAAGATAATATTTTTTTGTTCTAGTATTATCATTAACAATTTGTACTATAGAAAGTAAGTTCATAAAGTGTTTGGATAATGTTAGTCAGGAGAAAAGCTGGAAATGAGCTTAGAGCTTCTCAACTTGTGATGCTGCTTAAAGAGTGGTTGTTTTACTGAGTTGCCCTTGGAAGAATGTAATTGTGCCTATATGGTGCTGCTTTGCTTTAATAAAACCTGCCTCACTTCAGAGTCTCCATGGAACCACATCCCTCTTTCTGCATCCACATCCCTGGTAATTTGCAACTCAGATAAGCCACCCATGGATAATGAGAGCTGGATGTGTCTCTGTACCAGGAATAGCTCTATATCTAGCTTACAGATCTCTTATTCATTTTCTCTGATATGACTGTGTCATATAATCACAGTCAGATTTTGCCATCTAATATCTTATTTGTGATTTCTAAGAGCCAGAAGGCATGAAAAAGAAATCAGAGCATAGTCAGTAAGAATATAGAAGTAATGACTTCCTGCAGCTGTCCTGAAAAAATGAGAATGCAGCAATGAGTAGCTGAGACAGGATAAGACTTAGTCACTGGTCTTTGTATTTCTGGGAGGAGAAAAAATCTTGATGATACCTAAGACTACACAGAGTGGTTTGTGAAACATTAACACTAAAAAGGTTTGCATTTCAGTAATTTGGATGGTGAAAGTATACTGTTTACCTCTGGAGCTGCTCTTGTAAATAAAAACAAGTGTGTTCATGAATATTTCTATTAAAAATTATTCTGATTTGAAATAGTATCAAACTTTTATTCTAGCTGTCTTGCACCTTACTGAAAAGAAAAATCTAATTAAAAAATAACCACAAAATCCCCCCAAAGCCCAAAACCCCATATGCCACACAAACCTTGAAGAGTAATAATTTAAAAGGAACAGAAGATATATCTCTATAAATTCACAAAGAAAATCCTATATGGAAGAGAAAGTCCAAATTGTTATAAACATATAAACAAAGTACTCAAAGATTCAGTGAATTGAGGGATTTACAGAAGCTTACTCTTTTTGGGAAAAAAAAAGAAAAGTTATTTTCATTATTTACGTGTTTAAATATCTGCCAGATATTTAGATATCAAATAAAAATAGAAAGATATCAAAATGTAATTTTAAAAGATATAAGAAATAAAGTATTTTAACAGTGGGAGTTAATTGTTATAAATTGGCAAGAAATGAGGAAAAAAGCAACAAGATTCCACTCCCAGTCCTGAAAAGGCAGGAAGACAACATCTAAGCTAAGCATGCTCGGCAAAAACAGGAAAAAAGAAGAGGTATGCTGCCCACCCCGCAACTGTCACCAGTTGAGAATGTTTCTCAACTAAAACTCACTATTTTCACTTGAGGATCTCCTTCCATTTGGAATAAATCAAACCCACATATTTCATTAAGGCTAGCTCAACCTTAACCTGAGCCACAGCTGTACCTCATGCTCTATCCCCCATCTTCTGTACTGACTGGACTATTAAATCATCTTACCATGGTGTACTGGGTCCTGTTTGGCTGACTAGGTCATTGCATCATGAGAGACACGCATACTTATGGAGACTATAACTCAGGTGTCCCCTATGTACGAGTCAGAGAGTACGGGATTTCTGAATTTCAGCTATGGTAAGGCACTACTTACAATGCATGGATGTAACATTAAGTCCAAATACAACACTTCAATCTTTTTTAAAAAAATTACATGTTATATGCCAGGTTTGAAAAATACTTTAACTTTTTATTAAAAATAGAAGACAAATATGAAATGAAACTGACATTATCAAATGCCAGATATCACTTATTTGTTTCATCTCTTCTATGAATAATTTCTATACATCAACATTATTTGATTTTGTTGAATATTGTATTAACATCTATCATTACTACATTGTGAAAATTTATCATACAAAGGCCTATCCTGCAAGCCTGTGTCTACGAACATCCTTTCTCTATTTAACAAGTGAAGCAAATCTCCAAATACACGTATGCATAAGAACACAATTGCTTCCAAACTGATGACACTGGGAAGCTTAACTGCTACTCTTAATTCATTCAGGCATATACCATAGGAATACTCTGTGCTGTTCCTATACTATTCTCTCTTTTTTGTACTGAGAGAATGGTGAAATGGCCTATGTTTCAAAGATGCTAAGATCCTTTGGTTTTATAATACTTGCCTTCAGTGAAAGAATATCTGAGAAAAACCCCAGTCCTACAATCTCAAATGTGGAAGAAAAACTCAGTGGCTGGAAGTCCCTGCTCTTGAAAGGAGTCCTATAAAGAAGGACAGCAGCTCCTTCCTGGTACAAGAATATGTTTTAACAGTTCTTAAGGCCTTACACAGTGAATCCTGAACGGACACCAATGGCTAACACAAATACTTTCAAGTATCAAGCTATGACTTCAAACTTGCCTAATCAACAGTAATTCAAGCAGAAATATGATAGAAAAATCATTAAGAAAAATAATTTTGCTGACACAGACTTCCATTAAAAGCATCTTAAATTGGAATGGCTGTATACGTAAAATGCTTCTTCCCCCAAAACAGCTGCAAGTGATTAGTCTATAAAAAGATGAATTTCTCCAAGAGTAGAAAATCAAACCAGGAACAGCTTTGTTCAAGCATCTGCTAGCGATGGAAAGTGTATGACAAATTTGGCCAAATGTCTGAAATAATGTTTTTATTCTGGAAGTGTTTTGCTATTTTATATTCCCCTCATTTTTGTTTTGTATATTTCATGCTGTAGCCACAACAGTGTTATTAACACCACTCCATTTTTTGTGTTCCTTAATAAGGAAACCTATGGTTTCAAATTAAAAAACCACCACCAGAATTAACATTTGCATAGTCATTGCAGAGGAGTGATTAGAGTAATCAAAATTCTTTGATTAAAGAATGCTTCCCAAGTGTCTGTTCCTGGCAATTACTATGCAACCACTACTTTCTAGGAGATATAAGTGAAGACCTTCACGCAAATGCTGTTTTACATAGCAATTCTCTTTTTCTCTCTTTTTTTCTTTTTTTTTTTTTTTAAATATACATTTATATATAGGTGATGCAATTAGGGCTTTAGGAGCTGGTATTTTTTGAAAAACAGCAAATATTGGGGAACTTGGGGTAAAATCACAAGTGATAACAGTGCAAAAATCTTTACTTCAGTTTTATTAAGACAAAGGCAGACAATCTCGTTTTCTTTCAAGTTTAAGTGTGATGGCATAGGTTTACTGTACATTATTGAATCCAAGTGCCGAACCTAAGCCAAAACAAAACATTAGTAAGTACAACAGCGGTTATTGCAAAATGTTCACCTGGTCTTAAAGAATGATACATCCTTCCTATGATGCTATATGAATGTATCATACCTTTTCATGCGTTTTTCCTTGACTTTGTTCAATAAGGAGATTATTTACTCTATTTTGCAGGTTATCTCATACAACCAACATCAGGATGATATTCTGGGATGAGAGCCTTCTGCAGCTTTCCTGCTGAATTTGCTAAGTTTTGCAGAGGAGGAGAATTGAAGGCCAAGAGGCCACTGAAGTAAAGAAAGAAGAGAACCTAATTCTACATCTTTGCGAGGAGAGTCTGTATTTCAGTGCCCACTCTAAAGACTTTGAATGTACTTTACAATAAATAAAACATCATCCCCTGGATTCTTCTTTTCCCTTGAAACTGAGAACTTGGATAAAAATAAAATGAAGGTGAATTACAACCTAGCTGAGTGTTGAAACCACTAGGAAATGATCTGAAGGGAAAATTCTCTTCATATTCTGTGATTACATTTTTGAACAAGAGTAATACCCACTGCAGGGAAGGTATACTGACTTACATTTCGTGTACTTAGCATATGGATATCAGATTGGTTTTTTTCCAAGCATGAGGTAGCAAATTTATTTCTGGTTACAATTTGCAGCTTTCAGTATGGTTTAAATATAAAGTAGACACCATGCTATTCAACTGTAGACAAGACACAAGAATATTCACAAATGGGAAAATATTAAGCACCTGGCCAATTTTACTGGTAAAAGCTATGTTCAGGTTTTGAGAGCTACATGCTTTTACTTAAACAGTGAAGCACCTCTTTGAACACAATAGCTACTTGCCCAAGGTTAGACCACAGACTCAAAGCTAAGAGCAGGTTCCAAGATCAAGGAAGGTTTTAACCACTGTATGTTCTTATCTCACCAGAGTAAATTTTAAGAGCAGCTATAACACATAATGTAATTGCTGCATATTTAATTGAAACCACTATATAGAATAATAACAGTACCTTTTTAAAGTGTATAGAAAATATTTATATCACACAATCTGACCTTTTTCCTCCACTCACAATGTTTGAATTATTTATGTTAGTAGTAATTGGAAGGATGATTAAATAAAACCATCCGGAAGAAGCTGTGCATAAATTTTGCTATGTTTTTGCAGTCACATTTAATATCACAGCAAAATATACATAAACCATAAACCAAGTTTATATATATGAAGGAAAACATGCAAATAAATAATATTATTTTAAATTCTTAATTGACCCCTGGCCTGATAAAAGAAGCATAACACTTTCACTCTGCCTCCTCTTTTAGAACAGCACAAGAGTCCCCTGCCACAGGGGCCAAAAGCAATCAGCACTAATAGCACCTGATGGCTGCTGAAGCCCTTTCACTCACACGGTGGTTGCAGCAGCGATGCTCTTCTGGCAGGAAAAGGAAATCATTGGCGTTGTTCAGTTCATAATAAAAGCTGTCGAGTTGGTGATTCTGTGGTCTGTCAGCCACAAGTGTTCATCTGATAGCAGGTCCTGGGAGTAAATGTTGTGCTAAATGTTCTGGGGGAAAGGACAGCAAAAACCAAAATGGGATCCAGCTGTAGGGGTTCATGTGCATATTGAGGCAAGCCAATGATACCAGGGCTTTAAAAAGATGATGACGATGGTGGCTAGAAGGAAGAAAGAGACAGCAATTCTTCTTAAAAATATTAATTGGTCACTTCAGTCTAGTCCCTAGAAATGTCTTTTTCACACTGTCATCAATCTCTATTCACTGTGGCACAGCTGGCAGAAAATAACAAGGCAGATCATGACAGGTGAAAACTGAACCACACTACCAGACCTATGTGTAAAAGCCTACTTAACAAAAAAATGAATCTTTAGCTTTGTTGTTGCTTTAAACAAATGTTAAAATCCCTAAAAAAGATCTTTTGGGACATGAGTAAAGAATAGGTCTCATTTCTTTCATTTCATTTCAAATTTGTTCAGTCTCAGTACTTTGTTTCATGTTTAAAATATTCATGCTTGTGGTCTACTGATACTGAAAAATTAAAATCTTTTAGCATGAAATTTAATTTCATGCATTACTTAGTAAACATTAAAAACAGTATCTAATATCTTATTTCTTCAAAAGAACAATATTTTGTTACCACGGAGGTTACAGGACATCAACATGACTTGAAAAGTTAAGAGTGTAACATTTATCATGTACCCTGGAATTACTTAGGTTCTTGACTTTTACAATGCCTGGTACAAGGAAATCCTGATCCATATACCATAAGTAAGTAAAAACAATAAAGCACAAGATCCAAGATCTCTTAAGTCCTGCATTACAGACAACGTCTATGTGGTTCTGCAGAGCTACTCAAAATGCAAACAGAGATATATTTAGTTCTTCCTCCCGTATTTCCTCTAGACTAAAAAAAAATGCCTGCTTTGTTAGCCATCAATTGCAGATGATTAAAGAAGAAAATATAAGAATGTTTTAATTGTCAGCTTGCAACACTGGCTATATTAGTTCTTTCTGTCATGGTTTTACCCCAGGCGGCAACTAAGCACCACACAGCAACTCAGTCACTCTCCCCCAGAGGAATGGAGGGAGAGAATCGAAAAAGTAAAAGAAAACTCCTGGGATCAGGTAAAAAGAGTTTAATAATTGAAATAAGATAAAAATAATGAAAACCTCTTTGGTCACCTGGGTCAGCTGTCCCGGCTGTGTGCCCTCTCAACTTCTTGTGCAACCCCAGCCCACTGACTGGTGGGGTGATGTGAGAAGCAGAAAAGGCCTTGACTCTGTGTAGGCACTGCTCAGCGGTAACTAAAACATCCCTGTGTTGCCAACATTGTTTCCAGCACAAATTGAAAACATAGCCCCTTACCAACTATTCCGAAGAAAATTAACCCTATCCCTGCCAAAAACAACACACCTTCCTACAAATACCTTTACCTCAGCTATCCCAGGATAATCCTACTCTCGGGATTATCCTTTTATAAGCCATACACACACTGCTCCTTAAAACGTATTAATCGAACTTTCACCATCTTGTAACTTTGGTTGAAATCTTAGCTTCATAAGTATTACATGTAAATCTTCAACGGGGCCACAACTCCAGAAACTGAGCCTCTCTTCTTACCTCATAACTATAAATCTTGAATCAGGACAGCATGAATTTGGAATGTACAAGAAATCTATTCCCTGCCCTCACAGGATGAATCCCATCAAAGATGAATCTTAAGTGAGGTCAGAAGATGCAAAGGCAAAACCTGCATACAAGGGGTGGATTGCCATTCACGAGAGTTTTCATACAACTGAGAACAAAAAAAACCAAATCAAACAAACAAAAACCATAAACAACCCACAAAAAATCCCCTTAAAATAAATTCAACACAAGTAACATGTAGGGGAAAAAAAAAAAAAAAAAAGAAAGAAAAAGAAAAATAGCAATAGACAAAAAAAACCCCAACCAACTCTGATTACATTCATAATACTGAGATGAAATTAGTGCTCCAAGTGTTTAGGGTAGGTGATATTCTGTGTGTGTGTCAGTTCATACTTTTTTGTTTTAATGAAGTGTAGATTTAGAAAATAATATTTATACAGGAGGAAATGCATTTTAAGAAATACCAGAAAACCTTAATCTTCTATTCATCCAACATTGCCATAATCCTTGCTATTTAAGTGCTCCATTATTTGTGCCCTTTCCGTGCACCTTTAGGCTAAATAAACAGTAACTGCTTTTCTCCGTCACCCCATTATTAATTTCACTATAAGTTCTTGAGAAGAACTGAAATGTTTTAGAATCAGATATTCTGTAGTCTAGATTTGCAGATTGAATCCTACACACTGAAATGAAATCTTGAGACATGCTCTGCTTCCATGATTCATTTCTCTGCCTCCTAAATATATGCTAAGTCCTATCATCCTTGAGGAACACCAATCACATTTCTCTAAAACTGTGTTTGACCCATTATAATAAAACCCCACAGAGTGGTTCCAGTGCAGTCTTTCTGGCTAATACATTGTTTGCATGCCCATCTTTCAGACCTTCTCACACAACCCAAGATGTATAAGTTATTCTGTATGCCAGTAACTACTAACGGCTTCCTGAGAGGTTTTGGTCTAAGTTCAGTGAAAGGTATAATTTAGCAAGCAGATTTAGCAAGCAGCAGATAAAACAATTAAACCAAAGAAAGGAGTGGCTGGCAGTACACCCACAGTGAATGCTGACTTCGTAATTTTGCAATCAGATTTTATAAGTGGCAGATACAACAATTAATGGAAAAATCTTTTGTGAGTGAAAGAACTCATCAAATATGCACAGAGAAGTTACATTTGCATGAAAATGATGTGTAGATTTCCACTGAAAATAAATCTATTTTTTCCTGTCTTTTTTCTCCTCTTTATATTACTAGGTTTTTCAGTAGGAGAGATGGAAAACAAAGTACTTAGTAAGGCAATAAATTCCAAATAGGGACCATGGGTGAATTTGAAGCATCAGCCTAAAAAACTCCTGCATTAGAAGTCAATAATTCTGCACCTTAGCTATCCAAACCCTGTTTATTTTTTTTTAATCAAGCTTTCTTGTTTTATGATTGCTATGCTTTATTGCTTTATTTTAACAAGGTGTCTGCAGCCAAATGTTGACTGAGAAAGCACGCTGTAAAGTTATTTGAAAGGATGTGACAGGCTGAAATTTCTGTTACTCTGTGTGGAGGAAAGGGAAGTCTGTCACCCAATTTACTACACAGTCCTTGATCTCAAGTAACTTTTTGCTTACATTGCATTGCAAGTGCACACAGAGCTATAAAGTGTTGACAAAAAATCCCATGTTTATGCCCTGAAAAACTTAGGACCTTGGTTAACCATTTGAAAAGTGTATTTGCCCCTTCAAATATACCAAGATCCACAGGAGACAGCAAGCGTTCCCAGCGACAACTCAAAGATGTGAGTATCTCCTCCCAGTCATTCCCTCCAATCACCGTGACACCTCTGGGGAAGAAGAATAAATCTGGTTTTCCTGAAGAAGATAACAGTGTATTTATCTTGCTGGTGTGCTATAGAGGTCACAGCACAAGTCTAGACAGGGACTGACTGCTCAGTAGTGGCTTAACTTACGACAGTGCATCAAGTATTTTCAGATGGTCTGAACTATATAGATAAATGGACCATTCAGGTCATACATTACCTCAACTTTGAGAAAAATGGGGATCCAGACACACATTTTGCAAAAGGCTTCCTACCTGTGCCATTATGATGAAGAAATGGTGAGAAATGGTGTGTTTATAGATGCAGGAGCTCTATACTTCCTTACTTTTTGATCTTTGTTGAAGGGGTTGTTATCATGAATAGCCTCTTGGGTGATACCCTAGCTTTTGATCTGGTGGACTTGAACCCATGATGTTATTCTGTTTGAACTGCGTGAAATGGAATTGCAAAGAACATTAAAGATATTAGTGTATATTTTTTCCATCCAAAAGGAAATCAATTTACATATCAGTTTCAGCTAGGACAGTTGAAAGATAGTGTGGCCTTTCCCTTGCTCTTGCTTTTGAATGTTTTTATGGAGAGGTATTTTTATACATCCTGAGGTTGGGACTTTGTTACTTACATATGTTCCTCAGTTAACAAGGCTTTTTTAGCATTTTTCTCCACTTGAAAGCTTGACGAAGTAACATTTGTTCAAAGTATTTTACACCTTTCCAAGAAAATGACTCCTGCATTTCCAAACTCAACAATTAGTTTATAAATCATACCAGCATCTTTTCAAAAATGGAAAAAGATAGTAAATAAGTATAACCAGAGCAAATCTACATATTAGGGAGAGATAAAACAGAAAGAAATTGGTCTGACTTTTCTTTGAAGAAAAAATATTTTTTTCTTTGAAAAAAGTTTAAATATTTATTGAAATTGAAGTCAGTATTTGATTGGAAGACAGAAATTGTAAATTTTATTATCTCTGTTTAGGTAAAGTCAAGTTCTCTAGCAAAATTAAGTTGTACTTCTTTCTTAGCACCTTCAAACTGATTCCAGTTTCATTACTGTGATTCCAAGTATTTAGGACCCCTTAAGGTTTCAAATACTCAAAGAAGATTTTAGACACTTACTAAAAACACTCTGCTCCTGCTAAATCTTTTACTTTTGGTAACTCCTGTTTTATTATGCATGAAAAACACTTTAGCAGACTGTAACAGAATAACAACTTCGTGGCAAACTTCCTTATGCTACAGCAACCTACAAATGAGGAGCTATAGCAAAATAGGGGAACCTGCAGCTGTATCTCCCCTTAGTTTTAATGATTCATACAGTTCTTTTTGCTTCAATAACTGTCAGCTTGCCCTGCAGCATATACTGCTAAAGGCAATTCATTCTGAACTCTGCAAAAGATATGTCCACCTAGCTGTCAAATACTTATACACAGTGTGTACTTTTCTCCTATAAACGGTTTTAATTATTTCCCCTTAAGAAGCTATGATTGTTTTCCTCATCACTTTGTTTCAACACATTTTTTTTTATTCCATTGATTGGTTAAACAAAAGATCTTCTAATAAGCGGTGTTTCAAAATGTCACTGAGAGACTACTGTAAGGCATAATAGCTCAGCACTTCTTGCAGGATTAGCAATATACCCTTTGTTCTTCAGCAGCAGACATTTTACTTAGCTCTAAAACACACTCATAACTTCAGACAGCTCCCTCCTAAGCATCTCAATCCTTCACAAAGCAACTTCTTTGTATGACACAAAGCCAGGAATGAGAAACTTTGATTTGAGATAAACCCAGCATTGACTTCCCTTCCTGGACACAATATTTGTTCTCATTTGATTTTCACACCAGTACATCAGTGTTGGAAAAGCAGACGTTCCTCTAACAGCACTATTTCCATCTTCCAGCAAAGAAACACAACAACAACACATCCACTCGAAGTCTGACTAACAGAGGTAGCTACCAACCTGGTGATGGACTGCTTTTTTAATTACCTGTTCTATTTTAATCAGGAGCAGCTGACTCCACCCTTTTCACAGTTGTTCTAGAAACAGAAATAAGAAATTTCACCTGGGAATACGATTTAGGATATTCTAAAGAGAGAATACCAATACCAGAATTTTAGTAAAATATAAAGCACTTGTAGATTTTGCAGTTTGAGGAGGACAACTGGGTTTTTTGAGTCCTCATTTATGCAGACAAACTTCAGCTGGTAAAGCAAAGGCAGAATTTGTTTGCTTTCTTTTTGCTTAAAAGTCTGTAAGCAGAACTAATGCAACAGCTGGTTTAATTGGTAAGTAAGAATTGTAAACGTCTGCCACATTTTAAGCTATTATTATTTTGACTACATGTAAAATGAACACCTGACAGATGCCTCACTAAACATGAGGACTGTAATTCCAGCAATCTCCAGTTTAGGTTGTGTCCAGTCAAAAAGGGACATAATTTTCTTCTTGATAATGACCAGTAGACAACTTCTTCTAGAGTGCTGAGCAAAGAGCTGTCATGACAGGCAGTGAGCCAAGGCTCTCTGAAGTCACTTCTGACAAGCCTCATGTAATTAGGCCCTTCCAGAGGGAAGCTTGTTTCTCTTTACTCAAGCAAGTACTTTTTTACTAACATTTACTAAGCAGCCTGTGTACACATACACAATCAAATATGCTCTACAAACAGAAAAAAAAAAAAAAAAAGCGCTCACCATCACGTTTCTTCATTTATCGAACTGTGCATGGAAATTTTCCTGTCATTGTGGTTTATGATGCACAGAGTACTAGCTCGTGTTGGACGATAACTCTTGTAAGGAATCTCCAGCTTCGATGCCTCCATAACCACATTTCTAACTTGCAGTTCATCTAAGCTTTCCTGTTTATTCAGGAGTGGAGAGAATCATCCTTGTAGCCTCTGTTTGAATTTCCTACCTACAAATAGCTTGCTCACGGCTTGGACAGCCTTACTCTTCACTGGATAAAAAACTGGCTGGATGGCTTGTCCCATAGAGCTGTGAATGATGTTAAATCCAGTTGGCAGCCAGTCATGAGTGGTGTTACCCAGGGCTCAGTACTGGGGCCAGTTCTCTTTAATATCTTTATCAGTGATGTGGAAGAGGGGATGGAGTGAACCCTCAGTAAGTTTGCAGATGACACCAAGCCGGGTGGGAGTGTTGATCTGCTCGAGGGTAGGAAGGCCATACAGGGGGATCTAGACAGGCTGGATTGATGGGCTGAGGTCAACTGCGTGAGGTTCAACAAGGCCAAGTGCTGGACCCTGCACTTACGTCACAACAACACCATGCAGCGCTACAGGCTTGGGGAAGAGTGTCTGGAAAGCTGCCTGGAGGAAGAGGACTTGGGGGTGTTGGTCAACAATAGCTGAATATGAGCCAGTAGTGTGCACAGTACCAAAACGGCCAACAGCATCCTGGCTTGTATCACAAATAGTGTGGCCAGAAGGACTAGGGAAGTGATTTTCCCCCTGTACTTGGTGCTGGTGAGGTACCACCTCAAATATTGTGTTCAGTTTTGGGCCCCTCACTACAAGAAAGACATTGAGGTGCTGGAGAGAGTTCAGAGGAGGGTAGTGAAGCTGGTAAAGGGTCTGGAGCACAAGTCTGATGAGGAGTAGCTGGGGGAACTGAGGCTGTTTAGTCAGGAGAAAAGGAAGCTCAGGGGAGACCTTCTCACTCTCTACAGCTACCTGAAAGGAGGTTGTAGCGAGGTGGGTGCTGGTCTCTTCTCCCAGGTAACAAGCAATAAGACAAGAGCAAATGGCCTCAAGTTGCACCAGGGGAGGTTTAGGTTGAATATTAGGAAAAATTTCTTCACAGAAAGGGTTGTCAGGCATTGGAACAGGCTGCCCAGGAAGTGGTTGAGTCACCATTCCAGGAGGTATTTGAAAGATGTGTAGATGCTGCACTTGGGGACATGGTTTAGTGGTGGACTTGGCAGTGTTTTGTTTATGGTTGGACTTGATGATCTTAAAGGTCTTTTCAAACCTAAATGGTTCTATGATTGTCTTAATACCTCCGAACTGAAATGCCGTGGGTTTCTATGCATTAATTTCATATCCTGAGACCAGGAGCCTGCAACTGAACCGTTTATTCAGGCACTGGTGGTCTTCTGTCCACAGCGCTTCTTGAATCCAATTTCAAAGCAGCTGTGACAGAGAGGTACACATCACAAAATTTAAAATATTGGTACATTTCTGAATATTTCTGACAACCGACAGCAGTACAGAGCAGAAAGTATTTCCAGCAAGGAAAAGAAAGGCTGCAACAAACTCGGTTGCTCCCTATTCTTCATGGCCCCTGCCAGCTGCCTGGCAGCTCCTACGACTTGCACACTCCAGAGCAGCCTTGAGCCCATGCACGCATCCCTGTCTCCCCCATGCCTGGAACTGGAGGGTTGGAAAGGAAGCCAGGGAGACCACAGCTCAGGATGGAAAGAGGAGAGGGTAAAGGTGGAGTACCTGTGGTACGCCAAGATATTTTTTGTCTTATCTAAATACTTGCAGTGCTTGAAGATTTACTTCTAAGAATAAAAAGCAAAAAGCACATTTTACTGTCAGTGAGATCAACCAGACCTCCCGCTTTCTTCAGCTTTTGCAAATCATGTGGATCCTTGAAGCCATGCTCCATTGATGTACTGATACACTGCAACTTAGGTATTTTAAGAGCAGAACAAAATGAATTTCTCCCAAAATCTTGCTCCTGTTTAACCTTTATGCTATATGTAACACAGAGAACAATAAAGCACGAATTGTAAATACAATGTATGTTTCTGTTATTTTTAATATAATTCATCAGAAAGTTTAATCCAACATTTTTAAAGTTCAAACAAAAGATTACCTACTTACACGACCGGTGTTAATCAGCCATTTTACTATGTGATTCACTCATATTCAACTAATAATTGAATAATTCAATATCTAACTCGTATCTTGTATAAAATTTCCTCAGAAATCACTAAAATTGCTGATAATTATTACTTTTTTAAAAGTTATGAGCAGGATATGAAGCTTAATTTCAAAGGACTGGGAAGCCTGCCATATGAGGAAAAGATGAGAGAACCAGGTTTGTTCAGTCTTGAGAAAAGAATCACAGAATCACAGAATCACAGAATGTTAGGGATTGGAAGGGACCTCGAAAGATCATCTAGTCCAATCCCCCTGCCAGAGCAGGAACACCTAGGTGAGGTTACACAGGAAGGCGTCCAGGCGGGTTTTGAATGTCTCCAGAGAAGGAGAATCCACAACCTCCCCGGGCAGCCTGTTCCAGTGTTTTGTCACCCTCACTGAGAAGAAGTTTCTTCTCAAATTTAAGTGGAACCTCTTGTGTTCCAGCTTGAACCCATTACCCCTTGTCTTACTGTTGGTTGTCACCGAGAAGAGCCTGGCTCCATACTCGTGACACCCACCCTTTATATATTTATAAACATTGATAAGGTCACCCCTCAGTCTCCTCTTCTCCAAGCTAAAGAGACCCAGCTCCCTCAGCCTTTCCTCATAAGGGAGATGCTCCACTCCCTTAATCATGTTTGTTGCCCTTTGTGCCCTTTGTTGCCTTTGTTGCCCTTTGTGCCCTTTGTTGTACCATGATCCAGTATTTAAAGGGTGGCTACAAAGAAGATGAAGACTCCCTTTTTACAAAGAGTCACATGGAAAAGATGAGGGGTAACGGGTACATGTTAATCCTGGGGAGATTTCAATTAGACAAAAGAGATAAATTTTTCACTATGACAACAATCAGCCATTGGAATAATCTCCCCAGGGAAGTGGTGGATTCCCCAGTGTTGGACACTTTGAAGATTCAGTTGGACAGGTGCTGGGCCATCTTGTCTAGACCATGCTTTTGCCAAGAAAGGTGGGACCAGATGATCCTTGTGGTCCCCTCCAACCTGGTATTTTGTGATTCTATGACTCTAAATTTGGGGACGTGTATTTACTTTTATGGGAACCCGTTGTTAGTCTCCACTGTAAGGTATCAAATATCTTGGACTTTAAAAAATTCTATGTCTGAAAGTGTCTTCAGAAGGAAGGGCTTAGAAGGTAAAAGTTTACTGATGCCTTTTTCTCATATATTTGTAGTGGTTCGTGAATGGACACAATATAGACATAAATGCCCATATCCTAATTTAAATTAGTGACTTTAAAATGGAACTTTCTTTAATGGCTCCTCTTATTTCTTTCATTTAAAAACATGTCAGCTATTAACAAATAATATGTTCATTATGGTTTTCATCATCTTGGACTCTCTCCCAGTAGGTAGTAATATGTTCAGTGGTAATAATCCTTGACAAGTTTGACTTGTGTTAATGTACTCCAGTAAGAATGTAGGTGATACATCCCCTGAGGTACCTCGCTGACATAACGCACCAGTGTTCACTTTGCAGATTGCCTATCCATTACAGTATATGTTTCCAAGTTATTTTGAAAATGAAAAGCCATATCTAACCAAGCATTTTTAACTAAAATTTAGTAAAATTATCGCATCTGTAAAGAACTGTGTGAAGGGCTGTAAGAAAAATGCATACATTTATGCTCACGAATCAAAAAGAAATTACATTTTCTGCAATCACCAGCTCATGTATAATATGCTTTGAAATTGAATCACATTATCACTTCAGATAGTACAGGAAGTATCATAAAATAATAGCTATGTCATGAATTGCTTTTTTTCTAAGGACTTTCTAAAGTAAATACTAAGGTTTGATAGCATATTGCTTCAAATGGAGTACAGCAGAAAAGGGGAGTGCACGTGAAAACATTTGGCCAAATACAATGCCTGTGCAAAATGGCTTCAATGAAATTACTGGCAGAGATTAATACTACTACTGTCTTGCAAAAATATGTGAGATTTTATCTGTTCTGAATGGGCAAATTTCCAGAATCTGATTAAACAAATGAATTTGGAAAACTGAATAACTTCATTTTCACTATTTTGAAATGTTTATTTTTATGTAATCTCTCTCTCTATCACTTTTTTTTTCCTATACAAATTCTCCATTGCATCAATGCCTGGATATTGAAAAGGATTTTGAAACAGAAGTAACCAAATTTGGTGATGTGTCTGAAATTTCTTATTTCTGAAGTCAACTGGGTAGAAAACGCATAACTCTCCATCAGAAGTTTGTCTGCACTGTTTATCTTTGCTGCAGTTTCTGGTATGTGTAAACTTTAACAAAGATACACTTTATATTACTGGAACTACACTTCTGGTTTATATTTCAGCTGGTTTATATTCACACATTCCCATGCACTGATATAAAATTTAGAATCTTAACATGGAACTCTAAAGTTATACTATCATTTCAATCCCTGCTAAAAGCATCGTAGGTGATAGTAAATAACACCTTAATTTGTTCATTTCAATCATCTTGACTCTCTCCCTTTAAGTGGCAATATATTCAGCTGTAAATACACAAGCTATGGGATTTTTAAACTGTGCAATTCAGCAGTATAAAAGTTGTGTAAAGTTCATCTAAGATGAATAAAATATAAGCCCAGAAGGCTTTTGGTGTTTGTTTGTTTGTTTTTCCCTTCAATTGTGTTTGAGAGAGTTTTTTATTTAGGCCAGAAAATGGAGGGAAAAAAAATCCTTCTCCCTTATTCCCCTTTCCTGCATAAAAAGCACTGTCTGTACATTCTACAAAGACTGTTACAAATGCAGAGAGATCTGTGGAAGACCTCTTCTTAAATAGTGGTGCCTGATAAATTATCAAACAAAGAAATAAGAATGAAAAACTGTAACCTCATCCTGATCATTGATGCTTCCCTTCCCCGCCCCCCCCCTTCCCCCCCGCAACAAAGCCAAATTTAATTTTTATATACTAGGCCACCTGTGAGTTGATGACTGGATAACATTTCAAGACTTCTATTTTTGATAACAGAGGTTTTACTGCAGAGCAGAAACCACTAGAAACACAGAAGACAAAAATATGACACAAAGTATTGATGAAATCACTGGACAGACAAAATCTGGGCAGACAAAAGTTTTGGAAGAAGAAGGCTCCAGCAGCCACTAGAGGTGCCAAGCAGACGCAATATAAAAACATGAGTGTATGGTAAACATGCAATACAGTGTACCCAGCTTAACATCTATATTTAAGATATCAGGTAAAGCTAAATTCTTCAAGCACTTCATGTTGTGTAACAGTCAATGACGGCAGATTTAGGAAAACACAATCTTTGTCTGGAGACTTGTAAAATATTTTTTTACTAACTACAGAGGGAATAAAAAGTGTTTGTCATAAAATGTAGGCACAAGCTGTCTCCCAGAGTTTAGTGGATGGGAGTCTAATCCAGGTTGAATCATGATCAGACCAGAAACAGAAGTGATAAAAATGGTGAAACAAGAACTTCTGGAAATGGTGAACAGATATTAGAAGCATAGGAGGAACTGTACGTTACAAAACCTTCAAGTTATCCAGGCGTTGGATCCTGACCAGGCTAGGTTTTAAGACAAGCACAGAGGTGAGCATTGGACCAGCATCATCAAGATACAACAGGTAAATAGTAGTTAGGTTGTATTACCAAACAATACAGCAATAAAGTTTGTCATTGCACTAAATACATTGCCTAAAAACGTGTAAAAGGACATAGCAGGGGAAAAGAGAAGAACAGTAAGTAACAGTAGGAGTCTTAACAAAAACAAATTATTTGCTAGTCTCAGTAATTAGAGATATGGAACTGTATTGTAAGTACTGGGAAAACAAAAAGGATGAAAAACATTTGCTAGCAGATGACAACCACTTCTCAGCAAAAAGTTATGGGCCAAAGTAGTATAAAGTACAGATAATACTCCAAGAGGAGCACATATTCCAATAGGTAACAGTAACATATAAGAATGGACTTAAAAACACTTCAAAAATTTCTTTTACAAAACTGATTCAGTTTGAAGAGAAGTATTATGGGAGGGAAGACAAAAAACTGTACACATTCTATGTGCTGTGAGAATCGGTAGAAAATTAAGCAACAAGTTTCACACTGAACTTTGGTTTGAACAAAGGGAAACTGGATAGTTTCCACTCTTAACCTTGTTTTTGAACTGCATATTAGACATGTCTGGAGTACCATGTAAGTTGATAGAGAAAAAAAATAGATAAAATGAAACCATGTATGGTTTTGTAGATGGAATTTAAAAATGTCCATTCTTTTGAAGAATGGCCAATTATATGATTTTCACGCAAACGAATGAGTCAGGGAGACAGAAAAACAGGATGAGGTGCTGAAATGCCTGGAACTGAAAGCATTACCATGGTAAAGACAGGGAAGACTACAAACAGCTGACAGAAAGGAACATAATATTAAACAAACATGATCCAGGTTCCTCCAAGCCAGAGTCTCATCACTACTAGACTGTGGCATCCCAAACTGAGACCCAATTGACTTGAGTTGAGACCTCTGTACAGGAAGAAGTAACGGTGCTTTAACATTTGCTATGCTCACAGAGGTGGGAGCTGAAAAACCAAACCACTATCATTATCTCCCCTATTGCGCCACTAAGAAGAAACTACTCAAGCCTGAAAGCTACTGCAGGCAATTTGGTTTTGTATACGTGAAGCCTTCGTCACCATGGGGTGCTGGTTCCAGAGTAGAGCTTTTATGTATCACAATGTGACACACAGTGTATTTTAATATGAGTTCTGTGTTACATCCTTCACATAAAATAGCCATAGCTACTAGAGTCAGCAGATATGGGGTCTTGTCAATTAGATGTGCACCATCTGTCATCAACATGCTGGCTGACACAGAGCTTTATTACAAAGACTTAGGCTGAAAGACATTAGAACATTCTCCAGGGATGCCAAAATTAATTGACAAGCCTGGAGTTCAGTGTTACTCAAAATTGTCTTTTACTCTGCAAGTTATTTATCCATGCATGCAGTGTTTAAAAACACACACACAAAAAAACCAACCACAAAAAAACCCCACACAGGTGCACAAGTGTCAATGTATTTCAATCAATTTAAGTGTGAAAAATTGACTGCTGATATTCAATGATGAAACTGACAGGTATCAAATGTGTGCAATAAAGGGAGGTGAACTCTCAGAGAATAATTCACTATGGCTGTAAACTAGAGTAATAAAAAGTGAGAAGAGGTGTCTGTGTTATCACAATCATTATATTTTTCCTCGCATGTGGTGAGCTGACAAGCCACTTACCTTTCATTTTTAGTATCTGATAATAGCCTACTAACGACAATATGAGATGGTGTAACATGGAGGCTGAATTCCTGCAAAAAGACCTCGCAATTCTGTGTTGAGAGTAGCTGTTCTCAAAACTTTACAGGTCATAATGGCCAATTACCTGGATGAAGAAATGCCAGCCTGTAAACCCCTGCCACCAGGAACTGCAGCCTCAGGCCGCTGGTACTGTCACCACCAAGTTCCTCCAAAACGCATGATCTATATTTCTGGTATGTGAGCTCATCTCTCACCTACCCTGCTGGGGCACCAGAGAACATGTCTTTAGAGTCTCTGCCATTTTTGCAGCAGGAGGAAGAGTAACCATCTTCCTGGAGACAGCCCTCTCCCTTGGCCAACTAAACCACTAAAAAAGTAAGTTAATAACATAAATATTAATGACACAGTATCTGGGAACAGGACAATATTTCCTCTATATTTAAAAGCACGCATTCAAGTCTATACTATTATGACTTCATTACCCAAGATAACTAGTTGAAGTAATATCCCTACGGCATTATACATTTATACAGCAAATAAACAGGGCATAAGTCCTTATAAATGCCAGTCATGTAAAGGCACTTTATCAAATGTTAAATGTTTAAATATCTCTGAATGCCTGCTTATATAAATCACCGATTGGCACGTACACAGCATTTAATGATTTAGGCCATGGTCACTTTTGAAATAGATAATTAGAATCTAGCTTTGATTGGATACATGAAAATATTCCTGTGTTACCTCATTTATTTTTAATCTCCTCACATCCAGTATAAAACAAAAAGAAATCTATACACAAAACTGGAGATTGTTTTAAATAAATTCATTTATATGCATTGTGTTGGCTTAATGAAATTCATGAACTTGGAGGTGCATATAGCTGACAGAAATTTATTCCCTCTCTTTTAAAATTCTTACCTTTTCAGAACTATGAAGAATGCATTTGAAACAAGCAAATTACTGGTTTCAGCAAAAGATGTAGGAACATTCAGGGACAGCAGATAGGATTCTTCTGTTTATACATGCATTCCCTAGATGTGAAAGACTTTAGCTCAGTAATTTTCTAGTTTTTATTTCAGGCAGTGGAGCAGCTGTGACTTCATTGCTTCAGTTTAGTTTTAATTGAATGTGCAGTTTGGAATATGTTAAAATGATCCACATGATGTATTTTAAAACATCTTGTATGTCAGACTGCTGAAAATCCATCAGACTTTAAAGTAAGAATAGGATAACATACTGTTTAAATGGATAACACTACTGATGATACTCCTCTGTATCCCAGTCCCAAACTTTATTATTTGAAATTCATGGGTCTCTTAAAACGGAAGTGCAGTGCTGCACTATGTCAACTATAATTTTTTACTGTGAAAAATAAGACATTGAAATGTAACTGTTCAAGACTTTATCAATTTCCATTCCTAAGAATTTTCCTTGTAGAGAAGTTCATTTATGAAAAAAAGTTTCATAACAAAGCCAAACCCACAAATCTGTTTAAGTAATGATAAGCATCCTTATAGCATTTAAAAAAAAAAAAAAAAAATTAAAAATAAATAATTTAATATTTTGTTATAAGACATTTATAAAGTACTGCAGTTTCTTTTTTTTTTTCAAGAGATGAAACCTGAAAGGTGTTTGACTTTGATTTGAATGACATACTCTATTTAAAATAACTCAGTTTTTACGTGTTACTCACCAGTAAATTAAAATATTATCTCATTTCACTCCTTGTACATGAATCCCTGAAGTATAATTATAACTGAGTATCTGTGTCTACATAAACACAAATCAACAAGGTAATTTTTTTCTAATAAAATTCTTTTGTAACTTGGTCAATACTTTTGATTACAAACCAAATGTCCATAAGCTTAGGCCTATGCTAAAGGATTCTCCAAAACTCTAGACTATTTTCCACTAAGATTTTGTCATTTACAATTTTTATCTTAATTGTAAAACTTCCAGATGGAAGGTATGCAAATAAAAAAGATACACACGCCTCTTCTGTTTCACAGTGACAATCTTTAACGTGTCTCTTTCTGCTGAAGGGAGATTTCTGACATGCATGTAGGAATTTTCTACCACCATTTTTTAAAAAATGCCCAGGATATTCTTTTCACTAGCAACGTAGGAAACGTATATAAAAATTTATTTTTAAAAAAATCCTTCTGTAAAATAAAGAATGCTTGCAGGAACACCATCTTAGTTTCCTTTGCTTATGCTTACACAAAGACTTATGCAATTTTATTCCTGCCCAATGGAAGACACATATTTACACTGGGTTCTGAAATGTTATGGATTACCATCTCTAATGTTTCATTTGGATGAATGCAATTGCATAACCCTAAAGTTTTTATTGAATGGATTAATCATCACCTCCACCATGGCCATGTCCTTCCATTCCAAGCTGCTGCAATTCTGAGCCACCAAAGCCCAAGCGCACAGACAGGCACATTGTTGAGTGCTTTCCAGGAATTTGCAAGGACAGGAGACATAGCCAGGCTTGAAAAATGTTTTGTGTATGCTGGGTGAAAGGTTTTAACTAACAGTTGAAAACATCTGATAGCATTTATCATCTTTTAAATGTTAGCAAATCACGGTCATCCCTAGCACATCGCAGGTTTATCCACCTCTTCTTCAGTCTCTAAATGGACTAGTGCTTTTGTTACTGAATCTGTGTTAACGCCACTTCTCAATCTTTTTCAAGCACAAAGGTCACAGACTTCTTCAATTTACTGAAACGCTTCTTCCTTTTTCAATAAGGTATGATATTAAATTAGCTTATGCAAATATAACATGATTAAATTCCTAATGAAGTATGCCTATGTCTATATACTTTCCTCCATTTTCTTGCACTCCAATTTTCTATTTTGATGACTATATATTTATTTCATGATGCACAATCCAATTTCTGAAGAAGACTAAATAATAACTTATTGTTGACACTAAATTACTAAAAATGACACCGTAATTATCTTGTTCTGATGCTTTTAATGCTTTTTTAATATATATTATTCTGATCATGTTGCCTTTTCATTTTTTCAAAGTTAATATTTACATTTTACTCCATCCAAAAATTATTTCATACAGAGCTAGCTAATAAAGAGTAATTGGTTATGTAATATTACAGTCGTGACAACTTACAATGCTCCTTCGTTAGAAAGATTAATTGTAACACCTTAAAAATAGAAACTCTCTTGCTGTTTATTGGAACACTCTGACTTGGACGGAAGTTCATTGCATTGAAAAATACAAAACTAAATTTATTCTTTAAATGCATCCCACTTCCTGAGTAAAGACAAGAATTCCTATTTGGTAAGCTGAACCTCCACCATATTTGTGAGATGAAATGGAAACCATTCATGCTTGCCATTATGCTGTCATTTAAACAGTCAGTAACAACAACCGGTATGACTACAGTCTCCCAGTTGTGTTGGAAATTCATGTAAGTATATACATCAGGAGAGAATATGCCCCTTTTTGCACTTCACAAAAATGTATTGATATGATTTTTATACAATTATTTCTTCTCCTAAGTAATAAAACAGTTTAAATACAAGGAGGCAACAAGAAAAAAAAGAAGCAAGGTCTTCAATGTTCAGCTTAAGTCTGAATGCAGCCTTTAAATGAAGAGAGTGCTCCTCTAAGATTAACCTGTAGTAGTTTCGGGGAAAAAATATACACTAACAACAAACAGCTTTTAATTTAACACCTCTTACAGATATTCACTGTTTCTTCTAGAAACTGCCTAATTAGAAGAACTGCAGTTTCAAGATGCACTCAATGTGCACAGCAAAACCAAATGGCAATAGCTTTTACCCTCCCAAAAAAACCTCAGGAGTTAAACAAACAGCTACACTTTCTTATATTGAAAACTTGACATTTTCAGTCAACTCTTAAAAAACAAACCATATTAGTGTTTCTTAAAAATGGCAACTAATGTACTAACTCTGTCATGTAATTTTACTATGCAGTACAGCTGACTCATGCCTCAATCAGCAGCAGTGCAACCAGGCCTGTAGCTAATGGAACTGAGAAAGGCTGTGCAAGTGTCAGACAATGCTTCTTATAGCATCTCACAATCAATGTTTTGATGCAAAATTAAGTAGAAAATTAAAAAAAAAAAAAAGCGCCAAACTAGAAGCCAGCTTTAGAAAACCTGTATTATGTTCAAATTAATATAAGCAACTATCCAAACACGGCCCTAGAATTTGTCTTCTTTTGCCATCCACCAATCTTCCTCCACAGTTCTATAAAGATTTTTCTCTCCCTTCTCTTTTGTCAAAAGATTATAGGAATTATTTAGGAAAAAACTTGAAAACCATTGTTGCCTCTCTCGCATAAATTTATGGGTTCAACATTTGTAATTTTGTTTCCAGTGAAAATAACTGGATATTACAAGTAGGAAAAAGGGTCTTTAGTCAAATAGCATGTACAGCCAACTTGGAAAGTCTTGCCAATATATGATCAGTAGGCTAAGAGAGAACTAGAACAGGATTGCTGCAGACATTTTGACAAAGCATGCTTTTTTCTTTCTCTGTTCCTTTACACTGTCACCTCCACAAGAGCTTCTTTACTCAGTTGTCATAAATCTTAACTGAAATGAGAAAAATCTCTGAGAATGGTTTTTGCCAGTCCAACCACATTATTCATTTCCAGAATAATCCCATTCCCTTTTTAATATTTGTCTATTACAGTGCAGCTTCCATGTATAACCAGGCATCCAGGAAGCATGAAGTAGCCCAAGCATGTGGACCATAAACCTATGTAGCAATCTAGTAATAAATTTGATCATTAACATTCTCAGTTTGTTTATTGTTGCCACAGGTACAAAGATTTACTCAATGAGAGTCCAAAATGGTAGTTTAATATTAGGCAAAACCTGTTTCAGTGCATCATGACAAGTGGCATTACAAATATTCACTTTTGTATGTTTTGCATTCCTAGCATCAATAGCTCTCTTCCAAACACTTAAGATGATTTTGTACATGTGCTGTTGATAAAAAAAACCCAAGACAGAAAGATAAAATAGCTTCCCTTTTGTTATCCCTACAAAGTTAAAAAGGGCTAACTTTTTATTTTGGAGAGTTTAAGGTAAGAATATTTTTACAGATGGTGTAACTTTTAGAAGGGTTTCTCTCAGCCGTGAAATGAGATCTTTCCAGAGGGAATGATTCTTCACTGACTGGAAGTGGTTCTGTCAAGGCCAGGAAAATATCTGCCTCTGGTTTCATGGGAAATATTGAGGGCTTTCAAGAGCAATGTGGAGAAAATGCCTGTATTTTTATGAACAAGATTACGAAGTGCAGTGCGGGGCAGAAGGCGGCACAGATCAAGTGTTTTGCTTTGCGCTTTAGCAGTTGAGCTAAAGTCACAGATTAAAGTGGTGAGTAAATTCTGAAATGGGGCTACAAAGATTATGTTAACCCAGATTAACAAAGCTTCCTTGCACTGGGAGGTGCTCCTGTTTCTCAGGCTTGGCCAAGAGCAGCTCAAGTTATCTTCTGTGTGTCTGTGGCTTTCTATGGCACCAAGTCAACCAAAACCACACCAAACCACTCTCAGTTAGGGAAACCATCTAAACTACAGGGAAACATATGCTATGATCCAGTCTCAGTCTCCGTGCTAGCAGCATGCACTAGCAGACAAAACATGGCAGCCACCTGAGCCTCACCTACAGTGTCATTGCAGCAATACTTAAAAGGGGCCTATAAGAAAGATGAGGACAGACTTTTTAGCAGGGCCTATTGTGATAGGACAAGGGGTAATGGTTTTAAACTAAACAAGGGGAAATTCAGGCCAGACATGAGGAGGACATTTTTTACAATGAGGGTGGTGAAACACTGGCCCAGGTTGCCCAGAGAGGTGGTAGGTGCCCCATCCCTGGAGACGTTCAAGGCCAGGCTGGACGGGGCTCTGAACAACCTGATCTAGTTGCAGATGTCCCTGCTCATTGCAGGGGGGTTGGACTAGATGACCTTTGAAGGTCCATTTAATCCCAAACTATTCTGTCATTGTATGATCATCTCTAAATGATAATAGAGGCAAGCCCACAAGAAAATTATCTGAAAGAACATACTGTAAATCAGCATGCATCTTCACCATGAAGAATTAGAAAATACAGCAGAGAAAGTGTTCATTCGTTCATTATACAAGTCAAATAAAAAAATTTGTAAGGAAAACTCTGTGCTACCATGAAGACATCTACATGTTCCTAAACAATATTGATTATAATAGATCAGCTCCTGTCACAGATACAATGAAAACAGGAACAAACGAGGGAGATTAGAAAAGCAAAGCACTCATGCTTTATTACGACACAGTGATACTACAAAACTGTGAGAATCAAAACATTAAATAACCCAAGAGGACAGCATCTAGTAGATTCACAAAGGAAAGAAAAAAAAAAAAAAAAGCAGCAAATTTTCTTCAAGTTTGCCTACCTGATGGACTAAGGCTACCAAAGGCACCAGAAGCAGCGATCCAGGTGAGGTAGCAGGGAGCCTCTCCTGAGTTAAGTTACTCTCAGGAGTTCCATGTTACAACCTCCAGGTTCCTTTCATTTCCCAGCTGCCCTGAGCCTTTCAGTACTGTACAGTTAACCACAGCAGTGCACTAAATATGATGCATTGTGACACTTTCAGCAAAATAAAAGCATTTTGGTCACAAGTAAGAACAAATGGCTGGTACCTACACTGTGCAAAGAATAAAAATAATTCATCATCATTCACATATTTTTCAATACACATGATTAAAAAAAAAATCCATACTACATTAAGGCACCTCTACTTTATACATGTTTTAGTAAAAGTGTCTTCCCATATGGCTTTAGTATAGGAAGTTGCAGTATATACACACATCTAAGCAGATAAAACACCATATACTTGCTTTGCTGTTTATTTTGATTCATGTTAATTAAATATCTTTGACAGAATGTGATGAAAATTACTTAGCTCCAAGCTATAACCATTGCTTTTCAGAAGCAGGGTAATAATAAACTGTGTTAATGCTTTCACCAAAACTTGCTATTAAATATATGCAGAGAAATGTTTGCAAGGGAGAAAGAGCTACAGGGGATAGAAGAGACAAACACAAATAGGCACATAAATATGCAGTTTTTAATATGCAGTCTAGACTCCTATTTTCATTTTAAAGTGCCCTTACCCTTGAGTGAACACAAAGAATAGGAGCAACTTGACAGATGTAACGGTATCAGTAACAAAAAACAGTAATAGCCAGATCTTGCTACCTCTGTTTGACTGACAGTTCACTTACCTGCCTTCTCTTTTTTTCCTTTCTCCAGTAACCACAAAATGTATTACATATTTCATATTGCGTGTGTTGCTTGACTGTAAGTGCACACAGGCAAGAAACAATTTCTCTGATGATATTACCTGGAGGAGGCTAAATGCTAGGCTTTTGTGAGTGGCCTGAAACTTAATTTGTGCAGCTTGTGAACCGTGCAGTGGTACATGGCACAGGTAGTTCTGCTCAACTCTTGACTTACTTTCATCTCAGTCTCTTGGTTGTGGTTACATTTTACTCTGTGCCATATCTCAGGGTCAGGTATTTTCAGAATAGATTAGACTAACAACAGCTGTTGATGAGTTAACATCCTAGCTTGACAACTCCAGCTAAAAGAATAGGCAGGACTTTTGTTTCAGGTCATTTCATACATTACTATTTTTTGTTTTGATTTTTATTGTATTTGAGTAAGTACCAAACCAAACCAAACCAACAAAACTAAGGGAAACAGTGCAATACCATATCCAGTCTTTTGTCACAGTCATGAACACTTTTATAAAGCTTTACACGATATGCAGATTCTCTAGCTTTGATCATTGGCAGCAGAAGTCAAAACATCTATCATGTAATATAGATGTGTGTGTGTGTGCAGATGTTCAGGCATTTTGAGAGATATTCAACTGAAAAATACTTTGTCTTCTCTAAATTTTAAGTGTGTGGTTCCCATGAGAAATACAGCATAATTATCTTCATAAAAAGACAATTACCTACTGATCTTTAATTTCTATGCCTCCTAAACTTGTTGTTAGATCATAATCTCAAATAAGTACTCAAATTTTTTAAAATAAAAATAATGATCCTGCCATATTATTAGATCCATCTATGTCCCTGTGCACATTTGTATGATCTTCTGTTATCCGAGTAAGTAGTTTATAACACACAACAGGGGAAGAATTTATTTTACCTTTTGTATAGATGTGTATCTTAGCGAGGTATCCAGAAATTCAGCTTCCATAAATAATTTCAACAGAGAATACTCCATGGTCTATAATGGTGCCATATAGTTACCTTATATAGATTTTAGACCTGGGACTGAGCATTGAGACTGCTAGAAACTAAGGGAAAGACATATACATTTACCGGTCCCATGAGGTGGTTAATGTTATTTGCCTTGGATTCATCTTTTGCCTTTTTTTCATGTTCATTAAGTGTTGAATTGTTGTCCCTCAAGCAAGAGGCTGGTGTAGGTTGCTCCAGGCATGAGAAGCGAAGAGAGAGAGCAACAATGCTATCTCCAGTTTATCCATCTTTCCTCCATATTCTTCCACACTATCTTATGTATTTTCCAGCATACTTTCTAATAATTTCTGTTACAAGTCTATATTTCAGTGGCATTTCACTGCCCCCAAAATAGTCAATTTATGACTGAAGGCCCTACCATTTGGCAAACAGAAATGTTTCTGAACTATCAACAATTAACATAATCGGTATTGAGTAGAAAGTTTGCCTGAAGTCAGACGCATCTGAGCTGTATCCAGTTACAGCCCAGAGCCGCAGCCAGTGAAGCAAGTAAGAATTTTACTTGTCCTGACAAAGCAAAAAGAGGATAATGTTCAAGAACATTCATTTAGAATTTTCAATCCAATTAAAACAAGTTAATTATGTTTAAAAATAGGAAAAAAGGATCACTAGCTGCATGAGTAAGCTTAATATGAAGATGGATATGAACTACTTTGTTTAATAAAAAGCGAAAGGACACTTTTCTCCTGCTGCGTCAGGCATCAGGAGAGCTGGATCTCAAGAAATGTAAAGACAGAATAAGCTACTGACATTGGAATTTCTTAAGAATAATCAATTGTTCTGAGAAGCTTTCAACTAAACATCCACAGTTTCAGATTTGCAGTAAAGCATTCTCTGCTGAAAATAAAGGAGGACAGAAAGCTCTTAGAGTGTCTGACGGATATTTCATTCCCTAGAAAGAGGGCTGGGTGATGCAGAATTATGACATTTTCACACACAATTTAATTACAACACAGACAAATCAAAATTATGAATCTATGAATCTTCACCTATGGAAAAAGTTAGAAGGTTCAGGGTCAAAGGGGAAAGTCATTAATTTAACAATTAACTGATTAAGAAAGTGTAATCAAAAGGAATTAAAAACCACACAAACCAAACAACAAACCAAGGATTATACATTGACAAGAGACATATCAGATGACAATTAAATACTACTTAAACACGTGATGAATCTACTTATTCTGACTTTAAATGCCTGTATACATTTAAGTGCCATTCAAATATTTCAAACTGTCCTGCACACTCTTGAAAAGTCATTAAAATCACAACAGCTTTTCATGCTAATTACAGTCCATTTTTGTTTAATTATTTTCTCAGACTTTGTTCATAATCAAAGTGAGACAAAAGCCAAACCAATGAGTAATATGTTTGTTGCAAAGTTCTCTGGATATTGCTTTCTATCTTGAAATAGTAATGGACGTTTGTTAAACACAGCCTACAGCAGGTCCCATGATACCATGAATACTTTTGAAAAGCAAATAATAAGCCAACTCATTATATCAATAGGGGTTTTGATTGGTTGGTTGGTTGGTTGGTTGGTTGGGGTTGTGTTATTTTTTTTTATAGTTGCTGGGTTTTTTGGATTTGTTTTAAACAAAACCCAAACCTTCAGGCTATGAGTCATCACTGTTTCTTTGCCTCTTCTGCATGGTGATTGAAAGATTCTTAGAGTCACGTCATATTCACAAAATTAAACATGGTCTACATCTACAAATATCGATAGTAAGTTACAGACTTGACAAAAAAAGGTCATAAAATGTAAACAGATATTATTTCCCACTTTTTAAGGTTCTGCTAAGAAACTTTGAAAGTTACAGATCAGCAGCATTCATGGTGAGAAAGCCCTATGGCTAATTATTAGCAGTTGAAAGATAATAACTTCAAGGTAATTTTGATGCCCAAGTCACATAAATACTGTGCAATTTTTACAGTCTAGAGGAAATTGGATTTTCTGCTTCACAGGAAACACTGATACTTCATATCATTTTCCATCAGTGATTGGAATAAATGAATTAACATGTATGTTAATAATAAGGTATTTATATATTATAAATCTATGATGCTGAAAAAATAAAACTAAATAAATGTTTGATTCAAAAAGGGTGATGCATTAAGGTTGTCATTTAGAACACAAATTTTTCGGAGTACAAAACATTTTATTTTACTTTGTTACTTTTGTGTTCTATTTCAAATATATTGACTCCTGGGAGGCCTCAATCTATTTTAAATCATCCTTGATAGACAACATTTGGTCACATAGCTCCTTTTAATAACTAACATCAAAATCTGCCTTACAGTAGTCACTTTCTTTAACACCTCCATTATGTCTGTGAGAGATCCATTCCAGATCCTCAGGGACAGAATTTCCATTCTAAATTTATCCAAAGCAGATACTGTTCTTAGCTTATGTTGTTACTTTGCCTTCTCCACTTAAAGAGAACTATCATATATATTGGTCTTGCTTTAGTTATGATAAAAAGGGCAAGTTTTCAGCCTTGCCTTGTAAAACACCTTCTTCAATTTCTTCCTGATCTTTTTTTTGCCCTTATTCCTCTTTAAAGTAATCACACTTGTGCATGCTTTCTTGATAACCTACATGCAGTATCTCTAACCAACTCTCATGAGGGTTTCCCTCTGACAAAATCCTAATGCATCCCACTACCATCATTTGTATTTCCCTAAGGAAAATTTACTTTACAGAAAATTCCTGCTCAGGTCTAGTAATCTAAGAGACACGTGACTCCTCTAAGGTCCTGCCTAGGAAACAGAAAAGGTTCTGCTGTGCAGTCTTCCTTAGAAGATAAACACCAATTTTGTTGCTTGTTATGCTTAACCACACACTGCCAGCAGAGATATCAGTTATTCTACAAATGTCTAAACTCTGCATCATAACACCAATCTATACAGCACTACTTGTTGTGGGGGAAAAAAAATTGCTTTAGCTATGTGCAGGCTCAATCTGTCACAGAGCTCATCCAAGAACCACACCAGGTAGCACCTTGCTCTGAACAGCCCATTAAAATTCAGTACTCTTGCTGCAGTTACTTTCTACTTCAAAAAATATGCCAAACCCACCCATTCCAAACAATGTATAAACCGCTCAGGCAACAGCACCTGGAAGCTGAAAGCTGACAGTAGGATACATTTAGGGTGCCCTCTGAAATCCTGCCCTCTCTCAACCTCTGATTGGAGGAGCAGATCAAGAGAAGAATCAGAGAAAAGGCACCCTGTGTAAGCCTATATAACTCGGAACATCTTCAGACTCATTATAGCAAACTGTCCTTATTTCCAGCACTATTATGTGGTCCAAATGTGGAAAAGGTGGCTAAAAGTAAGTGAAGATAAATCTCAGTTCCCGCCTCTTTATTCCCAAGAACAGATAGCAGATATAGATGGGAGTAATAAAAGAGTGAATCTTGTACTGGGTAGGCCAGGTACAATTTATGCTTCTCTGTTTTGTTATTTATTTTATTTTTAATTGTAAATTTGTCCCCTACATGTCCAAAAAGTGGATTTCAGAAATCACAAAACTTCAGAGTAAGTCTTTCTTCCACATTCAGTTTGCAGCTCTGGAGGAGAATTTGTCAAGTCATTCTAAAAATGCTTTTAAGGACTAGTTTAATGTAAATGCCAGAAGGACATAGGTAGATTCTTCAATAGCTCAGATGTTGGAACACTCACAAAGAAGTGAAAAATCAGGGCTGATCTCTCCTCTACTTGAGGACAGCTGACTTCTTTCAGGAGACCATTTTAACCACTATCACAGAAGACAGGAGAAAAAGATAAGAGGATGGCTAGACATCTCAATTCCTCATCATTACTGCTTCATGTAGCAAGAATAATTAAAATATTCACACCAGGAGGGATATCTTCCCATAGGAATGCACTTATTTTCCTGACCAGCAGGGTAGAGAGTCATCCTAGGATATCTTCAGGTTATGTAAGTGATTTATAAAAAATTAATTGCTCCATTATAACTAAAGACATACCTCTCAGTTCTCTTAAGAGAGAGGACATTCAGTTCAAGTTATTCTTTGTCTGACCAGTAGAAGGAATTTCACCCAAGGGTTAGTACTAAAAATAAATATTTTGGGTTGTACCATACTTTCCTGGTCCCAAATGCAGCCTGTGTTTCCATGTCACTCCTTCTGTACCTAGGATCATAAAAGATTTCAAATTCAGTCAGTCCAAACCTCTGCTTAAGTTTTCTGCAGTTTAGTTACCAGCCTGAAAAGTTATATAGCCCTTCTTTTCACCTTCCTTTCGTCCTCTTTTCATTCTATTCTTCACTCACCTATCACCTCCATCAGGACATACTAAAAGAAAGAAAGGAAAGTAGATGAAGAAAAAAAAAAAAAAAAGGAAGACTACCAGAAAAAGAAAAGCTGTGAATAAAGAGAAAAGCAGAGAGAAAGTGGGAAGACTGAAGAGGAAAGGTGGCGTTAAAAGCAGTGCTTGATGAGCAGGTTAGTGAGACAGGGTTGTGGGAAGCTGAATGAGTGACAGAAATGAAGACAACAGCAGATCAGGTCACTAGATGGTAGAAAGTGGGCAGACAAATGTAGTTCAAACACAGCTAACTAACCCAGGCATAGTTAACAAAAAACCAATAATCCCAAATAATTATCTTTGGCATATGGAATTTTAAATACAGACACTCATAGATACAGTTATAAAAGAAAGGCAGATGGGATCAGGGGAAATCAGCAACGACCCACACAGTTGGAGACCATTCCAATAGCGATTTTTCACACCATATATCCGTGGAATTTTATACTGTCAGGAACACAACCTGGACACTTTCAGCACTGAAAGCTTTGCAGAATGAGTGCTGTATCTGTTCACCCACTGCTGCTCTGATGAGAGTGTAGGTGCTGCTAGCTGGGACAGATGGTATTGTAGCCACCTCCCAGAGGTGATGATTTTCTGATTATATTTCTCTTCCTCTTAGAAAACTAATAGATTGACTACCTCTGGGGAAAGGAGCAAGGAATTGATCTTTACAGCAGTAGGTGGCTTAACCGGCAGACACCAGTGGTGTCTCCTTTGATGATTTTGAAGAATCCCACTGACAGCAACCTAAAACTGGTTCCCTTGGCAACCACAGATGATGCATGACTGTATTATGTTTGATTCTCCAAACATCACTTCGGCTCCTCCCTGAGACTTATTTTTTGTTTGTTTGTCAAGCCTATGTCTCTGAAAAGCATGTTCCAGTGAAAGACTCTGAAAATTAATCCTCTACCTATTTCTGAGTAAAACATGTCTTTTCACTCATAGAGATTTACACTTTAAATCAAGCAAATGAGATTGGGCCCCTCTCCAGATTTCCCTGCCAGGACAAGTAAAGTTCTTCCCAGGAGGGATAAAAGAGAATTCATCACAAGAACAAAAGTTATCCAGCACAGCCCATCAGGTGGACGTGACTGACTTGGGAAGGAATGACAGATTAATATTGATCTTGCTTAAAGTGGAAAATGGAATATAGACAATATGTCTTTCAATCTAGGTTAAAGAACCAAGCAGAAAAAACTGCTCAGAGTATGCTTTAGGCCATGGAATATGGGACCTACTTAGCAATTAAGAGGGCATTGTGATAAAAAGAGAACATTAATACTAATAAATATCAGACAGCCCTCCAGGATACAAATAACAATATGATCCTGGAGGAGGACTACTTCACAGAAGAAAAGCAGCTTTAATGCAATGATTGCTGCACTTGAAAATGTACAACAGAGGGTTGTATTAAAATGGGGCATAAAGTATACTCCTCCATTCATAAGACAGGTGCAATTATTACGAGGCAAATGTAGAAGATAGGGAATACTGTTAACAGTCATCTACTCTAACTTCAAGGAGAATGAAAGTCGGTACACAAAAATTCAACTACTCACACCTAGAGACTTTGACCTGACATTTTAGAGGGTGAAGAAAGAAGGAAATATCTTTAGAGAAGTAGAGTTCTCTAGATATGTGTTTCCTTTTAGAGTTCTTTGTTGCGTTCCCCCGCTCCCCACTGCAAGCACTTAAATTAGCTTATTCTAGGCCTGATGCACCCCACAAGGCTGATGGCTTTCCTTGCCATGAGGGCACTTTGTTGGCTCATGGTCAGCATGGGATGCACCAGCAAGCCAGCCTCCAGTCTAAAATGGGGTTTCTGATTATTCCTCGCCAGGCGCAGGACTTGTTGAACTTCATGACAAACCATTCTACCCATTTCTCCAGCCCTGTCAAGGCACCTCTGGAGGACTGCACAACCATCTGGTAGATCTATCAAGCATTCCTCCAAGTTTCAGCTCATCTGCAAGCTTGCTGAGGGTGCTCTCTGTCCCATCATGCAGCTCATTAATGAGGATATTAAGCAATATTAGACCCACTACTGAGACCTGGAGGATACCACTGGGGACTGGCCTGCAGCTTGGCTTTGTGCAAATGATCACACCACTTTCAGTCAAGCAGTTCAGACAGTTTTCAGTCCCAGCTTGCTGCCCATTTACCTAGTCCATACTACGCCAGATTAACAATTATGATATCACAGAAGACACTGCTGTAGCCATTGCTGAAGTCAAGATAACCAATGTTCACAGCTCTCCCCACATCCACCAAGTCAGTTATCTCATTGTAGAAGGTTATTGAGTTGTTCAGGCACAATTTCTCCTATGTAAAAAATCCATGCTGACTATTTCATATCACCTTCCTTCCTGTGTCTGGAAATGCCATCCAGAATAATTTGCTCCATCACCTTCCCAGGGATCAAGGTGAGACTGACCAGCCTGTACTACCTCAAATCCTCCTCTTTATCTCTTCTGAACAGAAGCAGCATTTGCTCCATTTCTGGCCTCAAGAACCATCCCTAGTCACTACAACCAAAGATAATCCAGAGCAGCCTCACAGTGGTGCTGGATAGGTCCCTCAGACAGTGTGAGAAGCTGGTAAGTCTTTGACTCCTTAGCAACAACCAAAACATCTCTGTGTTATCAACATTATTTTCCTTCCAAATGCAAAACACAGCACCACACCAGCTGCCACAAATAAAATTAACTTTATTGCAGCTGAAACCAGGACAGTTCTCTAGCCTGGTCTTCCTGCATCAAGAGCAAGTCTTCCATGCTCAAGACTTACCCACAGGGATTCTTGAGGGCTAATCTTAACAAAAAAGACCAACATGAAGATGTCGTTGAGTACCTTGGAATTTTTCCAAGTGCTCTGTCACCAGCTACCCTACCCCATTCAGCAGTGTGTCCGTATTTTCCTTAGCCTTCCTTTTGCTGCTGATATACCTCTATGGAAGCCCTTCTTGTTGACCTTCATGTCTCTTGCCAGACTGAACTTCAGGTGGACTTTGGCGTTCCTAGCCCTGTCCCTCCACGCTAACACAGTGTGTTGGTACTTCTGTGTCACCTGACACCAATTTCATCTCTTGTATGCTTTTTTTTTGTACTGAATTTTGTCATGAGCTCTTTGTTTCTCCTTGCAGGCCTCCTCACCCCTTTGCCTGTCTTCCTGTACATCGGGGTGAACCATTCTTGAGATCGGAGGATGTGGCTTCGGAAAATCAACCCAATCTCCTACTCCCCTCTTCTTTTTTCCAGGTCTATATCCCACAGTATCCTTCCAAGCACATCCTGAAAAAGCCCAAGTCTGTTCTCTTGAAGGCCAAGGCTGTGATCCTGCTTTTTGCTTTGTACCCTCCCTTCAGGATCTTGAACACTACCACTTCATATTCAGCGCAGCCAAGGCTCCTGCCCCCACCCATCATATTTCTAAACAATTCTTCCTTGTTTGTAAGAAACATGTCCAGCAGAACATCTCCCCCTCATTGACTCCTTGACCACCTCTGTTAGGAAGTTGTCATCCATGTACTCAGAAACCTCCTAGATTGTTTCTGCCCAGCTATATTGTCCTTCCAGCAAATAAGCAGGTGGTTGAAGTCCCTCATTGGAATCTGGGTTATCATACTTTCATTTCATTCTCAACCTCCAGACAGCGGTTCTATGAAGGGGTAGCAGTACTTTACTCCACGAGACCTCACTATTAGCAAGACCAGACTTTTTAACAAAACACATTGCTCAAAATTTCCTGTTGCTCTGTTCAGAGGCCAAAATCCATCTAAGTTTGGGTATTTCCCTGATGCAGTGAAATGTAATCATGTGGTTTAGATACTTCATTATTCAGTGGTTTTATCCTCATCTGTGTGTTTAGTAAGTACTGAAGGTCTTTTCTTCCATGAATTTCCCTAATTGCTTTTAAACCAATTTATACTTTGGCATACACAGCATCCTTTGGCACAGAATTCCATAGCTTAATTAAGCATGGTTTGAAGCAGCACTTCCTTTTGTTCCTTTTAAAACCTCTCATCATTTAATTTGATACTTTCTACTTCTCGTTTTGTAATAAATCATGAATAATAATTCTCCATGATCTCTCTCATGAATTTGGATAAAGTTATTTAAATATGACCCCCCACATCTTTATTTAAGCTAAACGCTGCTACTTCTGTGTATCTTTATTCACTCTTTATAGTCTCCATTTTAGCTCTTCCATACCTCTGGTAATCTTCCTATCCCTTCTTCTTACCTTTTCCAAATTATTGTATTACCTTTAAGATGAAGGGATCAGAACATAATGTAACATCCAAGATTTAAGAGCATCACAAAGATATATATGCTGATTTACAGCAGTGCTTCTTGGTTTTCACTTTCCTTTCATCCATTCCAGAAAATTCCTATGTGCTTTTTGACAACCTCTGAGCACCGTGTTGGTGTTTTAATCATACTAAGACTTCTTTTCTTCATTGGTGAAGGTTAATACAGAGTTTCTCAATGATGCAGTAACCAGGGTTGCCTTTCCTTTATCTGCCTTGAGTTTTACCTGCCCTGAATTTTATCTGCCCTTTTTACTCGGTCATTAGGATATTAGGATAGTGAAAACATTCTGTATCTCCTCAAAGTTGGTTGTGGTTTTATTGGTGTTTTATTTTTGTTGTTGTTGTTGCTTGTGTTTTCTTGGTTTTGGTTTTTGTTGTTGTTGTTAGGTTTTGGGTTTTGTTTTTTTTTTTTTTACTGCACTATATCATTTTGTATCATCTAAATTTTTCACCTAATTGGTCATCACTGTTCCAAATAATTTATCAATAGGATGAAGAGGACTTTTAGCTTCTCTAGATTTATGTGTTGAGTAGGAGTCATTTTGAACTGTGTGTTCATCTGCCCTCATCTACTGTCTTTCAACCTTTATGATTACGAGATTTTATTGCTGCCTTCACCACTGTGTTTAGACCCTCCTTTCTATATGGTCTCCTTTTCTTCAAAAGAAGTCAGGTAGTTTCTTATAAAATGAAAACTTTCTTCCCTATATAATATTTTTTTTTCCCCCCAGGAACTACACTCAGGAGTCTTATCTCCTCTTTAACAGCTTAAACTTTGTGTCCAGAACTTCTCTCCTGCCTCATCTCCCTGATATAGAGGGTCATGGCAACTACCTGCTACTCAAAAGGAAGTCACCATGTGGTCCTCAGTAACACCTGAGGATACACACAGAAACACCTAATAATCAGATCTACCCACAGCTGTAGCCTGGTTATCAGGTAAAATATTACTCTGCCATAGGGTATCTTCAGTACAAAAAACACACATCTGTTGCCTGCTACAAACGTTCATTGCACAATCCTGCTTCAACTCAATGTTGTGTGCCTCAAATAATCTTTGTCTGTTGCTACTAGTATCCTAGGATATAATCCTATATGTTGAAAACATATTTGTTTGTTTTCCTAAGCTCCTGTAAGTGAAACACACTGGCACATACATCAGTATTTTGTGAAGACCACTTCGTGCACTAGATGCCATTAAACTTCACAGCAGGTAACCAGGCCCCTGGTATGCTCCATGCAGAAAACCCTGAGCTTTCCTTCTACCCACCACAGACAGGCATACTTTTTTCAATTTCTATGTGGACTTTCTCTAACGTTTCAATTTGGAGAGGCCTGCAGGAAGAGCAGACTGAAAACAGTAGACTGTTGGTTGCTTGTTTATTGCTCTTTTAAACCACCAAGTTTCCTCTTTCCCCGGCTGCCCCTCTCCCTCCAAAGGTTAGTACAGCAGGCCTCCACAAGTTCCTTCTCACCAACTCTCCTAAACCTTGGTTTACTCTGTTTTATAGCTTTACTAGAGCTGTGGTCTAATAGTTCATGAGCTTTCTAGACTTCAGGCTTCAAAGCCACTCTGCTAAGACTAGTGGCTGCAACTATGAGTCAGTATCAATCTTTTGTTCATGCATTTTGAAGTGTAGAAATCTATCAAAGTAAATATTACTGACTAATTTCCAAGCCATATTTTTATATGGATGATCAGTTACTACGCCAGTTGCAAAACATTTTGGACTTCAGAAGGAGCAAGATCCTAAGGTTCAAGAATTTATTGTAATTCTTAGGCAACTAGAATTTTAATGTTTTCCTCTCAGCTACTTTGCCATTTTTACCTCCAAAAGTCTAATCATAGCTTCCTAAAATATCTCAGGTTGCAATCTGACTTATAACTCATAAACTTGATCTAATCAAAACCAGACTGCACAATGTTCCCATAGACATTCCTCAGGCCTCCTCAATGTCACTTCTAAATCACTGTTCTGTGGAAATAATTTCTCTCCTGAAGGCCTCCAAGAGCCTTTCCAACAATCTTACCTAGAGTATACTGTAATTCTTTTCAGTACGCTTTTTTATCACGTATTCAAAATGTTATTATACAAAACGCAAAGAGAATATTTTTCTTGTCCTAGTTACACAATAGATGGAACACTGTTAATGGATAGCCTTGAGAAGATCTGTTATATTGGATAGCTGTCAAAGCCATATAAGTGATAACAAAATAAATTTTTGCTAAAAGGCAGAACATCAAATCATGACAATGAACCAGCTGTTATTGACTTTTTCATATAAGGAAAGAAGGGCTTACTTAAGCAAAGGAAGGCTGGCCTACCACATTGCCTGAGAAAAAGCTTATAATCCAAGCTGAGCCTTTAGCCAATATTTCATTGGCTTGTCCCAAAGTAAGTTCATTTTTGCTTTGAAGGGAGTATTTATTTCCTTTCTTTTCTAAGCAGCATCGTAAGTTAATTCCAAGTGCTACCCTCCATTTTTGCATGTGCTGAGAATGTCCTTGATTTTCTCATTTTCAATGTATGTTAAAGAACAAAAATCTACAGCAAGTTAAACACAAACTCCTAACACCTGTGGACAGGGATTTAAAATTAAATGCATGCTCTAGAACATACTTGGAAATGATTTATTCTTAATACAGAACAGTAGGTATGATAAGGTACAAATCCACACATTTTACTACAAAGTGAGAAAACATACTTTTGACTGCATGTTGAAGTACCACAGGACATGTATCTTCACTTTGATACTGAAGAAATTTTAAGATTAGCAAAAAAAATTTTACCCTATTAACCAGTATCTCAGTCTCATCCCAAACATCAGCTATATCATGAATCATCACAACAGCATTGTACTCCTAGAAGAGCTGCCACAAAGATAGAAAACGAAGAAACTAGTATCTTTGCTGTTACGTGTTGTTGTTACTGCTGCCTCACTCCATTAGGGGAAAAATCAAAGCCCACAAAAGAAAGCTCATTAATTCTTACTCCCAATACCTTTCAATATAAATAATTCTATTTAATTCCTTGCCTGAAAAGTGATTCTTTTTAGGTTACTTAGATTATTTTTTAGAACAAGTGTAACAACAATGGTCTTCATTCATGCGTATGGCTCAATTCAAATAATATTTGATTTCTTCCTATCAAGAGTTCATTAAATCTTAGATTAGATTAGGTAATTATTTCAGATAGCTTTCTTAAGACACAACAGAAAGAGAAACAACTAATTAAAGAATTAGTTACTTGTGGTTAAAGGCCAAGTGCTGAAGACAGACAAAAGGAAAAACATAATCTGAAATCTATTTGAGAACGTTCCAACTGAAAATGGATTAAATAGATACAATATACAGAAGACATGCACAGTCTCCTATGTCCAGTTTTGTTTCAATGGTTACAGCTTACTCAAGTTAAAAATTTAGTGTGTCCTGAATGCATCTTAAATAATAAATAAGGAACAGCTTCCTAACAAGAGCTCTGTGTTGTTCTGTATCTTTTCTAAGTGAATGACTCTCTTTTTGAGTTCTCTTTGCTCATATTATCTAGTTATCTAGACATCTAGACACATCTACAACTAGGATGTTCATGGTTCAATAGTGCATACTGCAGAAGTTCAATTAGAAATCGTGTAAATACATTTCCCACTTCAGTGCACATTATTTGAATTTCTTCCCTAAAACAAATGAAATGGGAATACATTGGTTTAAACTCTTAAGAGTGTTTAAAAAAAAATTAGGCATCTATTTTTGGAAGTGCTGAAGAACTGGATTATGGTACCTAAATAATGGAAAAGTATGTGGTCAGTACATTAAAAAAAAAAGCAAAACCCTTAAGTTCAGTCTTTTGTCTTTCCATAGTCTTTGCTTTGGAAAAGTAATTACAGCAAAAAATTACCATGTGAAACAGAGCTAGAAGTCCATGCTGTCCGTGGCACTGTTTATAATAAGTCACTCCAAGTTCTGTCTGGCTCTGTCGTCTCATATTTCAGATGTTTTACCTGGGAAAGATTCTAGAAGTCACAACATAGACAGTCCCAATAGCACAGAGCCACACCAAGAAACAAGAATGCTTAACTGAACTAATAATGTAGTACTTAAAGTACACATTGGGAACAGATCTCTAAACAGTAAAAAAAAAGCTAAAAAAAAAAAAAAAAGCTAACTACAAACTCCTTCCTTGATGATCACAGCACAAAATGAAATACCAAAAGGAAAAGTCACAGCAGTAGCAAGTTTTTCTTTTTCTCTTTCTCTTGCTCTTCAGCATCCAGAAGGACTCTGGGATATATATTCCAAACAACCATTTGTGAGAAATCAGAAGTTAATACAGGAATGAAAGTCAAAAATAAGGCTTCTAGACACAAGGAAGAAATTTTTACAATGAGGGTGGTAAAACACTGGAACAGGTTGCCCAGAGAAGTCATAGATATAAGGAAGAAATTCTTCACCATGAGGGTGGTGAGGCATGGGAACAGGCTGCCCAGAAAAGTTGTGGTTGCTCCATCCCTGGAAGTGTTCAAGACCAGGCTGGATGGGGCTTTGAGTAACTAGTCTAGTGGAAGCTGTCTCTGGTCATGGCAGGGGGATTGTAACTAAATGATCTATAAAGTCCCTTCAAACTCAAACCATTCTGATTCTAAGATTCTGTGCTTCAGGTTTTTTGATAGGCTTTTGACAGTCTTATGATATTCTGAGAAACATGCTGGCTAAATCACTGTGGATTATAGAGCTTTAAAATGGGTTCATATCTTGTAGAAAACTCATCACCAGAGTAGTTAGCAAATCTTCACAGTAAAAATAAATCAAACTCAGAAAATGTGTTGAATGAAATCAGCCAAGTGTCTATCCTGCATTTAGTACTCCTCAATACTTTCATTAATGAGCTAGATAATGACCGAACTTCCTTGAATTTGAAGGCAATATGAATAAAGGAAATATAAGAAAGGTGGACAAAGTGCTTTCAGTGCTGCCAGGAAGGATATGATTTTAAAAATGCTTTTCACTAATTGAAGCAATACCTTGAATTATATAGGATGCAATTCCATAATGGGAAAACTGTTATTACGTAAGAATAATCAGCTGTGCAAATACAAGCACTTAGCCACCAAATAGCAGGTCTCTAGAAAAAGATGTGTGGGTTGTAAAAGGAACTTTATTTGAAGACTGGGGAGACATGATAGCTGTACCCAATATGTTTTGAAAGCTTCCATAATAAAAATGACATTTTAGGTTCTCCAAATTCACTCAAGATGAGAGAAGAAATAGCTAAGTTAAACTATATTAAGGAAGTTTCAGTGTAGATGGTAGTTGAAAAAAATTCCAAAATTATCTAAAATCAACTTAGGGCTTCTCAAATGTCCAACTACTGGTAATTTTTAAGAACAAAATATATAATGTCTGTGTGGATTTGACCCTGCCTGGGTGAGTTAGAGATAAGGACTTCTTGATGTGACTCTAAGCCTTATCTTCTATGACTATCAGCTAACCCCTCCATCCTGAATCCTGTCCATTTTAGTTGGAGAGAACTCAGTCTTTCATTTCATTTCATTTCATTGCCAGTTCAATCACAATCTTTTTCCTAGCCATGAACTTGCAATGTGCTGAGATAGAGTTTCAAATACCCTGTTTATGTTATTTGTCCTTTTGGTGCATATTTAATGGCCAGTGCCACTAAGAGTATGCAACAACATCATATGATTACAGTCTCATGAGAGCAAAGTGCCAAGAACTTTAACAGCTTTAAGCATAGGATCAGCAGAGCTGTCACTCTTTCTTTCATCATTTTTATTTTTGTAAAGTAAGAGAGAAAACTCTGCTGCCTCACTTGATGTATGTCATCAACTGCAAAATCAGAGCTAACCACAGTTTTCATACCCTGCAAACCAGCATGTCAGGAACTGAGCTGCAGTCGTCAGTTAAATTAGCTCCTAGCATGCTGGGCTGCTATGCTCTCATATTATTAATTTTTCATAAACAGAAGTTGTTTCAAAGAAAACAAGCTATGCTAACTTAGAGTAACTCCTTATTTTCTTCTTTTTCTGTCTTCAAGATTTTACATTAGTAGCTTACATGCTTCACTACTTGGAACACTATAAAGCCAGGGATACGATGAGATTTACATGGGAGACCTCTATATGCCACACAGCTAGGTCTTCTTAAAAGGAAATTGAAATGGTATGACATGACTTTTTGTTACCTTGCTGATCATATCAACTATTGTCATATACACCCACCAATGAAACATCTTTAATGCTTAATTATGGACATTCCAAACAACACCATAGTTACAGAAAAATAACTTTTGTACTTTAGTCTATGAACGTATATCCTGCATTAAGTATAAACCTAACTAATCCTCCCAAAATGTCAATTCATAATCAGGGCAGAGATATATTTTCTAGGCAGATAAAAGGAACCCTGTGCACTTAGTTTACAGAAATAAGGTTAAAATACAAAAGATCCTTAAAATATTTCTAGGGAACTTGTTAGAAAGCAGCTTTTCAGGAAAAGATGTGGTGTCTCTGGCAGAGAGCAAGCTGAAGAGGGGTTGGCAGTGTCCCTTTGCAGTAGAATCATAGAATACCAGGTTGGAAGGGACCACAAGGATCACCTAGTTCAGGCTTTCTTGGCAAAAGCACAATCTAGACAAGATGGCCCAACACGCTGTCCAGCTGAATCATAAAAGTGTCCAGTGTTGGAGAATCCAACACTTCCCTGTGGAGATTATTCCGATGGCTGATTGTTCTCATTGTGAAAAATTTCCCTCGTTTCCAATCAGAATCTCCCTAGGAGTAACTTGTATCCATTCCCCCAGGTCTTTTCCATGTGAGGAAGGTCAAGCACATCATGGTCCTTATTAGAAAAAGTATGGTCCCAAAGGAAGTGATTCTCCCCTTCTGCTTGCCCTGTAGTTTTTAAGACTATCCAGTATGTGAAAGACACTGACATACTGCAGCATGATCAGCAGAAGGTCATCAAGACAAGTGGCCACTGGATCTCACTATGTACAAAGAAAGGCACAAAACTGAATTTGGTCAGCTCGAAGCAGCTCAGGGAAGAGCTTATTGCTCCCTTAAACTCCCCTACAACCAGAGCGTGTTGTGAAGAAAGATTCAGACTTTTCTCAGAGGTATGCAGCGAAAAGAAGGGAGGCAACAGGCACGAGTTAGAACACAGGAAATTCTGACTCAATCTAAAAGAGAATCTTTTTCACCATGAGGATGATCCAGATATGGTAGACGTTGTCCAGAGACACTGTGAAAACTCCATCCTTGAAGATACTCAAAGTTCAGCCAGACGAGTCTAATCAATTTGATTAAAATGGGCCTGCTTTGAGAAGAGGTTTGGACTAGGGACCTCTGATGGTCCATTCTGACCTACATTATCCTTTGATTCGATGCTGCATTACCTGTTTTCATTAGACATAATAAACTATTTGAATTTCTCATGTACTTCAACTCTCTGAAGTCTTGTGAAAAGATTTTCACAAATGTTTTAAGGAGGAATGACTATTTTTGGCCATTTGTCTTCACAAGAAAACATTTCTTATTTACTTGTGCTTGTTGAGATCTGTTCTGCCAAATGACTATATGCTGCCGTACTGTCTTTCAAAATAGCTTGTATCCTAGGTTTTCCTGTCTTTCCAAGGAGTTTTTCTGTCATGTAGATAATTTGTGAGCAGGCTATTTCTCCTTTTTGTCTCTCCATAACATTAAATATCTTAGATTGGGGTGGAAACATCTATTGTAAGAACTATTTGCCTTCAACTACTTTGGAAATAAAGGAAGGGGGTGGCTGCCTTCAAATAAGCTTTGCTAATGATAATTCCATTACTGATAAACAATTAAAAGTGGGAACATCAGCTTTAAAGAGTGAAGTTTTTCAACTAATTCTCAACCCTGGAACATTATTCATCAGTTTCTTTTGAAAAAGAGTAATTGCAAATAAATAATACTGAACCTAAAAGATTAAATCTAATCACTGAGAAGTTATACTGTGGTTTACGAGGCTTGACCTTTCAAAAATAAACCTACAGCACAATGGAAAATAATATACACAAATAAAACTTACACTGTTTCTCCAGAGAATTACTTGCATAATACAATACAAATAGATTGCATTTAAAAAGAAAATTGAATTTACAATATATATAATCCTGAGATGAAAATACACGAAATAAATCCCTGTAGTACAAAGGTGCTGAAGACTTTATGCTCTCCAAATTAGAAAATGTTTATGCAACATTCAATTTCAGTTTTCTATGCATGCTTTAAAATATAAATATTTGTCAGTTTTACCATATTAAACTGCCTTTTTCACAGCTCTGGAAATATCAGTGTAATGTTTCTGTTTCTTTTTTAATATCCCTTACTATATTGCATTTCTTGCTTAGCATACCTGATTTTTTTAACTGCTTTAATATCTAAAATATGCAGATGAGAAAGTATGTAGCAATCAAGTAATTCTGCATATTTTTTCAAACCATAGAAACAACCTTCCATCAGTGAAATTCTGGAGATGTAGTTTGTGATGAAGCTAACTTAGCTAGACATGCATGCAGACCTCAGACACTTTCAACTGCAATGTACTGGTAACCAATTTTACTTCAAAGCTCAACTTAGCCCACTGAAGTTTGTAGCACTTCCTAAATTGGATTTTCCAAGAAACCTAAGGGATTTAATTGCCTGTCTCCCACTGAAACATGAATGGAGCTGTGCCAAAGGACAAAGCCATAAAACATATTTAGGAACTTGATAATGCAGATGGATACCTTTAAAAAGGATTTGAGAGACTTTAGGCCCTCCTGGAAGCTACACACAGAACTAGGACTCATAAGAATGCACATTCCCTAAGGGGCTGCTACTCTCTAACCTAACAATTCTGATTCTCAAAACCTTGCTCAGCTGCCACATAATCCTGGAACATCTAATACCTACTTTGCAAACATAGTAAAACACTAAAATCACCACATTACCTGAACTATGCCTTTCTTGACAAATACAGCATGGTCCAATTAGTCATTCCACCTAAATCTGGAGTTCATACCCTCCTGAGACCCAACAGGAGATGAACACTGACTACTGTACTGTATTCTGAGATGGTGTCCTACAGTATCTGTTGTTACTCCAATCTGCTCAATTAGGGAGAGTGAGAAAACACACCACCACTTAAAAAGTAAATAATAATAAACTAGAGACAGTCCATCTGAAATCTTCCTTAACTGTGTTAGTTTTCTTTCAGTAAAACAACCTCTTAGTACTGATAGGGCTTACATGGTTTGCAATGGTCAATAGAAGGAAGGGACAAAAAAGTGGTTTGGAAAAAAGAGTGGAAGTCCTTCCAAGTCCTCCATTTGGTATCAACTATTTTGAATCCTCAAAATGATTACTCAAATAATTTTATCCTCAGCTAGCAAGGCACTTATTATGCACAAAATACAGCATGGTTTTCCCTAAATAACACAACTAACTGGAGTACTCGTAGACTTCAATATCTCTTTGAAATAGCCTTGCTTTCAGGAGACTTCCAGTACAACATGATCAATTTGATTTCCCTCAAAATTAAAGGAAAAGGAAATAGTAAAATTGTAAAACACTGGGTCACTGTCTGTGCAACTGTTTTACTCTGAAATCTCTTCAGGTACGGGGCGGGGGGCATAAAAGGTAGGGAAAGTTGCAATAAGGACAAGTAGTCTCTCTCTTTGTCCTGTTTCTCTGCAAATCTAGAAAAGGCAGCATAGGTATTTTTTGGTTTGTATTTGCTCAAGTCAGATTTAGATCTGAGATTTTGTCAGTGCTTGGGAAAAGCGTGAACAAGTACTACTATAGAAGTTTACTGGAAGTGCTGTGTATTGCCTTGTCAAAACGCAAGTTCAATCATCATTTTAACTTCCTATATTCCCAGGCCAGAGAAATTAAGTACACTTCAGGGAAACACGTTCACTTCCAGGTGACTTCCACGTCACTCAAAGCAGCCACTCCAGTTGATTTATAAACTGTCCAGAGACACTGCAAAGGAATCTCCCTATCCCACACTGTCTTCAGCCACCAATGTGACATGAGGATCATTGAAAAAAGTTGAGAGAGCAAAGAGTCTGCTAACTCAGTGCAGAAAGTAGCAATCTTGATAAAGAACCTGTTCTAAAGAAGTACTTTATATATGCCTATCTACCTGGCATATATATAATTTTGATTCAGTCACTAAGTCACTCCAAGCTCATACTTCAGGGTCTGAACATGACCTAGGCACTCATTTTGCCAAGATCCCTCTTTCTGGAAAATGAAATCCTACAGCTCAGGAGTTTGCTGCATGGGAGAAGCAGCAGCTCCTCATGTTCTTTAACACAGTTTAACTCCACGGATTAACTCCCAGGAGAATTGTGTAGACGCACAGTATGTATGCATGCAGCACTTCTTAATACAGATCTAGACACAATAACAATTGCTAATTTTTTTAATTTCCTTAGCAATGCACTTCTGTAACTTCCACTGGTGCAGAAAAAACCCTCTCAACCTTCAGATCTCCTGAATCATTAAATTACCTTATCCAGCAGAGGTATACAATGCTACATTTTAAACAGGGTCTATAACACAACATTGTTGTGAGTAATAGAAGAGCCTAGGGAACTTTTCATCTCTTTCTGATGCGTTTGAGTTTCCCTTCTTCCAGAGCTTAGCATCATACCTTATTCTTTGTTGTTGCTGCTGCATACTTTGGGAATTTTCCACCTTCCCAGCTCCAACCATTTTCAGTGAGGTTGCAGCAAGATCCTTCCCTCCCCACCCAACATCAAGATGAACAATCAAGGTTCCTGATCTGGAGAACACTCTGGTCTCATTCATAAAATCCATGGCAATAAGACCATTTACAAGTTAATGGTTCCATACTATCAGCCAAAACTAATAAAAAGTACGTGGACTACTTCAGCACTTACTCTCTGTTCAGTGAATCACTTAGACACACTTAAGTGTTTGGCTGAACACAGAGGTACTTCACTGGCTTACAACTTGTGAGGTACCAGAGAAGCATAGATGTAATTAACCTGTCAAACCTTCACTTATTAACTTTAAACTGCATCTTTGTTAAGAAACCTCAATTAAGTTACCATAAGTAGAGTAGCTGGGAAAAATTAATCTCTCCTTTAATGGCTGGGATTTTGTCTGTTAGCTTCTGTTTTTCAGCATGCAGCCCGAGAGAAGAAATTTCCCCAGTGCACTGCCTGATGTAGAGCTGAAAACATCAAATAAAAGAGATGTCTCCTGCTTCTGCTTCTTATTAACTTGAAGTATCCTCAGCAGCAGCCCACAGATCAAGAGGAAAAAGCCTACCAGATGGATGAAAATTTTAAAAAGATACACGAAGAGATTTGGACCCCTCTATGCTAATATGATGTCTGGAGTGATTTCAATTAATTTGTTACCCTCCTTGCCCAGGGACAGAGGCAGCGGGGGTGAGAACACCACACTAGCACTAGCTTCTTGGAAACAAACAAGACTTAAGTATTTGGGTGCGTTCTTACAATAGTCTGTGAGAACAGAAAGCACACCGGAAATCTAAGAAACCACCATACATACAGGATGCAGATGAATTCAAGAATCCAGTAAAATTAAAAAAAAATATGGACAGGTATTAGTATAATATGAATAACAGACCCATTCTGGAAGAGCTGTTAAAAGAAATATTTCACACATTGAACTATTAACTGGTTATTATCAGAGGTAGAATACTGAATTAATAGCCAGTACAAAATCACTTACATGAAGAAATAAGAATTTAGTAGTAAGCAAATCTGGGATAATCTAGATTGTGCAGTATGCCTATAGTTAGAGATCAGTTTGAAGTGTAAAGCATTGGATTTAACAGATTTTCCAAAATTGGTTATATTTAGTGATTCCAGTAATGTCTTTTACTTAGATTAGGATCAACATTTTTTTTCCAATCTTACAAAGATCTTGGATTCATTCGTACACTACTTACATGTCTTTTTTATTAATTTGTTACCTTTCAGTTCTAAGACTCACTCCTTTGAAACATGTAGTGATCTGAAATTCAGTATCTTTCTTTTACATTTCACTTCAAACACTAGGTATTTCAAACAATACGCACATTTGGGCCACATCTGACACCTAAAAGAAAAGGGTTGCCAAGCCCAGAGAAAGATATATCCATTCTGTTGGTAGACCATGAACAAAAATAAAGCTGAATGAAGGGTATCAATCAATAGGCAGGACTGAAACTTAAATTTTATTTGCTTTTATGTTGTGTTCAAACTATATGGAAATTCTCTTCAGTAGAGGTAAATGTTCAGAAAGAGACAGAGGAATAGAAAAATTTTATTCAAATAAAGGAGAAGAGTCCACCTGTCATATCCCTGTGAGGTGTCTTCCAAAAACTGCAGGAGGACACAGTTCTCATATTTATCCTAGTTCCCCAGCCACAAGTGATCCTTTCTCCTTTCCCCATTAGCTGAGGTACTCAGATGGTACAAGCTTTCCGATATGCCCATTTCATATCTCCCCACTAACACTCCCTGTTAGCTGATTGGTTAATTGCAATTTGCTGGTACACTGCAGCCAACAGTGCATGCTCACCATTTTCCCACCATGATGTGTCCATTTTCCTGCCAGGACCGCTTGGTACATGTGGCTCCCGTGCCCATGGGTTGGACAGCCAGTAGGGGTCAGGTCACAGGGAGCCCCTCCTCTGCTCCTAAGGTGGACAAGCTCCTATCTTGTTACAATGGGTCAGAGTAGGAATTACTACAAATGAAAAGCAATACTTTTAACAAGACTAATGGCTTTTCTTAATAAAACCATTTACAACCAATTAACAACGTGAACATGGCACCATATTTTTGTAAAGATGTGATAGCTATTCATAACAAAACCACACTTGAACAAAGTAGAAATTGCATAGCTAAAATAGCACTGGATAGAACAACTATGCTAAACTACCCTTTTTCCCCCAAAATAAGACAGGGTCTTATATTAATTTTTGCTCCAAAAGATGCTTATATTTTTACATATATAGCTGACTAAACACTATTTAAATTGACTTTTTTAATGAACTGTAACTAGGGCTTATTTTTGGAGTAGGGCTTATATTTTGAGCATCCTCAAAAACCCTGAAAAATCAGGTTAGGGCTTATTTCTGGGGTAGGGCTTATTTTGGGGGAAACAGGGTATGTCTGGCAGATGCAGTCAACCTAATGTCTTGCAATGACTTACAGGGTTTAAGTGTAACACTCCTGTGTTGAAATATTATGAGTGTCTGTCTTAAAATCTTTCTTGGGCCATCACGTATACTGATATATTTTGCAATAGCAAAAGTCACAGAAGAATTAGAGCAGCTGCAAGAGCTAAGGAAGTAGCTGGGCTGGGCTGTGGCTAGGCTGAAGGCCTCCATCACTCAAGCCAAACAGGCACAAAAGGTGCTTTAGGGCCAGTACACAAACTGTGACATGGGTATTAATTATACAGGGGAAAAAAAAATAAAAGCCAATTTGTTTCAGCAATTGCTTCACCAAATCAGAGAGGAGAACTTGAAACCTCAAGTCTCAGAAAAAGTGTGTATGACATCTAATCTTCTTCATCTTCTCATTTTCTTTTTCTTCTCTCCTTGCTTTGTTAAGCCATTTGAGTCAGCATTTGCAAGCAAGAAGAGTGAGCTTACAGAGTAATCAAAGCATCTTAATTTCACTTGTCCAGATTCTTGGGCTTGAAGAGGTGTTAATTAAAGAGCAACGAACTGAGACCCTTGTTGCCACTAAATTTGGTTAAAAAGCTATGTATACATTCATCATGTCTTAAATATTCTTGTCTGTTTCCTAAAATAGGCAAACATTTTCAGTTTTACTTAATTTTGCAAGTTTTCCAGGCGCTTGATTATTCTTGTTGTCTTTCTTGATTTTCTACAGTTCCAAACAACTTTTTTGAGAAAATTACCAGTCTTCTCAGACTATACTACACAAGACAAAACTGGTATTGCAGACGATGTAAGCAGCTGTCTGCAATGAGAAGATTTCTTTTTCCATTGGGCTTTTGAAAAACAAACAAACATATTTTTGGAGCCAGTAGTTTTGATTAAACAACATGCAATCTCTTTCTTACAGCTTTACTCCTCTTAAAAAATACTATCCAAAAATAAGGCAATTATAGAGTTTTTCAATATTGAAAAACTAAAAAAAAAAACGTGGAGGCAACAGAAAAACATTGATGCTCAATATTTAATAGCAACATTCCTAAAAATAGAAAAAGTAAACAGAGATGGGATATAATGGTACATCAAAAAACAGTGTGGTAGAAAAAGCTGGAACATTTCTATCTGGCTGTATATTTGGTTTAGAATATTAAAGTCATTAGCAAAACAGTCATTGCTTGTCTATTTGATATGAGTAAGATTTTCCATTCCACCATTGTTTTACTGAAGCAGCTGCCCAAAATACAAAAAAATCATCCTATACTATTGAGCAGCAATAATGAACATGGAAGAAAGTCAGAAAAAGTGTAATAAAACCTTCTGTTGTTGAAAGCTCATAATAAGTTCTCCAAGTATATCTCCTTTTGTATATTGACTCCTAGCGGAAAGCCTAAAATCAGTCTGATTTCTTCCATCAGTAATTGAAAAAAATGAATTATAGGGCAATTTCAAAGCACTGTGTGCTGAATGGCACCTGCCAGTATGGATCTTATTGCTCACTACTTTGGTATATCAATTTGAATATTCACTTGGGAGCAGTCTAGAGAAATCAGAGTCTGCGCCTGCACAAGCAAGATGGCAAAACTAGCAAGATTTGTGTTTTGGCTCAGGAAGACTACAGATTAGTGTTATCCCATGCTTTTCCATAGTTCCCATGGATGAGACCATGAAGGTTTTCTACTGCAACTGAAGCATTACAGAGTCTGATGTTACAGGAACAAGCTGAGGAAGCAGCTTATCTGGAAGTGGTATTGGCTGACACATCTGTTCCAGCTGCAATTCTCAGTTCTGCTCAGAAGAGTTAGAGCAGCATCCCTCTTATGCTCTGACACTGATTTTTGTGTTCCTTCTTTTAAGACATACAGGCCAACTAGGAAATTAATATCTAAATTTTCTTAGAACTTTAAGCCCAAGACACTATTATTAACATTAGCTTCCTGATTTTATGTTTTCTTTTGCTTCAGTAATTTTTTTCTAGTTATTCAACATCGGTTGTGCACGACTAATTTTTTTCAATCAATATTTTGAATTAAACAATACATTCCTTTTAATTGTTTACCTTCACATATACATGTGTGCACTTTTAAACATAAAATATATTTCACAGTAGTAAAAACAAACAAAAACAACCCAGACCTTTGAAAGTATTGAGAAAAACTATGCCAGTATTCAAAAATACGTATGTCTTTGACGTATTTATAACACAGGTTGTCACATTTATCAAAAGACTGTAGAAACTCAGGAGTTCTCAGTCTAAACTCATGGTGGGAAAATATAGCCATATATATGAGATAAAAGGCTTTTAGGAAGAAGCTGATATACAGGACTATTTCAGAAAAAAAAATGTTTTGAAAATGAATGCTTTGATGCATTTAACATTAAGACTTCAGAAACTGTCTCTACTAATATTAAGTCAAAGCAAAGACAGGAACACAAGTAGAAGTGAGGTACCAGTGAGAACTGTATTTTGTTTGATAGATCTTGTATTTTTATGTGAGATTTTATAATATACGTTAAGAATTTGAACATTAGAAAACATCAGGTGACAGTAAAGAATTAGGAAGTAGTAGAACATTCCCTGACGCTTTCCATCCACAGCCTCTTTCCTCCTCCTCTCTTACAACCACAAAACGGTTCCAATAAAAGTAGAGAAATTTCAGTTAAAAGGGAGAAAATGTGGGGATAAGCCTCTGAACCTTCAATAAATTCACCGCAGAGAGTTGAATTCATTGCAAGAGGAGACAAGAATGATGACAAAGCCCATTGTGTTAAGAACTATATAACAGTATCAGAGTACTGCTGCTTCTTATTCCACATTCTTTACACACAAATATGAAAATGCTATCATCTAAACAGAAAGAGGAAAAAAAATGTGCCTCTGAAAAAGGTATGCTTTTAATTACAAGCTAGATGTTTGGATTCCACATTATAAGTAGATCAATGTATATGTTCTTCACTTTGTGAAGCCTTTCCATAATCTATTACACATTCTTAGAGATCACAGAAAATTATAAAACTACTGTGAACTTTTTTCTTTATTCTAGGATTTCCAGACAGAAAGTGAGAGCATTTTTATACCACTGTCTACAGACAGCCTGAATGGGGAGTTGAGAGGGGTTAGGGCTGAATTGAGATGATCTGGGAGGGATGAAATTGTTCCAATTTGCAAGATTTTAAAAAAGTAGAATTTGTCAAGAGAATATAATTTAAATTTTAAAAGGTTGTAGCTTGTGTGTAATGCACATTCCTTACTTAAGCATGTTATTATTTAATAATGATAAATCTAAGGAATGAGAAATCACTTTAATGCATATTCTTAGAAAACATGTCACTTGATTACTCATTTTTAAATATAGAATACATTAGAAAAATATTATGTTCAATAAATAATGAATCATATATCAGAAATTTTTCATACTCTGTCATCAGAGATGTACAGTGATCACCACTGAATAAAGGACTCACTTTTTCCCTAGCTTAGTTTTCCCATCAAAATCACAAGAAATACTGGAGATAATAAAGGACCCCCCATTCCGAGATAGCTACTTCAAAATTCCTTTTTTCTCAAAAAATTACTTGGTAACGATTGAAAAGTTAATTAATTTTACCTAAAATTTGATCAGAGTGTAAAAAATGGCAATGGCAAGTCAGGGAAAGCATACCTTTTATACAACTAATTTGTGTTCTTTTTTTTTGATGTCTTAAAAACATTGGATGTAGTCATGGTTGTCCACCTCTGCTGTTCACACATTTCCATTGAACACCACTGCTGTGTACAGGTCTAAGTTACCATCTAATACACATCAATTCAAGTAAATACTGAATAAATTGCTCCCAGCGATTTAGAAGGCAAATTTTCAATTAACTCTACCTTCTGTCTTTCCCATTCTAAGGCTAAAAGAAAACAAACAAAAAAATCAAAACCAAAACAAAACAGAAAAAAAAAAAAAGAGAGAGAAACCATCTAAACATAAAGGAACGTGTTTATGTATGCAATGAGTGAAAAATAGTGTTTACAATAAAAATCTGGCATAGCACCTATTAATCTTGTTATATTAAAATATGGATAGCTGTTATCATAATTCGGTCAATTCCTTTATCCCTCTATTCAAAAGTATTGTTACATTTCAAGGAGAGGAGAAAACAAAACCTTAAAAGAAAACAAAGTAGTTGAAAACCACTGCTATCTTGAAAAAAAAGATACTGTTGATACTCCTTAACACTCTGAAGAACTATGCTAGCAGGAGGTGCCTAACCCTCAGTTGAGCACTTTGAGCTTAAAAGTAAATTCTGAGTCTCTCACAAAAGTTTCATCTTTAAGTGAAGACATGAGTAACTGAGTCTTCCTGAATTACAAGAAAGCTATTTAACGCCTTCCATTCGCGCACAATCCTATGCTCCCACTCATGTAACCACCTTCTTTTTTCAAAACTGCATAAACTCCACACAATTAGTACTGTGCCAAATTTCATTGCCCTGCCTAGGTATTTCCAGATGTAAGAGCCATCAACTCCATGCCAGACTCACATGTTACAAACTCTTTAAGTGGCACAGAACATACCTTGGGAGAAAGTGGTACTTTGTGCAGTTAATTACATTTATTCCAAATATGTCTTCCCAGCTATTACTACTGAAGCACTTTAAAGCACAGCTCAAAAATCAAAAGCAAAAAAGCCCCTTTCACATCTGGTAGATATGAACTGTTATAGTCCTTTTCTACAGAGGAAGCATTGTGATTTAGATGTGACTTGAGTAACACACAGGATAAAAGTAGGTATATAAACTTTCATCAGCCTCCTATCTGGTGAAGCAGGAAGAAAATGGTCTTCTTCCTCAGTTGAAAAAGTATCAGTGTTATTTTTATTCCTGAATTAACAAATGTATAACTCACATCCAGTATTCCAATTATACAAAAGGATTACACAAGATTTCTGTTCTCAGTTGAGTACTTTCAATGTAACATCTATAACTCATTTCCTACTGACTGACATTGTTAGCCAATACACATACTATTATTTTAAATATATTTTTAACATAATAATATTCACCATAACCATACACGTTTACATCAGGTTTTAAAAAAACAATTCAACCGACATTTGCATAATCTGACACACCGAAGCTCAGTCTAGGACACCTTTCAACTACCTGGAAAGTTACAAGAAAACAAGTAGTTTCTGACTTACAGTTAAATAATCGGTAGATACAAGATTACATTTTTAGAACAGGCCCAGGTCATCTGGCAATATTGAATCATGTAGCTGAAATGTCAACCAAGTTCCAAGTCTGTTTGATAAGCGGGTCCATGTGTATCAGAAACTTTTTGGAAGTTTGTGTGAAATAGCATATTTAATCTAATTACTAGTACAGAAAGTATGCCACATTTGACTTGTTCAAAATGGTGATAAAATGGAATAAGAAGAAGTAGTAGTATCTGTTTTCGCTTGATGAAATATCATACCTACAGATCCTCCAAAAAATCCTTTCAGTGATCTTGTAATCGTCTCATTGATTTTTGTCAAGTGAGGTCCCCTTTGTTCTTTCTACCCTTGAGTTGTCACCAAGTTTTGGACCACACTGGCATTTCTTCTCCAGGCAAATCCCTAGCATAGTCTGAACACTCAGGATTCCTTCACATAATTAACATGCACTATATGAGGCAGTGGTCAGCTTCTTAAAGCCTTCTTTAGCTTACTGATTAGGTATCTTAAATACTGGGTCTTTAAACAACTAGAAAATCCAACAGTAGTAATCAAAAAAAAAAAAAGTTTGGGTATGAGATTGCCTATCTATTAAATTGTGAAATTATGGGTTTGAAATTATGGGACTCATGGTCCTGGTCCAGAACACAGCTGCCACTGAAATTTAACCCATCTAACTTTCTTTTAAATATCTTGAACAAGACAACAATATTTTAAATCAGCACTTGCATTGTTTAGCCATAACATCTGGTATGGTTCTGGGAGTCTTAAGGACAGATTTACTTTATTCTTCTGAGGACAGTCCTTGCAGCTCTGCTGGTGTCCTATGTTTACTTTTTTTTCTTGTCTAGTGGGTATTCTTATAATGACCACAAGGAAAAATTCCGGGAACAACATTGTTACGTTCCTATTTCATGCAGTTTCAGTAATGTTCTTTAAGCAACATTATGCTTTTGTTTGTTTATTTCTTATTGTGCCAACTGAATTATGTAAATCCTCACTCTTTCCCTCTTTATATCTGAAGCTCAGGCTGTCTAGGTCCAGGGAGAACTTTAACATTAGTCCATTAAAGAGAAAATAAAAAGCAATGAACCTTAACACAAGGATTATCTAGGGGTTTTGTTGCTTTTTTTTTTTCCCCTTTTAAATAGAAATACTGCCTCCAAAGCCAATATTAAACTCCAGTTTCATTAATTTTTTCCATGAAAATGAGCATGTGTGCTGGATTTGTGCATATGCTTGGCCTGGCTTCATCCTGATTTCTCTAGCTAGCTTCTAAAGCTGCTCATAACTTTCTTCTCAATAGTGTTTAAAAAGAGATGATCTCCAACTGAATGGCTCCTCCTGCTGGCTCAGCTCCAATCTGTTTCAGGGGTGCATAGGGGTAAAGGGCAATACTACTGTCCCCAGAGCACCACCCACACATGGACCACAACACCTGCCTGTCTAAAAGAGCTGTGGTCCTCAAAATAAAGAATCACAGCGAGATAACACCAGAATGACAAGAATGTGCTAATGTCAACAAAGATGAATCACCTTCTGACCAGGGGGATGGGGAGAAAGAAGTAGGGTTGCCCAAAGGTAACCTAGCACTAATTAGCATGGTAAAAATCACACCCCTGGGAGAGGACCTTACATGCTAATGGCAGACTGCCTTTGTATAATGAACTAACCACTGATCGGAACATGCTCAGAAGTGCATTAGTTACCTAATTTAAAGTTGGCCAATGAACAAGCATTACACAACTTCTTTCTTGCAACCTGTATAAAAGCCTACAACTTTTCTAAGGAGGTCTGCTAGTTTTGCAAACTATGGCCTGACATCCCTTTCTGTACAGACCTGGATTTCAGGTTAGAAGGTGGATCTTGACTGTGTGCTCGTTGGCTCCTGCACACTGGGCACAGACCTAAAACCCGACTGAGCGACAGCAGAGCAACCACACTTTTGTTGGGTTGGTTGTTGGTACCCAGTCTGGACAGCAGATCGAGCAACTCAATGAGTCAAGATGAGTGCATGACGTGAAAATTTTAGGAAGACCAGGGTGAAAACACTCCCACTTTGGCATGCTCCCCTCCTCCATTGACCTCCTACACACCTTCATTCCCCACTATTGCAAAATAAATTTTGCTCAAAATAGCCTGTTTCCCAATTTTGTAACTTCTGTAGCAAAATTCTCCAATTAAACTAAACTTTTTCTGTTCATCTTTTTCAAACATCATGCATTTAAACCACAATATTCCTACTTCTATTTGTTTTTTCTTCATTCAAACCAATGCTCAACTGCAGAAATAATTCCCACAGGCAACATGGTAATTTTTGTTGCTAATTATATGAACGTGAAAAAACACTTCCAGCTATCTTGATATGTTGATGCTTTGGTAACGTCACTTATTTGGGTAGTTTGAGAGAAAACAGCAAAGTTTCCAGGCTGACAATGACACGTTTTTCCCCTTCCTCTTTTCTGACATGTTAGGATATTAGAAAACCCCGTTTGCAAATATACAGGGTGTGGGTGCCCAGGGGCTGTCAGGGGCTGCAGTGACCTGTGCGAGGAGTGGCCGGGGCTGCCTCGTGCTGGCCGCAGCCGGTTCCAGCAATTCCAACCCACCCACCGCAGGGCATGGCGGAGCCCCACAGCCACCATGGCAGCATCTTGGAGAAAGTCTGTGTAAAGAAGGGAAAAATGCTGCCTGCTGCTGAGGGGTGAGGGGAAAAGTGTGAGAAACAGCCCTGCAAGCCCTGAGGGGAGAGGAAGAGGAGAGGGAGAGGAGGCGCTCCAGGTGCCTGACCAGGAATTCCTGTGCAAACCCTGGAGAAGACCATGGTGAAGCAGGTTTATTGTAAAGGACTGCAGCCCATGGGAGGGACCCACGCTGGAGCAGGGGAGAGGCACGAGGAAGAAGGAGCAGCGGAAAGAAGCTGCTACAAACAGCATACAACTCCCCATTCTCCCTTCCTCTGGGCCTCTTGGGGAGGGGACAGAGGATTTGAGGATGAAAGAATGAAGTTGAGCCTGGGAAGTAGGGGAGACAGTGTTTTCGTTTTTTTCTCTTTGTTTCTAATCTAAAATTATTTTAATTGGTACTTCAGGCAAGTTTAAAGCTTGTGCCTGCTATGTACTCCTTAATGAAACATAACTCATGTGCAAGTCAAATACCATAAACAAACAAAAATATCCTCAGAACCTTTCCAAAAAAAAGGTCTTTTAAGTAAAGAGCTATACTTTATTACTTCTGAGATTTTTATTCCCTTCTCTCTATTTAACATTTATTTAGCAAGTCACTATAACTGACAGAAAACGGACACCTTTTTACAATTGCTACCTTTTCACTGACAATAAGGAGGAATGAACAAGCTACACGCAGGCCATTTCTCCCAGAGTCAGCGTCACCCCACAGAGGTCACTGGCAGTCACATGAGGACAATGGCACCCAGAAAAGACCAGGAAAGAGGTTCCTCTGAAGAAATTAAAAGCTTCATTTTTAATATCAAACTCACCTTGTTAAGTAACAAGTCTTCTTGAGCCTATTGAACACAATATAGTCAATTCTTCTTTACGAACATTTGACATCTGCAAGTAGATGAGAGTCTTTATCTTTAATCTATCTAAATTTAGTTTCCATGCATATCAAAAACTTAAGAGTCAAGGTTCCTCTCAGATGCCAGTAAGCTGAAAGCTTCTGTGCTATTGGTTTTGATTTCTGTTCTAGGTCAGTACACACCTATCAAAATCTCTTCTACCAGTTCTTAAAAAAAACTAAGAAAAAGGTCAAAAATAATCTCTTCTCCCTCACTAAACAGTTTTTGTTCCTACAGCACCTAGTGCCATTTGTACTTCTCATTTCAATTAAAACATCAACGATGCACAAAGCAAGCCAAAGTACCAACAGAGGATTGCAGTAAGAAGAGACTACAATATCATACGGTTTTATGTTCAAAGATGTACAGTGTTTATCAGAAGGGAAAAGAAAAGCAGTACATTAACCTCAATAACCATCTCTTCTCTTAGTAGTACCATTAATTCACATGCTGATAATGACTAAGTTTCATATAACTTATCAGGCTGAATGATTTTTATTGTTCTCAGGAAGTCCCTGTGAATATATTTGGGTTCTGTGCTTTCACATGTTATAAAAAGAGCAATAAAATGGGTCATCACTTGGTTGGGGGGCAATTTCTGCTTCTCCAGCTACAAATCTGAAGTTAAATTAGAGTTGGAGTGCATTCTCACCCTCACCTGCATGCACACAGGGATGTAGCAAATGTGTGCAGAAAGCAATCTGCACGGCAAAGCACAAGACACAGGGTGTCAAACAGCAGTCGACAAGACTGTGGAGATGAGAACTGTTTGTTGGCTAGAAAATAGCCTGTTTGATCTCCTGCATCACACATTTTGCCAAGAGCATTACTCGAGAAAGGCAGGATGTAAGCAGTGGGAATACATAATGTGACTTTACATGCATTTATATAAGCACACTGCAAGCTTGAATGCTTCAGTACAAGAACAAATACAGCCAGTGTACCTCCATACATGACATCTTGCCAAAAGAATTAGGAGGCTACAGGGGAGCTCCTTCCAAAAAAAAGTGATTTTTTTTATCCTTTATACTACAATTCCTCTGCACATACAGATAAGAAATGTGATTTTACTAATGAAGCTTTCAACAAAATTGTGAATAGCACATATGAAAAGTCAATACCACTTCTCTTTAGCCCTCATTTTTTTCCTACATTTTTTTAAACAATATATACATCACCAGAACTAATTTCATCAGAAATTATAGGGTGTTTTCTGAGTTTGAGTTTACTCTTGAAACTTGAAACATTTCTAGTGTGATTTTATTGCAAGTTAAAGGGAAAAAGATTTCTAACTAATGTAAACTGAATATATATCATATTTCTGACCATGTGTTTTGTTTTCTTTCATTCTGGTAGGCTCATTAAATTCAGGCATTGATAGTGGCTTGTGAATGCATTTAATAATGGTTAAAATTTCCTGCAGGAGTATCAATTTATCTACTGCTGTTTATCGGATTCTGCATTAATTAGCAATATATTATTTCATTCCTCCCACATGCTCATGAAGAAATCATCATTCAGTTCTTGAGTAATGAGCAGGCGTGCTTCATAAAACTGCATCTTTCTTGAATTATTTGCTTCAGAAGCACCTACGTAAATAAATGACAAGAATGAGGAGGTATTATATATTATAGGTACTTGCAAAGACAATGCTTGACAAAATGTAGAAGAGTGGAAAAAAAAACCACACAGTTTTATACTGTATAATCATTAAGTTATCGGATAGATCTATTGGTATGAAACCTGTTAACTAACTATTGGACTCTTTACAGGTATAACCTAGGCAGGTATGGTCACTGTGCAATTAAGCTCTATTATGAAGATATCCAATTAATTCAATGTGTTCCTCATTAAAAAAGGAGTTTAACTGGGATATTTTCTTCATGACCTCAATGGAAGTGTTTTTCTTGGCTGCTCTCAAGGCTAGAATATGTTCCTTCTTAAATCCTAAAGTGACTAAAATATTTTTTCAGGTGATGACAATTACTCGCTGTTAGATTCTGTATAGGGTAGTGTTTTCAAAACAGGTATCTTCAAATTTCCAGACTGAAGTTCTAGAAGTACTTTTAAAGCACAAAAAAAGATTAATTTGGAGACAGAACTTGGAAGCCACTTACATTATCTCTTCTTGGATTTTCTTGTATAAGCAACAAGGAAATACAGCAAGAGCAGAGTCTAAGTTGAGAAAAATAAAACAAAACAAAACCCTACAAGGTACTTCCATTCCAAAGTGGTTTGAAATTATTCTCACTTCTTGGAGACACAGAAATAGAGAAGGATTCTTTTGAGAGAGAACTGTTCCCTGGGAGCACATTTCCTTTAATTTATTTTCTTATGTTTGCTCTTAGAAGAAAACATAAGTTGCCTTGATGTTTCCAAAAAATAGCTAAGAAATATTCTGAAGAATCTCTCACATCATGAGCTAGTAGAAAGTAACTGTCCCTCTGTTTGTTCCTTACTTTTTTTGTAAAAAACACTGAAGATACCTTGCCACTAGCAGTCTTAGTTTATCTGGTCACTTTGATCTCCCTCCCAGAAGACAAAAAAGGGTAATACATGATACATGAAACGATTCATTTTTGCAAGTATTTCTCCACAAGTCAAAAGGGAGCGCTACTCTACAGAAATTCTCTTAAAAAGGGACATGCAGTATTTCATTTAAGGTCATAAAAATAATTAGAACTGTATTCCCAGCTACTATTTATCCATTTATGCCAAGAATGTAAAAAATAAAATAAAACCCAAAACAACAACAGCAAAATAAAAATAAAGATTTTTTTTTTTTAAAAAACCAACAAAACAACAAACCCCAACAAACCAAACCAAAACAAAAAAAACACCAACCAAAACACAACACATAACCCAAACCCATTTAGCCCTTTGTCCCTCAATTACCCACATGCATTCACACATTACATGAAATCTCAGTCTATCATTTTTCAGTCTGGAACATGAAGTTTTGGCAGTAGTAACCACCAGCCATACACATGTACAAGGCAATGACAGAAAATAGAAAGCCTTCTTGCACCATAGCATACCAACCATTCATCATGCTGTCAAAGGTACAATGAACAAATAATTTTCATTTCACAGAATTGCTACTGAGAGCGTACTGAAAGCGGTGCATATTCCCCAGACGTACATACGTCACTATATTTATAGGTATAGCAACATAGCTAACATAACAGCAATTCCACTCTAAGAAGTCATCTTATGCTTTATCAGTGATAGGACAAGAGGAAATGGCCTCAAGTTGCACCAGGGGAGGTTTAGATTGGATAGTAGGAAAAAATTCTTCACGGAAAGGGTTGTCAGGCATTGGAACAGGCTGCCCAGGGAAGTGGTGGAGTCACCATCCCTGGAGGGGTTTAAAAGGTGTTTAGATGAGGTCCTTAGAGACATGGTTTAGTGCTAGATTTGGGTTATGTTTGGACTCGATGATCCTGAGGGTCTCTTCCAACTGTAATGATTCTATGATTCCATGATTCTATGATCATAATAATAAAAAAAAAAATATGAACACACTTTTAGATTTGAAGCTTCTGAATGCAAAATAAATCCCCCCTCATCTTCTTAAGCACCATACTCAAGAAGAAGGGGTTGAATTGCGACATGCATTTTCCCTTCTTCATCCCTTCTTGACCACAGCAGCTGGTGGCAATGGATCAGGTCCAAGAAGAAAGAGAACCACACTGGTATGGAACCCAACACAGGGTATCTAACCTGCCTTCCCGGCCAGAAAATATCCCACTCTATCCTGCCACAATTAAGCTGCTTCTGCTTCCAAAGGAAATTGAGTGTTTCTCTGCCACTACAGTTGACAGAGTAATGCAGACAGTCTAGCAAAGCAGCAAACAAGAATCTGAGAGAAAAGATAATTTGCTATAACTCTAATAAAACTCAACAAATAACAGCATGTGTTTGGTAACGCATTCATTTTCATTGAAGACACGGGAGCTGGAGCTGTCATCTTTAATAACCTAGTTAACATTGTAAATAACCAGGTTTCATCGCACACTGACTTTTTCTATTTAGGGTGCTGTTGCATGAGGCTGCAAGTTCCCCATCTTTTAGAATGTACAATTTGGATTCAAAGAAGGAAATACTTTAGCTACCAGCAGTTCTTAGATTCCTTGTATCTGGGCAGGAACAACCTCAGGTTCCAGTATAAATTGGGGAACGACCTGTTAGAGAGCAGTGCAGGGGAAAGGGACCTGGGGGTCTTGGTGGACAGCAGGATGACCATGAGCCAGCACTGTGCCCTTGCGGCCAAGAAGGCCAATGGCATCCTGGGGTGTATTAGAAGGGGGGTGGTTAGTAGCTCGAGAAAGGTTCTCCTCTCCCTCTACTCTGCCCTGGTGAGACCACATCTGGAATATTGTGTCCAGTTCTGGGCCCCTCAGTTCAAGAAGGATAGGGAACTTCTGGAGAGAGTTCGGCGCAAGGCCACAAAGATGATTAAGGGAGTGGAGCATCTCCCTTATGAGGAAAGGCTGAGGGAGCTGGGTCTCTTTAGCTTGGAGAAGTGGAGACTGAGTGATGACCTCATTAATGTTTATACGTATATAAAGGGTGAGTGTCACGAGGATGGAGCCAGGCTCTTCTCGGTGAGAACCAACAGTAAGACAAGGGGTAATGGTTTCAAGCTGGAACACAAGAGGTTCCACTTAAATTTGAGAAGAAACTTCTTCACAGTGAGAGTGACAGAACACTGAAACAGGCTGCCCAGGGAGATTGTGGAGTCTCCTTCTATGGAGACATTCAAAACCCGCCTGGACACCTTCCTGTGTAACCTCACCTAGGTGTTCCTGCTCTGGCAGGGGGATTGGACTAGATGATCTTTTGAGGTCCCTTCTAATCCCTAACGTTCTGTGATTCTGTAACTCTCCTGAGCAGATAAAATAGTTTGCCTCGCTAATCTTTTCCTCACTTACCAAGCTCTTAGTGGACACTGTGCTTCTGATCTTTCATCTAGGAAGAAGAAAAATGTAAATATATAAAAATGCATTTGTATGTATGTGTATATATACACACACTGGACATTTCACAAGAAGTTCCATCCAGCTGATGTACAGGGAGCTCCTGGCCCTGTGTGCTTAATCAAGAATTTACTAAATTGCATATAATAGATTGCTTTCTTACACTGCACCATTTTTTCTTTGGTGCAGCACTGCAGTTGATTGGTAATACTTGTGTATGTGATAGGTATCTAACACACTTGTCTCTGAAGAATCCTAATGATCAAACATTTAACACACGTAGTTGGTCTAATTTTATCTTTGGAGTTGCACATCTAAACTTTACTAATTCCTGATAAAAATCACAAAGTTACAGTGCAATTACTACTCTTAGTTACAGTGTGATTCTGTGATAAATACAAATGTATACATAACTTCAAACTTATATATATATATTTAAATTTAAAAAAAAAAAAAATCCAACTAAGAAATAACATTCATTTTGCTGACAGCATCAGAAGATTAGCCATAAAACTGATGTTTTAACAGGAGGATCAATCCTGATACATGCTTTTGACATAAAATATTGCTTGGTGCTGCTTCTTGGGAAATATTAAATTCACTGAGGTGTTACATTAATCAGGCCACCCATGACAGCTTTAGTATATATCTCCTTAAATGAAACTCATTGCTTTTACAGGCACATAATACCATTCCTCTGTCAGCTTTTAAAGTCAGTCTTAAAGCTCTACAGAAGAAGTAGGTGTCACAGGCCAACTTCTCATTGAATATTCATCATGCTGCCCACAGTATTTTGAAACTAACATCCACTCTAAGAGAAGGCTGGGAGAGACTGCAGAATATTGCCCTCCTCAGAGGACTTAGTTTAAGCAATCATGATCTGCGTAGCAGGAGGTTTAAGCTGGTACTGACTTTTAAAGGTATTTTCATAGAGAGGAAAAAATGGCTGGTTATCTTGTCTTTTTATTCTAGGGGGAGACTTGTGGAGGACTATGGTGAGTCCGTGGATTCCCTGACAGAGGGCATGGGAACAGAGACCAGCCTTGAAGATATTAAGGCCTACCCATGAGAAAGATGGGAGTAAAGGAGTATCTGGAGATATTAAGGTGTACCTGTGAGAGAGAAGGGAGTTCTCCAGGTTCTCCAGGTTCCAGTATAGGTTGGGGAATGACCTATTAGAGAGCAGTGTAGGGGAAAGGGACCTGGGGGTCCTGGTGGACAGCCGGATGACCATGAGCCAGCACTGTGCCCTTGCGGCCAAGAAGGCCAATGGCATCCTGGGGTGTATTAGAAGGGGGGTGGTTAGTAGGTGGAGAGAGGTTCTCCCTCCCCTCTACTCTGCCCTGGTGAGACCTCATCTGGAATATTGTGTCCAGTTCTGGGCCCCTCAGTTCAAGAAGGATAGGGAACTTCTGGAGAGAGTTCGGCGCAGGGCCACAAAGATGATGAAGGGAGTGGAGCATCTCCCTTATGAGGAAAGGCTGAGGGAGCTGGGTCTCTTTAGCTTGGAGAAGTGGAGACTGAGGGGTGACGTCATCAATGTTTATAAATATATAAAGGGTGGGTGTCACGAGGATGGAGCCAGGCTCTTCTCAGTGAGAACCAACAGTAAGACAAGGGGTAATGGTTTCAGGCTGGAACACAAGAGGTTCCACTTAAATTTGAGAAGAAACTTCTTCTCAGTCAGGGTGATGGAACACTGGAACAGGCTGCCCAGGGGGGTTGTGGATTCTCCTTCTCTGGAGACATTCAAACCCCGCCTGGACGCCTTCCTGTGTAACCTCACCTAGGTGTTCCTGCCCTGGCAGGCGGATTGGACTAGAAGATCTTTCAAGGTCCCTTCCAATCCCTAACATTCTGTGATTCTGTGATAAGAGTAACTGATAATAGCAAAATTAGCCAATGAGATGTTACTGCTGTAACTTGTAACCAATAGTGAAGAGACACATGTATTGGTAAAACTGTATAAAAATGCACTTGTGGCAATAAATGGCATCTACTACTTTCATCCTGTAAGAACTTGGTCTATGTTGTTTGTCCGTCTCAACCGTGACAGAGATTCAAAAAATATGTATCATAAATTAGCATATTTAGAGTTAAACTATGAATTTACATGCAAAAATAGAGGAAGAAGTATATCTGAAATCTATTATCATTCATTCATTCATATATTCTTAGACACACATTTCTAAGAAATATTTTTTCTTTGTTACTGATCTTTCAAAGACAGGTTAGCCTTACTTCACTCAAAGTCAAACAGGGAGCTATATATTTTGTGAACTGAGATAAGTTTGATTCATGAATTATTCTTACAATATTGCTATTTCAACCTATTTATCTTATTTGGGTCCCTTACCAAAAATAGTTGGCATCATCCATCACTGAAGATTGCTATTTTTTAATGTGTATTTTAAGAACACTCCTCAGAGAATAAGCAATTCATTAATTTCCTTCTTCACTGGCACTTCAAAGATGAAAACAAACCCTCAAACAAAGTCTCTTAGCCTAACACATGCGTAGATGTTCATGGATTCCTATTGCTGACCTTAAGGTAGCCAGTGTTCCAGATGCAGCAATGTTCCCAAACTATGACCTGCAAATATACTATAACTTCACTTGCAAGATGAGCAAAGGGCTTTCTTGTAACAGGAGCCAAACCAACTGGCACACTTTGGCAGTGAGAGAAAGAAAAGCTTTCCCAGACACCAAGACCGTGTGGAGCTGTCTACTCCAGAAAGATATGGACTTGTGCTGAAATAAAAAGAAGACTGAGAGAACTGCTACACTAGGAACTGGAATGTGCATTTAAATCTTTTGATTAATCTGTCTCAATCAGTTCCAAGTTCTAGGGCTTCTGGGTCTTTTTAGTGTGGTTCACTGTTTTTCCTGGATATGTTCACCAAGAACAAGCCAGTTGAGGCATTTCTAGCTTAAAGACTCCGTTTCACTGACTAGACAACAGTCTTCAAAGGGACCAAGGGCTACAGTTTTTCGTCTAATATATCAGTCATGTCTCCTAGCATAACATAGCGAAATGAAAATACGAAGATTCTAATTTCACCATTAAGTAACAGTATCAATGACAGACCATAGAGATTAAGTCATTCAAAAATTTTACCAAATATTATTGAATTATTTAATTCATAATTTTATTCCAATATATTCTTTTAACATGGGAATATGTTCAGATAACATCCCCAAATCACCAACAAAATTGTTCAGTGTTTCAGAAATGGTTGAGACAAGCTGAAGACGAAGATCAGGAAAGAAGATGAGACCAAAAACCAGTCTATTGCACTGAAGGTACCCTAGCAAGGGAGGACTGCAACAGGAGTACTACAGAGGAAGCACAAGGCACTCTAATGGACAAGGAACAAAGAGTTGTAAGCTGCATTTTCACAACTGTGGCCAAATTCTTCACAGCAGTTAAGACTGAATTCCTAGCAGTCCTCTATTGTTCGACAAACACGAGGACTGTCAGGCTGATCACTGGCAATGAAATAATTCCTGACATAGAAATTCCCAGCCATTGTCCATAGCACATACATAGAGAGTCAACCCAGTGAAAATTTCAAGATCATCAGCTACTGTGAATAAAGAGATATTTATGAATGTTGAAAAAATAACACAGTCAGGCTTACATATTTGAAGGAAACTGATAGACATCTGTTTTTTCCAGCTGTTTTTACACACCTGTGCTGAATATAGTATCATCATACTCAGGAGAAGTAGATATTTATCTAAAGAAAAACTAACCTATCCTTCATTAAGTAAAAATAAACTAGGCAACAGTCTTAAATGACTAAACAGTCTTAAATACAGAACATAAAAATAAAACTTTTCAGGGTGAATAGCGAGTATTGAATGCTTCATATGCTTCTGCTTCAAGGTCACCTGAGGAAAATCGTAAGTCCATTTGCTTGTCCTACCAAAGTGCTAGGCATCCTGCCAGATATTCTTCAGAAAGGAAACCTTTTCTGTGAAGCTGTGCAGAGAGGTCATGTATACACAGCCTGTGAGAGACGTAAAAGCAGCATGAACCATTCACCACTGCTAGATTTATCATTAGTTCAAAAGTTGATTATATTGCAAGGCAGCTTTCATAGTATGAGATGAGCACCACAATGAATTGCCTCTTACCTTATTGTGTTTCCTGCAGTGAGGAGGTAGCACAAGTTGCTTTCTCCCACCCTGTGCTGAGGAGCAGGTGCTCAGTAATAGTCCCCCACCCATCAGATCAGCAAAATTCCTTCACAGCCCTGGAGACTAAATCAGGGGAAAGCTTAAAGAGAAAAAGTTAAATCATACTTTAGGTATAAGGAAGGAAATTTCTGTTATAAAAAGAAAACAAAAATATTCTGACATTTCTGCTATAGTTTCTCAAGTGAATGTGACAGTCCTTGTTGGCTTTTTATGAGGGGCAATATCACACTACAGCAGATAAAGTATGTCTGGAGACCAAAGTAAAACAGAGGTAAGTTATACTTGAAGCTCAATTTTCACAAGGTTCTCAGTAGCCCAATAAAACACAAATACGCTGAACAAAGCATTTTGGAATAAAACTTTCATTTCTATTAAAAACTTGTCCTGCTTTATGAGGCATTTTTAATGAAGAATTCAAATTTCTTTTCAACATGCTCCTGAAAAGTACATGTGAAGTCAAAAAGACAATTTTCTGAACATAAATTTTTCTAATGCTTTTTCTTCATCACCTTACTCTGAAGGATAACCTGGAGACATGAAGTCAAAACTTGCTGCCTTTCTAACGCAGTTGTACACAGACCTCAGCCTAAGAGGCTCCTGAAGGAGCAGTTAGTATCAGGTTTCCCTACACAAACCCTCACCTCTTAATGACCACTGGGATTCATGGAGATTTAGCACAGAAGTTGTGTCCTCCTTCCAGGAAGCTCATCCACTGGCCTATGACCATCAGAAAATTTCCTCTTTCAAGTACTGAATCTGGTGATATTGGTGCTCAGAAAAAGCAAGCACATCTTAGCTAGTAATACTTCAGTTCTGAGACTCCCAACTCATTTGAGATTGAGTGTGAACCTGAGCTGGTGTTCATTTATACTAGCCTGCATGACTCTACAGTTAAGTTCCCCAAAATATTCTAATACAGAATCCCTAGGTTTTTGGTTTGATAACTTACTCCTCTGTGAAAAGCAAGTGCCAGATAGAAGAAAACAGATACTTGCATTTTTTCCTACATCGCAACCGAGCGTGACTCTAGGAACTGAATTCAAAATACCACTGCATGGCAGGAACTGTCCTTTAATATCTTTTGAACAGTTGCATCAACCTCCAGACAAACCTCAGGCGTGAGCTTCCCTTTTCTTTCTGTCAGTTCCTTCTGTTTTCTCCTCAGATCCTAGATCTTTCTTTGCTTCAGTATAGTTAAAATTAAAGATGTCTTCATAAAGAATGCTAAAAATACCATGTAGGGTATTTTTTAAGCATCAATTTAATCTACTTCTTCAGCTGGTAATTAATTTGAGCAGCTATATGATTATTGTATACCGAAGCCAATTCCCAGATTGTGAGGATTGGAAGAGTGGACGAAAATGCGACTTCAGGCTACATTTAGTATTTCCTAGTCCTGACATGAATATACGTCATCTCTGGTTCCCTCTGTGAAGTACTGTACTCTCAAGAGAGACTTCTGTACATTATAATAGGAACAATATTCCCAAGTGAGTAGAGAGTAGTTTGGAGTTCTGTAATACACCTTCAATGACTTCATATAAGCTCAAATCTACCAGTAAATGTTAGTCTGAGAAAAATGATTTTTGCTGGCATTTCTGGAGACTGCCAAAAATGATACCATTTCTGGTATCGTGTAACAAAAATATGCTCGTATTTATGTTGGCCTATTTTTAAACAAAAATGATAAATACTCAAATTAAATAATTAAAACCATTGATCATATTCTCATCTCACAACAAATTGCTGCTTTCAGTCTAAATTTATTTAATTCCCATAGTTCTCTTTCAAACAGGTGTCTCTCTTTTATTTGTATCATATGGTAGAAAGGCACAGCTAGTGAAGCTATACCATACCAAGGAAATACAGATTATGAGGAACAGCATGATGCAGCATCAATATTTTTATTGTCCAAGAAAGTTTAAATTTGTCAAGATATTAAAAAAATCATTCTTTTAAAAGTACATAAAAACCTTTTTAACTTCAATATGATCAGCTTTTTACATATATATACGCTCCTAGAGCCTTCACAGGTAGTGATATCAGCAGTAAATCATTTTCTCTCATATTCTGTTCTTCCCAAATAACAGTTTCATTAACTTCAAGGAGAAAAAATATTAAAAAAAAAAAAAAATTGCATGCCTGGGAGCCAACCCAAAAGTAGTTCAAAAAGCCCAAATTCTGCCTTTGGTCATCTTTATTGGATCCTATGATTCCAGCAATTCACCAACTTCAGCCTTCAGATCCCACAATCATAAAAAGCTTGTGCTGTGTTTGGGAATACACACTCCTGTGCATCATGAAATGTCAGTATTACATCACAGTGATGGCACCACCTCCTTCTGTAGACATACTGGCCTACACAGAAGGCAACAATAATTGCATACACTACAAAGACAGAATTTTCTACTACAAAATTAGAGTACAATATTCAACTGAAAATGGTACATTGTCAAAACACATCCAAATCAAGATTTTCCTTAATTTTTATAGGAACTCAATGTAGTCAATTAATTACTAAACTGCCACTTTTGCATAGTTTTAGTTCAGTCAATCACAACATTTAGTCTCATCTTTCATTCCTTTCACATCATTCAACAACCAATCCTTTTTGCTGAGACATTGGCAGCTCAGTTCTGAAAATCAGGAATGTAATCTTATTTAATTGGCAACCCGCTGCTTGTTACATGTTGTCCAGACAGTGTCTTTCTGTACATCACCTTCAACCACAGCAACTTTATTTGCTTTTATGTAAACTCTTACCATTATTAATACCATGCATTCAGTCCCTATACTGCATAGCCAGCCAATGTTACGTTCCAAATTTGGATGTTTCTGATCAGCATGTCTTCATTTCAAGATATGTTTACCACAGCTGCCATGGAGCATCCCAGAGATAGTTTATCTCGACTAACCTAAGCTCGCCTGCCTAATTTGCTCACTCCTTCTGCATTTCAGGACTCAAACGCAGTCATTTAGGCTTGTCTGCAAATTTGACCCTTTTCCAATTAAACACATGTGCTGTGCACCAAGCTGTTAGCTGTACCAGCACAGCATCACAGCTGAATCTTTGCAATTTCCTCCTTTCCACACCTGGCTATCTGAAACAACAATCTAAATGCCAAGCTCAGATTTTATATCAATAATTTTTTTTTGGACCCAAGCATATGAAAGTTGACAGTATTTCATGCTTTGTAAAAACTTAAAATATTTTGGGGAAACCGAGATGTATTATTACAAGTATTGAAAGTGCCAATTCACAATGCACTATAACAAGGGGATTTGCAATCAGCTAAGGCCTTTTCTTTCCACACATCCCTGGAAATTAGTTTGAAACCTGTAATGCAAACAGACTTGCTTCCAATTAACTATGCTCAGCTGCTATTTGCCAACCTCAAAAGCAGATTGTATTAGCATAAGTAAATAATTCCCTTCTTCTCAGCACATACTCTATAGGTTTTTGATTTTTCGTCTGATTAATTAATTTTATTAGTGTTTATGCATTCAAGACCTTTTCCTCTGAAACATCTAGTAAACAACTGAGTTTGATCTATGTAGGCTAGATCCTTTCATGTCATCTATATGGGCTCCAACAATCCATTTTCCACCATCCCTTACTTCTCTGATTTGTCCCCTTGTTTACATTTGAAAAAAAGGTGAATAACTAGAAAAGGAAAAGGGGAAACTTCGTGGTACAGTGTTGGTCCATAATCACACATTAACTCTCGCTTACATTGTATCATTCAGCATGAAGAAATCCTGGGCAGGTTTCACTTCACCGAGTTTCAGATTTTTAACAGTACAGACATATCCATTTAAGGTAGTCATCTGAGTTCACTTTAGAAAAAGGAAAAATGTAACCTCTGGGAACAATTCGTCTAACTCTAAATAAATGCCTGAAACAGGTCACATGAATCACGCTCTGCTTTTCATCATAGACTATAAAAGTAGTCATGATATAGTCTTTTTACTATAGACATAAAACACCAGGAAAAAAAAATAAAACAAAATTCTGACCACTCTTAACAAAAGCCATGGAAATGGATGAGACAATGATCGACTATTACACAATTGAAAGGGAAGCAACAACATTGTATCAAAGCCACCTGAAAATATAAAAATGGTATAGCGATCAAATGGTTTGAACTCTGTCAGCTTATTATTTGAAAAGAATAACATTCATGTTGGTTTTTAGATATAATTACTACAAGTTATGAAACGGAAAAACAAGTTGTAGGTTTCCTTCCAGCTAACAACCCAACTCAAATATCAGAACAAAGTGTGCTACAGAAGAAAAAAGTTATTCACTTCAGTAGAGTCTTTAAGTTTGCACAGAAATTTTTATCCCATGTATTAACTATAAATCTCAGTCTTTTAGTTCCTTAAAAACTGTAGTTCATTTCCATTTTTACCTGAAATGCAGAAGTGGAAAGAAAATACTGTTAAAACATTGAGAAACAGTAAGAATCTGCTAAACCCTAATTGTTAAGCACAACCTTCAAATCTATATCAGTTTCAACTCTCTAACAAATTTTATACCCTGATGCTTTAAAAGAAAAATTTACTGAAATATACTAAATACGCTAAGCTAATAATAAATAACATTGTAAACACCATTCTGAACCTTATGAAAATTGAATAATATGCTACACAGTCATAAAATTTATTAAGGAAAGATGTGGTGCAAATATGAGAAAGTTAAGACAAAAAAGGTTTTCCACTCCCCCCCTATTTGTTTATACCTTACTTTTAACCAAGAAAGGCAATTAAGTATCTCCTTTCAGATCTTTTCAATGAGGACATGGAGATCTAATTCCAGTTAGTGGGAAGTCAATAAAGCAAGAGATCTGAAAATTTCTTTCTGGTTTCTAGGATGTTATCATGCTCCAGGTGAAATATCTCTACTATGAAGTGACTTATTGCACACACAAAATAGATATTTGTAGAAAAGGAATCAAGATAGAGTAAAACAAAAATTGCCAATTAATCCATTCCCATGCTATTGCTAGAATTGTTTTTCATGGTGAACAGCATGATTCTACTTACATATGTTTATTGACTTACGAAAGACTATTTGTGGACTAAGTAGTTGTAGATACTCACTGTAGCTAGCAGTGGAAGAGTATCAGAGCATGTACATTTTATTAAATAATTTTAAGCTGCTTAGGACAAACAATTAATTAGCCAACATTTTTCTTTTTTTTTTTTTAATATCATTTTCTATGTAATTATATTGTAAAATTTTAACGAATCAACTCTGGTCTTTGTACATATTTGCTTCATTGGAGACACATAGGATTAGTCAAAGTATTTCCTCATAAATTTAGCTACACATATGTAATGTATTATTTTCTCCCTTTCTTCATAAATGTGTTAGTTTACTCAGGACATATCTGACTTACTACTGTTTCTTTGCCTAAACATCCAAAAGTGTCTGTCCAGTGTGGGCAAACCCAGCAGTTCTTGAGTTTATCAATAAAGACAGACTTAAGAAAAGGCTCAGGGAATTTTCCAAATAAGATTATACAGCAAGATTTAACCAGCTCAAATAAACCAGGTTAAACATCAAGAAAATAACAAGGGAGTAGTGAAGATTACTATTATACAATTGCATTTTCTGTATGGCTATTATGTCCAGATACTACAAGCAGTTATTTGAGGACTTAATTTTGAAAAGTATTATATGCACATCTTTCCATTGACTTGAATAAGGCTACTCATGTGAGCTAAACATAATATACGGGTTCTGTTTTACATTCAGTATACTTGATTTCATGCTCTAATAACAACGCTGATTTATTTCTTCCATTAAGTAATCCTCTTGACTTTCTGTAGTAATTAAATTGTAAATTGTTTTCCAGAAGAGATGAAAATGAAGCTGTGATGCAGAAAGGAGTAGGGAAAAAAATTGGTCATTATACTTGTATCTCAAGACTTTATTAATTTACCACAGACACTTTTAAAATGAAGAATTAAAACATTCAGTGTCTATACTTGCAAAGATAAACAAAATTATCAGACATCAGGTCTTTCTGCTTTATTTAAAACAGATTAATAAGTCTGTTTCATTTCACTCCCAATCACATGCTTATCATTTGATGATGCTTCTTTGTGGTGTCCTAATGAGGTATTAAAAAAAGATTCTCCCTAGCAGGCTTACAGGCTACTGACTAGACACACACATTTTCCTACTCATATATGCTAATAATTGAGTAATACTAACTAATTTATTGATGCCCTGCATAACAGCATTTGAGATTTGAGAATGTAAAGTAATTACATTGCCATTCAACAACACTTAAGTTCCTGTTCACAGTGCAACTTTGAATTCTGATGCTAGCTTGAGAGAACAGCATACATCCAAAATTCTTGCCTGCAACTCATTTACCAGAAATGAAGTCTCCTTGTTCCTTCCACCTCCTCCAGTTTCTGAATTGTGTATATTCATAAATTTTCACACATTCTATTTTTTTAATCTGGGAAAATTTAAAAAAACTTTTTTTGTTTTTTTAGCATCCGCATAGGCAAATGTTCTGATGCTTCCAAGATGCACTGTGATTCATTAGAAACCTTTCAAGCCAGTAACCAAGCTGGTTATTCTTGAATTGACTTCTCTCATACCTATCTGAAGTTAAATCTCTGACCACAAAAGAGCCCCCTTCTCTCAAACAGTGTTCCACTCAGGTGTACAAAACCCATTCTTTCTGTTTTCTAATAATGGTAAGATCTGAAACATCCCAAATGAAGATATTTTCATCAAGAAAAAGGTATCCCATGAGTCTCTAAGTAAAAATTGAAGGGAAATATATGAAGGCTTTGAAAAGAAAATTATTTTTAAACTTCGGCTTCACTTCAAGGCTCATATCAAGGATCAATACACAAAGACAAGAGAATGTTCTTCTGTATATATGTTTATAACTTCTGTGTGTTTCTCACTCTTAACTCTGATATCAAATTCTATCCAAATCTCCACTCTCTTTCTTTCATAGTACAAAACCAACAATAACAACAAAAAGGCAGTAGGAAACCAACAAGAATAAATGAATGAAACCAGGGGTTTTTTTATACTTATTTGATAATAATCATTCTGGAGATGGCAGACTGTATTTCTCTGATCCCTGTGTTTTCCAGATAACTTTAAGGACAGAACATGTATATGTATGCATGCTGCAGTAAGAAGTTCAAAATTACCATCTGGGTATTTAAGCAAACCTATTAATTATCAGAATATATAATTTAATTATGCCCCTACTATGCACTGTGTATGTGGTTTCCTAGAAAGATGTTTCATCTCCTACACAGAAAAAGCGTATGCCTAAAATCAGGAGGATTAGACAAAGAAGCTCATTTAAGAAAGCAGAAGGCAGGGAAAGGGACTGTAAGCAAGGAGCCTGCAGTACACGCAGAGACCAAGAGGTGCCTCAGAAATGCAGGCAGCAGGCATGCAGAAAAGCCCCAGTCACCATGATAAACAGACAAATTTTTAGGAAATTTTATGTAATTCATTTGTAACAGCTGTGGAAAGTTCCTGGTTTGACAGTAAACATAATAAAATATCCACTGTAAGTAATGTGTAGGAGGACAATTTTCTTATTAAACACATTGCATTCAGCACATTTCAGAAGTTACTTAATTCTTCTATTTTTTCCTAAAAATCTGACAATCAAATTCAAAGTCCTTTGAAGTGCTACCTTTAACGAAGAGGTAGCAGCTGCATCCCCATCATGCTTACTAAGAGAGGAGAATGAGACAACAGAATTGTTCTCTTTTCCAGCTTTCCTTCTCAGATTCCTTCATTTTCTCCTTCCTTCTTATTTGTTCTCCTTTCTTTTTGAAAAGAGAAGTAAATTCTCATGCTGCTGAACCAGTTAGCCATATGATTCAAATATAATATTCAGTGGAGGAGGGCTAGGATTTTGTACCATCATGGTGGCAATGAGCCCACTTTTTTTCCATTAATTATGTGGAAGCATGCAAGCATGCTAGTGTTAAAATGCCAATGGTCTCCAGTGCCCAAATGAAACAAAACAGTACTCTCCCAAATACACTGCTGTACATAACAGCATAACAGGCATTAATTTTTGTCTAGCCTGCTGCCTCATATCCCTACCCAAAATTGTGAAGGATCTCAGTAAATCACTCAGTTTTTCGGCATTTTTCACTCCTAACTCTATATCACTGAATGTTAAGCTGCAGTCAAGGGCAAATTCTGCCTGACTGCAGATTTTTATTGTTTTTTTAAAAATTTATACTCACTTCTCCCTCCTTTAAATTTCTCTCTTTGGAATAAGAGATGCAGTACTACTTGCTGAAAAGCCCTTAAACTTTGTATTGCCCTGACATGAGGCTTTTCTCTGAAAGTTAACAGAATTTCATCAAACTCGATGGTATAGGAAGCAATTCATCTTTTAAACAAAAAAAGGAAAAATAAAGTTTCTCATCCTGCTCAGTGTAGCAAGTGTTCAGCTGAGCTTGACAAGGCCAGTAAGATGTGAGGAGCTATCAGTAACTGAGGACAAAGGAAAAAAAAAAAACAACCCAACTGTGCTAAGATCAAAATCCGTGGAGCACAACATCCCCTGCCATCAATACTGCATGTAGTTCTGGTCATTCCCTCTCAAAATAGGCCAAGTAGAAAATGGAAAAAAAAAAAAAAAAAAAGGGTGGGGAAGGGCAACAGAATGGACAGATAAAGAATAGCTTATTTAGAAATAATTTAACAAATTACAATTCTTCATCTCTAGGGGAAAAAATAGAAGTGACTGTGAGCGGATTGAACAGATGCCTAGAACATCACAGCTGATATAGAGAAAGTTTAACAGTGAATAATTATTCCTTATTTTTTGTAGCACAGAAGAAGAAACTCATGATAGTACCACAGTCAGCAATTCAAAATCATCAGAAGGAATTACATTCTCCACACAAAATGTGATTAAATAGTGAAACTCACAAGAGACCAACAGTATAAATGAATTCATAAGAGGATGAGATAAGTTCATGGGCGAGATATCAATTCACAGCCACTAAACATAGTGGTCTGATGTAGCCTCTGGTTAATAAAGTCATTAATCTGCTCATTGCTGGAAACTGAAGGGGGAAAGGCTTCTCTCATTTATTCTTGTGTTATATGTTTTACCTAGCATCTGCAACTGCGTATTACTGGGGTCAAGTAATTGGGCTAGACAGACAGTCATCTCCCTCACTATGGTAATTCCAAGCTTAAAAGAAAAACTGTACTTGCAGCAAATATTCATTTTCAAAATCACTGTGGAATCATTTCACGAAAAAATAATTTGTAAAAATAAAGTTATGAATGCTTATCTAAAGTACAATATTTAGATGATCAATACTTATCAGAGCAAAATGTTTTCAGTATTTTGAATGCAGAAGAAACTGAGGGCAATATGTATTGTACTCCACTATAACAGACATGAAAGGACTCTAACGACACTAAAAGACCACCGAGTTATTTTAACTTTTTGAGAAAGTACTTACGTATTGGTTTACAAATCAGATTACAAAACTGAAAATAATGCACCTTTGGTAGAGCATAGTGGACTCTTTAAGAAGCTCAAAGGCAGGTGATCCCATCTGCTGAGATGCATGGATGTAAGAGATTGGACTGAGCCTGAGGACTCAATTCTCAGCAGAAAGATTTCCACTTTATGATGAAAAGCAATGTCTCAAGCAGAAAATATGGCTATTTCTCTATGAGGAAATGAGAGCTTGACATTGCATGATTTAAAGGACATCAATAATTTTTTATTTTTCTTGATACTGAAAGGCTTAGTGGAATCACTTATTACTTTGTGGTTGCTGAAACAGAGGACTTCTGTCTTACTCGAAAAATTGTCTCTCTGATCTTTTTTTGTCCAGGATGATTCCTTTTATACCAGTCTTTAACAGACTTTCTTTATTAGTTTAGGATTACCATCCCTCTGACTTTCACAGCAACAGGGAGCGCAAAGTGAGCTGAGGCAGATGTTCAAGAAGTCCCAAAAAAGAATAGACAAAAAAAAAAAATCCCTAGTCAATTGTAGATGGATTCCTTAAATCACTTCACCCCCAGAAAGGTGTTTTTCAGTGAGCATTCCAGTTACAGGGAGCACATTTGTTTCATTTTAGTTCCAAATAGTAGCAAAACCTCCCACAAACAACATGCATTTTTCTCTACCTATTAAAGCCTGTTGTTTCACCAGAGATAAGAGCTTTCTCTAAGACAGTCTGGTTTCAGTCACATTCAGACTCTGATTTATTTTTTTTTTCTAGTAATCCGTCTGTGACCTGCAGAAGACCTTAAGCTGGTCTGAGTTCCTAATCATTTTGTCTGCCATGCTGAGCAGTACTCACGAGCCTGATAAAGGGCTTATTATCTCTGGATGCCTTGAAGGTCTTCAGTGGCCAAAACCACTGAAACTTCCAGATTGCATGGCTCCAGGACAATGTAACCCACAGGCCCATCTGAAGCAAAGGTTTTTTGGCTTGTTGCCAATCACTCCAAATAATCATGGAGTTAAGATGGGAAGCAGGTCACTGAAATTGGTAGAAAAATACATGAAACTTATTAGAGTCTTCCTGGAAAATGAAATGCTTTTTTTTCTGTTCATCTCTAGTCCTTGTGATACATCCTCACATGCATACATACAATCAATTTTTCATACCAGTTAATCAATATCTGGCTTTAAAGTATCAATATCCTCAAGCCATATCGGGTAAAAAAAAAAAAAAAAAAAAAAGAAGAATAACGGCTTATCAGTACTGTCAGAAATAACCTCCCTGTCTGTATCTTGTGCATACACTGCTGTTACTTTCTTTTTGGTTTCTTTGCCTGCTTTCTTTCAGAAATCATCTTCATAGTGAAATAATTTTCTGGTCAAATTTCATCATAGCATGTCATGTCAAATCAGTGACACAGATGTTAACCACAAGATACAGTAGTTCTGGGTTATATATCGTATATTTTTAAAACTTGCATTCAAGATGCTAAGCAAAACTTTGGGAACAGTGAAATATTTTGCAAAAATAAGAGCTACTGCTTTTAGAGGAGCCAGGATTTCACCCTGTTTGGTTAGAGGCATACTTGTTAGAATTACAAAATAGACTATGATAAACTTAACTTGTTCTGCAAATGGAGAGAGTCTAAAAACCAGCAAAATTTTATGTCAATAAATAGTACCCCACATCTTGTTGTCTAGAACTGTTTCTCAGTTGCCTCCAAGAATTTCCAAATGTAACAACTAAGATAATAAATGAAAAACAGTTCTGAATTCATATAAAGGAAGCTTATTTGAATTTGCCTTAATGTGTAAACTACTCACCATCCACTACATTGCAACACAGTGCTCTGTTAAAGTCAGTTTTCCCTGTTTAATAATATAAATCTTAATAAAGCCTGAGCATCACGGAAGAAATGAACATATATCACACTGTCATACTACCTCCTCATCTTGAATGTCTTCTGATGTGTCCTCTTTTTTTAACCTTATACTGAAACTAACTCTACTTGCCACCTAGTCTAAGGTACCTTGTCCGCAGAAGAAAACAACAACAGGCTTGTAAAGTCTTTTTTCAGGAAGACAATTGTATCAGTAAGAGGGATTAAAGTTTCTTAGCTAATTTAAGAAATCATAGATACATTTATAAGAATAAAATAATAACAAATATATATATATCTTTTACACATGCCTGAAAGCGATTCTTCTGACTCAATACTGAAAGATGGTATGGAGCAGTCCAAGGACCAAGGGACAAAAAAAAATAGCCTAAAAATGTGTTATCTAATGTAAGCAGAAAAAGAGCAGAGCAGCACCTTCCTGAAATATGATGATTTGGAGAACAAAGTAGTAAAAAATTTTTGGGAAAGACATTCAAATACAGAAGTTCAATAGCTGTGTATGTAATTAAAAAAATACAAAGAAGCGGCAGAAGACCCAACTGTATAGAAAAAGTATGTAGATACTCCTAACACCAATTGAAAACCGACCTGGCCTATAATTATAGGATATCAAAGAGTCCAACTTGTAGAACTATAGGAGTGTTGAAAATAAGGACTAGGTATTAAACAAAGGTTAAGAAGTAGATGGATAATTTTATATACATATTTTTCAGCCCTGCCTGACAAGTAGACTGAACCACAGAAACAGGACTTTGTTTCTTTTAATCACAAAACCTAAGACAGTATTTTGGTACACTTGGGCTCATAATTTTGGAAGACAGGAACACTAACACACACCAAAATTTACATACAGAGTCTAATGAGCAAGTTTCCAGCTCCTATTACCATCTAGCACAGCTTTGCTGGCTACCCTTGAAGCAATCACTCAGCTAAGGCAGCACATATTCGCAGATATCTCTTTCATATTTTTTTTGTTTCATACAATTCTCTTTTTAAGCTCTTACAAGTAGCATCTTGGTTGAGATCACACATAAACCTCAGGGCAGAGCTCAAAGTAAGGTTGTAGCCTTATGTTCTTCCAGCCCGATTCAGGTCTAATGTAAGTATGAGTAAGCTAGACTAATTTTATTACCTTTCACCAGGTCTATATTTGTCTACAATAGGGTTTGCATTCTTCATCAATAAACACTGTTTTAATCACATGAACTACAGCACAGTTATTATTCTTACCTTATAAAGGCTGAAGTCAGTTTAAATGTTATAATAGAAGACCTATCACCAGGGCTGGAAGTAAATGATACTACATTAAAAATTGCAGTTTGTTTTCCTTTTTAAAAAATACCCATATTCCAGCATATGTCTATGTAAGTCCTTTAAGTCCATGATTGCTTTGTATATGCACACATACATAAAGGAAGAAAACAACAAAAAAATTGGCATGTATTTAGTACTATAGCTGGTTTTTATAAAAACCATAAGCCCTTCAAAGGCATAGACAAACTAAGCTTCAAAATATTCCTTCATTAAAGTTTACTAAAAGCTGAATTCATATCAAACACACACAGAAGGAAAAAATAACAAAACAAATAAACAAACAAAAACCAAATAAGTACACTCTAGTACTTAATAGCCATCACTTTAAATAACTGCTATTCCCCATGCTTGGTCAAGAATATGAATGGAACTGAAAACGCAGGCTGCACAAATATCGCTCATATTAGAGATGTACTTAATACCAAAATCAATCTGTTTTGGTCCAAGACAAGCACTGGATTTTCAAGCAAGACTTTCATATGACCTAGAAAGTAACACTCATAAAACATATAAAGGCATAACAGCAAGGAAGTACAATTAGTTCTATTTTTCATATAACACATAATATTTGTTACTGTTTAGATAGATATATCTCTCCTACTGAAGTTAGGCCCAAAGCTGAACATGTAAAGAGTAAGTTAAATTAAAAAGATAATTTCTGTTGTAACTAAGTAAAAGTCACTGACAAATTCATGTGATGCGTTTTTCTCATTTAACAAGACATATGTGGAGTTGTCACTGATATTTACAAAACAGTGAACTAAAACTTACCAAACTTCTTAGTCCAGGCTGAGGAGGAAACTGCATACACTGTGTTAGAGTTATGCTATTCCTAATTCTAACAGCCTACAATATTAAATTAGTGATGTATTTTTCTTGACCAGACTTCTTAAGGCATTACACTTTCCAACTTTTAATTACAGTGATATGTTAACATATTAGCTTGTCACTGCTTAAGGCTGGGCTGGCATTTTAAACAGACAACAGGTTCTCTCTATTAACCCTTTCCCTCCCCAGAAGAGAAAGGAGAAAAGATTTAATGGGTTCAATAATTAAACCAGCTTTAATAAAGCAATAACAATGAAAAAGAGTATAATAATATTAATACTAATAAGAGAAATAATTTAAAATATACAAAACCAATACTGAGCATCCCCAAAGATGATAACGGAATTGCATGTCGTGGTGGCTTGCACTGTTGATGCTACAGGGCAGGTACCAGGAAGTCCCATATCAGACTCAGCAGCAGAAGGGAACCAGAATCAGGAATGCATGGATTAGGATCAGAGACAGGAAAATGGGCAGAATCCTCCTCAGATGCCGGCCATGAAAGAAGAGAATGCAACTCCTGTGATCCCTCAGCTTTAAACAGAATATGACGTATATGGGACGAAATATTTCATTGATCAATTTTGGTTACCTGTTCTGTCTGCTCCTTCCCACAGGTGTGACCCTTTTTCTCCCCTTCACTTGTGGAAAATAAGAAATTTAGCAATGATCTTGGTCCCTGTAGGAATAAGTAGACATGGGTCTTTCTGTATACCAGTCTTACCATTATCTCAGCAACAACTGTAAACACCAAGCGTTATCAATTCTAGAAGCTGACACTGTCTGACAAGCATGTAGTGAACCTCAGAAAGTGAAATTATTTTAGAAGAACCTTAGCTGAAAAGAGAATTCACTGAAAGGAGAATTGGTTCTGTTTTAGCCAAAACCGCAACATAGCTCAATGTCAGAGGAAGTAAGACCTGGTAAATAATAAGGGGAAATAACAAGAAAAATGTCGCCATGCATCATTGCAGTGATTATCAAGAAAAAATGAGACTTTGTTAACAGTGAAATTGCTGTTGAGTGGTATCCATTTGATGGCTGAATGGCCAAATCAAACCCTTAACGGTAATTAGCAGGCCACTTAAGTAGATAAATGATTCTGTCCCACCCCTTTTCCCATTTTGAACAAAGCACTAAAAAAGAAAAGCAAAAAAGTCATTAAGAATGTATTAGAAAAACTTCCTTCCTCCCTTTCCCATCCCACTCATTCTCCTAATTACCTTATATTTTTATGCAAGGTAGAATTGGCAAGTACTCCTGTTTTTAGAGATAGCTTTTCAACAACATTGCATTTCTCCTCTTCCATGGAATTCTAGGTAATCAATTGCTCAGCCAGCTTTAAAAGCCATGCTAGACACAATAATACATAGTGTCTATAGTTGCTTACAGGTAAGAAAAGATAATGTTTCAGTTCTTAACAAGAAAGACAGAAAACAAAATATAGTATTTAAAAAATAAAAAAATAAAATTAGGGGATCAAACAATTACAACTGCTCTGAAGAATTATGTCTTCCAGAACGTAAATGGTATCTTGAGATTCTGAATATTAAAAAGTTTGAGTACTTTTAATCATATACTGAAAATTAGTAAAATAAAAAAAAAAAAACCACAGAGGCTGAGTAGATGTGTTCCTCACTGCAGGAAAGTTCAGAGGAGTTGTAATGAAAAGTATTTAACTCCTACTAGACGAGTTTTCTTGAGCACTGATCGCTTCTCTCATTCTCACTTGAAGATAATTCACTGTATTAATAATCCTTTTCAGATGAAAAAGAAAATTCAAGTTTGCAATGGAAAACTTTCAAATCAGTATCAGAAAAATATTTGTGCATATACCACCACTTATTTCAAAGGAATTTCTAATTTTTACATCAGTAAATTTTAAACATTTTATGGAAATTTACTGTCTTCAAAAATAAGTAAATAACCCTAAGTTATTTTTCTGAACAAGTGTTAATCAAGCCTTAATATTCAGCTAGGTTGACAGGTACATATCGACCAATTTGCCTGTGTACTCACATATTTGCATATGTGTGTTTAAGAGATACAGAAAATGCTCAGAGTGTCTCAGATTCAAATCCAGTATACAGAACTGAAACAGAAAAATAAACAGCACAGAGAAACTGAAAAGTCCAGCTTTAGCCTCTTTCTACTGCAAGTGAACAAAATAAACCTTGCATACACTTTCCAGTCATTCTTCCCACAGGCTCTTCTGTAGTCTAGGGTCTGTATAACTATCTTCTGTTCCCAATATCAAAAGAAAAACACATCCAAATTTCACATATTTTGCAATTTAATCCCTATTTTACGACTCTTACACACACATACTTGTATAAATATCACTTCCTGCATTCAATGAGCTTTCTTAAAGACTACTGTTTTTCTAAACTTATTATTAAGTCAAATGGTAAGGAGCCAAGCAGGGTTATACCCAACATACCACGTAGCTACTGATCCTGAACAAAACCCCACTTGAGTGAAAATATTATAAATATGTAAAAGACAGAGAGAACAAGAGCACACAACAGGTGGAAATTTCCATCCTTTAGGGGAAGGGTGGGTCTATAACCACCAAGTGGAACATTTCTCTATTTCTGTTGCAGAAAGACTTGATGTAATGTTAAGGAGTAAATATGATGGCTGCTCTAGAAATAGAACACAGATAATAATATGGTTTAAACTCAGAATTTATTCAGATGGTTAACTGAAATAAGAGAAATTGTCTACTTCCAATGTTCTTGCTGATATTTGAGAGTTTTAATTCAATTTATTAATATGTACTTTAAGTATTATCCCACAAAAAAGAGTGTGTACAATTTTTCTAGATGACCATAGTAGACTAAAAACATTGATATCTTAAAAGCTATTTGCAGCAGCTTTTGATACAGTTATGTGCTTAATATCATTATTTTGACTCATTAAATTTCAGAACAGGAATGCCATTTTTCTATATATTTTAGAAAACACATCATTATAGACCTTTTAATAATAGCCTTTTATACTCATTTTCTATAACTCATACTGACCTTAAAGTTTATCCTTCAGGAAGGCTACGAGACAAATATTTCCTTTGTTTAATTTTTTTTTCTTTATTCGAGGTAGCACTGGCATTAATGCAGAGTACTTTTTTTGGATTGCTTAGCAGTCATGTGCCATAAAAATAAGTTCAATGGCTCATCCATCATGCCATAGTATAACTCAAGAAATTGTTATATTTTCATGAATAATATGGCTCAGTGAATTTGCCACCTCACTTGAAATCCATGCCTAAGGAAGGAAGCTGATGAACCCTTTGCAACTTCCATTTTCAAACATTTAACACAAGTAACAGAGATGAATTCCCACTGATACACGTGGAAGTTCCCTTTGATTCACAGCACCATTCCTGACCAGGGCCTTTGCTGGACTGAATTCTTGCTAGTTCTCTGTTACCAGTAGCCACTGGTGCACTTGTTTTCTGATGTGTATACTAAGGTGTAAATTCAGACAAAATGAATGTACTGAGAAATAAACAAAAGAAAAAGGCATTTATCTTTTTTTTTTTTCATATTTGGAATCCAAATTGGTACAAATCAAAGAATAATCAAAGTACCAACTAGTTTAAATAAAGTTTAAATGAACTAGTTTAAATGAAGAGACAGCTGAAGAAAGCAAGAGAGGAAGATATCTTTTTGGCAATACTGAAAACCCACAGTAGTAAGTCACCCTTGAGCAGAGAGTTTAGTCTCCCAATCCTGTTAAAAACCTTCCAAAAGTGGTTGACTAAGACGCCACCACTTTCAGCTAGGAAAGCAGAGGTAGTGAGGTGGACTGCAAACTGGCTGAAGGAGAGAAGCCAGAGAGTCGTGGTCAATGGGGCGGAGTCTGGTTGGAGGCCTGTATCTAGTGGAGTGCCTCAAGGGTCAGTTCTGGGACCAATACTGTTCAATATATTCATCAATGACTTGGATGAGGGAATTGAGTGTACTGTCAGCGGGTTTGCTGATGACACCAAACTGGCAGGAGTGGCTGACACGCCAGAAGGCTGTGCTGCCATCCAGCGAGATCTGGACAGGCTGGAGAGTTGAGCAGGGAAAAATTTAATGAAATATAACAAGGCAAAATGTAGAGTCTTGCATCTGGGCAGGAACAACCCCAGGTTCCAGTATAGGTTGGGGAATGACCTATTAGAGAGCCGTGTAGGGGAAAGGGACCTGGGGGTCCTGGTGGACAGCAGGATGACCATGAGCCAGCACTGTGCCCTTGTGGCCAAGAAGGCCAATGGCATCCTGGGGTGTATTAGAAGGGGGGTGGTTAGTAGGTGGAGAGAGGTTCTCCTTCCCCTCTACTCTGCCCTGGTGAGACCTCATCTGGAATATTGTGTCCAGTTCTGGGCCCCTCAGTTCAAGAAGGACAGGGAACTGCTGGAGAGAGTCCAGCGCAGGGCCACAAAGATGATTAAGGGAGTGGAGCATCTCCCTTATGAGGAAAGGCTGAGGGAGCTGGGTCTCTTTAGCTTGGAGAAGAGGAGACTGAGGGGTGACCTCATCAATGTCTATAAATATATAAAGGGTGGGTGTCATGAGGATGGAGCCAGGCTCTTCTCGGTGACAACCAACAGTAAGACAAGGGGTAATGGCTTCAAGCTGGAACACAAGAGGTTCCACTTAAATTTGAGAAGAAACTTCTTTTCAGTGAGGGTGACGGAACACTGGAACAGGCTGCCCAGGGAGGTTGTGGAGTCTTCTTCTCTGGGGATATTCAAAACCCGCCTGGACACCTTCCTGTGTAACCTCACCTAGGCGTTCCTGCCCTGGCAGGGGGATTGGACTAGATGATCTTTCAAGGTCCCTCCCAATCCCTAACATTCTGTGATTCTGTGATTCTGTGTTAGGAGTGTGACATGCCAGCAAAACCAGCAGCAGTTGAGGTAGTGTAAAGGCAGCTGGCTTCCTTCATACATAGGTGTGAAGAACAAGGAATAACCAAAGACCTAAAAGGAAGAACATAGCCCTTCACGTGTTTAAAGTAAAGCTGCTATTGATAATTGATCCATTAAAACAGATGTACAGCATTTGTGTCCTTTTTCAAAATTCAATTTTCAATAAAACCTGTGCTATTTTTTGTGAAAGAGATCTGATCTGAGCTTAAAGCAATGCGGTATGAGAAACTGTCTCTCACCTAAGTGATTTCTAAGCATATGATTCTGCAGATGACAGAGAGTAAATGTAACTAAATCTACTATTTTCTTCATTAAGATCAAGATTAAGTAAAAAGATACTGAAAAATGTTTATGAAATCAGCTGTATTTCTACAGAAGTCTAGCATGTGATAAACTAAGGACAATGTTTTTCTCAGAAATTTCCAAGTAAATCAGATCAGACCAGAACCTAAAACAAAATTAAGATCTGCCTAAGTAGCAGAAGATACTAGTTACAAGGATAAGTTAAAATCGAAAAGAAAGTTACAATGAACAGGGGAAGGCAGAGTACCTCAAAATGCTTTAAACATGTTAACTAACTACATTTTCATGAAAGCATGCAAACTATTACTTTCAGATTCCCATAACAAAAAGAAATTTCAAATAGCTTAAAATGGAAAAAAACCCACATGCACCAAAAAGGCCAAAGGGAAATAAAATGTTCTTCGTTTTACAAAGTCAGTTTGTTGGTACAAAAAGTGCTGAAGTAACACAATATATGGATGCTCTAGAGGGAACACCTACAGAAATTCCACAAGTAGGAAATATTAATACAACACAGAAAGCTCTTGGTAGGACTCACTGGCTTCACAAAATCATTCTGAAGCAGGGTTAGGATTCCGAGATCCACAAAGCCTACATAGCCAGGGACACTGCAAATGAAAAAGGCATGCCAAGGGGAGCACCGCACTGCACCAACACTGCTCCCCCTGCACTTTTCTTATCAGGACCACCCATGCATGTGGGGACCTGAGCCCAAGCACCCTTGGCATGCCTTTTGCAGCTCCAGTGTCCCTGGAGCTGTAGGCTTTGTGGGTCACGGAACTCAGATGATAAAGTTTTGCACAAAGCATTATTGAAGCCTTTCCTGGAGACATTATCAAAGTAGCTGAATAAAGTTGTTTTTGAGAGAGCTAATGTGCATATAGAATAAAGACTGCCTGCTGTCTTGTCTGATAAAAGTTAGGCAAAGAGGGAGACAGATGATTAAATCAAACAATATCACAGGATGATGGTATAGCTTTACATTCCTGACTTTAACAAACCTGGAGTTTTCCGGGTGCCTGGATCTCTGGAATATCACAGTACCTCATTTTGAGTATTAGCTTAATTTTGACTGTTGCCAAAAGCAACCAAGATGGGTGAAAGCAGAAAAGCCTGTATGAATACTTTCACAGTTACAGTTACATTTCCATTGCACTTATCTGCTAAGTTGGAATCAGTGAAAAAGGGCCTGGGGGTACTGGTTGACAGCCAGTTGAATACAGGCCAGCAGTGTGCCCAGGTGGCCAAGAAGGCCACCAGCATCCTGGCTTTTATCAGAAATATTGTGGCCAGCAGGATGAGGGAAAGTAATCGTGCCCCTGTACTCGGTACTGGTGAGGCTGCACCTCAAATACTGTGTTCAGTTTTGGGCTCCTTGCTACAGGAAAGACATGAGGTACCAAGTACCAAGTGATAGGACAAGAGGAAAACGCCTGAAGTTGCACCAGGGGAGGTTTAGATTGGATATCAGGAAAAATTTATTCATGGAAAGGGTTGTCAGGCATTGGAACAGGCTGCCCAGGGAAATGGTTGAGTCACCATTCCTGGAGGTGTTTAAAAGATATGTGGATGAGGTTCTTAGGGACATGGTTTAGTGTTGGACTTCGTAGTGTTAGGTTTACAGTTGGACTCAATGATCTTAAGGGTCTTTTTCAAACTAAATGATTCTATGATTTTATGATCCAATTATGCTAAGCCACAGTCTTTTGAGGATTCAACAAAATTGAAACTAAGAGCAAAAAAACACAAAATTCTGCCACATATTCTCTACCCTCTTTGCCTGCTGCTGCAACAAGTAACATCAGATCCCTAAGACCTTACCACATATTCATTTTCCAAAGTGGATGAAAGAGGCAACAAAATACTACTGAGGTTTTCTACAAACAGGCAAGTCTCGCCCTTGCTAAAACAAACTAATTTCCAGTGCTATCTTGTTTTCATCACAATTCAGTACCTTGAGGAGGAACCAGACCTCATCTAGATTCTGATCTTTGCAGAGTATCACTGAATTGAGCCCTTGGGACACTTTCACAGTACGACTTCTAGCTGAGGTACTTGTGAGGGGTGGGAGAAGGAACAGTGTGGAGCAAACCCAGCTTGTTTACCAGCTCAGCCATTGTGGAGTGGCTACAGACAGGGTAAATACTACAAGACTTCCTCTCCTCATGTTAGATTTTCACACAGAAAGAATGATTGCTGCTGCTACTACAACTTTATAACCCTTGCAATTGCTGTGATTATTTCTATGAAAGAAAATGACAAAGCATTAGTTATTCTAGGTAGAAAGTGAGAAACACAGCTTAAAGGTCAAGGGAAATCTCACTTTTATCATTGCACAAGAAAATGACTTTTCCTTTTACCAGTTCAACTATCAAATTGAGAGAGGAAAAAAATAATCAGCTTCGATTCATGTGTTCCACACATTTTTCTTATTAAAAAAAATTACTTTTTTCTTTGTTTGTTTATTTTTGGTTTTCATTTAGGCATTTCACTTTGGAGAAAATATTAATATAACAAATGAAAAGTGAGCAAGGTGGTACTTTGGCATCAACTGGGGAGGCAGACTATACTTCTTTTTAATAGTAACTTGGGGCCTCTGTTTTTCATCTAGCTTTAGAAGCTGAGATTCAGTTACTTCCACTTTTGGAGGAAATATGATTCCATGTTTTGTGTTCCCAGAGGATCCCCAGACCATAAGGCTTCAGAGGATTTCAGCACAGGCCTTGAGTAAATCATTACCCTGTTCAGCCTAAGTATTGAATAGAACAGTAACTGCAGCAGAGACTCAAACGCAGACTCTCCCATCTCCTAGGAACATGTACAATGCTATGGGAAATAAAACTCACTTCATCTGGCAAAATTACTTTTATAGTGCAGTAATTGCTGAAATAAAATAATACAAATTCGTATGGCAGACACCAGTAGAAATTCTCAAGGTGTTGCTTTAATCCATTTTGAAAAACAGTTGGTTGATCCGTCGGCTTCCCTAAATAACTTCCTAATGCAAGGCAAAATATAGTCATCGTAGTTTGTGATGTAGTCCAACTGCATGATGTCATGCTCACATTTTCTCAGGCACAGTGAGTACTTAAGTATCTTACATCAAGTAAAGACACCTCTATAAACAGATTCCCATCCACTATAGCTCCCAAAATCAAAACATTTTAAGTAGGGGAAAACAATAAAATGTGAATCTTTCATGCCAAGGTAAGCAATACCACGGACAACTTAGGAAAATGCTATGGTATTGCTCTGTCGATGGTGCAAAACCCAAATGGTAGATTCAGCATAAAAATTGTAAATTCTTGGTCGGTTGAAAGTTAGATTGTTCAGGAGAGAAACTACTTGTCAAAGTAAAATTTATTCATTCCTATCCACATTTCTTTGGTCTACCTTTGACTGACAGAGTCCTCAGAGATTTGTAGTTAGAAAATAAATTAGGTATAAAAGGCTGCAAGTGTTTCCTTAGTATTCCTTTAAACTAGTAGATATTACAGTAATTATTAACCAATATAAAACACGTTTGGTACAATATCCACCAGTATACATTCAAGAAAACTGTAGTTTCATGAAAAAATCTAAATTCCTCATCCTGAGAGTAGGAACCAGACAAAATTGAAGAGACACTTAATAATCCAGGGTAACATAAATTAAAAAACCCTCAAAGGAGGTCTTGTGTAAGCTTTAATTCTCAAATTGGAGATAATGTATTGGTCATGAGAAAAAAAAAATCTTAACATAAAGCATTTCTGTTTAGGTAGACAGCACTCATGATGCTGACTATAGCATTGTAGCAATACATTAAAACACATAGTATGGTAATTTAAGATTACTCTTCTGTTTTAAATCTGATCCTGACCAAGATGTGTTTATATAATTAATTTAAACACGGAGTTGAAAAAATTGAAAAAGAAAAAAAGACAGCCAGAGGACCTCATTACCTGCTTTGCCAAAACTTCAAATAGTATCTCAATTTTATGGATGACTTAGAAAAAGGAAAAATACAGTAATTTCCATGAACACAGTCATCCCATCTAGAATTCACATTAATTAGTCTGTTTTCTGGTCCTACCTATTACACTGATCTGGTAATAAGGAATATATAACCAAATACAGTCAAAGGAAAAAAATGGAATAGCAATTATCAAAGCTTATCAGGAACCTTGGATAGTTTGAGCCTCATATCAATTTCTCCTTACTCCATCCCCTTTGCCTCAGCAACATTTTCTCCCCCAGCCTGTCTTTTAAAGAAAAAAAAAAAGTAATAGATGTTTGCTATGTTTTTCCTGCTCTTACACTGTTAGGAAAAGCTCCTCCTTGAATACTCAGCATGTCATAATATGCACAGTAGGAAGCTTATCTAGCACGCCAGCAATTTTCAGCATCAATCAAAATACGTAAAATAACATGCAGAAATGCTGGAACGGCTTTCATTTCAGGTACTCCTGGAATACAAAAGCAGTGTAGTGTCTTTACTGTTCACCTCTGCTGTATTTTTCATTGCACAGAAAAGCCAGTCATGCACTCATGTGCAATACAACCTTCCATGCTTGTTAGAAGCTTTTCTCTAAGCTAATAATTCAGAAGCACTTTTCTTCATGCAATGTTATTCTCATAGCAAATGTCAGCTTTTTGCTCCTAGCCAGTTCTACAAAATATCCCTCTTCTGATATTTTTTCTATATATGTAAATAAAAATATAAGTACATTCATGTGTATATACATCCAATTTTTTTAAAAACAGGAATTTTACTGCCTTAGGTGACCTGTAAGCACATTTAGATACGTGCTGCCTGTGGGTGATATTTAAAATTGGGGCGTATTTCTAAGATTAAATCAGCATGGGAAGTAAGAGGGCTATTATTTTCCCTTTCTGTCTTCTTAGTATTTCGTGGTAATAATAATGTTGATAATCACAGAAAATGTTACCACTGTTTTAAGCTGATACAGTTCAAAGATGAAATGTACTTATTTATCTGGTGTATGCCCATAAAAAAATGTGCAGTTAACCTACCACAGAGTGTGAACTTCAGCAAAATATGACACTGATTGTTACACTCAGGTATATTCTGAAACTATTTAAAGGGTTCGGGGTTGTTTGGGGTTTTTTTGTTTGTTTCTTTCTTTCTTTTATGATCACCTGCAGAATTTTGTGATTGCTGTTATTGAAATCTTTTATCTGGATTTCACTATCATTTACTCCTATCTCAATTTTATGCTATTTACTTCTTGCATCTTTAGAAAAGGGTTTATATATTCATCTTGTATCAATATAAAAAATCTTGTTTTACTGAAATCCTGCGGACAGTATTTTATTTAATACAGATGACCTACCGGTTTCTACTGGTACTAGCCAAAAGTTACTTTCCAGACAGATCAAAAAGGTATCCATTCGAGTAGAATAGACATTTTCAGTGAAAACAAAGTTGTCGGTAAGAGAGGGAAAAAAAAAATTAAAAACCCAACTATTGGTACTCAGGAATTCTGTCCTTTTTCCGTTCTCGCTTACCCTGTCCCTCTCCCTACCAAAGGTGATACTGCTTTTAAAATGCATATTAGAAGTTTAAAATTTTAATGTCAAATTAATCCTAAAAACTGTATGTGAATTATGTGTGGATATAACACTTTAGCACAAAATAAAATATATCTTTAATATTTCCCACTGAGTGCTACTTTTTGCTCAATTTCTGCATCCCTAAAGTATTTCCTATTCAGATGTGGCCTCCAAATATTAAAATAGGGATCAAGCATGATAATGCAGACACAGAAGGAGAATTTAATTAAAGATTTGTTTAAAGAAATCTCCTCACTAACCAACGGGATTTGGACCATCATTTTTCAGTTATTGATTCAAATCCAGCTCAGATGTTAATTTCAATCATTACAAGCTCTCATTTTGTGATCCAAACACAAAAAAAGTTGCTGCTCTCAGTCCAGCATCTAGTGGACACGTCCACATCATAAAAGCTACTATTATAAATGAAACCAATTATTGATGTACTCAGAAGTGTTTATGCCCAGTGATGAGGCACAGTAGGAAGCATTCTCAAGTGACGCTTGTGCTCTACTCAGCTGACTAATTTTAATAATAGCTCCTTATAGCACCAACTGCAAAAAGCAGAGAAAGGAAGAGAGAGAAGAAGAAAAAGACAACTGCACATTCAACAGCCTATCAATTTGATAAATACTTGAACGTAAAAAAATAATCCTTAGCCATCTTAACTATTTGAAAACCTACTACATTGTCTTATAGCTTGAGGCAGTTAGGACAGGAACAGCTCATTTAATGGACTTTGACCTTCATATTTTGGAGTAGGGAAAGTACACTAGTCTGAAAGAAGAAAGAGCAGGAACATTTAAGAGCTTGTGCCAGGTGGATAGGGGCAGGCTGGTGTTCCCATCCTTCATTCTCCTCCCACACCACCATGCACTCTTCAGCACTAAGCTTTCTGTAGTAAGTACCTGACAAAAGAAAGATTCAGACAGGTAAAGATGATAGAGCTAGTGATTTGATAAATACCAAATAATAATAATTTTTTTAAAAGGGCGGGGGGGGAACCTGAGTCTATTACCAGACAAATTCTTGAACACATCTTCATTCAAAGAGAAAATAATGTACTGTTCAAGATATAACAGTGGCTGTTGACCTCCCTTCTCTTCGGTAAAAAGGCTATTGTTGCACAGATGCAGCAAAAAAGCACATCAGCATTCTGGGGAGGTTACACTAATTATACAGAGAGCACATCCTTCAGAGATTAATTCATAAAACGTTAAATGAGCTACTAGAGTGAAGACATTTAGAAGAATTTCCCAGATCATACAAACAATTAACATTTAAAAAAAAAAAAAATCCCAACACCCAAAAAAGGCAAGCTAAATGTTGAATCCAGAACTTGTTGATTTTTCATCAATTACAGTGAGCTTTGGGTGAAATCCTGTGGGTTTTTTTTCCCCTCCCGTCTAAACATTTTTATTGCAAAAAGCATGGGAAGATAGAAGAAGGCTGTGTTATGGACACATTTAACTAGCTAGTCCTTTAAACTTACCTTATTCAGTTACGAAGTGGTTGCAAGCATTATCTTGACTGTCAGTATAAAACTTTATCTCAGTGAAGCTCTTGCCCTCTACTTTTTTATCCTCAATAGCAGAATAATTAAAAAGAAAAAAATTTTTTTAAAAAGTGAGCTCTAGTAGCGTGGGACTGTGCAGGATACTGCACGTGATGGGAATTCCATGCTAAAAGCAAACCAGGAACTTTTTCAGACCTCTTGGATGTTTTCCTTCCAGAGGGGAATTGGGCAGGAACCAAGCCACTCCAAAATTTTCATAGTAGAGGGCTGCATCACAGAATAGCTTATACGGTAATAGTCAGGACGTGTGGGCCAGAGGCAGAGGTCTGGCAGGAGTAAAAGCGAGCATCTGAATCTGGCAAATTCAAATAGAGAACCCACAGAAATGAGACTGCTTCTTGCTGAGAGCTTGATCCTCCAATTCACACACTATAATGCCTGTCATAAAATTTTAAACTTACACCATATTTTACATTAAAAAAACCAGAACTGCTACCAATGGAAATGAGATAATGATTTCTATTCCTCATTGTACTGTAACAACTTTTTATTTTTGCTTTTCTGTCAATATTTTTCCTTGCTTAGTTTATTGATGTGTACAAAAATTGCTTTTTTTTTTACTGCCGCCCTCTGTTCCTCTACAGAGATGTCAATTAAAAAATCCTCACTATTGTAGGCATTGAATTTGTCTCAACTTTTCAATGCTTCATTATTCTCAAAGTACACAGGTATGACTTTCTTTGGTGCTATGTCATTTCAGCCTTTCTTTTATGCAAAACCAGAAAAATCCTAGTAAAATAGAGATGTCATCATTATTTTCAATACCTGCACTGGACTTTCTCACCTGTCAGTCTTAAATCTCCCAGTTCACCTCTTTTCCTCTTTCCTTTCATTTTTGTTTTTGTTTTTTGTTTTTCAGGGTTTTTTTTTGACCAATTGCATTTTGTTTCATTAATTGTAGTTGTCCAGAATTCTTTGCTAAATACATTCTATGTTTATTCTCTTTACACATTTAAGCATGGGATAACAAATAACTTATTAGGTCCAGAGACAGGAATTTGTTTTGAATTTTAAAGAGCTATTAATTTTCTACTTTCAAATGAAAGCACATTCATTCCTTCTGAAAGGTTATTCCTCTTTCCTGATAAAACTAAGGAGTCACCATTAGCATGAGCACAAAACTTCACGTTGAATAGAAGCCTGATTTGTTTCATCACTCAGTCTCACTATTCATATTTTATGATGCATGCTTTTGACTTCTCGACTGTATTTAATTTCTCCTCATTAATGGCACACACTTGTCTCTTATCCTTCTTTGAAAAGATCAATTATTGATCTGCATTAATGTAACTGGTGTACCTCTCCCCCATCTATTAGCCATGTGTTTTCAAGCATGTAATTTAACTGCATTTTTTCCTCCTATTACAGTTCCTCTGCCATGCATTTCTGACAAGGACTGCACTTGCTTTTATTCCCTATTCTTCGTACTTCATTTTATCAAAAAAAAAACCCGAAACAACTCCATGTATGTTTATATTAGTTATTGCTATTAACTGTAGTGAAAGGAACTTAATCACCATAGGTTTTTCTCAATTTTTTTTCAAAAAATGCAAATTATTGCTCAAGAAATATATTAAACAGTTACAAAAGTAACGAACTAGTATGCTGGCACTGCTCAGATCCAAACATAGTATAAACTTGCGATTTCTCACTAAGGTTTTAAAATTCTGCACTCCATGTGTAATGTCAGGTTAGCGAAGTATCCATCACATCATCCTCCTGAAAAATAAGCTGTACCATTTCTAAAATAATCAACTGCTCTGTTCCAAGGGTCTGTAGATTTTAAACCATGTCCTGGTTTTGTTAAAAACAAGTTTCTCTTTTAGTGAATTTCCCTGTCAGCTAAAGCCTTCTTACTAACTGCAGTTTTCCGGAAAGTTAGGTACATGTTTTGGTAGGCAGAGCAATGGAATGCAAGGTCATTGATAATGATGCATCTCGCGAGAAGTGCAAGCAGGAGGTGAACTGAAAAAATGACCAACTAAAGTATTCCATCCCATTCACGTAATACTTCATATAAAAGTGGGAGATCACGAGGATCTCGTTCCTTTTTTCCTTATGGCCGACATTGGGAGAGGACCTTGCGAGTTGTCCCTGTGAACTGAGGCCTAGTGACAGACTGAATCCAGCTCTGGTTGGCTGCAGAGTCCAGTCCAGGACTTCGGGTGCCGGCCCTACATCTGCCGGAGCAGCTGCCGGGACTTTCAAGATTGGTTTTGTATATTTTGTATTATTTTCTCTATTTCTATTAGTAGCATTAGTAAAACATTTTTAATTTTTCCAACTCTCTTCTCTCTGTCCTTCTTTTCCTCCCAATCGCCTGTCCTTAGTGGGAAGGGGGGAGAGGGAGGGCCTAAAGGGGAAAGAGAGGGGAGAGAGGGTTAACAATACATCTGCCACGGTTTTATTGTCACCCTGCAATCAAACCACCACAAACCAATATCCAGGTACCTTCTAAATCATGCTGGAACTGACCAAAACTTTAACTTGTCCAAGATAGCCTAAAGACACAAATGGAAAATAAAGTTTATTTTCTCCTGAAAGGAATTACAGCCCTCGTTGATGAATGTTTTTACATGTGGCCATTTGTCCATGACCAAAGCAAAGACAAACAGCAGAATATACTGACAGTAGTTTGTCCTCCTCCTCCACTTATCACTCAGAAGGTTGATTAGATGCCATGCAAGCAGATTTCTAGCACATTACTGCAGTTCAAGAGATGTCACCATATTGTTTCATCCAAATTTGTCTGAGCAACACCCATGATCCTGTAACTGATGCAAGGGAGTAATATTTTTCCCAGAACATGCAAGACCAAGACCACTTTGTGAGCAGGAGCAGGCTTTTCACCTTCTAGTCCACAATATGAAAGTTGCCACTGCAGCAGGAACTGACAGCAGTGAGGGATAAATATACAAGTCACATACTCTTCCTAGTTAAATTCTGTCACCAAAATATGCCTCTTCACCACCACAAGGGCTAAGAGAAGCTACTTAAGCTAAGTACTGTTGCATTGTGACCCACTAGCCCACTGAATTTTTTGAGCTGCCTTTTGTGTATCTTTGTAGTTGTTCAGACATTTTAGACAAAGAGAAGCATCACTTATAGTTGATAGATTTTTCTCTTGAACTAGCTTGAACTTAAGCATTTCATAGAATATAAAACACCTTCATATAATTTCAGTATCTGACAAATCAGGTGATACTCCCAATAAAGACAGCTAGTCACGAAACAAGAAAATGAAAAAATTACCATGCCTTTTAGCAATCTCTTACTAATGCCAGCAGTTTTCACCATCTTTCCAGTTTGGACTTCACTGACTTAAACTTCCAGCTGTTGGTTCTTGTTATGTCTTTGCTTGGCAGACTAAAGAGACCACTATTATCAAGTAAAAGCATTGTCCCCTATGCAGTCAATTCCTCCTTTGCAAACAGTGATTCAGTATAATTTTTATATGTAGATTAACGACTCTGTGAGAAAGGCAGGCAGGAATACACTCAGTACACTCAAGTAGTGCTGTTCCTTTTCACAATAATACTGAATTAATAGCTATGTTATTATTTAGATTATTAGTCCATATATTGCAATCTATTCATATCCCACAGCTAAGCAGCATGTAAAAACACCAGGTGGCAAAAATCTGTATTTTTTCCAATTAAAATACATAAACATGCACAAAAAGCTGTACTAATTCTAAAGTATGGAACACCACTTTCAATGGCTTACTGATTAGCCAAATTATTCTCAGGTAATTTGTTATCTCTCTAGGAATCCTCATTTTATACTTTCCAGTGAAGAAATCTCAATTTTTGCATTACTGTTTTCCTGAATTAAGCCTACATTACTTTCCTATTCAGAAAGTCTCTTTTCAGCAATCAGGATAGGAAGGTAATCAGAGCCCATTTACACAGTAAGGCAAGTTAAAATTCATTAGTACTTGTTGCTTTCTACCAAATTTTGGTGTTTATTCTAAATTATGTTTCAGTTTAATAAAACAAATGGGTAACTCATGCACATACCACACTAGACATTTAAAATTAAAATGGAGTTACCAGTTGTAATGATCACGTTTTGAATCTATTTACTTATTTTTCTTTCAAAAACATGTAAGATTAGAGGTTGCCCAATCTGAAATCCAGAACCCAGGAGGATTCCTCTTGCTGCAGCTGGCTTGATGTGAGGCTGCACTGTTCCAAGTCTCCAGATGGTGCCAGTAGAAAGGTTGCCTATGTGTTGCCAGAGAGCCACACACTACAAATATATACATATATGCATATGCTTTTACACATACATAGTCAGCCAGACAGATCAGCATAGACAGAACAGTGCCTTTACTGGCATCCATAAAAGGCACAAGGCTCTCACAAGCAGGAATAGTACAGATGGCCTGGTCATTCTCCTCCCTGGTTGATGAGAGAACCAAGTCCACCCACTGGAACAGGCCAACATGCACATTAGCTGGTTGTGGACACTTGGTCAGGTCAATAGCTGGCTCCCAGACCTAGGTCTCCTCCAGCAGCTGACACGTCAGGTTCCTGAGGTTTGTGCTCACTGCGGTTGCTGGTACTCAGACCTGTTACCCTACTTGAGGACTAGTCTGACATGCAGTTTGCTGGCTTTCACCCACACACAAAGAGGAGGATGCACCAACCAGATAGAGGTTAGTTAGAAATAGGATTTAAGAAGAAATTAGGATAGACTGTGGTAATCAAACTCAGTCAGAGAAGCACGTTAACTGGCAAACAGTATGCACTCAGCCAGTCTCTTTTGCCCTACCCATCTCCCTATTTTCCCCACACTTGTTCAAGATAGGCCTACTGGTCTATATTGATCCCTCCCCACCTTCAGTCCTATAGTGAAATTTCACAGCCCACCGCAATCCTGTAAAACATTATGTGTTTTACACAGTCCTCAAGTTCTCTTCCCTTTGTAAGTTCTATGCCCCTGACAGGCAATAACCCTTTGCTTTTTATAGCTATTCAGGGATTTTCCTCCTTGACTCATCTCTTTGCATCTCACATCAACTACAATGGTCTGAATCATTTGTCTTTGATAGTTTTACTGAGGAGCAAATTCAGTGTGCTCCTTTCAGTTTTCACTGATTATACTAGGGTATCCCAGTCTGTCACATTGTTCGTCTGATCCTGATTGGGTGTTTGCACTTATTATGATTACCCTTTAACCACATTACCTAACAAAATATGTATCCTGATGCTAGCTAATACAGAAGTGTGTTGTGCAACCATGTGATCACCATGACTGTATTTCAGGGGTAGCATATAGTGGCACTACTAGCTCTCCAACAAATCAGTATTTCTGTCCAGAAAGGTACCTGTTTGACCATTGTAAACAGGCTTGATACACTACTTGAAAATATAATGGTTTATTATTCGATTTGGAATGGATAAAAATATTAGGGATTGAGTTGCAACAGGTACAACTCCAGGTGCCTACAATAAAACCTGGCCACAGGAACAGGCTTAATCTACAGTGGAACAGTGAGAGCTGTCAGAAGAAATCTGTCATTCATGCTGGACCCAACAGCCCAAGGGAGGTGGGGTTAATGTTCCTCCATATCCTCAGGTCCAGCCAGTAGCAAGGCTGAAGATACATTCCTAGCAGCCACACACACAAAAGCACACACATATACACACGCATAGCTGGGCACACAGATCACAGACACACAGATCACTAACAGCACCAGCACCCTTGTCCTTATCCCCTCTGCCTGGACAGAATGGCTGTATACTAGTGAGAACACAGAGATATTCACATATAGAATATGGATCCTTCCAGCAGCTGGGCTCAGACATGCAGTGTCCCCAGTGGCTGGTCTCTGAAGCCAGTTGCTGGCACCTGGAAATAGGAGCCCCAGAACCTGCAGCCCTACTCCATTTGCTGGTATGGACTGTCACACACACAGAATTGGGACAGGACTTTCCAGGTACCAACGCACAACCCCCTCTGTGTTCTCACTCCTAGAGACACCCAGGTGCTCTGACATGCAGAGCCACCCCTTATAGTCCTGATCACTATCTTGCTTCCAGGTCACTTCTCCTACTCATTGACTCATATAGCTCGATCTTCACTAGTGCTCACACACATGCTTGCAGGCACATACTTGCTCCTGTTGCTGGCACCGTGAATACATGAGCCCTCCAACCTGTGGTCTGATTCCAGTTGCTGCATGCAGACCCCCCTGCATATACAAAAGAGAGAGCTCTTGGCCCAGTGAAGAGCTGGAAATAAATTTAACAAGAACATAGGACAGATTGCACTCATCAGATGCAGGGCAAGGCCAGACAAGAGTACTGACCAAACTATTTACATGCAAGTGCCCCTTTCAATTTGTTATCTCGCTCTTTTTTTTCCCCCCTCTCCTGTTCCTCCCCAAATCACTTAAGCCCTTCCCTTTTCCTACCATTGATTCCTGCCTTAAATACTCCATAAATCCTGTGTGATTTGAAACTGCTTTTCCCCTGCATCCCACAATGTGTCCCACTCCTAGGCAGCAGTTTCTTTTCGTGTGAAAGGTGATTTGCAGAGCTGCTCCCAATGACTCATTCTGATAGGTTTCATGCCCAGACACTGGGGTTGTAGCAGGCCTGGGAGGGGCCCAGACAAGGTGGTTGTTCCTCAGGAGTCCTCAATTTGGGCTCCCACCTGCTGTTGTTCATTCCTGTGCTCCTCTGGGCTTGTGCAGGTGGGCCCTACGTGGGGCGATGTCCTCTGTGATGGCCTAGGAGTAGCCCAGAACGGTATTGCTTGGTCTTACCCTCCTGCCATTTTCTTTCTGAGCTTCTTTGTGGTTGTGGAAAAGTGCTTTATCACTTGACCTAACAGTACCATGACAAATAAAATGAGTCAACACAAAAGGTATGGAGCAGCACCAGACAATCAGGCAATGAAGCAGGTGAGAAGAGAAATGAGAACATGGGGAGAACAGCAGAAAGAAGTTTAAAAAAAGCAGAAGTGCACATGAAAGCGTTATTACAAAGATCAGTTGGAAGAACAGAAAAGCCAGAAAGTTATTCCAATGAGTATTTAGAAAGATGAGGGATGCTGCGATACTAACCATGCATACACAAGACGAGCCTGCATTTCCAGCTGAGATCTTGAAGATGTCAACAGAAACAAATAAGAGCTGAAGGTTTTGTTTCCATCACTGCTCCCATGCTCCCCCACACCTGCTGCTCAGAGCTCTCTCTGCAGTGACCAGCACAGAGCCAACAGGAAACAAACCTGATGCACTCGTGCTTGGATTATCCATCACTGAGCTGATTTCTTATAGTGGCACTGCTGAATTTCATAACTGCTGTACATAACCATCTGTGATAGTGAGCCTCCCAATGTTGTCCCAATGTTTAGGTATTGCTGTGATGGTAACATTACAGGCAGCCCTCCTCTCCCCGGTGGTACATGTATGAGGTACCTAATTATGTACACAGAAAAAAATATTCATCAACTGCCTGCTTAAAGTTATAAACCTTTGATTATTCTAGCAACATCATAAAGTGCACTAAGACAGTAAGTTCACTGATTCAATTGATAGCCAAGTGTAATAACATGAATCCAACCATGGACTAAGATCCCATTGCAGAAGTAGACACTGGAAAGACTGATCAACCAAATAATTTGCTGAACACCTGACTGTGCTGAGACTGATTTGAGCATGACTTTTACAGGAAAATAAAGCAAAATATGTTTTCCAGAATTTCACATCACAAAGCTTGCTTCACATGACCACCAGAGATGTCAGATAAACATTATAAAAAACCCACATCATCTATTCTAAAAGGAAGGATACTTTCTGATAGGTTAATTAATTGGTGGCAACCAGGAACCTTTCATATAATCACGGAAACATTATTAACAGTAATAAATTGCACCTTCCCTGAAGCAACATAAAATCAATGACTTTACAAGAAATTGTTAGAACAATGATGATCCTTTAAGAAAAAAAATATCTCTTTTGAAATGTATGAAGGTCATGATGTTAAGCCCATTACATTTTCGTACACCAAATGATTTAGAGATATTTGCTGATGTTGAGTTAGGTCGATTTTCTTAATAACTAGTGTCTATATTATTGGATAAGGATAGTAATGCTTACATACACTTCTTGAGGAAAACATCTGGATTGATTAGGAAACCTGGTCACGTCGCTAGTAAAAATTCAAAGTTGGATTATAGTTCTACCAGACCTGGAATGAGAATTATTCCTCAGGATAATTGTAGGCAATAGGGTCCACAAAGTCTGCTTTCTTTCAAAGGTGATGACAGATTAGGTCCTCCTGGCTTAAGATTTTCCTGTCCTCAGCATGGGGTACAGACAAGGTTTGGGGTGTGGATGGCAGAAGATTAGAGTCAGGGAATTCTGCCTTACCTCCAAGCCTATGTATCTTACGTACTGTGTAATATATTCCCAAGATATATATATTATATTTGAATGTGAGATATGTAGTTTGAAGAAGTCTATTTTTACTATAAATGTTGGGAGCGGGGGAGGAGTGGGGAGAGGAAAGCATTTAGAACAAGCTGTATACATTCTTCTAGAGGGAAAAAGTCTTCAATAAACTGTAATTGTGATCTTGCGGAAGAAAATAGTTATACTGTACCTTTACTTCAAACTTACGGAGTTTTCATATGAATTTCACAGATGCAGAAAAAGACTGCAAGAGTGACCACTGTCACAACAAATTCATCCTGCTTATTTATCTTTTGCTATAATTATTAAAAAGCTATTTTCTCTCATCAATATGAATTTAGAAAATTTCCCCACAGTCGCCTAGAAAAGATAAGACATGGAGGTACTAGAAAAAGTTCAGAGGAGGGTGACGAAGATAGTGGGGGGCCTGGACAACAAGTCTGATGAGGAGTGGCTGAAGGAGCTGGGGCTGTTTAGCCTGGAGAAAAGGAGACCGAGGGGAGACCTTATTGCTGTCTACAACTACCTGGAAGGCGGTTGTGGTATGGAGGGTGTTGGTCTCTTCTCCCAAGTAGCAAGTCACAGGACAAGAGGAAATGGCCTCAAGTTGCTCCAGGGGAGGTTTAGATTGGATATTAGGAAAAAATTCTTCATAGAAAGGGTTATGAAGCCCTGGGACAGGCTGCCCAGGGAAGTAGTGGAGTCACCATCTCTGGAGGTGTTTAAAAGGTGCGTAGATGAGATTCTTAGGGACATGGTTTAGTGCTAGAGTCAGGTTATGGTTGGACTTGATGATCTTGAAAGTCTCTTCCAGCTGAAATGATTCTATGATTCTATATATAAAAACTGAGCCTCACTTCAGTGTAAAAATATAAATTGACACAGAATTATATGAGGTTACTATGTTTGTTAACCAGGTCACTAAGGATTTGTCTGATTGCTTTGGGTGAGATACAAATTTTAAATTTTTTTTTTTTTTTTTTATTTAATTAAGAAAGTCCTTCAAAAATATAGCCAGGTCACCACCTAGAGTTAACTCTCATCCTTCACCCTTCCGTCCACTGGGGAGGGTAAGTGTCATTAGCTCTGTTCTCCTGGCTGTTTCTCCCTACAGGCTTATAATTTGTTCTTAATGTTAATTATGGATAACTAAAATCTGCTACTGAAGATTAAACATACCTATTTTTCTAAAGACTAAGCCAGAGGTCATAACAATTGTCAATAGTTACACAGACATGATTGGTACTAATTCAGCTTTTAAGTGCTAAAGCATCACTTAGCACGTAAACTGAAGTAGTTTTTACACATAAATTAACCATTAGGAGGTATACTCTTTAGTGTTGCATCACTAGAAATATGAAATTTCTGCTGTCACATCCTTCAGAAAACTATTCTTCTGGTAGGGAATTATTGGTAGACAAAGAATGTGCCATTTTTATTTAATCATGATATGAATTACAACAAACATGAATGAGAAACACAGAAATGGGGACAGCATGCTGTTGAAACTAAAGGTATATGCCCAGAAAACAACTTACCAAGTTTAAATTGATAATTATAGTATTTTAGACGCTGCCCTGGAAAAGGAAAAAAAAATCAGAAGATATCATAATGTGCATCCACCTTACTATGAGCAGGTTAGGATACACTAAAAGGCTATTCTCTCATTACTGTGATCAATAAAAGTACATTTCTCACACTGACCATTAGGTTATATTGGATTTAGATAAGATTACATTAATAACTGTTACTTTTTGGAAGCTTATATTGCTGGGCAGAGTTTAATCTGTCCCAGAAAATTTTAAATTTGCTTGAGAATAAATTAATAGGTGAATTTAATCCTTTACTACAGGCAAAAATACATTTCCATAGAATGATGCTTTTTTTTTTTTTCCCCAGAAAATCCTTGGCTTGATAAAACAAGGTGGCTAACAAATGTGTGGAATATCATCTTGGGTAAAATTTTCCCAAACGTTCTTCAAATATGTCTTGTTCTCATTTATGCTATTTATGTAGTTATACTGTGAGACATTTTATCAAAGCAAGCATTAACCTAACTCAATTCCACATTGAGCTGTCCCGAAACTACCTTACCAAAATTCTAGTCATCTGTAAAGCTCAACCTAACCAATATCTTACAGATTAGATATCTCTGATCACACAAGCCACACACAGTCCAATTCACAACATTAGCACATTACATATCTTTATTATCATAATAAGCAATTATGAAAGACTTTGTTTTCAAAAGTATATCGTACTACTCTCACAATTATCCCACTGTTGTTTTGATTTCATTGAAAAATTGTTGTAATATTCCTCTAAGATTTTATTGTTCTCAGAGAGTGCATTCTTTTCTACTTGCTCAACTCCAAATGCATAACATGGATTGCTAAACCTCAAAAACCTTATCTAGCCATAACATTTTAAGGGGTCATGTCTGCTAGTTATGATTTTTTTCTTCATTTTCTTTGCTTGGTGTTTGCTTATTTTTTGTTTTGTTTTGGGGTTTTTTTGTGCTGACTGAAAGGTACTGATTGCAAATGTATCTTGCTTTGATCACTTGTCCTAACTGGAAGACTTGACCAGAAGCATAAGACAAACCTTCTCTAAGATCGTAGATGTATTGTCAATGCTCACTACGTGTTCCAGCATCAAGTAGTAACCTTGTCAAACTGAGCCATGAAGGCTCTAATATAAACAGAAAAAAATAAAGCCAGTCATGTTCAGGCCCAAGGAAACTGTAGAGAGGGAAAAAAAAAAACAACAAACAAACACCACACAAACAAACCAAACTGGTTTTGGTTTTGTTTTTTTTTTTTAATGAAACAACAGGGTTTAGGTCTTGATGGTGGGTTTCAGCCCATCTCACCTACACAATGAACTTTCACTCCTCAGTAGCTCTGAACATTCAGAACAAAGCAAGCTCATAACTCTCTAAATGATCCTGGGTATACAGAAATTTCCAGCCTCATACATATCAGTCAAATCCCACAGCAGCACAGCTGTCTATCTACATTGATCAAGCTGGAGAGCTGAGTCCTACAGCTGATAATCAGGCTAAGCAAAGAACGTGTTTTCTCACGTGTCTACTCTCAGCCCACCAACCTTCCTGTGAGCCATTCCTCCACCCCTCCTTGCCCTGTGCCCAGGACAGGTCCCCCTCTGCCATTCATCCTTGTACTGACAGATTCCTGTTTTCCTGCACCACTGACAGTCCTGGAACATTTGCTGTGGTTTTCCCCTGGAAATGCTCCCTTTTTCCTACTCACTACTTGGGCAGCATGACTATTCTTTTCGGAATCATCATTCAAATAACTGCAGTAGCAGTTATTTATTGTTTCTGTATCTGCTCATCTTAAATTTAATTGTACTTAAAAGACACGATTTCAAGTCAGACTGAGGTTTGGAACACTGTAGAAAAAAAAAAAAATTGTTTTTTTTGCTTCCCATCCTCCCTTCTTCTAAATACTCCAGAAAATTCATCTGTCAAAGAACCAAGTCAGTTGAAGCCAGGCACGCAACAATCACCAAGTTCTCTACAGGTTTTTTTTTTTCCCCTTTACACTACAAAATTGTTATTAAAACACACAGCTCATCTCTCCTCACTTTTTTTTTTTCATTTCTTATTCTCTCCTGTATTTTTTCTCTCCTCACATTAATTTCCTACTTTTTCACTGAATATCGAGAAACACTTCTGTCTGACAGCACACTGAAGAACAGCAAAAGAGTGTGGGAGTGTAGGCTTCTTCTCTGGACAATTGTCAAGGTTTAAGGCAAGGCGGCAATAAACTGTGGCAGATGCTCCTTGTTATCCTCTTTACCCTCCCTCCACCCTCTCCTTTAGATCGGAAAAGATGATAAGGAAGATAAAAGGGAAGGAAGAGAGACTTAGACTTCAAGTCAGGAGGGCTTAAAGGGTTTTACTAATGCTACTAATAAATAGGGAATATATATACAAAATATACAAAACCAATCTTGAATGCTTGATGTGGAGTTGGCATCCCTCCAGCAGCGGCGGAGCTGGGTGTGTGGAGCTGGCGTGGCTCCGGCAGCTGCAGGTCAGGCCCCGGAAGTCATGGGTGGGACTTCACAGCAAACCGGAAACGGAACGCAGTGGGTTTGCTATTGCTGGTCCGTCTGCATGAACCATAGCACAAGCCAGCTGCAGCTGACTTTTAAGAAAGTATCCAGTGATTGTAAACTCAAGTACACTCAAGAAGACGACTGACCTACTCTCCTTTCTAGCTTTACTTTCAGCACATCCAACTTCTTTCTAATTACTAGCTAAACTATCCAGACTTTGTTTCATATGGGTGGAAAATATGTGTCTTTGAACCTGCTAGAATTCATGGTCTTTGCCCAGATGTCCAACAGCAACCTCCATTTCACCATGGGCCAATAGACTCTCAGACTCTTCTCATCCTTGTGTGACCAAATATTGTCAACAAATTCTCTTAACTACTGTTAACAAACAACAAAATATTTGCAATAAATAACTTCTTTTAAATACTCAGGCCCATTTTGGAAAAGTCCATTTTGTAACAGGTTTGACTTTCCTGAAACCCTCTCTATAAACTCAAATGCGTTTTAATCAAATTGACAGGGGATATGAAAACTCTTTTAAGAGGTGATTAACAAAACCATCTCCATTTACCTTAAAACAAAACCTGTATGTCAGCTAACATTTGACACCACAGTGCTATAGCAAAGGGGAGGGGTGGAAGTTTTCTCAGCCACATGAATGCAAAAGTAAAATTCAATAAAAATAATCAGTTTTCTTTCTTTTTCCTAACTGGTTGCCAGAAAATTCACCTCATCTCAGCAGGGACCTTGGCATGGATCCTGTATAAAATCACAGCATTCTATTTCCCACGCTTAGCTCAAAAAGCTTTTCTTCGTGTTGCAATATTCAGCAGGCAATTGATTTGAGCTGATTTACATTTTAAGTTCTAGAGCGAGACCGGTGAACTCTCTGTGTTAGCATTTTCACAGATGAAAACTAAAGGCAACTCTCCATCCATTTGTGAATTATCAATAAACACACTTGAGCTTTACAGACTGGTTTGATGTTCAGATCTATAAGATGAAAGGTCCAAGTAACTAGGTCTGTTTAAATAGAAAATGATACAGAACAAATTGTATATAACAACACATATGCAGAACCACTTGAAGCAAAGTTGGTGTTGATGGGAGACCTTTCCTTTCACTGGCAGAGAAAATGAGAATTGTTCCTGCATGTGACTTTCTAATGGGGGTGGCAGACAGCACCAGAACCAAGCAGGGGAGGGCTTTACTGAGTTTGAGGCATCCCCCTGAACAACCCAAGAAATGGCTCATAAGAAAAGACTCACCACATCCCAAAGCTGTAAATCTCAGCTACAGGCTAGAGAGTGCCAGAAAGCATGACACCTTACTCAGCATTTAGTCTCATTGTCTATTATGCCATACTGAACTGAAATGAAAGTCTTTTAAAATTAGGCTCCTCTATCACTTGACTTTTGAAAGTTAAACAAGAAACACGCATATGGTCTCATCACAGAATACCCTGGTGACTGGGAGACATGCCAGTTATTCCAGTACAGAGTAGTCTGCTTCTATATATACCCTAAGAGGAGTGAAGTCCTTACACATGGCATATGCATGAGTACATGTGCAGGAATGTAACAGTCCATATGCATGACATAGTGTCACAACTTAGGATAATAACACAAGCTACTGAGGTTCATCATGTACTTATGCAAAACTAAAGAGGAATAACAGCAATACTTCTACAGAAAAGCTGGTGCAGAAGGGAAAGTAAGCAAAAAGAAACAGAATATCCAAAGTAATGCACAGCTTGTTAAAAGCACAGGCATAGTAGAACAAGAAGTGGGAAAACCTTGATGTAGTTCTCTTTTTTTAGTAATTCTTTGTACCCCACACCTTCATGACACTTTTTATATTACCCCTTTGCATTATTCCACATTTTTCCTTCCCCACAGCCATATGGTGACACCATGACTACTTGCTCAGAGTACACAAAGCGCCCTCCATCTTTTCTTCCTGCCACTACTTGCCTTCCCTTTAAGACATGTGCTAAAGAAAAAAAATCTCCTACTTGATAATACCCACAGGAACAAGGACCAATGATGGTGTCTTTGCACAGTACTTCACTGAATCCCTGTACTCTTTTGTTTCTGTAGAACTTGATTATTTCCTTGTCTTTTGCCTTTTTCATGTGCTGTTGGCTAAACATTTTCTCCATTCAGCTTAACATACGTATGACTTCAGAAGGGTCTTGGAAACACCCTGCCTGACCCATGCTTTTGATCCTTCTACCTACAGTGTTTCTACAGGAAATTTTCTAGTAGTTTGTTGAAAAGATGTGCAAACATACATATATATGCATACATAAATATATGTGTATGTATAGGTAACATCTTTAAGAACTTCTCTTTTTAGATTATTAAGCTGAAAAAAAATCTCTAAAACAGCACAGCATCAGTTCAGCTTACATTGTTGCTCTACTGGAGTTCACACAAAGCAGTATAATTGTGTGACAACAAGCTGACACATCCTATTATCAGATCTGTGAGCTGAAGCATTCTTTCAATACAAGAAAGAGATTTATTGCTGAAAAGGTAGGGTTGTTTTGGAGCAGGGAAAGGTGGCACTGAAGCCAGCTACGGACTGAGTTTGCTTTTACTATGCTCACAAGGCTAACCAATTTTATACTTTCGCTTCCTCCTACCCCTATGAGTAATTGGGTTTTTATGTTAGTCTCGCATGCTGAAAAACCATGTTCTATATTCAGTCTTTCTGCAAACTACAAATGCAGCCAGCACACTGTATTTTTTGAAAAATATTTTTTTCCTGAGAAGCGGAGAAAACCCAGGTATCTTCCAAGAATATTTAAATAAGGACAAGTGACAGGCAGAGAGTGGTATAGAAGGAACATTGGAACATACATCATAATGAAGGAAAAGTCAGATGATAACATCCCACACTGAATCATGGCGTATGGAGTAGTACCCTTGCAGTACAGAATTTCACTCAGAAAAACATTCAGAAAGTGGGAAAATAGTAGAAAATAAGGACGAAATAATGAAGATGCCAGTCCAGCACTTCAAGTTTGGTATAACCAAACCAACTTATTAAAGATGCATAACCTTTTGTTCACAAGCTGTTCTGACAGACTGACAGACAAGTAGGCCTAGGTGACTTGAATACCATAATTATTTATTTGTAAACCAAAGAACAAATAAATATAAAGTGAACAGCATAGCTCTACCATTCTTTTGTATGAATATTCAAGAAGCATACTATTTTCATTTACAACACTCAAGAAAGATGGTAGTAACTGCACTTTGACTCTGCTTTAAATAACTAGTGGTATAAGAAGAGAAAACCTATTAGAAGCTTATTACTAGTGGAGATTTTCCCTAATTATTGTATTTAATAATGCAACAACTATTCAGCATGATACACTTTATTTTATGTAATGTAGTTCCAATAATTAACCTCTAAAAGCAGTATGTGTCCTTCTAATGAGATGGGTTTAAAAAACTTTGTTGAGATTGTGAGATGAACAACACCTCCAAATAATAAATTGATCAAAATTCCTTTCAGAAAACTACTGAGTTTGTTATTGCACTAGTAGTTTGTTCTTTCCTGGAATTGAAACCTTTACTGAGGCCATACATAGCTCTGGTAGGAGGCAAGTGGAACGAAAGACCAAGCTCAAATATGCAGGGACCATCTCAGGAAGCTCGAGGAGATTTGACAGACAGGTTCCCACTGTTTTAATCTATCTTTAAACATTTAAGCAGTCATTTAACATATTACACCTCCCACTTGCCTAGACCCTCCATCCAGGGTGGTTACTGCTTCCCCAGTCACAGCAAGCAAGTCTTCCCCAATGCTCATCCTAACATTCAAGTTTGCTGGCCAGGAGAAAAGTGTTTCTATTCATAATCGTTAGGGTAGCTCTTGCATAGATACTTCTCCCAGTCTGTATCCTTTCATGCAGGTCACTAAATCCTACAAAATGGCAAGCCAGGTACCTTAAACCTTGATATGATGTCACTGTAACTAGGACAACAGTAACATTGCATCTTGAATATCTCTTCGTCAGCATGTAGTTATGGCTTATACTTGCCCTCTTCATCAGTTTTACCCTCTGACTTGGTAGCTAGAGGGGTGCCATTATTGCTTTATGCTATCCAGTGGTTTAACACTGCTGAATATATTTCTTAAATAGAGACTAAACAAGACTGAGTATCTCCTACTCTCAACTTGCCCTAATTCAGCAAAAAAATGGACTGCATAGAGGTTTAATCACGTATTTCTGTTCGAAACCACTCCATCACCATAAAATTGGTGGCACAGTTTTTTAGTTATGAGCGTGACGAAAAGATAAGGACAAAGTTCAAATATTCAGCCTTTGCAGATTTGTCATAAAGCCAACTTCGCATTGCTCAAGTACACCTCTGTACTTTCCAATTTATATTTTACAAAAAAGGCAAAATCCAAAATAATGAAAAATGATGATCTTTAAAAAATAGTGTAGAAATACAGTCCTACAGTTTAGAGCAATGTGTTTTGATGTGCTTACAGTTCGGCCGGTAGTATTTAGTGCTTTTTTCCTTTTAAGTGCATCTAAGACAGAAAAGATGATTGTGTAATAGACTATATTGCTTATTTTCATTTTATTTTCCATAAGGACAAATTACAATAGCTTAGCTACAGTAAAACACATAGTAGTTACTTTTTTTTGTTTGTTTTGTTTGCTTGTGTTTTTTCTGGTTTTGTTTTTTATTTGTTTGTGCTTTTTTGATTTTTTTGTTTGTTTTTTTTTCACAGAATCACAGAATGTTAGGGATTGGAAGGGACCTCAGAAGATCATCTAGTCCAATCTCCCTGCCGGAGCAGGAACACCCAGATGAGGTTACACAGGAAGGCGTCCAGGCAGGTTTTGAATGACTCCAGAGAAGGAGAATCCACAACCTCCCTGGGCAGCCTGTTCCAGTGTTCTGTCACTCTCACTGAGAAGAAGTTTCTTCTCAAATTTAAGTGGAACCTCTTGTGTTCCAGCTTGAACCCATTACCCCTTGTCTTACTGTTGGTTCTCACTGAGAAGAGCCTGGCTCCATCCTCGTGACACCCACCCTTTATATATTTATAAACATTGATGAGGTCATCACTCAGTCTCCACTTCTCCAAGCTAAAGAGACCCAGCTCCCTCAGCCTTTTCTCATAAGGGAGATGCTCCACTCCCTTCATCATCTTTGTTGCCGTGCGCCGAACTCTCTCCAGCAGTTCCCTATCCTTCTTGAACTGAGGGGCCCAGAAATGGACACAATATTCCAGATGAGGTCTCACCAGGGCAGAGTAGAGGGGAGGGAGAACCTCTCTCCACCTACTAATCACCCCCCTTCTAATCCACCCCAGGATGCCATTGGCCTTCTTGGCCACAAGGGCACAGTGCTGGCTCCTGGTCATCCTGCTGTCCACCAGGACCCCCAGGTCCCTTTCCCCTACACTGCTCTCTAATAGGTCATTCCCCAACCTATACTGGAACCTGGGGTTGTTCCTGCCCAGATGTAAGACTCTACAATTGCCCTTGTTAAATTTCATTAAATTTTTCCCTGCCCAACTCTCCAGCCTGTTCAGTTCTCGCTGGATGGCAACACAGCCTTCTGGCGTGTCAGCCACTCCTCCCAGCTTGGTGTCATCAGCAAACTTGCTGACAGTACACTCAATTCCCTCATCCAAGTCATTAATGAATATATTGAATAATACTGGCCCCAGAACTGACCCTTGAGACACTCCACTAGATACAGGCCTCCAACTAGACCCTGCTCCATTGACCACGACTCCCTGGCTTTTTTCCTTCAGCCAGTTCGCGGTCTACCTCACTCACTACCCGTTTTTTTTTTTTTTAATGAGTTTCTTGTACTTGATATTGTATACTTATAGCTTCTCAGATTGTTTAGGTTAAATAATTTTAGTGCTGAACTCAGCACACACGGAATGCTATTAGCCATGGGAATAAATATTTGGAAGCTGAGGTTTTAAAAATTGCATGGGTGTTATTATTCTACTTAATAATAGCTTTTTCACTGTAATTTAAAAGACAGTTTATCTTGCAGTTAAAGTAATAAAATGTAACTCTACAAAATAAAAACCCTTTTTACAAATGACTGATTTAATTATATTCAGATTGTCGTGAACTGTCTTTATGATTCTATTTTTGCACTACTATTTTTTGTTATCTGCATGCCTGTGTGTATACATATAGGCATGCAGATTATATATATATATATGCATAGACGTGTGTGTATTCTAATAACTTATTCAGGTTGCATCATCATGTTGTGTAGGTTAAAGTTTTCAGCATGCTGTATTGCAACTGTTAGAAACAGTTTGTGTTTTGAATTCCCAGATCTCTACAAAAACAGGTCAAGTAAAAGTGATGCAGTTCTACTGTAAAAGGGGAATCTGAGATTAAAAAAAAAAAAAACACGCTTATAAACTGAACTGATTTGCCAATTGATTTTCCAGACTTTCTTTTCTAAGCCAAAACTTTACTTGACTTTGCAAGAAGTACACCTGGATACACAGGAGGTTTCTGCCACTCTATTTCCAGCATATGGGCCAAAGACAGTGGGTGCTTCATGGCTGAAGACCAAAGGAGAATCTTATATACATCCTTAGGGCTGGTTCTTCAGCCATAAAGGAGGCAGAAAGTCGGTAAAAAATGTTAAAATCTCTTAACTTCCCATTCACAAGTTTGAAATCATAATGGATAAATAATAATCTCCACACTAGGAAAGAAACTCACAGTCTGGCTTAGTTTGAAGGAAATGTTTGCTTCACAGCATGAGGGTACACCAGCAATGTTAATTTGCTCTCACTGCTTTTGATTACTGCTTTCCATCCACCAAGGCTCATTAGCACCTTTTTTTCTCCAAAGCACTATTTAAAATCATTGCAACTACCCTGCCAAGTTTCAAAAGATCGTGCCTAAAGGAGAGGTTGTCCTTATAAATTCCTCTGTATGAGCAGCAATAAGATTAATTTAATAGTAAATTCTCCAAATAATCCAAAACTTAAATGATCACACATGCTAGCTTTTTTCTCTGGATTTTTTGAAGCTGATTCTCTCCTATGAGATTTAAAACATGCAAGGCTTGCTTCCTTCTTGACGGGAAGGAAGTTTTGTATCTCACATTGGTTTCTGAGAAGTTCTGTTGAATTTATATCACAAAAATAACATCTTTCAGGATGAGACAAACTAACTGTGCTGAGATCCAAATACTGTCCTCATCAACACCATGCTGAAGCGAATTCAAAGTGTGATATCTTCAACCCACAACACTGGTGGCCTAAAAAGTCAACACATTTTCTTCAGTTACAGAAACAGCCTGACACTCCCACATCCACCACTTGTCCCTGTTGGGAATCCTCTGCTCTTGCAGAAGTGCTGCAGAACTACTTCCAGTTCAAAACAAAACAAAACAAAGCAGAAGAAAATGCATTTCACTGCCTCAGCTTATTCTGCAGCCTTACAAGACAGATAGGTGTCTGCAAGTCTATGTCAGCACTACTGAGGGACAAAAACATTTTAGGTCAGCTAGGTCATTAAATAAATTTTCGAGCATATGCAAGAACCTACACCTTTATGTTACTGTCAGTCCACTTACACTTTAAAATAGTTATCAGGAGGAGACAGAGGGTGGGTGTAGTTTAGATATATTTTAAGCTCTGGGAAAAAAGAGAGCCATTAAAAATGGCTTCTAATTCTTCTCAGCTGTTTCCAGTTTTGCATGGTGCATCCCTCTCAAAAAGAGTAAGTTGAATTGCAAGTGAAAGAATATGTGCTATCTTAAGAAACAGAGCTGATTTCAGAAGTGTCGAAACTCAGACTTCTGTTGAACATCATACTGGTTTCACATATCCAGCAGAATTTTATTTCAGTTTATTTCTTCTTTACCTTACTCAGCTAGTCACGAATTTATTTAATAATTTTAAATCAAACGAGAACTTGTATTTAGTAATATTAAGCAAAATCAATAAGTGTTTAAATGACAAAGGAGTGGCTGTTGCTGGTAAAAAAAAAAATCAAGAAATTTGAATTTTAGTTGGAAAGATTATGTTAATATGTCTACACAATTTATTTGAGACCCTGCAGCAAACTGACACTAATTGACCAAATATTTACAACACACCAGTCTAAGCTGTTCACAGATTTAACAAACAGGAGGAGTCTGGCTGAAACCTACTGTAAAAAGAGGTGAGATGATAGTATTTGAATGACTGATATTGACCCTGAATTACCTTTAGCTCACATTGTATTGTCAGTACAGCAGTTTATCTTGCAGAATAAGGAATACTGAAACATCCCAAATTTGACAGCAGGCAACTTCTTTCTACTGAGCAAAAGAGAAATAAAGTCTCTGCGACAGCTAAGAGCACTTTCAGACAGACAACCTAAAGTGCAGTCAGTCATTTTGCAGTCCTGGATTTCAACTCTGGAAACACTTAAAAGCCTTTCACATCTACTTAACTGATATCCAAGCACACTTCCCTGCTGTATTTTATGAACAAATACCTTTCTTACACAGATGAGCACCACAATTTGGCACACAGGCTGAGCCATTTTTGAAGGCTGAACTACTCAATTTAATACTGCTACCCCTTAATGTTCTTAGAATGGGTCTGAGTGACTGTGGTTTATATTCTTTTTCTACTCCTTATTCTTATCTAAGGGAAAAGCTAAGTATGCTGTTGCAAACTGAGCCTGGGGTAAAATATGTAAATAGCTGCATATAGAGAAGTGTTCACGCTGCAATAAAACTACCATTTGCACAAATCCATGTACCTCCCTCACACCCTTTCAGCCAGCTGGTCTCTTCTGACTATCTTCTCTTCATCAAGGCAAACAGTCATGAGTCTGCCCTCATCCATCTTTATGTGGTACACTATGTTTACACAAAGTGTATGTCTATCAGAGTATGCAATACCTCTAAATACCTATGAAGCTATACGACATCATGTTTTCTGCTTAGTTGATTAATATAATAATTGGAGCACCTGTATGTTCAACCATAATATCAGCTGAAGAACAGACGGAGTTCCTGTGCCAGCATCTCGTGTGTCCTTTTAAACACATTTTCTAGACAATCAATTTGTTCTCTAAAAATAAGCTTAGGTTTCTGCATATGCACGTAATGGTGTTACATAGTGTCCTGGAACCCATAAAAGCTGAAAAATAAATGTCAACATTTCACAAATTGATCTTCTGTAGATCACTGCCTTACAGCAAAGGCCTTGGTTTCTTGTAACATTCACCAGAACAGTTTTGTCTTCCTTGCCTTTCAGCTTTTTAAATTGAGACCTTGCGGAACAGCTCTTCTGCTCTGTGAACCGCACTGCACCTCCAGAGCCATCCCCCAGTGATTTACAGGAGGGCACGGCTGCTCTCTTATTGCCCTATTCCCTTCTTCCTATTACGTTTCAGTTATTGTATTATGCTTATCTTTAAATACCTATTTTTGTTTTAATTAGATATGCTTATGCTTTTGCCAACACTTGCACTTGGCAAATCTGTTTTGTACACATCCATTCTGTATGGCTACCACCAAGAAAAACAGTATTTGAGACAGGTAAAACCAGACAGTGATGACCACGTATTTTGAATCTAAGACCATATCACATTGAAACTTAATGAGATCTTCATAGTTTTGAATGAAGAGAAATTATGTATAGAGAGCTCTAAACTGGAAAGAGTACTAGTTTTTAACTATTAGCTAAATTTTTGACATCTACAATAGATATACTATGAAAGATGCTATTTCTCTGCATTTAGTCAAAGAAACCTGAACCAGGATTGCTAAGGTTTTCTTTAGACAGCTGATTCATATTTTTATTCTCAATTCAACCAAATTTTTGGCCCTTTGTCAAAACAGGTTGAGAAATCAATTATTCTACATTGCTATTGAAGAAAAGAGTTTCAGAAAAGCATTCTGCTATCTGTTAAGCCAGTAAAATGTATAAGCACAATGGATGCATATGCCATAACAGGAGCTGGAATACTTGAAAACATTTGGGAAGTTTCTGGTATCTAAATGGACTACCCCTTAAGAAAGCATCTACATGCAAACTTTTCAAGGATAGATCTCAGAAGTAAAAAAAAGAAATCACTTATTCACTTTATTCAAACACTAACCACTATTCCAAAAGCAATTTGTTTTTCTAGTTATTAGTGCTCTTTATGGATTAAATGAAAAGATATGCAAGACTTCTAGTTCCTTAATCTGTGTTGGGGAATGGCTACGGGAAAAGGGGCATGGGTCCAGTGATCTGCTGTATCAGGAAAGCTTGTTCTAGTCAGCATGAGTAGGCCTTGGTAGGCCTCGGTGAGCAAGAGTCAGAAACTGCTGATGGAAAAGTACTGACCGAGGGTAATCTGGGTTATTTACAGGCAAAGAGGAGTTTCAGTAAACGACCTTGAGGGACTAGCTCTGGGAAGAAGAGGAGCTTGCATACCAGAGAAACTGCAAGGGGGGTTGGGCTACTTAGGTATTCTCTCCAATTATTGAATGACTAGTAGGCATAATTATCTGAGGGACTATATAAGTGTGTGCAACTTATTAATAAATTGAAGTATGCTTTATCACTCATACTGAGTCGGCTGCATTTCTTCCTCCGCCTTCTCAGGTCTGAATCCCTGGTGGGGTTCTTCCCCGCATTTGGCGCCCGAACAAGGGACCTGAGTGGCGGATAGGGAAAGGAACGGCGCCGGGAGCAGCGACCGGCGGGCAAGAGCGATCGAACACTGTGCTGCGGTGTATCGTCTCCGACGCCTGAACCGAGTGAAGTTCGCCGTACTGGGCTACAGGAGGGCTGCAAGGAGGTCTTTAAAGCGCAGGAGGAGGTACCGTGCTCGGCTATAAATAACGGTAGCATGGATTTAGAAGTAGCCCTAGATTTATTGCAAAGCTTTTTAGAAAAGCGGGGGGTGGATCATAGTTGCGTTAAACAGCTAGCTGGTCTAGTAGCAACAGGGAAAGCTAAGGGGTGTTTTCAGGATTCGGAGTCGTTATTTGAAGAAGCGGAGTGGAGAAAATTAGGAGATGTGTTGTGGGATATGGTGATAGATGAGGACAAAACAGCGAAGAAGTTAATGAAACCGTGGCGTGAGGTTATAAATAATATTAAGAGGCATAAGGTCGAGAAAAATTTGGCGGCGGTTGCGTCTCAGAAGTTAGGTCGGATGGAGCCGTCTGCTCCGCCACTAGATGCTGGAATATCGTCCTTTTCGGAGGGGTCTGCACCGCCGCCGCAGACGAATGATTTGTTGTTTAGTAATTGTCGGGTTCCTAATCCACCTTGCTGGCAAACAGTTAAGGTTGCAGAAAAAGGGAGGTCAGAGCGACAAGCGGAAACAAGAGAGCAGGGAGATAGTCGTAGGGTGGACGAATCAAGGGAGCCAGAGAAAAAGGTAGAAACGGGCAAATCAAACCGGGGTAGTTGTCCTACGTTGCTTAATTGGAGAAGGATCATGGAAGATGCAGCAGAAGGTGGAGATTTTACTCCTCTAGCGTTTCCAGCGATGTTTCAAAGGGATCAGCATGGGGACATGCAAGCAGGGTACAGTCCAATTAGCTGGAAGTTGTTATCTCAGCTCAGGAGTACGGTATCGGAATCTGGTTTGCATGGAGAGCCAACTAAGCAGATGTTGAATTATGTGTTTGGAAGTACGGTATTAGTTCCGGAGGACCTTAAGGTGATCATGAGGATGATTATGACGCAGTCGCAGCTGTTGTTGTGGCAGGCGCACTGGCAGCGGTTTTGCGAGGCATCGGTGCAGCAAAGAAGGGGGCCCAATGACCCGTTGAACGGCGTTACAGTAGAGCAGTTGATGGGTACAGGACCGTTCCTGGAAGTACGGGCCCAATTACAGATGGGGCCGGAAAGGTGTATTGAGGCAATGCGAACGGCAAGGCTAGCGGTGGAACAGGTTAAGACGGCACAGCCAGCGCCTTCCTATATGTCTATAAAGCAAGGTAGAGAGGAGCCTTTCGCACAATTTATAGATAGAGTTACCGCGGCCATAGAGCAGTCGGATGTGCCTGAGTGGATGAGGGCAGCGTTGTTGAGGCAGTGTGCAGTTCAGAATGCGAATCAGGCGACTCGGTCTATTCTAATAACGTTGCCAGCAGACGCTACGATTGAGTTGATGTTAGATCGAATGAGCAGGGTTCCGGTAGGGCCTCAGGCTATGTTAGTGGAAGCTATGGATAGGTTAGGGAAAGACCTCCTGCAGGCCCAGCAACAAGCTCTAGCAGCCCAGTCGCAGTTTCAAGAACAAGCCTTTGCTGCGTTAGCTCCGCTCCGTGCCGGTGCTGTGGAAGCTGGAAGCCGGCCTCGCACTGCTGAGGGGAGAAGAAGTAATAAGTGCTTCAGATGCGGACAAGAGGGTCATATCCGTCGAGACTGCAGAGCGACTCGAGTGTGGTGCGAGAACTGCAGATCAACCAACCACAGCTCAGAAGCATGTTACTCGGGAAACGGGAGAATGAGCGCATCGAGCCGCCGCGCCCCGATAAAAATGGCAGCTCCTGCAGTCGCGACATTGGAGCGACAAACAGCGAGTCGGGAGGAACCAGTACCAGCGTCACGCAACCCGCAGCCGTCCTCCAGCCAGCCACGAGAGGGAGCCTCGGATTGGACTTGGCAACCGCAGTAGAAGTAACTTTAATGGACTCCAAACCGCGCCGTGTAGCTACAACAGTAAGAGCGCCCTTAGTGATCAACGGTCAACCGCAGGGTGCATTACTGATAGGGCGATCTTCAAGCAGTATGAGAGGACTGACAATTATTCCTGGACTTATCGATCCAGACTATACGGGTGTCATACAGATCATGATTCAGACATTGTTTCCACCTATCCATATTCCTCGAGGCAGCAGAATTGCACAATTGATACCGCTAATGCAGTTGACAAGAGACATGAAAACAGCGTCTCGGAAGGAGCGAGGTGATCAGGGTTTTGGATCTACAGGACCTGCAGCATTGCTGACAATGCCCATGAATCGATGACCGAATACAACCGTGCGACTGGAATGTCGGGGCCAATTTTTATTACTGTCTATGTTGTTGGACACTGGGGCAGATTTAACCATCGTGGATGCAAAAGCCTCTCCAGAGTGAGTCGCCCCTTGAGAAGGCCCAGACGGTGTTTACTGATGCAGGCAAGAAATCTAGAAGGGCTGCCATTACTTGGAACGTCAACGGTGAGTGGCACCACCACTTGCTGGAGGCAATTCCAGAGGATTCGCTGCAGACCCTTGAACTTGCTGCCGTGGTATGGGCTATGGGGACTTGGAAGGATGAGGCTGTTAATGTGGTGACTGATTCTCTGTATGTGGCAGGCGTTTTGCAGAGAATTGAAGATGCGCAGATCAAAGATGTTAAGCAACCGCGCTTGGGGGAATTATTTAGACAGCTGCGTAGCTCAAGGACATGGGTGTGAAGAGTTTGATGGTATGCGTTGCTTTAATATCTCTGATCACAGCAAGTCCATTCAGTCACAACTAAAGCAGTTGCGGGATCACGTGGAGAAGTTACAAGTAGAGGACGATCCATTTAGAGCATGATGGGTTTCGCTAAGATTTCCAAGCTGGTTACTGAGCTTTTTAAGGCCAATGTTGGTCGGTTTTATCTTTATCGTTATTATATTAAGTATTAGAATCTGTTGTTTATCTTGTATCCGCAATATGTGTGTCAAAGTTATCGAATCTGTTTTTTGTAAAGATGTATTATTAGCCCAAAAAGAAAAAGGGGGAATTGTTGGGGAATGGCTACGGGAAAAGGGGCATGGGTCCAGTGATCTGCTGTATCAGGAAAGCTTGTTCTAGTCAGCATGAGTAGGCCTTGGTAGGCCTCGGTGAGCAAGAGTCAGAAACTGCTGATGGAAAAGTACTGACCGAGGGTAATCTGGGTTATTTACAGGCAAAGAGGAGTTTCAGTAAACGACCTTGAGGGACTAGCTCTGGGAAGAAGAGGAGCTTGCATACCAGAGAAACTGCAAGGGGGGTTGGGCTACTTAGGTATTCTCTCCAATTATTGAATGACTAGTAGGCATAATTATCTGAGGGACTATATAAGTGTGTGCAACTTATTAATAAATTGAAGTATGCTTTATCACTCATACTGAGTCGGCTGCATTTCTTCCTCCGCCTTCTCAGGTCTGAATCCCTGGTGGGGTTCTTCCCCGCAAATCTGAATGTTAGTCTTAAATAAATAAGTTATTAAGAATGCCATGCAGCACAGATTCTGATGCTTTTCCTTACTTAAAAAAAAAAAAAATTGCTCCTGAAACACTGAAGAATCAAGAAAGTGAAATATCCTGAAGTTTGGACTTTTTGCTAGAGAAAGATGTATATGTTACACACGTGTGCTCCTCCAAATCCAGCTTCTGGGATCTCAACCTTCATTGTCAACCTACAGATATACTTTTAATAATCCTTTTCACAAATACATTACGTACGAATTTAAAATAAACAGAATAAAGCTGTACCACTCATATACACTTTGAAAAGGCCCATAACTAGTAGTATATAGTAAGACCACTGTACAAAGTCCATTCTAGCCTAAGTAGTTTACTACATTTTGAGACGCATGTTTAGACAGAAAACATCCCTTCACGCAGCTTTACATCCTTTCCTTTACACATCTAATTTTTAGAAGCAGATACTTTGTTTTGCAAATTATTGCACACAAAGGAGCTGGGTGTGTAGCTTAAAAGAAAGAAAAAAAAAAAAACAAAAAAACAGAATATGGATTATGTTTCTGAGTCTGTCCTGGAAGATGACTTGCTTCCATTATTTCCTAGACCAGGCATGTCAAACTCATTTTCGCCAGTGGCCACCCCAGCCTCGTGGTTGCCTTCAAACGGCTAAATGTAATTTTAGGACAGTATAAATGCAACTACTCCTACATTTATACAGTCCTAAAATTACATTCGGCCCTTTGAAGGCAACCACAAGGCTGATGTGGCCACCAGTGAAAATGAGTTTCATATCCCTTGTCTAGACAATAAATATTGTTTCATGAAAACAGCAAACAGGAACCATTTTAACTGTATATATTATAATAATACTTGCTATTCTGGATTTACATTTCAATAGGCTGTGTTAGTCCTCGAAGTTTTATGGAACTCTCTGGAAGCACTGCACTATTACTACTAATCACTTTCATCCTCTGTAATTCATTAGGAGTTACAGGATATGCGGATGTTTGGTGATTAAGAAAAATTGCCCAGCTTTTCTAATGTTGTACAGCATTCTTAAAAGGTGATTCAGGTCTAATATCAATAGAAATTGTTGTAATTCAAGACTATAACATGCTGATGACTTGTATTGAAGTGGATAATTATATTTGGATTTTTTTTTAATTTGGCATGAGATTAACAGAGCATAAATTAGTTAATAATGAATATATTATGTTTTGTAAGTGCATTGTCTGCAAGCTCTATATTCAAGTTATCATAAATGCTTTTTAAAGTATAACCATATCTCATCATTGTAAAACATTGACAGTACAGAAACAATTTTAAGAATGTTTAATATACCTCTTCCCTACTAGCCAGAAACATAGAAAAAAAAATTGCTTTTCCTTTTAGAAGAGTTATCAGATAAAATATGCAAAACAACTGATGCAAGACGTACTATTTCTGAATAAGGAAAAGGATTCTTGAGAGCCTGTAGTACACTTTGAAGTATGTAAATTATGTTATTCTCATAAAGATTTCAATTAAAAATAAAGTGACACAGAAGGTGTATTTGCTTAATTGCCTCATGTTTACATGTGATAACCATCAACCTTCTGTAAGAAGTGGTCATAAATGGCTCAGGACTCCTTTCAGAAAGGTATTCCCAAAAGCAACTTCCAGAAAGTAATTAACTGGAATCACTCTAGAGCTTGATGTAATAGAGAATTAAATCTGTCACAACCCACTATTATAGCACATGCATCAAGAAAACCACATTTAGTTTCCCTCTTCTGCAAAGTCTGAGAATTTACCTGGTGTTTAAAAAACATTAAAATAATTATTCATAAGACTGTATGAAAAAAAGAAAGGCACTACTCAGAACTTGAGCATTCAAAAGAGCTGCAGTTTTTGCAGCACAGGAGAATCTACCCAGAAATTATTCACCTGTAGAAGTTATGCGGGTGCTCAACATTTGAGTTTTAGATTCGCATTACTACTCCCATCATTTTCAAAGTGTTAAGTAAATTTATGTGCTCTCTTATTCCATAAAAAGGGTGGAAAGAGGTTTTTTTACTATCATCTGGAAAAGGTTGGTACTCTACTACAAGCAGAAAGGAAGATGGGGCTTACATCTGTACTTTCACTTCTGAAGATGAAATGTATGGCATACAAAGCCATCTTAACTCAGACGGCATACACGTTTGGTTTTTTTAATAGTCTTTCTTAACCTACTGAAATAACTATAAGACAAATTCTAAACTGAACTGGTATTATTGCTTACATCTGAGGTGGCTGATCAGACCACAGGTCATACTCTCTTAATTATTTGTGACCCTAGAGAAGAAATAGAAAAACAAGCGGTTAAAGGAAAATGTAAATCATAAAGCTCTACCACTCTATTATTTTAAGATCCTTGAAAGTGTCTGGTATTTTCATGAAGTCAGCTCTTAATAGTAAGATTTATCTACACAATACTTTTCATCTTCAGCTTTCATGTTTCAAGTTACATCCATTTAGTAACTTAGCTGCCATTAAATTACTAGAATAATTAAGCCAAGACCTACAAGGAAAGATTTCATTCCTCCTTGCTCAAAAGACAGGACGATATCTGAACTAGTCAGTCCTTAACCTCAATAAACCATACCCATGCACCAGGTAAGATTTCTTCAGAAATAGGACCTACATGATACAGATGTCTCAGGAATTTAAGTGAAGTTCAGAATAAAGCCACTAAAGCTAAGAAATGCCAATTTTTTAATAGAAAAGGGAGAAAATCCTTACTAGTGGATTAATTTTTTTTAAAATGTACTTTTAGGATTACAATATTCTTTAACTAAATAGGACTTTGAAAAGCCTATTTTAGGATTCCTGGGGCACACAATGTACTTAAATACTTAAAGCAGTGCTTTGAACGAAACTACATTAATATACCGTAACTTCTAACTTTGGCAGTAATCGATATAATGTGCTATAAAAGCCTCTTTGATTTGTTAGTTCCATGTCTCTAGCAGTAACTAGTGGTTACCGTCACTGATGCTGCTCATGCACTTGGAGCTGCAGGCACGGTTAGTATGCAGCTTAACCCCAAGAATGCAGTGAGAAGCAAAGATAAGACATGAAACACAGAGTTTAATCACTCATAAGACCTTCCTAAAGCATGTATGTCAAAGACTAGGGATCAGATGAAAAAATTACATACATCAGTCCCTGTGCCTCCCAAGAGATCCAGTGAAATAGAACCACACAACAGCCAAGGTAGGAAGGACCCAGCCCGAAGGTCACCTACTCCAACCCCCTGCTTAGAGCAGGGTCAGCTACAGCAGGTTGCTCAGGGCCATGTCTAATCAGGTTTTAAGTCTCTCCAAGCAAGGAGACTCCACAGCCTCTCTGGGAACTAACATTCACCTGGGTTATTCCTATATATTCTTTTCCCTCCTTCAAACACCTGCAACATTTATGAATTTTCTGACAATTAAAACAGACTAACTTTAAAGCGAGCAACAGTGTAACAAAATAAAACTCAGTGAATGGATTGTAGCTTAAAACAATATTCAATTAATGAATTTCCAAAACTGGATATCAATGCTTGTTACGTTCTTAATATAAAGCAAAGTGTGTACAACCTAAAGGATAAGTTTTAGTTCACCTATTAAAAATCAGGAGCATTTAAAAATGTGTGTTTTCAGAAACACCAAAAAATTAGACCATCTTCATTCTTAAATGGAAACCTTAATATGTTTCAGATTTCACACTTTTACTCCCCACTTTTTTGGCTGAGATAATTTGACATGTTAAACAAATGCAAGTTCTCTCTTCCATGCTAGGCAACACTTAATTTTACTACAACTATGATCATTGTTTAAAAGAAAAAATATTGCATAGTTCATGACTAGGGAGTTCATATGCCCTGCCTATTCTTCAAAAGACTTACAGAGAATCACGTAGTAGCAGAGAGACAATTATTTTTCAGCTGGAATTTGCTGTTCCAACAGCTTCTGTCCACTCCTCCTAAAATGATCCAACTCATGCAAATACCAGAAGGAACAGCTTTCTGATGCAGGAGAAATGAAAGACAGTTTAATAACTCCCCTACGCTTTTGATAAAACATGCGAAGTGATTTAACAATGAAAAAGCAGCATATGGCACTGAACAAGGGGAAAATTGTTTATTCATGCTAAGTTTAATGTTACTATTACGGAGGACATGATAGATTTTCATGTAATCACTTCAAACGTTTTGCTGTCTCCCTTTCCTGTGTCCTCTCCCATTTGAATTTCCTATTAGATAATACAGTAAGCCTTTACAAAGGACAGAAGTAATTGTTCCTTTTATCTCAAGGCAATCAATACCTGAAATGGAGAGTTACATTATACTATAATTTGCCTATTTCTGAAATACTATTTCGCACTTGAAAAGGAGGTATGGGGAGTAACTGCCTATTTAGAATAGTGAATAAATCCTCCTTCAAGCTCTCCCAGAAGAAACACATTATAGAGAAGAAGGACACAGCTGCTTGGTCACATTGACTTCTGGTGAGAAATGCCCAAGCACCCACAGCAGCTCTAACTCAATAGAGCAGAAACTGCAGTTTCAATAGGAAGGAGCCAGCTCCTCAGCTGTATGTTGCCTCTGCTGCCAAAAAGGAGCAAGCAGATCCCAGGTCCTTCCAGTATAGGATTCATTTTTGTTCCAACACCTCAGAAATTTAAGATAACTTCTATCCTTTGCAGCCATTTCAGAAAAAACTCTGATACTCTAATTTCTTTAAGTATCACATATTGCTCTTTTCTCTCTCCTCACTAAGATTTAATATATCAATTTTATGCTGAAGTACAGTTGTTAAGTATTCATCTCAGATACTTCATTTAGGACGAAAGTGGAGTTAAGTAAAGGAAAAAACAGAATACACGTCACCTCATCCATTTTCTCCCTAACAAAAGGGAACAGTCACCCACTTTGGAGCACAGAAGTCTTTATTCTATAACACTCCTGCTGTTATCATCCCATAGAGTGACATTCGAAGTAGCATCTAAAGGCATTTGCATGGCAACAGTAAAGAAGAAAGGAGGGCTTTGTCCCAGAGAAGTGTGCCAAGATCTCCATTAAGAGTGCGGCTTTTCCACATAAGATCCACTTCAACAGAGGGTTCCTACACCCTGTGTAAGTAGAGCTGTTAAACTCTCTCAATGCATACCTTGAGAAAGTGACTGTGTAACTGCACCATTAGAAAAATGACAGTACAAACCAGGAGCTGGAGCCACAGGAATAGCCTCACTAAATCAAGAAGCATAAGAAGGTGAGATCAAAACCTCCAGTTGTGGCAGACATTAAAAAGGGAGGAGATCTAGAAAATGAAGCCTTGAAATGGCAAAGGACATGTTTACACCTTCAGGAAAAAAAGGTGGAGTGCATCTATTTATCTGCATAGGTTAAGTATCATAGTAAATTTATCGTAAAGATTTTGTATCATGGTCGTTTGCTACGGGCACTAGGGCAATAGTATGGTAAGGAAAAGACACTGCAAAAAGACTATTTAATTCTTTCTCAGACTTCACAAGAAAATAGTGCTACATTCATAGCACAGTACAGTACCAAATTCTCAATGTCTTTTCAATGTGTTACATATGCAAACAGTGATATTTTTAATAGAAATAAGAGGAGTAGTTTACCTAAACCCCACATATAATAAACTGAAAGAGATACCTAATTTGCTTTTTTTTTTCTATTGCATGTATTTCTATTGCATTGTATTGTAAATATTATTTTGAATTTACAAAGGAAGTAATATACTTTCCAGTCTTAAGGACAAAAAAGAAGATATAAAATGCACGAAAATCCACTTACATTAAAAATAAATTTCATCATATTCTATTTCGATAGAGGAAGTTTATGCATTAATTTGCCTCATAATTAAACCATCATATTTAGATTACTGTAACCAGACTTTATATAATAATCTGAGTCACTGGAGCAATGCTGAGTAAGTAAATAGATTTTAAAAGCTGCATCAGAAAGAAACATCAATATCCGATTCTTCAGAAAAAAATAAATAGTCTATAATAGTTGGGGAGAGCATATGTACACATAAATCATTTTAATGCTATTTGAACATTTAAATCAAATATATTTTAAAATATTCTTATCTGTACTAAATATTGCTTTTTAGAGACACTCAGAGCAGATTTCTTCCTACGACCATCAAGACTATTTTCTTAAACTTGATTTTAAAAAAGTCTTTCCACATACCTGAAAAGACATCAAATTATTTATTAATGTTTTTTTGCATCTAAGATGACATACTAGCAAGTAGAGTATTGCTGTGTTTACCCTATTTTGAAAATCTGCACCAGTATGCAAGATGTTCAGGCTATCAATCAGTGTTCATCTGGAATGACCATTTAATCCAATAAACTCTTCTTTTCCCGTGAACACACTTAAAGAAAAATATTATTGCCAGTCAATTTCAGCAATCATGAAGGCAATATAGATCAAGTTTTACTGTTGAACAAAATCATCTAGGGTCAAGAACAACAACAGTATGAAGATTAAGGTCATGCATTTTATGATTTTTCAAGGGATGTATCAAGTACCTCCTAATATACTACACTTTAAAATACTTGCCATTAGACTTAACTGTCTGTATCAAAAGCAGCATGGCTGAGGTACAGTATTACTTATTTCATGCTTGCAGACTGACAAATATCTATTTTCTGGAGTGGTAAACACCAGTTAAGGTTCATTTTGTTGTTGAATGTAAGTTACATGCTGCTTCTGTTCAAAAGGGCAAAATTTACATATGCCTAGATTTGCAGGCAGGGTGCACCTGAAATAGTTTTTCAGGCAAATAAGTCACAATTATGTGGACGTTCATAAATCCACAATACAAACCCAGATACTGCTTTAATACCTGAAGAATCAAGGTCATGGAAAAAAAAAAGGTTGAATGTGGGATGTTTCAGGAAGAAAATAAATATTGTGTAAAAAATCATGCTACTTCAAGCTAGGTTTTTACACCTATCTAGTAGTGATCATTACAGAAGTTGATTATGTTTAAAAAGCCAGCATATGAGGCATACAGAATCCCCTGAGCCATCTTTTCCCTGCTGGCTCTGCATCCATCCCTGGGAGAGCTCCATGCATTCCTGCTGCTCTCTCACATGCAGGGCAGCTTCCTTACTAACCGTTCTCTCTTGTGCTTCCTAAAGGGTACGTATACATCCATCACAGCGCACCTGTCATGTGACTATGTGTTAATAAAAGTCCAGTTAGGTGAAATATTACAGATTTTCTTAGAACCTTGAAAGTACTATTACGCTGAATGAAGAAAAAAGATAAGGTACCCAAGAGATACCACAGATTAACGGAAGGGTACTTCGTGAAATGTAATAAAGCACTAATTTCACAATGAAGCCCTCTCTCAACCTGTTGTCATTCTGATGTCTTGAGATCAGGCATTCTTTTATTGTTTGAATGTAGGCACACACTACCCAGCCTTCCTTAGATGAATGATGTGAAAAATGAAAACCTGTGTTCAGAAGCCACGAACTTTCCATCAAAAGTAACATAAAAGTTTGTGGCTCCTAGTCAAGAAATTACCATCTAGGAGCCTGATGCACCACCAAAATAACTATAGAAATTAAATCAGTTTTATTTTAATATTCCAAAGGATATATATAGAATATATATTTATACATAAACTATAAGGTTCCACATCCATTATAGTTTCAATGTAAATAACTCGCCTTTTTGTTGAGTTCAAAAGTTCAAAACCAAAAATCAAACACCGTGGTTTCCAGAGGATTTCCTTTAAAGTGTTGTATATTTGTATCTAATTTCTAGCTGCCAAGAATTCAGTATGAACACTATTACGTTCTTCTGTGACACTTCCGAAAGTTACATCCATGGAATGAGATGAGAGGGGAAAGAAAAATTGAGTTAAATCACAAATCACCAATCTATTGTCTAATGACTACTGCATATATCATGTAGCCAATATTATACTTCACTATCTGTACAAGTGACTATTTTATAACATATAATATTGGGAAACCAAAATATGATACATTAGACCTTTTGAATTAGTTTGCTTGATGGTTTTGAATTGCAAATTTTACATGCATAAAATGTGGCTTTTTGGGCATTTTGGGTTTTTAATACTTTAAAATAAAACATTGTAATGTTATCTTAAATCAGATTATTCTCAAAAATACTAAAACGCTTCACCTTAATGTATCTATGAATTTTAGTTCCTTAAGGAGTTTTGGCAATTACCTTGAATAAATTTCTTTCAAACTCATTGCTTAAAAGACTAGGTATTCATAAGAAAAAAAAATAAAAAAGGAGGTTATTACATTAGCTTGGGTGTGCAAGGAAAAGATTATAAAATTATTCAATGATGTGCTTTAAGGAAACTGCACTGAACAGCTGGGATTCTCAATACCACAATATCCTCTTCTTGTTGCTGTAACATTAATTTAAACAGTTAGATGAAAACAAAAGCCCCAATTCTCTTCTTTCCTGCCACATTTCAGTCCACAAATATGCACACTTACTTAATCTTCCCTTGTTCTCCCATCTCAAAACCAAAGTGTGTGGAAACACAACAGCACAGCAAGAAAGCATCTTAGGCTCCAGCAATCAATTAATTGCCCACACACCTTCTCAGGCAGCTGTCTCCCAGTCAAAAATCAGCTCCCTGAAGTGAGATGATAGCGAGATCATACCCTGAGCCAGAGGACTCTCTCTCATTTTATCAGCCTCTTGCCCTCAACCGACATTAATAAAAAAACCTCTTCTCACTGTTGTCAGTGGCAGGAGTTACACATATATAATACCTGCAGATGTTGCTAAAGCATTTTTTTCTAAATCAAGTCACATGTTTACAATGCATGGGAAAAAAACTGTTCAGAGGCAGAGAACTCCCGATTTCAAACTTCCTAAGCATGATCCCTTTACTTCTGCCCCAAATATCCTTAGTTTTATAACAATGATCTTCAAATGTTCTTCCCTTTACAGATCTTTTTTTCTAGAAAAACCCAGAACACAATTTTTTTTCCCTCCTACAAGAGCACCTGCCAGATCTCTGAGGAGTCCATACTCACAATTCTCTCTGTGCAAGTTGTCCTTCAGAGAAAAGCTTAAGAAATTTAAGCAGAATAGGCACAGGTGGAAAAAGTCTGCTACATCTCACCACCAGAGCCTAAGAACAAATTAGGGAAGATGGGTTCATGTCCAGCTCAGGATTTTAACAACATAACTTCTTATCTTCCATGCATTGATTTATCCCCAGTTATATCAAGATCCTGTTATGGTAAAAAGAAAACAAACAAACAAAAAACCCCACCCACTTTACTTTCAAACCAAAATGTCTCTTCGACTTTCTTTTCTTGCATTTTCTTTTCATTTCTTGTCTCCTAGCCGAGGGAAGGAGTGAAAGCTGCCCCACAGCCCCCCGATATCCCCGGGGGCTCTTTGTCTGTCAGGCACAGCTTTACTGAAGTCTAAGTACACAACATCCACAGCTTTTCCCTCATGCAGAGGTGGGTCACCTTGTCATAGAAGAAAATCAGGTTGGTCAAACACGACCTGTCTCTCATAAACCCATGTTAACTGGGCCTGATCACATGGTTTTCTTCTATGTGCCGCGTGATGTCACTCAGGATGATCTGCTCCATGATCTTCCCCCGCACAGAGGTTAGACTGACAGGTCTGTAGTTCCTCAGATCCTTCTTCTGGCCCTTCTTGGAGATGGGCATAATGTTAGCCAACTTCCAGTCAACTGGCTCCTCCCAGTTAGCCAAGATTGCTAATCAATAATGGAAAGTGGCTCAGTGATCACCTCCACCAGCTCCCTCAGCACCCTCGGGTGTATCCCATTTGGCCCCATAGACTTGTGAGTGTCCAAGGGGTGTAGCAGGTCACTAATCATTTTCCCTTGGCTTATTGAGGCTTCATTCTGCTCCCTATCACTGTCTTCTTGCTCAGGGGGCTGGGTACCTGGAGATCAATTGTTCTGGCTATTAAAGACTGAGGCGAAGAAGGCATTCAGTACTTCAGCCTTTCCCTCATCTTCTGTCACTACGTTTCCTCTCCACATCCATCAGGGTATGGAGATTCTCCTTGGCTCTCCAAGAGATCTTGTTTTGATTATAACAACAGGACAAAGGAAGACTGAGACTGTACAATTGCATGACCACTACTGCACCATCCACATGACGACTACACACACAGCATTGAGCCTTGCTGTTGGTTTCTTGTGCTTGTAATCTAAGAAATCTATGCCAGTGCCCCTCTTTTAAACTTAGGAATTAAAGAAACTTGTTCTGCAATACTTTGGCCAACGAATTATGTAACAATTACATACAGGAATCAAGGAAGTTAACATTTTTAATTACATGAGTTTGATTAATGCTTACACTGTTTCATTTTAGTAGCTATAAAACACAATCTTCAAAAACCCAAGAATTTAAGTACAGAGTTTAAGTTATACAAAAGAAAAAATCCAACCAAACAAACAAAACCAGTCCTGCATCTGCTCCGTCATATTTGTGATTGGATGGCTTTTGTGCAATATGAAGGCCCTCACTGCAAGCACAAGTTGCTTGGGGTTGAAATTTACCTTGCAAGGCTGGTGGTCTAAATGAATCCTTTAGTATTTATAAGTAACAAGCCCTCTGCTATCACTGCACTAGCTGCAAGTGTTCAAATATATATTTCCCTGATCTTCTGAAAAACACAGCCCATTGAGCAGTTAAATGTTCTTAAGTCAGCATCTTTGTCTTTCTGACAACGTTAATAAACTAATGCTGGCGTTCATGCTGTAGGACTTAATTTTTGGCATGATGACCACTTGTACTAGACTATGTCATATGTCAAAGAATTACAGGACCATCAAAATTCTCTCATCCAACCAGAGTACAGAAATGCTCTAGGATTTGATGCAAGAATACAGTTTAATCCTAGAACTTGAATTAAACCAAATTTCACTTGTCGGACAGAAGAAAGGTTATGAAATGTCTCGTCACCTTTTTGCTACCAGGATTTTGCCTTTGTTTAGGTTGTTACCAGTATCTTTTTGTTGTTATTGTTTTTTATACATGCATACATACATACATTTATATATGTGTAAAACAATCCAAAGATTTTGTGCACTCAGACACACACAGTCCAGAGGTTTTTCACCAGATATTTCTTGAATTTTCAGCATCAATATCTTCAATCAGATTATAGTACTTAGTACAACATTTGAATGATGTTTTCTGTGATAAAAGAATATGAGATAGAAGAACACTGGACAAAAATAGATGGAAATTTAGTTCAGAAAAATAATAGCCCTCTTCAGAAATAGGTCTTTCCAAACCATTCTTTGCCTCCTGCCAACCAAGGTTAGTCTTCGTTTTTTGTTTTTTTCCAGATAAGAGTTTTAAAAGCACTTGTTTCACACTTCAGGCAAAACCCCATCTGCCAGTGAGCAATATGTAGGTTGTGTCGTGCTGGGTGGTTATTGACAGCAGCAGAGATGGGTGCTGGTCTCTGCTGGTGTACTCCCCAGATCTCCAACACATCAGTCAGACACCGTAGCCCACTCAGGCCTCTCCTTCATGCACAGAAAGAAGAGGTACTCCAGTTTGATCTCTGTATCACGGAGGTAAAAACCTAAGTTTTGTCACTGCACTGCTAAGATTTCATGCAGTTCAAGAGTTATTTAAATTCTGCTTGTGGGGGCAAGTAAACTGATAGAAGTGGCACCCCATTTTATTGGTCTGCTTTTAGCTAAGGCAAGAAATAATTAGTCTCATTTAATAGGATAAATTTAACATTATCAGCCAGATCACCTCAGCATTTTGAAGAACACTTTCCTCAGTATCACCAAAGGAGGAGAAAATAGGGTTGTTTTGGGTTTTTTTTACATGTTCTAAATATCAACCCAATTCAGTTCTGCCGCTTTAGCCACAAGTCCTACTTGCTTTTTCATCCTGAAATAAGACTACAGCAGGGGACCTCATGTTTTTAGCACATCAATGAAGATAACAGGCCAAGAACAGAGTACAATTTGAAAGTAACAATTTCATGCTTATGCCTTTGGGGACATAATTCATAAGGGAAATAAATTTAGATAGTGCTCAGTAACCATGCTATGCAGTTACTGTCTTTCACATATGTTTTCTTATAAAATGACATTTCCTAAATTGTGACTGGGAAAAGAATCGGACAAAGTCCTCAAGTCTTTATTTGAAACAGATTAGTTTGTGCTATATGGGGATGTTTATAAACAAAACATTCAGCAGAAAAAATAAACTTTCATTTCAGTATCCACAAGATAAATAAAAATTGATCTCTGAAGACATTATTCCTCCCTCTTTGTTTCTCTGTACGTGAAATCTATTTTGCACAGTTAAGATATTCACTGCTCATTCCTTTTCTTTTTCTTCTAAGTGGAAAAACTGGAATTGCTTTCAAATTGAAGAGGTAAAACCCCTCTTTTGCTGCCACTATGCAGCAAATTGTTTTAATTGCTTTTGCTATTTCTTAGTCATTTTGATCAAAAGATTCAGACTTCAGTTCTGTAAACTGTTCAAGAAGTGTGAAGTCCACTTCACTTGAGTTATTTACCTGACTGTAAATAAATATATTCATCCATATTTGCATAAAATAGGTCTACAGGCTCTATTTCTTTTTAGTATAAGTAATAATTAGTATAAACATATTCCATTTTTATGGTAATAAATGCTTTGATAATACCAAACAAATTATTTATAAGCCTAATGAATCTGAACGTGAAAGCACTCAGTTCTTCCCAAGACAGTCATCATAGCTAATCAACGTTGGTACTGGGAAAACTCCAAAATGCACAAAAATACTTCTTTGACACTTTAAGCCTATCAAATGAACACCATATCTCCATACTTTTTAGATAAAACTTTCTTCCTGTGATTTTTGTTTAGGAAATTTCCATGGAAGCATTGTATCAAATTGCTTTAAAAAAACTGTCATTAATGGAGTATCAACTCTTCCTATTTATTGTGAATTAAAACATGCAATTTTTGAGCAGAAAGAATAATGCTAGCATTAATATTTCACTCACTCTTAAAAGACTTCTCATTAGTTCCTTTGTGCTCAATGTAGTACCACAAAACTCATGAGGTGATGGTAGAAGGATGAAGCATTTAAGAGACAGTTACTGTTACATCTTATTTCAATTTATCTTTTGATTCTGAAGGCAAAATTAGGATGTTATATTAATTACATGGATTTCATTTACCTATAACTGTCTGTCTTCTAGTATTCTTCTTGTGTCAGACAAAGCATTACTAGTCAAACATTAAATGAATATGTGTTGTACCTGAAGTTCACACATCTCAGTTACTAAATGAGAAGGAAATAAAAGCAGTGAATAAAAAATAACAGTTGAAATAATCAGTTGTTCCAGAATTCCTCCCTCCATTTGTGAAGTGCGTAAATCGATACTGGTTTTACTTGTAAAGTTCTGTATGCAGGCCCGTGAAGTAAATTTTACCTAAGCTAGTCATACCACCACAATGATCAATACTGCTCAATCACCATTACTGCAAACGAAATTGCAGTCTCATTTGGATAGAGCTAATATACTGTTCATAGTAACAAACATCTTCCAACATTTCATAAGCACAGAACCCTAGAGATTACTTCTTAGCATTTTCTTGGGCTTCAAATACATCTACATTACTGTGCTTCTTCAGGTCAGGGGTTCATTAATGTTTTGGTTTGGCTTTTTCCTGATAATTTTTTTTGCACTTCTGAAATAGTCTTTCAAGTGTTCCCTCTAGTTGGTCACTGAAGACCACATACAGAAGACTTGCAAAAAACATCAGTTTGAAAACTCAGAACTGAAATACATGTGCTGAAAATTCATTTTGTATGAATAAGTTAAACATCTGGATATTTCTACACAAGATGAAGAGACGTCATCTCCTATGACAGCAACTGCATAATTTTGTTAAGTCACTGAACCTCCAGTCATCTTCAGAGAGACTCTGAACACACACTATGTCCTCAGTAGATTCCTTGAAAGGATAAAGGTCTTTGAATTTGCTAAACAAGTTAACAGGACATTAAGATGTAAACATATTCATGAAAGATTTTTTAAATGGTATTTATTTATCAGGAATAATGTGGCATTTTTAAGGACTTGCTTGCACAATACTCATGGCAATTTTCAGCAGCTATCTTGTGCTATAAGTGTATACTCCTTCTGCCTCTCAATTTGAGAAGTCTGTTGTGCTTTCTCAGAGATAAGAGCGAGCTGAGATAAGAGAATTTCTACCTGTTTTATATAGGAAATCAAACAAATGAGGAGTCTTCTGTAGCTGACAAGTTCAGAAAGAGAAAATCAGGAAGCTTTCAAAAAGTAGAAAAATCCCTTTTAATTTGCATTATATTTTTCAAAGAAAGTTAGAAGAAAATAACGATATTGCAATGGCAGCACTTTTCCAAGAGGGGAAAACAAATAACTCTTGGATCAACGTGGTGGTTTTAAATTTGTTCATTCAAACAAATAAAACAAAAATGCATGTTTGTCTCTGTCATGGTTTTGGTTGCAGGGTGACAATAAAACCGTGGCAGATGTATTGTTAACCCCCTCTCCCCCGTTCACCCCTCCGTCTCCCCCCTTCCCACTAAGGACAGGCAATTGGGAGGGAAAGAAGGACAGAGAGAAGAGAGTTGGAAAAATTAAAAATGTTTTACTAATGCTACCAATAAAAATAGAGAAAATAATACAAAATATAGAAAAACAATCTTGAAAGTCCCGGCAACTGCTCCGGCAGATGTAGGGCCGGCACCCGAAATCCTGGACTGGACTCTGCAGCCAACCGGAACTGGATTCAGTCTGTCACTAGGCCTCAGTTCGCAGGGACAACACGCAAGGTCCTCTCCCAATGTCGGCCATAAGGAAAAGGGAGAGATCCTCATGATCCCCTGCTTTTATATGAAGTACAATGTGAATGGGATGGAATATTTATTTGGTCAATTTTCAGTTCACCTCTTGCTTGCACATCTCACAAGGTGCATCATTATCAATGACCTCGCATTCCATTGCTATGTCTACCAAAACATCTATCTAGCTTTCAGGAAAACTGTAGTTATTTAGAAGGCTTTAGCTGACAGGGAAATACACTAAAAGAGAAACTTGTTTTTTAACAAAACCAGGACGGTCTCTAACTAGAAAAATTATACAAGTGTAAAAATATTTTTAATTTAACCTTATCTGTTTTCTAGAAGTGGTGTGCAGGTTTTTGGTTTGTGGTTTGATTTTATTTTTTTAATTTTTGTTTTTTAAACATTTGTTTTTCTTTTTCTTCAAGTATTAAGGACTGCAGTGTTTTAGAATTCTGTACATGTTACTATCACTCGTATCTACTCAGGGTATATAGAATAAGAAATGCATCATTATAACTCCATTACTGGATAATATATTAATGGCTGCCATAACTGTGATAGAAATACATTAAGGAAATTTCTACTTAAATTTAAGAAGAGGAAATCTGAGACAAGCTTTAGGAACAGTTCATACTTTATAAACCAGAAGTATTTGTCTGAAACCTGACCCATGTATGCCTAAAGCACTGGTTTCAAGGAAAGCTAAAACACTTTTTCCATTAGGAATTAGTTTTAGAAATACTAGGAAATCTACTGAGACTTAAATTTGAATATTAAATCCCAGTTTTGTTAAGACTTACGTAATTGCTTAACTAAGTAACTGTAGATTTCATACTATTCCTGCATGAAATGATAAACACAGGGACATTTCTAGAACTTTGAATTGATTCAGGTACTTAACTTTAAGAACTTTAAGAGATTTGTCAATGAGATATACAAGACTAAGTTAGAATTTTGTTATGTTATGCATGATATTATTTTATTGTACCATATGGAATTTCCCATACTGAAACTAAAACATCTACATTATTTTTTTTTAATGTAAAATTAGGCAGGCAGTGTTCATTGTTATATTATTATATGAAAAAATCAAGATTCTAACATGGTAATCTTTTAAAAGCCAAACATCTCTCTTCATACTCTTAGTTTTAACCTTCTTTTCCTGTTGTCTGTCCCCCCAAACACCTAGAGGTGCCTAGCCTCTCCAGTTGTAAAGCTGATTCCCTATCAGAATCTTCACTTGATTTTCTTTCTCATTCAGACCATCTAACAAGCAGCAAAACACCAGATTATTGCTGGTAAAAACAACAAAATACCAGGAAAGAGCTATGGAGCAGCTTCAGTCTTAAAGTCTGACTCCTCTCATACACACTGCTTATGGTCTTAACCACACAACCTCTCCTAGACTGTCATTAGCACACATTCATGTTAACATAAGGAACATGAGTTACATGCCAAGCATTTTCATAATCAAGAAATTTAAAGTTTATTACATCCATTATGTCACAAGTATATCACTTTTGCTAGATCTTATGTCCAGTTATGTGTACCTATGAAATATCAGCATCTCCAAGTTAAGCATTCAAGAACAATCAGTTATGGTGTCATAAACCAGTTCAGTTAGACCTCATAAAGCAATAATTTCAAAACCAAGGACAGACAAGAATGGAGAGCAATAATACATTCAACCTATTTCTGCATTTATTAGCATGTACTAATAATTTAAAGAAAAATTAATTTACAAAGACAGTATTTTCAAGATTTAGGAATTCTCAAGTCTGTAAACAAAACCAGGTATCCTCACTTTAATGGTAAACCATGTAAAAGCATCTAAATGTCGTACACAATGCATAAGGAAATTCAGGTACCTAAAATGTGATTCTTATTTGCCAGATGCTTGAGAACAGATATTTCTTACCTTTAGTGTTTCTTTTTGCCTGCTTGTTTATCTAAAACATAACCTCCATCCTGATGATGGAATTTGCCAGCACTTCAAATCTACTGCATATGTGAAACTGGAAACAGTAGTCTAAGTCTCTGTCTGATACTCAGATGCATATGTAGACCATTGGAGAAGGGAGAACAGGTTGCTTTACTTTAGAAGGCAGACAAAGGATACAGTATTGTTACCTCTTATCTTTCTATGAAACATTCTGAAGAAAGAAGAAGTTATTTCATATGCTTTCATTTCAAAGTGATCTCTCATTTTGACCTTTCAGCAGATCTGTCACAGTAGTAAGATACAAGGAATGCTGAACTAAGTAGTGGAACACTGGAACAGGCTCCCCAGGGAGGCAGTCATGGCCCCAAGCCTGACAGTGTTCAAGAAGAGGCTGGATAACGCCCTCAGACACATGGTGTGAACTGTGGGGTTGTCATATGCAGGGACAGGAGCTGGACTCGATGATCCTTGTATGCCCCTTCCAACTTGGGACATTCTATGATTCTATGACACAATCCATACCATTTCTTTCAATAGGCAGCAAAAAGAAACGATTAACAAAACTGAACAGCAAGCACAATAAAGGAGAGCATAGTATCACAGACCAGTAATGGATTTTGTTTCCTGCTTGGTAGGATTATGTTCATCTTTGGCCAAAGGCTGCTGAGGCAGGTAGAATTATAGAGGCAGTAACCACAAGCCCACTCATCATTGGGCTTCTTTCTTGATTTTGCAAACCACTTATCTGTGCTACAAGACCTTGCTTCAATAGAAGTTAAATTATTATTTCTTAATTTCAATCAAGCCTGTAACTTAGGGCTTAGATTTATAAGACACGAATAGAAGTTATTACAATGCATCTACTATAAATTAAACAGAAATAAGTCCTAAACTTTAGCACAGTGGGTTAATCTTTGGAGATATTCAAAACCCAATGAACCAAGTCCTCAGCAACCTGTTCTTGCTGACCTTGCTTGGAAGAGGAGGGTTGGGCTAGAGAATCTCCGGATATCCCTTCCAACATCAACCACTCTGTGAATTTACTGACCCCCTTCTTACTCAGTACACGTAAAAAGTTTCAGCAACTCCAGTAAAACCAGTGTGCAATAAGCCAGCCCTATCCTCTTTGCTTGCAACACAGACTCAAAGATGAGCTGAACGAGTTGTTGCTGCCTTAATTCACCAGCTCCAAACCTGTCTCTTGAGTAGTGTTGCATCTGAGTTTACTTCCCAGTGACATGGCATCACTCAGCCTCTCCATGAAGGTTAGAGCACACAACACACATGCAGTATTATTTGCATTTCTAATTTACTTGAACAGATTTATAAAAATAAACCTTTACATCTGTTTCTTGAGATTGCAGGAGGGACATGGGGTGAAGAGCAAATCAGAAAGCAATACTCTTTTTCCAGCAAAGGGGTAGAAGAGCCTGATATCGGCAAGCAGAAACACTGATAACATTTAGTACCCTTAACTTAGTTGTGACACAGGAATGATTGTCCCTTCTTCCTTTTTTTCCTATGCTTGAAGAAGATGTTAACTGCCCTTTATATCATATCACTTTCTCTGTTGTTCCACTGCAAAATGTAATATTTTACATATTTGCTGTTTTCTTTATTGCTCCCTAGAAAATCTGCACAACTAAATCTTGCACTCTTTAAATGACCAGTAGTTTATCATTTGTGGTTTATATTTGTACCCTTGGTGCCCCTGATATTATCTTGCACTTGTGCTTTCAAGGCTTTTCCTGTCAACCTGCAGCTATGCTCTCAGCAGGCCTTGCTCTAGCATGGATGGGAAGAGTGAACTCCTGAATCTGGCATATTCCTCCTCTTCCTCTTTATGACTGTGAGGCACATTTTCCAAAGCATCTGAACAAGGGCAGCTTATAGCTTCTTAGAGTAAAAACATAGAGAATGGGGAAAACTCCACTTTGCTAAAAAATCTACCCTTCTTATCTATGCTGTTACTCTTAAAATCAAAATAGCAGTGACAAGTACTAACTCACTTGCTCCTGGGAACCTACCTGCTCCTTATCTAGTATCTGCATTAAATACTGCCTTAATGCACCAGACAGACCACAGTGATTCTGGCAGGTTCCAGGGTCAAGATAATGGGAACCACAGTTTGGTTTTAGAATATAAACTCTCAGTGCTTCATAAGTCAGATCTTTAGAAACAAAATTTCAAATGCAACATAAATGTTCATAAAGATAAGCAATGCCCCTTCATCTCTGATCCACATTTAACAGAATTATGTAAGTCATATATCAACTGCATGTGCTTTTCTCACGTTTGAACTAGCCTGACTACTCTGTAAATCCCAGTAGCACAGGAGCATGAGAGTAATCACTGATACTCAGCTTTGCTGGCAGTGAGTGTTTGTGAACACACCGAAACAGAAGCGCACACCTTGTAGACACCCTGCACCACAAGCTGCCTCAGGCTCAGAAACAGGCTGTGTGAAGTACCTGCTCTGACCAAGCCCCAGTTTAAGCATGTCACTATGGAAAGACAGGCCTGGAATGCCTTTAATGTCATGTAACCAGCATTGTATATTAAGGATTAAGCAGAAATCATCTTTCTGCTTACTATCTTAAGAGAAAAATGCAGTAATGAGATTCAGAGTAAAATATCATAGAATAATACAATCATTTTGGTTGGAAGATACCCTCAAGATCATTGAGACCAACCATTAACTTAACTGGCACTAAACCATGTCCCTAAGAACCTCATCTAAGCATCTTTTAAATACCTCCAGGGATGGCGATTCATCCACTTCCCTGGGCAGTCTGTTCCAGTGCCCGACAACCCTTTCTGTGAAGAATTTTTTCCTAATATCCAATTTGAACTTTCCTTGGTGCAACTTGAGGCCATTTCCTTTTCTCCTATCCCTTGCTACTTGGGAGAAGAGACCAACACCCACCTTGCTACAACCTGCTTTCAGGTACTTGTAGAGAGCAATAAGGTCTCCCCTCAGCCTCCTTTCCTCCAGGCTAAACAGTCCCACTTCCCTCAGCTGATCCTCATCAGACTTGTGCTCCAGGCTGCTCACCACCCTCGTCACTCTCTTCTGTACTCTCTCCAGCACCCCAATGTCTTTCTTGTAGTGAGGGGCCCAAAACTGAAAACAGTATTCAAGGTGGGGCCTCACCAGTGCTGAGTACAAGGGGTGATCACTTCCCTAGTCCTGCTGGCCACACTATTCTCGACGCATTCCAGGATGCTGCTGGCCTTTTAGGCCACCTGGGCACACTGCTGGCTCATATTCAGCTGGCTGTTAATCAAGACTCCCAGGTCCTTTTCTGCCAGCAGCTTTCCAGCCATTCTTCCCCAAGCGTGTAGTGCTGCCTGGGGTTGTTGTGACCCAAGTGCAGGACCCGGCATTTGGCCTTGTCAAACCTCATACCACTGGCCTCAGCCCAATGATCCAGCTGGTCTAGATCCCTCTGTATGGCCTTCCTACCCTCCAGCAGATCAACACTCCCACCCAACTTGGTGTCATCTGCAAACTTACTAAGGGTGTAGTCAATCCCCTCATCCAGATCAATGATAAAGAGATTAAACAGAAATGGCCCAAATACTGAGCCCTGGGGAATACCTCTTGTGACCAGCTGCCAACTGGATTTGACCCCATTCACCACAACTCTTTCGTCCCGGCCCTACAGCCAGTTCTTTACCCACCAAAGAGTATGACCGTCCAGTCCATGAGCTGCGAGTTTCCCCAGGAGAATGCTGTGGGAGACAGTGTCAGAGGCTCTGCTGAAATCCAGGTACACAACATCCACAGCTTCTCCCTCATCCACTACATGGGTCACATTTTCATAGAAGGAGATCAGGTTGGTCAAGCAGGACCTGCCTTTCATAAAGCATTCATAAAGCATCATAAAGCACACTGACTGGGCCTGATCAGCTTGTTGTCCTGCATGTGCCATGTGATGGCACTCAGTATGATCTGCTCCATAATCTTCCCTGGCACCGAGGTCAGACTGACATGGCTGTAATTCCCTGAATCCTCCTTCTGGCCCTTTTTGTAGATGCACTACATCATTAAAAAAGAACTGTCTAGCAATTCTATTTGTTTTTATAGCAACTACAGCGCAATGATCTGTTAGCTTATATTCCTTGCCTGTATGTCTTTATGTAAAAAAATCTTTATGTTTTCTTTGACTGCTCTGCCCTCAGTAAATTATAATGCTTTGCAGAAAGTCTCAGGAAAAATAATGTTCCTTGCTTAAACAATTTTAAGACGTGTGAAAGATGTATAAATAATTATTGTAAAAGTAATCTTGTCACAATGAACACATTGTACACCAAAAATCACCATCATGTTATATCTCATCCTATGCATCTAGGAAGTTAGCAATGCCTTCTATACAGTATGGAAAAGATCATGTCCTAGAAGTGAAATTGCGTTATTAACGGCAGAAACCTAGAAACACTAGAAGGACAGACACTTCACCCTGAAAATATTTTTCTGATCATTTCTAAGGAAGGAGACCCTATTCACTCTGAAATTAAAAATACCTTCTGGTTGACTTCAGTGTTAAGAGGATCAAGTACTAACAAACAAATAAATGTATCGCATACCTTTTTAGCTGCAGAAATCTTAGCTTTTCCTTTTTCTTAGCTTTAGAAAAAAATTGTCTAATTTGAACACAAAAGCAAAAATAACTGCAATGTATCATGTACCTTTAGTTACTCAGAAAGAGCACCGCATACTCAATTTCCCATTTTTATGAGATATAAGAACACAAAAACATTGTTCAAAACAAACACGTTCCAGTGTCTGATACCATATAGCAGTATGAAACACAATTGAACTCAGCTTTCCAAACAGGTTTCAAGTGATATAGTTTGGATAGAGTTGGTCAGGAAAAGCAGTTGAGCAATAAATGAGTATAGGTTAAAGTAGCAGAATAAATTACTCAGAATAAATTAGTCAGCAGTATAAGACTAGTCATAGTCATAAGTAAAGAGCATATGAGCAGCAAAGGCATCAAAGCTGAGTTCTCAGGTTATCTGAATAAGCTTAAGCTTAAACATAAATATTAAATGTCTTCCTTGGACTATTTATTACTAAACTGAACAGATTCAGATCTCATTGCTGATCTTTAATATCGATATGGTAATTCCTTGTGATATCTATCTGCTTTAAGAATTATTTCATCCATGAAACAAAACAAAAAATAGTTAAGTCTACTAAGTTTACTATGGAGTAGGTAAGCCTTTGACTGCCTCTCCAAACACAACTGAAACAGGATACACTATGGTCAATACTTAAGTATTTTAAAAATAGAAATGGGTCACTGTGATGAGTTGAAGAAACACCCATTTCAACTCTTCTTTACCCACTTATTTTATAAAGTTGTTATCAAAGACTCTGATTTTCTGCTAAGATTCCAGATGCTCATAACTTACTGTATTGTTGAACAGAGCCTGCATACTGCTGAGACAATTTTTTAATACCATGCTGTATTATAAACTTACAATCTAAACAATTTATGTGCTCATACATTAGTGTAATCATTATATAATGGTGCTTTAGCAATGTACTATTGATTGACAGGAAGCAATATGATAATAATAAATGATAATCTGTTCCTTAATGTAGTTTACAATGTACCAGAAACTTGCTTTGATTATTGTAAGAATAGCTTGGCTCTACCTAGTAAGACATAATGCAACAATATCAATTCCACAAGAAACACAAAAGAAACTCCTGTCCTCCTTAGTCTCCTGGTTGATATCTGAACAAAACACCAGAATCTTAGCTTCATCTATAACGTCACATGCAGAAAAGAGTAACAAGGTATGTACAACATATTAAAAGCCACACATAGAAGCACCATGGTGAGTTGAAATACTCCCCACATTAGATAAAAGCCAACAGAAATACTTCATTTAGATACAAATATACACGTCTATATATACACACACATGCAGGTATGTATGTATGTACCTATATGCCCACTTTGGGCAGAGACCATCCTGATCATCAAATCTGATCTTCCATTATCACAGACAATCATATAAAATGACTAATCCAGAGTTTATGAGACACCTGTGCAATCTGTACTTTTTGTCTTCCCTAATGTCTATTTTTTAGATTATCTAGTATTTTTACTTAGGAAATCATGGCCATAAACCTTCTGTCAGTTCTTCATGCTTTCTATTTAACTAACCTTTGAACTTTGAAGGAAGTGGAGAAGGTCTAACAGTTGTTAGTGGGTGAGGAGGCTTAGGGCTTGTGATACAGATTGAAACGGCACCACATATTACGTATGAGAGAGAAATTATTCTGAGGGGAAAAAACATTTACACCTTTTCCTTAGTATCTTTCAACTCTGAACATCTGGAAATTCCACCCTGGACGTACTCCAGGTCAGAGTAGTTAAAGGTTTTGAGCTTCTGTGTTCATCACAAGTTCACACAACAACTAAGGAAGATGGAAGTACTGGTGACAAAAGAATTACTAGTTCATTACCAATACTACGTCATCTACAGTACTCTCTACAATATACCAGTAACTCAACAGTCAAAAGAAAGTTTCACCCTGGTTGAAAGTGTTAAAACCTGTATCAGAGATGTGTGTGATGGAAGAGGGATTACGACTATTTATGGTAAAGTTCTTTAATCCATTATTTTAAGATCGTTTTGGAAAAACACAACTGGCTATCAATTTTCCTCCCAACAGCTTTCAGAACAAATATTTATATTCAACAGAAGAGTGGCCATATCCAATCGCATTCATTTCCTGTACAGTGAACAAACTGGGCTGATATAATTAGTAGATAAATAGCAACATTTCCTAATTTGTTCACACGTCCTAGAGAGGATGTGGCATTACCCTCACCCCACAACATGTATAAATCAGCTGCTCCCCTGTTCAACAGGATGTCCTTGCATGGGGGATGCTGGAAACAATTTAAGCTACAATACAACCGAGAAAATCAAGGCAGGTGGGGGGGGTTGGTGTTGGTTCAGATGTTTGAAAATAGCATGGTACAACTCTGCATACAAATTAAACCAAAATTCATTCATTTATAAATCTCCCTGTTATGGAATACAATTATCATCCCATCATGCCTCCTTAACCTACCATTGTAAGTCAATTCTTTGAAAGTGCCTTGAAACAATGGTGGATTTTCATTTAGGTGTGATTGCAAACATACTGAATTAAGTTTCTGTCAAGAGACAGAAAGAAAGACTGGGCTTTAGTCTTGAACTACACGGGTGTCAGTTTCAGAAGAAACACTGAAATAAAGAGGAAAAAAAATACAATTTTATAGAGAATCAGAGAAACTAGCTTAAAAAAGAATAGCCAATTACCCCTTGCTGTTTGGAAAAACCTGCATTGAATTTCTTACTAACTTCCTAAGCATGCGAATAGAAGTCATAATGAAATGAATAAAGCTACTCTGTTTAATGAAGAACATAACACATTTCTCTCCCCCTCCCCCCCCACTAGAAAGTTTTTTCTTATAACATTAGAAATTCAGTATATTTTCTTCCTATGAATGCATATAACGTGAAGTTCAAAACATCTAGGCTAGCACATATGCTTGTTTGATAAAAGAAGTGTTTCTATGTATTTAAAGTGACTTGTCTTCTTTGTTCTTGTCTTTATTCTATCCATTACCTTCACTGAATTCCTTGTGTTTTAAATTGTTTTAAACCAGTCTAAATAGCACACAGCTTACTGGTTTCAGATGTACAATTAATATATTTGAATAGACACAAACAATGTTAAAATAGTTTTAACTTTTTATAAATTTACCATTCCTAGATCTCTGTTTCTCTGTATTTATCCATAAGGCATTTGCAACAACTTAGAATGAAAGGTTTCTAAAACACAAAGCTTGCAACTGAAGCAAACAATACCTCTGATTTTATTTTCATCTAAGCATACACTGTAAAACAAGTAGAACATGTACATGAGGTAGAAACTAGCAAGTCATATTCTGTATTCACCATTTAGGCTTCAGATCTGCACTTGGAATAAGCCACAATATAGTATGATTCAGTTGAATTCAACTTCAAGGACAAGAAAATAAAATAGTATTTATACCATAACTTGAAAGTCAACATGGTACAACATGAATGTGATTCTGCAGGGAAGAGGGCATAAGCATGTTTTCCAGTTTGTTCATGTTAAAATACTACATGAATTTCACATGTTTATTTGCATATACATTTTATATAAAAACAGCTTAATATTTATGCTCTTTGAAAAAAAAAAAAAAACAAAACCACCTTAGTTTGGCAAAGATCCCAAGCCTAATGACAATGGTTTTTTTGTTTTGGTTTTGGTTTTTTTTACAGAAATATTGCTGTTATTGTAGGGAGGGGAAAGCATTACAAAATTCTGTAGTGGCACAGGACAGAGAAGTACTCCGCTACCTTCCTACAAGTTAGAACACTGATCAGTGAGAGGCACTTTCACTGCTTCTGGAGTACCAACTTCCAAACTGGCCCATAAATCATCTCAGAGGGAACACTCTTGAGATAGTTCAGACAAGGTGCTGAGGAAGTGAGGCAGTTATTAAAACGAATCAGTTCCCTTGAGAAGTGGTACATAGAGAACCAGACGCTGTTCAGTGTTTTCTATTATCATGAAATCACTCAACCTAGATTAAAGTAAAAGCTCAAGGTTTTGTTTACAGTATCCAAAATAGAAAACTGACACATTTATCTAAGATGCAGATGAAAAAAAAAAAAACAACAACAAAAAACCAAACAGCCTAAACATAACAGATTTACTCTATATTCAAAATGAAGTTTCTAAGCCTGTGCTTACTTGGCTTGATATAGAAGGCTTCCGTGACACACTGTTTGTCATAAACTGTTCTGCCAAAATGCCTGATATCTCAAGGCTCATTCATCATCAATAGTATCTACTTTGTGGATATGCCAGCTTTTAATTTCCTTTTAGTAATCTGTATAGGGTTTGGAGTACTTCAACTGATATTGTGAAGTCAATCACTTAAAAATATTGAAGATTTCAAAAGGAAAGTCATTCAAGTAACTAAGATGGGAACATTTTTTCTAAAAAGCTCAAAAACATTAAGGTATAGCCCTCCACAACTCAAGAAATGCCATAAAATAATTTTTTTTCCATTTTCTCTGGTTTATCATTCACTGCAGAGATGCTGTCAGAAATTTGCAGTGTATTCTGACTTGCACTGATGTCAGCATTGCTCCTGGAAATGTGAAAACTCTTCTTCTCAGATATGAGATACATAAGCAAATATAGTCTGTAGTCGTTCAAAAGTAGTTATGTTAATATACATATGAATTCATACACATTCCTATCATGCAGAAAGGGAAAACATAGTCAGAAAGTGGAGAAAACTCTGAGTTGCACTGATTACATTTAGCTCCTGTTCATCCATGCTGGGCAGATTTCATTACATCTAGGATGCTAGATGGGAGAAAAGAAACCACTATAACATGAGCAGCCATGTCTGTCTTACTCACCATCAAGATCATTGGAGATAGAGAGCAGAAACTAAGCATAAACTCCACAACTAATTTATGACAAGCCATTCAAATGGAGAGAGAAAAATAAAACCTTATGGAATTTATCTACTCGTACTGTACCTCTTAAACATGACTGTCCAATATGACATTTCAATGTCAATAAGAACATAAAAGTGCATCAAAATCCTCTACACAACTCTAAATGTAATAAATATGGCCCCAAAATGTCGAAATCTACAGTATTCGATAACAGATATTAATACTCCTATAAATGCATGAGAGAGGACAACACAGGATTGGGTGCACTGTAACAGGAATCATAGAAAGTTGCATGATTGGAAAATTCAGGAGACACAGCTAATTGAAGAACCAAAAAGAAAAAGTCAGGATGAACAGACAATACTATGTATTCTCTGTGGATGAGACACTAATCTCTTAAAATGTATTGTGTCTTACAGATGGTGGTACATTATCCTAAGCAACCATTGCATTGCTTTGTGTTGTACTAATGCATATGAACAACAAACTTGGGCAGGTTATTTCTGCTCACTGAAAAATGTTTAATTGCTCTTACTACAGATTTTCAGTGCTGATGTACTCTTGCATTGCAACACAACCATGTCACCTCAAAGAAATAAAGAATAAGTACAGATATGACAAACTACTTCAAGACACCAAAGTACTATATACAACCTGTTCGTTTCTGCTAAAATGAAGTATTCCTTTACCTATGCCAAAGGGAAACTACAATAGTGGTACAAATTGCAAAAACAATGCATTTTTCACCCCAAAAAAGCAACTTGTTCCATTTAGCAAATCTTGCAGGATCATTTGTGTGCTACTTGGTGGCTTTTGTCATCTAGTGACTAGCATTGCTAACAAGGATGGATTTTTATAACTTTAAACATGATTTAGGAACTTTAGGGACATATTTACGGCATTTTAAAACACTACATGAATTATTTCAGTTCACATTTATGTACTTATTGACTGACATGGAAATTATATTGATATAAAATAAATTAATCCTAAATTAATAGGAGAAAAAAGCTTTTCAAGATAGCTAGGTATCTGTGGATTAGCTGAGAGAACAGACTGTGTTCATTATACATATACAGCAAAAATTTGGAATGTTATTAAATAGTTTGTCGCATAACAGTATTAATATTCCACACTAAATGAATATAATTGTTTTGGGTTTTGTTTGTTTGCTAGTTTTTCTACTAGGACTAACAATTAAAAGTTAACGTATGATTTTTAGTCAACTGTTATGAAAATGTGTATGAATTACACCCTACCATAAGACTCTTAGAGAGTTTTATTCTAGAAAATAGTATTTAATAGTGAATTTTAATAGATTTATAAAGTCTTTACTAATGTCATTGATATATTAAGTAGAAAGCAAATATCAGATGAAAGTAATCCTTTTTAAAGTAGTTATGGTAGCACATTATACAATGTACTTGCCAGAACCAGACCAGGCAGTGCCCGGGATACCTACCTGACATTATGCCCACAAAGGAGCCGTCCTGCCTAGGGTGTAAAATGAACTCAGAACTTTAATTAAAGGGCCTGCTTCAAGAAGGCCATCCCATTCTGAAGTTGTGACATTTATGTGCTTGAAGTCTGTAGCACTCTCAGTGAATGAAGCTACCTAACAAAGAAAAGCGTTATCATCAAAACTTATGACACTCATTAAGTCTTTTGATGAGCATAGGTGAATTTAATTGCTCATCAGAGCCTGGAAGATAAATTGTAAAGCTTGCATACAAAATTAACAAGATCACCTCAAGAAACTGGTGGTTCCTTATTGACATCCCTGAAAATAAAATGGTCTTCATATATCACCTGGGGATTCATTACTCTTGAGTAATGCATTTACCATCTGTGCTCATCCCAAACTGCTTCTGATAGAGTGTCTGAACTTCATAAATATTCTTGGGTAAACAACTCTCATGCTTCCCTAGATAAGTGAACAGATAATTATTCACGGTCCCATTTTTCTAATACAGAGATAGTAAAAGTAGTCAGCTAGGCTAAAAGTGTATTTCAGATCAGGAAACATTGTTTGAGTTTATATAAAAGGTCTCCAATTTGTTAAATGAAACCAAGTGGGATACCGCATGTTTCAAAACCTTCTAGGATAGACTAATAATCAGACCTTATCTCCAGTTTCCATTAATTTCTGATGTGAATGCTCCTTGTTTGGCACTATACCTTATGATCTACAGCTCAAATCATCTGAATAGCTGAACACTTAAATATTTCTAGGGAAAAAGCAATAGTCATTGCAAAGAATGCAAGAGTTCAAAAGTCAACTTAAAAAAAAAGTCAACCTTGTCTTTTTGTATAAAAACACAGGAAGGCTAGAGAAAAAAACAAATGAAAACAAATGTTATCATTATTCTTATGGTTTCTTTAAACTTCCAAGAAGCCTTCTGGAGCTTTTATAGCATCTCTTAGAAGGTCAGAGCCCCTCCTTACTGTTCCCTAATTCTGATAATGGCGTCTCACTCGAGAAACTTCATCTCTTAAATCTGTGGGTGGCCATTTGTCCTGCTCTTAATAACCAGATTTTCCATCATAAGAAGCTCTAATGAAATTCCTGACAAATAATATAACTGTCCTTCTGGTAACCCTCACTGCCTCCCAAAGCGAGGTTACTTAACTGTGATAAGTTTTGATGGCCTTCTCAAAGATTTACTGATAAAGCCCAAGTTTGTCACTAAGTGTCAAACCAGAAGAGCAAAACACACACTCTGGACTGCAGTTTAGATCAACACTTCGCTTTAAAAAAGTAATTCTGTTTTTCAGTATTTCTAAAAAGGAGATATTAACGTGATGTTTTAATTCTCTCTATATATACATATATGTATGAAAATATCACAGGTTTCTTCAGTTTCAAGTAACATGGCTTGGAAGGCAACACACTTTTCTCTGCCAAATGCAAGGCCCACAGTTTCAACACAGACAAAAAACACTACTACACAGGGCTGCCATATTACAAAACATGATGGTCTTGGATCTTTCTTATAATAAAAGATGTTGGCCAAGAATTTATACATCACAATTGTGTACCTTGGAGAAAGACATAGCTCCTACCTAAAGTTTAAAACAGCAAAGCAGTGCATAATCACTGTTTAGTTCTTCTCTTACAGAGTACAACTACTATCCATAGCTCCATTCAAATGGAAGGAATTATACCCATTTAGAATAAAGGAAACTGTTTGTATAAATAAGGCTATAGAAAAATAAATGGCATTATGTTGCACTGTAAATACATAATGACATTGCCGTATCAACTGGCGATAAATCTCTTTTAGAACCAGTATTCAACCAAAGCACAATATAAATACTAAACAGATCCAAGCAAGCTCCCAGTGCTTTTAGATCTTGAAGAGAGAAATGTTCTTACTCTAAGCTAGTTAGATCTGTAAATTGAGCACAGAACTAATTTTATGCCAGAAAATTACTGTTTTTAACAGGTTATACAAGGCACAGAACCACATAATCGCCCTACATTTGAAAACAGGCTCTCATTCAAACAGAGGAAATGAAGTTAGCTGAAGGTGCAGTACGTGAGGGAGGGGGAAATCACATCTTATCTGTGCAATGACTTGTTCTTTACAGGTGGTTGGTTAGATAATTAGCAGCTATTATTTTCTGCAGTAATAAATTCTAATATGTGATGAAAGCAAGAACAGATGGATTGCCAGTTCATTGCCACTTGCCACAGCACAATGAAGATTTAATCTTTACGATGAGCAATTCACTCTTTACATAACAACTATACTAGTGTTCTAGTATTAAGTCTCATCATCCCATTTCAAAGCAGATTAGTTTCTCACACTTCTCCGATATACAGGTTCGTTTTCTTTTTGTTGATACTATATACAAATTGCTCTAATATATTTTAGCCTTACTTAAACTAGATCTTACCTGTCAAATAAGTATGAAAATCAGAACAGTAATACTGTTAAAATTATTTGAAATGCACGCTTAGGTGATTTTAATAAGTAGATAGATTTTAATCAAAGAAACTAAAAGCTCCCTGTCTTTTAGGCACAATTCACTTATTCTTATTTTGCAGAAATAAAAAACATCATTATCTATCTTTACAACTATAATTTATGTTGGTTTAATGAGAAAAGCTTCATATTCTGACTTGAGGAGTTTCTCCCAGTAAAATGTACTGGTAGATAGGTGAACACATCTGTCTGTGGCTACAGTAAAGTGATATTTTGTCATTCCCTGTAATACTTTCCATTGTATGGCCTTTTACTGTAAAAAGGGCCAGCAATCTGCAGTGGGGAAACCTGTGGCTCAGTGGCATGCCCAACTCTGAACCTCAGCCAGCTGCCTTCTGACCTCCTAAAACCTTTGCAGTCTAACTCTCTAAAAATCTTGGAACAGTAAAACAAACAAACAAACAAAACCACAAAACAAACAAACAAAAGAAAAACAACAACAACAAAAACCAACTCTATATGACTAATTTTTTCTCAGATCCAACTAAGCAAACTTTTTTTTTACCATAGCTATAGCTTCATTCAGGGTATTAGTATTCTATTATCAGGCTTCTGCACACATCATGACACAGACGATGCAGTCGAGTTTTTAGCAGTTTCTCAACTAACAACACTGGCAACGTTAAAAAATATATGCTTTAAAACTGAGCAAAATACAGTATAAGTACTTTCTTGATGGAAAATATGAGATGGAACAGTTTTTGCCTTGCCACTTATCTACTGCTTTCTTCAGCTTCTCTGTGCTTTATTTCCTAGAAATAGTCTTATCAAGACCAACAGGATCCCTTCAGCCCTTTGCCTTAGTCCTGCTACCCTTCATTCTGATATGGAGCTCAGCCTGCTTACACTTGCAGCATAACTCCTCTGATTCCTAACCTTATGCAGCAGGATTACTGATCAGGAAAGAACTCTGGTGTTTGCCTAAACAGGTTCTATCTTAATATTCAGGAGCAAGTGTGGAATAATTACTGAGAGGGCAAATTATTGAAAATAATTATCGAGGATACACTTACTGACAATAAAGCTATATCCACACCTTCAGCATATATGGCAGCTGCTTGGCGGATAAGGAATCTGCGCTGTATTGTTCACCCCCGCAACCAGGCCTACATTCTTGGACATCAGTGCATGGGGGAAACCCAGTGTGCTGGCACTAAGGAGTATGAGAGAGTGGAGTGGTGTGGAAATACTATGGCCAGGCCCTGTGTAAAAATCAGGTACAGGAACCAGATGGCATAGCTGCTGTCAATTTAAAAAGATATATGTTCAATTCTGTCCAAAATGCTATTTACTGAGCCAGAAATTTGTCCTGTGGATGAAATTTGCTCATTATAATGTTATTATAATAGCAAAACACACCACTGTCCCAAAAGATACACACCTCTATGCATCATGCCCCTGTGCCCTGTTAAGCATGCTCTGTGATGTTTTTACCTTAAAAATTGAAGCAAGAGAATTTTACACCAATGAATAACAAAGGTATGTATGCTACAGTCACTCAAGCTCCACCTAAACACAGAAAATAGTATAAAATACCGTATTAGTAGGGGAAAGGTAGGGAAGACACCACCACTGAGAAGTCAAGGAAACAACATCATAGACTTCTGGGATCAGTCGATGGGCACTTTTGGGTAACATGTGCGCACTTGGTTATACCAAGCGTTTCCCTGGGACACTTAAGACTTCAAGCTTGTATTTGTAATCACATCAGTAGCACTATATAGGCATTTTAGAATTTATATATATTTGGTACCAATAAGTACTTCTTACAACTAAAGTGTATTTTTTTGCAACTGTGTTTTTGCAGACAGTGTATCAATGGGAATCTAAAAGAACTTGCACCTGTTGCTTTAATAAACCTCATGATTTGTGGATCTGGTCGTGATAATTTCTCATTGGATGCACTCAGACTTATAGTATATATTACACTACTCGTGAATCTGTGCAAGCACGTAAATTCAACAGCCACAACCTGATCCTGCACTATTAGCGTATCCATAAATTGGGTGAATTCAATGTAATGCCGGACTGGCTGTTGAGCACAATCAGACTTACAGTGCCAACTTGAGGTTATTTGATTTAATTGAGCATCACTCAGGGGTGCAGCTCAGCTGTACCCAGCCCCGAGTGAAATACTGAGGACCAGATGGAACACAAGGCAGTTTACCTTCTGCTAAATTGACCCTCTTAATCCAACAGCTTGGTAAAGCTATATAGACAGAGAGAAACAGGCTCCTCAAGGAGATGACTTAAGTCACCTGGATAAAGCCACAATTTAAAGGCACTACAAAGACACAGGCAGAGTTCTGTGCAGCTAAAAGCAGAAACTTGAATGAATTAATAATTGAAATCTGCATAGAAAACAACACAAAACCAAAACCCAAAAAACAAAAAAAACCACACACACAAAAGCTGACAACAAAACAAAAACAAAAAAACAAACCAAACCAAACCAAACCCCAACCAACCAACCAACAACAACCAAACACAACACTATTTTTTGCTCCTTTGCTTCTTATCTGCTTGGACAACTTTTGTTTCATGGGTGTTTTATTTATGTAAATAATTACAAAACCTGTAGAGTGTGCTGAAGAATATCTACCATAATTTTAGGCTTTGTAAGAGTAATATAATGTAACCTTGTTTTTACATTGCAAAGAGCAGCTTCTCTTTAGCCTGTACAATTGGTACGAATTCAACTCATTGTATTACAAAAGAGCAAGCAACTCACATTACCCAGCCTATTTACACGCCTGTCTTTTGGCTCAACTCTCTGTTTTCACCTAATCTTTTTAAAATGCCTTTCCAATGTCCACACCAATCCACGAGTCCACAGACCACCTCCTGCAGCACTGTAAGCATGTGAAACTAGCTGCAAAGAAGCACAAAGTGAAAACCTTTTACATTTCCGCAAGGTCAGGCTACATGATGAGTCATCCTCCCGTACACTGTTCTCAATCAAAGCACTGTTCAATCATCCTCTGGAGTATTCAGGACAGTGAAAGAAGCACAGATTTGTGCAGTTTTTCAAATGTGCTTTTGGTTCTTTTGCACTCATATCAATCCATATAAATCAGAAGAATTTTATAACATGAAATATTTTTTCTTAAATAAGTTCAAATAGAACTAAAGAGATACATCATATTCTGAAACTACTAAAAATAAGCTATTTTTCAGTACAGTAAAATCAATTATTGGGTTTTTTTTCTGAAATCACAACTAGTTTCAATGGAAAAATAAATAATAGAAATAATTATCATAATGTCATTAGCTAGAACCACCAAAAATGCTGCAATATGTTGACTGTGTGTCCTGGTTTTGTTAAAAACAAGACCAGTTTCTCTTTCAGTGACTTTTCCTTTCAGCTAAGTTCTTTTAAGTAATTGCACTTTTCTGAATTTGGCTACATATTTTTGCAGACAGGAGCTGATAACATAGCAGTGGTATGCAAGGTTACTGATAAAAACGCACGTCCCATAAGTGAGAGGGGCATATTTGCAAGGAGGAGTGAACAGAAGTGGGAGATCATGAGGGTCTTGCTCTCTTTGACTACGGCTGGCATCTGAAGAGGACCCTGCCTGTCGTCCCTGCGATCCAAGACGTGGTTCCAGACCCTGCATCCCTGAATCCAATTCCGGTCTGCTGCAGAGTCCAACCCAGGACTTCGGGTGCCTGCCCTGCAGCTGCCGGAGCAACGCCAGCTCCCCAGGGGCAACGCTGCACTACCCTAGGAAATCCAAGATTCGTTTTGTATATTTTGTATTATTTTCTCTATTTTATTAGTAGCATCAGTAAAGCATTTTTAACTTTTTCCAACTTGCAAGTATCTCTCTCTTTTCCTCCTATTGCCTTTCCTTGGTGGGGGGGGCTGGGGGGGGGAGGGGGTTAACAGAGAGCATCTGCCACGGTTTATTGTCAGCCTGCAGTAAACAGTGACACTGTGCATAGAAAAAGTATTGTTCATTTTAGGTAATACCTTTGGTCTCTTTTGATCACAGAAAAACTTTGTGATTACTTCTAGTGTAGTCCTATAAATTAATAGAGGAATAAAATGCCTCTTGAATCATCCTCTGCCTGCAAAAATACAGGAAATTTTTTTAGGCAAATCTGCTCTTTTATGTGCACAGGAACAGACTTACCTGGAGGACTTTTAAGGTATGCAATGTGTATTTTGCATGCAAATTTAAACGTGCCATTCTTATTGAGTATCCTGATATAGAGGCTGGGTTTAAAACTGTATTTTTCAACTCATGCGATCTTTGATGGAAGTCTTTGAAAAATAAGAACTTATTTGATTCCTTGTTGAAATGGTCATTGGCCTGGCTTAGAAATACCAGCAACTAATGATGTCTAGGGAAAACGTGCCTGTATCTTTACAAAGACATCAGGATTTGCTGCTCAGTGACATTTTCCACTATGAATTTTTGTTATTACTGAGTGGCATGCAATATTCAGAAGTTCATTTGATTCCCATTTCAAAGGGCTCTTTTCAGACCCAGTTATGGTATTCTCTTTGATTTGGAAGCTCAGTAACTGCTGAACTTTGACATTTGTACAGGCAGCATTTGGATGGAGGTAAAAATACCCTTTTCTCCCTTACACAAAAGCAGAAAAATAACCCTGAATATTTCTTGCATAATAAGATCAACTATGGAAAATGTTAAACAAGAAAACTGTTAAAAACCTGTGGAAACTGAAACAGAAAAAGCAGAGTAGAACTAATCTCTTTCACAACTATCTAAAATAAGACCTTCTAAACCAAATATGGCCAATGACTTCAATTAACTCTGGTAGTAGAATAATTAAAAAATCAAATCATCCAGGTGCTCAAGTCAAGGTGCATTAACACCTATATTTAAAAAATAATAACACTCCTTGCTTTCATAGAGGCATTGTGGCACGTGGAGAACAATTGATATAGGACTCAGGCTTTGACCTTTTAGGTTTTACTCCATTTAAGTAATTTCCTCTTTTAATCAACATATACAAGATATGCCAAACACCACATCTGCTACAAAGTCTATTGGCTACCAACAGTAAAAAGGGCAAAGACGACAGAAATTGTAGATTACAAATGTACAGTTGTAGGAAGAACCCTAAAGAGGCAAGAAGGTGAGAAAATGGTATCTGAAAACGATGAAGGTATATAACAAACTCATTTTTGTATTCAAACCAATAATTATACTCAGTAAGGTATAAGCATTGGCACTCCGCTTCAAGATCTACGTTGATTCTAATGACTGGATTGAAATCTATCCATTTCTTAAAGTGCACTTAGCATGTACGAATACTCAACTCATTTTATAGTTAATTTTTAAATGGAATCATAAGAGCTGGTATGTCTGACAGTCAACAACATCATCTATTACTGATCTTCTAATATCAATACCATTCCACTCATTTTTCTTGGATTCATTTTCATGTAAATATAACAACAACAGTATAGGTTGGGGAATGACTTATTATAGAGCAGTGTAGGGGAAAGGGACCTGGGGGTCCTGGTGGACAGCAGGATGACCATGAGCCAGCACTGTGCCCTTGTGGCCAAGAAGGCCAATGGCATCCTGGAGTGTATTAGAAGGGGGGTGTTTAGTAGATCAAGAGAGGTTCTCCTTCCCCTCTACTCTGCCCTGGTGAGACCTCATCTGGAATATTGTGTCCCGTTCTGGGCCCCTCAGTTCAAGAAGGATAGGGAACTGCTGGAGAGAGTCCAACGCAGGGCCACAAAGATGATTAAGGGAGTGGAGCATCTCCCTTATGAGGAAAGGCTGAGGGAGCTGGGGCTCTTTAGCTTGGAGAAGAGGAGACTGAGGGGTGACCTCATCAATGTTTATAAATATATAAAGGGTGGGTGTCACGAGGATGGAGCCAGGCTCTTCTCGGTGACAACCAACAGTAAGACAAGGGGTAAAGGGTTCAAGCTGGAACACAAGAGGTTCCACTTAAATTTGAGAAGAAACTTCTTCTCAGTGAGGGTGACGGAACACTGGAACAGGCTGCCCAGGGAGGTTGTGGATTCTCCTTCTCTGGAGACATTCAAAACCCACCTGGACGCCTTCCTGTGTAACCTCACCTAGGTGTTCCTGCTCTGGCAGGGGGATTGGACTAGATGATCTTTCGAGGTCCCTTCCAATCCCTAACATTCTGTGATTCTGTGATTCTGTGAAATCCATGCATTTTTTTTTAAATGTAATTCATAGGTATTCCTTCTGGTTTTGGTGGGTTTGGTTTTGGTTGGTTGGTTGGTTGGTTTGTTGGGGTTTTGTTTGGTTTGGTTTTATTTGTGGCTTTATTGTAATTGTGAAATTTTTGTCAGCCACATGTCACATAGACACATTGGTATACTGAGTCTACTGCTTCAGAATGTGGCTATTGGCAGTACCAGCAAATCATCAGCCTTATATATATATTTATACATATCTTGCCCCTTTGTATATAGCGCTGTTCTCCATTTCTTTACCTCTTGAAGAAGAAGTTGTGAATAAGTGACAAAAAACCAGCAAGTGTGTAGTACTGGTCAGTCTTATGAGTTTTCATCAAATATTGAGTTTTTCTTGTGTTTCAAAGTCATTTATTGCTTTGGGATGTAGATGTGAAATCTCAGTATTTCTTAATAGAAAAAAAATCAGGAGATACTTATCAGCTACTATGTATCTTGCATAAAGCAAAAATATATTTAACAAAGAATAGTACTATGTGTAAAACATACGCATTTTTCAGTTCTGCTCTTAAAAAGAAAGATAGAGGACACATAAAAAGATTTTCTTAGAAAATCAAGAGAGAAGAAATGGGTGGTGGGACACAATTTCGTAATCTATCACATTCTTTTTTCAGCATCTGCTAGGTAATATAATCTCTTTTTTCCATCAGTCACATACATCACTTTTTTTTTTTTTTTATGGAAGGTACCATGGTCAGAAGGAAAAGTGGATGAGGATAGTAAACTTACTGGTGGTCTGACAGGATGATCACAATAGACCCTTGCCACTTTAAAACTAATGGACCTGATTTAATTGATGCTTTCAATTAACGCATTACCATTCGATTCAAGATTCACCCTTTTACCTTCATCTTTAGAGCAGCTAAATTCAAAGGACTGACATTTCCCTCGAGTATTCTGCATGCACTATATTATTAAAAAAAAATAAATAAATTAAAAAACCCAAAGTTGCTCACCAAACATTTTCTAAATATGTGCAACAAGTCAACAAAAAACTTTATTTTCCAGCTGATATAAGGTATAATCTATGGTATCTAAGATATGATAATTTATGCAATGTAAGAATAAGCAATTATGGTTCCGAATTTGCTAATCAAAAGTAAAATGTTTAGAGTGCATATATTTAACCATGCAGCTGTTTATAAAGCGTCTGCCTTAGGTACAGGAATCTCACTAACTTTGAATCCTCAAAATCCAGAAAAGGGAACCTTAAAAATAAATCACTATATCACTCTAAAAATACTACTTTTAAAACATATTTTTTGGGAACAATCTGCATGCCCTGTGTTTTTTGACTATTTATTTACAGCAGGGTAAATTCCCCACACAGCCACAGTAGCAGAAGTTTGGATTTACCACTCAATGCTAAAAAACACTGGGAAAATCAAGACTTTCACATTTTCATTCAAGAAGCTGAGTATTTATGAAAAACACCAAGGAGGATACACCTTTCTAAACTCTGGATACCGACATGTTAAGCTCCATATCTGAGGTAGCTACTCTGCATGTTGCTAGAGGCTCTGCATGCAATCAACAGACAGAAATAGGCATTGTATGTGCGCAAGACACTCAGCCTACTTTCAACCCTCAAATTACACATTTTCTGCTCATTAAAATAAAATTAAAATAATGGTAACTCAAACATAAATGTTGTAAGATAACTTAGATTAATCTCAGTTTATGTATCCTCAATGTTATCACCCACTTTTCGGTACTGTAATGACTGAAAACCCTAGAGGAGGAGTCTAAGCTTCTCACTCTTTAGGGTACACGTGGCCTTATTCTGCTCTGTTCTGTAGCATTCCCATAAGCACTATCTGCAATTTTTTTACAGTAAGAAAGAATATTGTTCCTTTGTCATCTTTCTTCCCATGAGTCCACTGCATTCTTTTGAGGTCTGTTAAAAACAAGGATTTAGGATGGTGACCCAGAGCCACTGTGACACAATGTAACATAGAAAGAGAAATCCATAGGAGCATCCAGTGTGTAAGTGTATCAAAGATACAAAACATGCGACAAACAGGGGGAATTAGAAGTTCATGCATTGTTGCAGAGCTGTAATGTCACTGGGATTATTACAGAACCACAGGAGAATTATTCATGCGAATAAAGTGCTGCAATGGTTAGACAGACTTTCCAGGAAGGAAAGGAAGAGGAGGAAATTGTACTCTATGAAGATGACTCTCCACTACAGTCATCTATAGCTGACAGAGAAGGCTGGCCAAAAGCATAGGCCAAAAAGAAGGAACATACTGGTTCATGTCTGTTACAGACAACTCAGGAAGAGAAAGTGAAAAAACAAATTTCTTTCAAGTATCGGAAAACTAAGTTGCAGACCTGTGTTCACATGGGAAAATTTACATCCCAACAGCTTAATGGAATCATAACAGAAAAGGTTGTTGGGCATTGGAACAGGCTGCTCAGGGAAGTGGTTGAATCATCATCCCTGGAGGTGTTTTACAGATGTACAGATGAAGTTTGGTGACAATGTTAGGTTAACAGTTGGACTCAATGATCTTGAAGATCTCTTCCAACCAAAATTATTATATGGTACTCTGGAAAGGCAACATATCATGATACCAATAATCTGGATTTCTAGAGTGTGTTGGGGACAATTTTTTTGATGCAGTTGCTAGAGGAGATGCTTTGCTGGATCTGCTATTCATAAATAAGCAAGTAGTCACTAGTCATGTGATAATCAATGGCAGAGTTGCCTGTAAGGACCATGAGATAGAAGAGTTTAAAGATAAAAATTATCCATAAATTACCATGCCACAGCAGAAACAGGAAAGTCCAGCTGAAGCTCAAGTTAAAACATGGAGGAGAACAAGAGTTTCTATAAACAAATCAGCAAAAAAATTAAGACCATGTAGGTCTGCTGCTTAATGAAGCAGGTAATCTAACTGTCAGAGAACATGGAAAAGGCTGATAAACTCAGTGCCTCAGTCATTCCTAGCAGGGTCTGTTCTCATATCTCCCAGGTCCCTGGTGATGGCAAAACTTAGGGAAGAGCAGTACTGCTTATTGTAGAAAAGGATAGATATACACAAGGCCTGAGATCCAGAGAGAATATATCTGAAGGTGTTGAGGTGTCACTGACTTTGAGGCCATTCTACCATCTCTGACAGATTGGGGTGACTGTGGGAGGTTCCTGAAGGAAACAGGCAAGTGTTACACTCTAAGGTAAACAGGAGGGTCAAGAAAGCTACAAGCCAGTCCAGCTCACCTCAGTCTGGAGAAGACTACGGAACAGATCAACATGGAAGCCTTTGCCATATGTATGATCACAGAGAGGAAGACCGAACAAAGCCATCATTTCTAAGGGCAAGTAGAATTTTGAGCTTCATTCTCAACACGACCCTAGACTTGTAGTGCAAGTTAGCTAAGCCACTTTTTAGTTACTTTCTTTTTCTGTATAATGAGTATCACATTACCCAGCACTCACTGGTGTTTTAAACTAACCTGATTAGCACTAATAATATGATCCAGCTCTTCAAGAAAGAATCTCAAAACTCTCTCCAGTGTCATTATCTGAAGGTGTGTGTCCTTCAGACACCTTTTATCTATCACATTAAGTAGTGACCTTTATAGAGAAAAGAGTCCTATAATTCGTGAACTTCAGTTTGTTTAGCACATCTCTTGCCAAAATGTCATATTTAAATTAGCATGCACAACATAAGAGCAGCCTCAAATCATTAAAAAATTCATATTCAAAAAACTTTCAAAGTTAATAGGAGCTGATACCCTTGGCTCATTATTTCCTACTCCAGCAGAAAGTACATTGGCGTTACAAAAACATAGTTTCAAATTTGCATGGGTCATTTCAGAACTTTCCCAGGCACTATTATTACTCTAGATAGTTGTCCAAGTTCTGTCACTTGACTTTGAAGCACTACAGTCATCCACTACCTTTTCCCTGAGGCACTTGTGAAGACTCATACTCAGAGTAGCCCTCAGAAAAATTTGCTTCCTATTTGTTTTCACCATGCATAGGTTTAATGTGTGTTTTGACTTTTCTGAGAAGTCTTATGTTTAGGCTCCTGCGAGATGTAGTTCTATTAGGTTGGTGCAAAAGTAATTGCAGTTTTGAATAATGAATTTTAAATCTTTATAACTATGCTCAAGCACATCTTTATTAATCAAAACAGGAACCATTACAATCAACACATTTTTGTGAATGAGAAGTAAGTTTGTTTATTCCCGTAGGATAAAAATCCATACTTCGGGATTCAACGAGCTTTTGGAAAGCATTTTCTGCATCCCGCTGGTTGTGGAAACATTTTCCCTGCAAAAAACTGTCAAGATGCTTGAAAAAGTGGTAGTTGGTTGGTGAGAAGTGAGGTGAATATGGTACATGAAACAAAACATTGTAGCCCAATTTGTTCAACTTTGGAAGCGTCAGTTGTGCGATGTGCAGTTGGGTGTTGTCGTGGAGAAGAATTGGGCCCTTTCTGTTGACTGATGTTGGCTGAAAGCGTTGTGGTTTTTGGTGCATCTCATCAAATTGCTGAGCATATTTCTCAGAATTAATGGTTTCGCTGGGATTCAGAAAGCTGGAGAGGATCAGACTGGCAGCAGTCCACCAAACAGTGACCATGACATTTTTTGGTGAAAGTTTGTATTTGAGAAGTGCTTTGGATGTTCTTCTTAGTCCAACCACTGAGCTGGTCATTGCCAGTTATCATATAAAATCCACTTTTTGTCACACATCACAATCCAATCAAGAAATGGTTCACTGTTGTTGCATAGAGTAAGAGAAGATGACACTTCAAAATGACAATGTTTTTGATTTTTGGTCAGCTCATGAGACACCCACAGATCAAGCTTTTTCACCTTTCCAATTTGCTTCAAATGCTGAAAGACCATAGAATGGTCAACATTGAGGTCTTCGGCAACTGCTTGTGTAGTTGTAAGAGGATCGACTTTGATGATAGCTCTCTATTGGTTGTTGTCAACTTCTGATGGCTGACCGCTCTGCTTCTCATCTTCAAGGCTCTCATCTCCTTTGCAAAACTTCTTGAACCACCACAGCACTGTACGTTGGTGAGCAGTTCCTGGGCCAAATGTGCTGCTGATGTTGCGAGTTGTCTCTGCCAGTTTACCACCCATTTTGAACTTGAGTAAGAAAACTGCCCAAATTTGCTCTTTGTCTAACGTCATTTCCATAGTCTAAAATAAAGCAAACAGCAAGTAATGTCAGTAGCAAAAAAAAAAAGAGGGGGGGAAGGGGCAAGAAAAGCTCATTAAAATTATGTATAACGTAACCATATTTATTTAACAATGTATCCAATATTGAATGGCAAATCTCAACAATGCAAAAACTGCAATTACTTTTGCACCAACCTAATGCATCAGCTCCTCCTCTCAAAAAGACAGACTCTTTTACTTTTCAAACCAGGTGTTTATATCCAGGCAGTTTGAATTTTGACTGGTCCTGCCTAGAAAGAAAGAGTACTGTAATTTCAATTAAACATTGATTCCTCTCTTCCCAGAAGTACTGAAGTCTCCAAGACCTGCTATTGCTTTTTCTTTCATGACAAACAAATTGTCAGTGATGCCAAATAAGTGGCACAAATGTAATTTCTACATTTCTCTTCCATTCAATGTCAGGAAGATTGTAACTGGAAAACAAAGACATAGCAACTTTAAAAGAGTTTAGGGAAACAATTCTTTACAAAATGGAAATAAAGTATAAAATTTAAGTGCAGTGAATCAGAAGGTGCTCTGATGAATAAGTTGACACAAGACGTTCATGACTGATGTGCTGTATTTTTCTGCTGAGAGTCTGCCCAGGCAGTGCTGTGGAAGAGACATGCTATTTTACCCATTATTGCTTTCAGTCCTTGCAATTGCTAGACAAAACAAAGTAAATTAGGAAGAGTGGCAGCTGTCAATTAATTTTGATTTCTTTTCAATGATTTTAATTTTCATACATAATTAGTTTTATAATTCCCTTAATATGCTTGAAAATTACATTTCCCTTTTCAACCTTCCTTAAATAAAAGCTGATTCTTTTTTCTATTGAAAGCTACACTCCCTTATTTCTAGTGTAAGAGAAGCAAATTTGGCTTTTATGGCTTTCTCCTCCACTTTTCTTGGCAACAAACGTGCTTGTTTAGTCACACAACTGAGAACTTGCATTCTTCTTATAACACAGGTAGACAACTTGCTTTCCTAGTGTGACTTTAGCTTGTGTGTATGAAATATTAGTGTTTACAAATATATTGCATTTTCTAGCAGTCTCCTCCCAAGTTTGTATACTATCAGATCATTCTAGCATCTAGAAACTGAAATTGGTTGAGGAAAGATTAGTCAATCATTAAGAGCCAACTGCAAAATTAGCTGGGAGTTATTTTGTATTGGGGCTTAAATATGTGTTGCTTACAGGGTGAAAAATTACTAATGAGAGGGAAAAACACATATCATTAAATACATATAAACATCTTGTTAAATGATTATGAGAGTTTAAAATTTGATTTAAACTGAAGCTCTTTATTCTTAATACTGTAATTATGCAGCCAACTCAGGATTCTCCCATGACTTCCAACTGCAGATTTACTTCCAGCATTGTTTTCTGAGGCATATGGAAGTGAAACATTAACGACAGTCTCCAGCAATAATTCTACCTATAGTCTGTCATCAGAGCCTGCTGGACATATGCACACATTCTACTTATTTTATCTTAGGGAAAACTGAAAGGAAAAACAACAAATCAACCTTGCTTGCTAGCTACAAACACACATGGAGAACAGATGTTTCCTTTGTTTTCCCTGTACTAGTTTGCCTAGGAGTTCAAAAATCCATGGGCATTAATAACAGAGGAACCAGAGAAACCCATTAAGTTTTGCCAGGTTATAAAATATACAAAAGGATACTGAAAATCATGCAGAGTACAGACAACCACAACAAATACTAGTAAAGTGTAATTCTGTCATTACATGAATGAAACTTAAAATACTAAGAAAGTGATTATGTTGTAGCAACTACAATTAGAGCACAAAGGATGAGTAGACTAGCATGAAAGTTTTTCCACCTAATCAGGGAAAGTTCCTTTAGTAGAAGAGTTGGAGATTTCTTAAACCAAAGGGATTCTTTAGATTTAAAATATCTTCACTATTCTTACTCAGCATGATGAATCGTTAGATCTCGTTTAATACCAAGCATGTCTTACTAATGTACTGCCAAACTGGGAGAAGAACTTATCCCCTCTGGCCATGCCTTGGACAGAACCACAACCACTGCTGTGCTAGCGAGAACACACTTTTGCCATTTATAAAGCAGAGCACAAATCACATGCACCACTATTTCGCAGCTGGCATAGATACATATTATGCACTGTTCTTTCTGCTACATGAACATCAATCATATTTACTTCGATTTAAACGTAAACCAGACAATATATTTATTTGATTTTTGTAAGGTGTTTCTAGTTAATAAACAACCCCTATACTGCCTCATAGCTCCCTGAAAGAAGAGGGAGATGATGATCAGAGGTAGGTATATGAATGGATATGTTTATAATACAGTGACTGGAAGCCACAAGAAGTGGTAAGACTGTCAAATATGTTCAGTAGCTATATACATACACATACATACTCATCACATCATTTATTTATTGCCAGAAAGGGTTTTTCTGCTTTTCACTTTTCCCAGATGTTCAGTGTTGAATTAAAAAAAAAAAACCCTGTCTATTTATGCTCTGTAGTAGACTTCAGTTGATGATTCAGTCCACTGTTTATCAAAGGAGAGTCCACCTCCTGCCAAGAAAACAGGCAGACTAAATACATACATCACCATTGGTTCTGAATACATGATTGCTACTTGTTAGGCATGTGCTATGTTTACTGGTCAGGTAATTGCTTTACAAAGCAGCCACAGAACATCCCCTTTCATAGGTTGAAAGGAGAATTAAGAGGGGCAAGAAGTTAAGAAATTCATAGAATTTAAAGTAAAAATCATAGAATGTCCTGAGTTGGAAGGGACCCAAAAGGATCATCGAGTCCAACTCCTGTCCCTGCACATGACAACCCCACAGTTCACACCATGTGTGTGAGGGCATTGTCCAGTCTATTCTTGAACACTGTCAGGCTTGGGGCCGTGACACCTCCCCGGGGAGCCTGTTCCAGTGCTCCACCACCCTCTGGGGGAAGAAACTTTTCCTAATGTCTAGCCTAAACCTCCCCAGCACATCTTTCTGCCATTCCCTCTGGTCCTGTCATTGGTCACTAAAGAGAAGAGTTTGGTGCCTACCTTTCCTTCTCCCCTTGTGAAGAAGTTGTAGACCGCAATGAGGCCTCCTCTTAGTCTCCTCTTCTCCAAGCTGAACAAACCAAGTGACTTTAGCTGCTCCTCATACAGCTTCCTCTCCAAACCCTTCACCAACTTCATAGCCTTAAATCTTAATTTTTTCACAGATATAATCATATTTCAGCACTTTTCCATATGACACTGTATACTGAAATATTGACTTGCAACTCTCTTTTTCAGAAAAAGACCAAAACATGGAAGCATAGAATGGTTGAGATTGTAAAGGACCCATGTGCAATCTACTCTAGGTGTACCTGCTTTAGCAGTTGGGTTGGACTAGATGGTCTCCGAAGGTCGCTTCCAACCCCAACCATTCTGTGATTCTGTCTTCTGGTCCAACTCCCCTGCTCAAGCAGGGTTACATAGAGCCAATTGCCTTCAAGGATGGAGGCTCCACAACTTCCCTGGGCAACCTGTGCCAGTGCTCAGTCATCCTTACAGTAAAACATTTCTCCTTATGCTCAGGCAGAGCCTCCTGTGTTTAAATTTGTGCCCATTGCCTCCTGTCCTGCACAGAGGTTTCTGTAACCACTAAAAAGAGCCTGCCTCTGTCTTCTTTGCATCCTCCCTTCAGGTATTTATACACATTATTAGGATCCCTTTGAGCCTTATCTAGGCTAAGCAGTCCCAGCTCTCTCAGCCTTTCCCCATATGAGAAATGATCCAGTCCCTTAATCTTCTTGATGGCCCTTTTCTGGACTCTTCCCAGTATATCCATCTCTCCTTTGCAGCGAGAACCCCAGAACTGAACACAGTACTTCACATGGGAACTACTCTAAGTTTAAAAATAGTCTTAACTTTCTTTAATGTTGGACAGCTGGATGTTTCTACACAGTGAGGAATATCCTGCACCTTACGTTGCAGTACTTTCTTCCAAGCTCACTGTAAAACCAACATTTTGAGACTTAAAGGTCTTACACAAAAATTAATTTCACCATAACACTGAGATTGAGATTTAAAGCAGTCAAATGGAGCACTGCCACTGACTTAGTTGTGAATGGGATGCTACTAATTTGGCAAATAGGAACAGTAGAAAGAAAACAGGAAAAGCAATCTGATCTATCACAACTCTGTCATCAGCAGATAGTTATAAGAAAACTCAAAGGTAAAACTCGGGAGGCTCATGCAGATCTTTCCTAATTCCAAGCTCACCAGCAGGCACCTCCTAACTACACTATCATCTACCAGCAGTCCTCTCCACTGCTATCAGCCAGCTACAAGTTTTTCTACTTCAGTGCACACAGGCCTCAATCCCCATCCTGTACCCATATATTCAACCAAATGTACTCAAATGACTAGAGTATTGCCACATAACAATTGTTTTGGTAGCCATAATACTTACTTAAATAACCATATTGAATCAGGCTGAGTTTTAACAATTTTTACCTCTGAGGATGGAACGGAGTTGCACCAGAGCATATCTGATTACCCAGAGTCAAACAAGGCTAAAGAGTCAAGCCACAGCAGGACTAAAGCTGCTGCTATCAGAATTTGTTTACACTGTCAGATCATACAGTCAATGTGTCACTCAGAGTTTAGTTCACAATACAAATATGTATGACACAACCAGTAAATTAGTGTAGGTTTAATACAATCAAACATGTCACTCATGCCATCACATTTATGCTACTCTGTCTCTTTAGGCAAGTGTGAAATTTTTGGATGATTCTATACATAATTCCTTAAAACATGAGATAGCCAATTTATTTGCTGGGTAGTTTCAATCACAATTAGGGATTACAATGAGCTAGAGTTAGCCAAAAGCTCAGTCACACCCACAGAGGGATCAGATGATAAAATGACCCCTTACTCCCTTCCTCCATTAGCTGTCTACATGAGTATATCAAACTATGGCAACACAAAGAATTAAGACAAACAAGTACAATCCCCACACCCATTTACTCCACTAAAGTGTAAGCAATCCTTAACTTTAGCAGGGATTTTTCTATTTGTGTATCTTAATACACTGAAGAGGACAGTATTGGAAACTTTGCTTTCCTTGCCATTTACTCCCATCACAGTCATAATGGTGACGGACATTTCAAATTCACTTCAACATTGTGCACTTGAATATTCCCCGAAGAGTTGACATTTCAGCAGTCTTAAACATTATTTCTTTACAACTATCTTGCAGGGGAAGGAGTGCAGTGAATTTGAAGGAACTGCGTCCTGTGCCCCATCCAACAACCACTCAGGTGTGCAGTAACTTTAAAGCAGTAACAGAAACAGAAGGAAACTAAACAGATGGCTATCAGCCATTTGATGGTCATTCACATTTTGTCCCTCTCTTACTCATAAAAATGAGATATTTTTGTATGTTGGTTTCATAATCAGGGATTTTGAAGACCGCTGCTATATTTCTGTAGTCCAACTGTCATAAAACCATACTTTCCTTTACATTTAATTAATACCTTATCTACTATTCAACAATCCCAGAAAGTCCATGTTAAAGAAACAGGAAAAGTAACCATCCCAGAGCCTTGGAGTCTCAGGAAACCCACATCCATGGTAAACTCTCCTTCCATGCCCCATGTTTACTACTTCTCATGCCTGTAATCCTGGAAAAGCAGAAGCAAAAGAACTTATACAGATGATTCAGCTACTTTAGCAGAACTGGCCACAACAGAGGTGCTGCATTCTTATTTTTAACCCCTAAAGTAAGTACATAGCTTCTTGTGACACTATGAATGCATACCTGAATTCCCAGGTTTGTATTTCTATCGTGGTGCAAAACATAGGACCAGGTCACAAGTGTCATGCTTTAAACTCAGTGACAAATCTGTTTCATCAAAGCTCAGCAAGAAAATTAAAAAAAAAAAGAAAAAAAAAAAACAACACACAAAACTGCACACAACAAAAACTAAAACAAACAAAAAAAAAACAACAAAAAACACAACACCCCACACTTCTGATAGGATTTGTGAATGACAGAAAATGGCTTGTTTGTTGGTAATAATCAGAAGAATTTTGTTTCTTTTCATAGTGAAGCTATTTGAAATAAAATCTGCCTAAACACAGCTAAATTGCACTACACTATAAACAGCAAATGAATGGAAATATAAAAGAATGAGGACCATCTTCCAGAAAAATCACATATCTGGAGATACAAATGAAAATGTAATTCGATAAGTTCTCAGTGAGATGCTGTAGTTAAAAACAAAAAAAAAAAATAGGAATGCTTAGATGTACATGTAAGAATAGTAAGAAAAATAAGGTGATTTAATCTCACAAGCAGGGCATAGTGAAGTATCATGTTCTTAAGAATCAAAACAGACACAATAACATGGAAACACCTCTGCAGGAAAAAATCAGACTTCACACAACAGACTCCACTTTAACAGAGAACAAATCTAACAAGTAAGGATGGCCAGAAATTACGATTAGGTAATTTAAAATGAAGAATTATTAACTTTGGATATTTTATGGCACAAGTCATAATGGAGTGGTAGTACTGTTGCTACGGATATTTTAAAATTAAGCCTGCTACACTTTTATGAGATGCTCACAGCACAATCCTCAGACATCTCACAAGCAAAATATAATTGTTCCATGTCTTTATCCCAACATTTCTTTATAATCATATATAAAACACAATAAAATTACCTTTATCCACATTGAAGAACAAATAGATGGTCTTACGCAAAGATAGATCAGAATTTAATCAATTGGTATGTTGGTATTCATGAGGCACTTAGCATCTTGGGTATTTTAAACCTAGGAAAATACTTCACAACATGGAGTTAGGCATTCATGGTGCCTTTATTGGTTATACAAACAAAAACATTAAAACAATATATTGTGTTTCTTCACCTGGAAGAATTACATGTGACAGGAAATCCCTACAGTATATATTCCTCCCCTGTTAAAACGGATTTTAGCCTTGGCTCTACTTGCTTATTCCAAAGACTCAGTAATCATACATTTTGATTGTTGTAATTTACCTACACTTAAGCATAAGCTAACTCTCCAGAAGCAAAATTGCACAAACTCATCTTGAAGAAACTTTTCTTCTAAATCACAAATGTACTAGCATACAGACCAATGCCATAAACATAACACAGAAAAGTATTCACTCTTCATCCACATTATACCCCACAACATGAAGTGTGGTTTTTTTTCTCAAATAAAATATAAAACCACTGTAAAAACAAATCAGAAATTATCAGGTTTATCTTTCTTCTCTTCCACTCCTTAAAGGCATCTTTATTTTATTTATTCTACTAATTTTGGATACTTTTAGTTTTGCCATTTGGAGAATCAGCCTAATGCCACCAAACCTCCAGCTGATCCACCAATGTTGTCTTAAGGATAGGACAGCTGGTAAAACGCCTTCTCAAAAAGCTGCACTAAGTTACCAGGCAGCTGTGTTTTGCCAATTTGACATTTTAAAAAGGGGAAAAAGTGAATGAGAATTAACTTAACACATTTTGATCTTTTAATTATGTTGTACACTCATGTCAGGGACCTGAGAGGACACAGAGTGAAAGAGGATTCTAGCAGAACTCCTGCCTTTGCCTTTTTTACAGGGGTAGATCAACAAGATCACACTTGGGATACATGAAAAGATCAGCAAAGAAAACTAGATCTAAAAGTATTTGGAAGATGTGTAGATGTGGTGCTTAGGGATATGGTTTACAGGTGGGCTTGGAAGTGTGAGATCTACAGTTCGACTCAATGATCTTAAGGGTCTTTTCCAACCAAAACTATGATATGATTCTATAATTCTAAATAACAAAAAAAATGGCCATGATGGAAGAAACAATTGAAGGATCCCAGTAAGAGAGAATGAGCTTATATAGACTGAAATGTTCTTAAAGCTAGGGTATGATATTAATTATAGCCCATAGAGAGGTTGTTCAAAGGAGGTTAGGCTCTGCAATTTAGCAAAATTCCGAAGGATCTGGAAGGAAGTCAGCTTGGAAAAAAGAGTGGGCATTTTAAGGCAGGGATCATTTACAACTGCAAGATCTAGACCTTCCTTCAAAGACAGCATTTTAAGGGACATGTTTTTAAGGGAAGATAAATAATTTCATGGAGAGCAAAACACATCTATTAACAGGGCCACATTTCTAGCAAACCAGTGCTGGCTTATTATAGGCAGCCTTTCTGAGTCACTGCAGTTTCTCCTGGTGACATTTGTTTGCCTTTAAGAAAACATTCCAGTAAAAAAAATTGAGAGACCTAGAAAGAAAGACTAGTCAAGGAAGAAGCTGATATCTTTTGTACAAGAAGCCTGAGAAAACGTAACACAGAAGACAACAGGGTAATGTGAAAAACAGGACATCTGCCTAAAATGACCTCAATCACCTAAGTCCTGCAGCTCCCCATCCAGCAAGGACCTGTGACCTGAACCCTTCCAAGCAGAAACCAGTCAACAGGGGTTTATGGTGACAGTATGAATTGTCTAATTATACATAACTTTTTCACTTCACAGGAATCAGTCTTTACCTTTGCGATAGCACCTTGGTGAACTAGTCTTGCCTTAAAGCTGTTATCAAAGAGCACCATATTTCTAGGTTCCAGAGTATTCCTAAAAATCATGTAGGAGCCTTCCTGAACCTGAAGGCTGAGTATGGGGAGGTGCTCATTATTTTAATTCCTGGTTAGTCTCTTTACTAAACTGATCGTACATATTTCTCAACTGCACTTGGATTTGTTTGAATTTTAATGAGGCTTGTGTACATGAGACTGTCAGCTTCTCAGCATAAATGGCACAAAAAAACCCCCATATAAACTGATTGATGAGCTCCTCACAAAAAACATACTGTCAACACTATTTTTTATTTTATGCTCTAATTTGGGGCAATTGACACTGTCAGAAAGCTGAAATAGAGTAAAATAGAGAGACTGCTGTAGCAATTCTTAAATAATTTATCATCCAGATCTTGGAAGAACAGTCTTTATTGTCTTAACAAAGAGAATTTGTTACCCAAAGACTTTTAGTGAAGCGAGAAACTATGGAGAGAAGAAAGATTTAAGGCACAAATACTTTCAAGTTCACAGGAAAACAGAACTACTTTCTTGTTTTATCTTGCCTCTTTGCTGAAAGTAGGTAGAATTCTTTAGAGTAAATAAAATAGGTTACATAGTCTTCATTAGTGTACTAACAACTCTATGTTAAACTAGCACAAAAAATGTTTGCAATTTATGCATTTGTGAAAGTATTCATTACTGTCTTTAAATGCTTTACTGAGCATAAATCTAATTAAACTGCTCTGTTTCCTAAAATAAGACACACATCTAGGCCAACATTTCAATGAACAACACTATCTAAGTATTCAAACCTTTCCTCATTTTCGCCCCATTTTTTTCAATTTTTATCCACATTTATAGAATTTAAACTCGAAATGCAACTAAGCAGAGAAAAGTGTCAGAGCTGAAAATATAGTCAGAAAGACATAATACAAGCCTTAAATATTTGCATAAAGGAATTATGTATACAAGCAGCATTAAACAGCTATACCTGGAGGGTATAGACTGTGAATTCAGAAATTGCTTTCAATGTTTTCTACATTCTGGAGGCTATTAGAATTCACATAAAAAAGCCGTTTTGTTAGGCTTGAAAACTTCACATGAATGTTCCTTCATTTTTTATGTAATGTTTCAACAGCAGCAGAGAAAACAATATTGAATAATCATTAAGCAACTGGAGAACATTATGTATAGACTGTGTGTTTTCAAACAACATTTTACTACTCCTCTTTCTAATATGTCTTGTTCTTACTTCATGGTTAAGAATTAATAAGCAAAATCTTCAACAATTCAACACTACTAGTGAGGACAAACTATGAGAAAAACAAATTCATTATAAAATTAGATTATGCAAAGAATAAAATAAAATCTGTAATTCATTTCTTTTTTTGATGTTGTTCTTGCAAAGGTGAAAAATAGTCTACCAGCACCACTCAACATTTATGGGTTTTTTGTTCAAATCAATTAAGAAAATTTTGACTCCCCAGCAATATTGTTTCTTAGACACTAAAAACACCTCTTTTAACCTTTGATTATTCAATTAACATGGGCAGTAATACTCATTAAAAAAAAAAAAAAAGAAAGAAAAAAATCAAACTTCACAAAGAATCTGGAGGATTCAGTTGTGGCACGAGTTTATCTGAACAGACACTGATCAGACTGTCACCTTCCATCAGCATTAGCTGTGAAGAAATCCATATATATAAAATACACACTGAAAAATTATTTGTAAAGTCCAAGATAAAATTGAAATCCATGAATTTCATTCTAATTAATTGTTCATGATTCCTGCCTCCCCCTCAGAATCTACATAAACTTGAAACACAAATTTATTTTTGATGGTTATTTTGACATTCACAAAAAGTACTAGATCATTAAACAGCCAAACACATGCAGCACATGTGCCCTCATGCTTTCATGTATTAAATCAGGTTGGCAATACATGTACAAAGTTGAAAATCTGAGCATCGAGTTCAGGTCCCTCTCTTCTTTTCCTTAAAGCCAAAAAAAGAAAGGCTATACACAAATTGCTCGATACATTTAAATCTATGTAAGACATATATGCACAGGGCAAGCTATAATACAATGTTTAGAGTATCTAGAAAGCTTTGTGTGAAGTGTTCCGGGCAACCACGGAAGACAAAGAAATAATAAATAAACTAACAAACAAATAAATAGATTAAAAAACAACAACAACAAACCAAACCAAACCAAACCAACAAAAACCAGCAAAAAAACATTCAATAAGTGTACAAGATCCTAAAGGTCAAAATGTTCCGAGTCTCATTTGAGCAATTCGTTTGAAATTGATTTGAAAAAGAGCTTGATATGAAGAAAGAAAAGGAGTCTGATACTTCAACACCTTCTTGTATGCTACACTGTAATAATGTAGCCACCAATAACAGATAGAAACTTGTCTCCAACAGAGGTCTAAGAGCGTCACCTTGGGGTCCAAATCTCTCTCTTTAGACTGCAGGCTTAAGAAGATCAGAGGAGCATGATATTCATTACTTAAGCAACAAATTAATACAAAACTAATAAATCAAATAGCCATGAACTTAATTAAACAGTTAACACACTACTTTTAATTTTCAATGACATCATTGTGTACACTATCACACATAAAGCTACTAATTACCTATCTTAAAACCTATGGACCACACACAGCTACTACTAAACTACAAATCTCTCTCATATGAGGGTGGAGGCCTACCCCTCTTTGCTCTAGCGTCCCACATCAAATCTTTTGAAGGCAGACCTGACTGGCAGTCCAGGAGGCTGACCAAGATGGAGTTCTTCCAGGTGGGCTTGGATCTGTAGGTCAGCCTTTGCAAAAATCTACACTCCTACCATCAGAAGGGCAGCCTCCTCTGCTCTTTGTGAACTGACTTCACACCTCCTCCTCTGTGTTTTCCCAATTTTTGGAACTTCCATTTTTGGAACAAATAAATAACTAGTCTTAAGTAGTTTTTCCAATTTTTTCTGTATCTATAACTAAATCTCTTTTTTCTTACGTCATTACCTGGCCTACCACAGCTTTACATAACGTTACTGATATATGTTATAGTAAATACTAGTTACTTCCATGGCATAGCAAGGGGCCAGCTGCTCCCTAAATAGCGGGGAAGCTGAGAGCCAAGCAGGATCCTTGGGCTTTCAGAGCATGGGCCTTGCCACCTAGGGCCCATCCCACGTGCCAGGGAGGGAGCAGGGCAGCTTGAATGCAAGGGGCCCAGCTTTGAGTCCCAATCACCATGGGAGTCTGTGCTGAGTCAGGTCTGACATCAAGCTGGGAAGCTGGGATTCGAGCAGGTTCAGACAGGTCAGTGACTGCCAGGCAAGTGAATAGCAACAAGGCAGGTCCAACTTCAAGCCAGGAAGAGAATCCACAGGTCAGGACCAACAACATCCACAGCCAGGCAACAAGCGCAGCTGTGAAAGGGCTGCAGAGAGACCCACCTCTTGTGTCAGTGGGCTGATGGCCCCAGGTCAAGCTAAAGTGGGGGCTCCTGAGCCCGTGGCAGCACTGGCAGAGTTCTCAGGGAAAAATGCTCAGGGCCAGGAATGCCCTCTTAGCACTCGCAGGACCCTGACAGTTACTTAGGCACTGTTTGCCTCTCAAGGTCCTAATCCCCAAAAGGTCCCAAAAACATCTGGGTCATCGTAGTTATATTATCATTTGCCCCAGATGCTCGCCAGGACAAATCATTCTGTTTAGCCTTGATACCCATACCTAGGTCCAATTAAGTTTAAACATTTTTTTACCTTATACACAGAGAATCTCTATACCTGAGCAATATGTTTTTCACACAATTTTGTGTTCACAGAGCATCCCACTTTCTATGGTAGCTGCTAGGTTAGAGATCATCGACCTTGAAATGCCCCTTGGGCAACAGTCTGCTTCCCTTCAAGGATCTTAGCTGATTCTTGGTATTCCATAAGGGCCTTCTTGTTCACAAAGTCAGAATAGCCTTCAGAGGGTGCCCTGCCAGTTCTCTGCCACTTAAGAGACATAACTGATTTTTGCTTGAAGTTTTTCCTTTAATATCTGTATGACCTATGAACATAATGAAAACAACATATGTATTTCAGAACTGAAATACAAGCACTCCAAAATCTCATTTTAACTGTAATTTTACTCCTGTAAAACAAATATCACTTTAAACCTTGTACAAAGTGTATTTAAAAACAAAATACAACCTTTGTAACACATGAAAAAAGCAAAATGCTCTGTAATATTTTCTCCAAGAAGTAACAGTTCTCCTGACTTTTTTACAGTCTAACACAGACCATAGCACTGCAGGGTTTTAGAAGTGATTAGTATTTCCAGATTTTTCCTCCAGAAAATTATCAGTTCTTCATTAACAGAAAAGATTAAACTACACATCTAGTCAATGATAAATTATTTGGTAATGGCCAATTAATAAAGAATCAGCTCAATGGTATTAATTGGCATTGGCAATTCTCTGCTTCATTAACAACATTAAACTTTAATTTAAAAATATCATTTGGTTATGTTTTTAAAAGAGTCATCCCTATTTTCTTTAGATACCTATGTCCAGTCAAACCATACAATTACAGTGGTGGAAAGCTAGACCGACAAAATAGGTTAGAAGAATGTTCAAAGACACATTAGATAATATTTTTATTTAACAGTGAAAGCATCAACTATTTCATTAAGATAACACCTCTTCATTCCAGGGGATACACCTCTGTGTTTCACAAGAGTTCATGCAACTAGATTGGAAAGCTGTGCCATTTGCTCCCTTGTTCAAACTTCCATTTCAACGAATACAGGGTCACGACGTCTATTAAGGGTATGGAAAACTCTCTCAACCATCTGAAATTATGCAGTGACCCCCATGACAATCAGCTAATCAACACTGTACTTTGATTTCTGTGTAATCTTTATTAATTAAAGAGGTCAATCTTTCCACTGAAAGACCAAGGTGCAGTACCTTCAAGAACAGATTCAACAAGAGAGAAGAGTGACAAAACAGACTTCTGTGTGCAAATATTACAAAACTAAAGGAAATGAAAAAATTAACAAACTCTCCTAGTTTTCAGCTGAGGGAGAAAGCAAGATGCAACCTGTGTTTTCAGTAGTATATTCTATTAGTGTTCTATGTGGTTAGTATGAACTTCAGTTCTTTTTTTACTTTTTTACATTTGTAGTAGCTTCAGTTTAGTTAAAACAATCAAAGTCAAGGCGATACCTTCCTGCAGTACAAACAACTTCAATAAATAGTGTGCATGTCCCACATGTATCCAGAAGACAGGAAACTGAGAAGACATATGCAAGATGTAGAAAAAAGGGAAGACTATGCTTCTGAAGGAGTGGTATTGGAACTGCATTCCGAAAAACCTTGAAGGTCTAGACTGCCATCCTACTAAAATTTTTTCAGATAATAATCCACTTTGCTGTGTGGTCTCCAGACCATTAACATTTTGCCAAGTAAAAATCTCTGAAGACTGATGAACTGATGGCTAACAGAGACCTTAGTAACAAGGGATTCTAGAGGAAGCAGCTGCAGAAAGCACAGCTTAAAAACCATTCTGTAGACATTATTACTGAATATAACACATGTAATTCCAATGTGTCAAATCCTAATGCATAGAATAAATTTACCCCAAAGTCCAAAATAAATTACTTTTCTCCCAGTGCTGCAACCAAGAAATACTGGTCAGTTTGAATTGCTATTTGCATAATACCACATATAACTCCCGGTCACCACAACAAATAGAGCTTTGCAATGTTCTCATGGGAATGCTACCACTTGAGGAAGGTGGAGACATTCCCAAGACGCAATACATGTTCTGTAGCTCAGTGTATGGAAAACTACCACCTATGTAGCTTCTACTTATTACACGGATCCCAGAGACTACTACTAGATTTTACACTCTATCATGTTTTCATGTGTCGTTTCTCAGAACAAGAATCTTTTTACCAGAAACATAGAAAACGTATAGATGAGAAAGGAAAAAGATACAGAGAAACATATATTAACATCTGTATTTTATGAGAACCCAGGTACAAAATCTTATAGTTATTCTTCCATTTATCTGATCACAGAAGTCTGCAAATTCCCATCTTCTACAGCAAGGAGAGATAAGAGATGATGAAAATAAATATTAATCATTCTACAGCATAGAATTAGAAGCCTGATCTGAAATTCAGTTTGGTATTCTATATCAAAACAGAAAATACATTTATTATAAATTCAGTTTCCCAAAACTTTTCAGTTGAGAAAAAAATCCAAACAGCTGCAACAGAAGTATTTGGAAAACAGAATGCTGTATTCCATAATTGCAAGACAACAACTAAAATACAGATTTTCCATAATTCTACTTATAAGAAATATGAAAGAATGTTTCAACACTGGATGTAAAGGAAAATAGGTGCAGCAGGGTCTGATTTCTCCAAAACCCTCTTTCTATAGGGTGTGCTTACTTTGCTTTTAATTAACAACTGAGATGTTGCAAGAACTAAGACTCCTAAGGTTCTTGGATTTGGTTTCCATTAGCAACAATAAATTTCCTTTACGTCATTTACAGTGACAAAGGAACTGGTCATCTGGAATTATTGGAAATGAACAGCTAGCAGGCAGTCTCTTGTTCTCTCTCATTCCTTTATTCTTCGTTTTTATACATTCATGCATTCCGACATAAATATGCACGTGCATATATATTAATGTATACTTATATAATTAACACCCCCTCAGTAACATGGCTTAGATATTTAGCTACATATTTTTTTGGCTAGCCCCTTAATTGAAATTATTCTTTCCTGACCTGTTTCTTTTCTTACACAGTCATTTGAATTTAAGATCAAAAATTTAGCTGGAAGAAGGACACCATGTAATGACTTAGGAGAAGCAAAAAACATGTCACATCATGTACATAAAGCAATTTGTCTAGAGACAAAGAAAAATCATTAAAATACTTTTGAGTATTTATCAACTAAACCTGACAAAAAAATATTTGCAATCTCTTTAATTTTTCTGAAATGATATCCTAAACACAAATAGTATTTTTTCTTTCATTTGGAAACAAATTTTAGCATGAAGAGTTGTGGGGGAGTTGTTGGTTTGGTTTTACTGGGGGTTTTTTGTTTTGTTTTCCCAGCAGCATTAGATAAAAACAAATGCATAACTTAAAAATTCAAAAGTATTAGTTCACAGATGTAATATGTTTGTGTATGATACATACTTGAGACCACCAGCCTCATCCTCGAGTACTCTTAATCTCATTTATAGAGAATTCCTTAATCCAATTATTTCTTGATCACAATTACAGAATATATTTAGCCACAGAAAACAGTCTACCAGTGAGCTTTGGCATTTTTATTTTAAAAATATTACATCATCTTTGCTTAAAGAGCCCCTACTACTAAGCATTGGTTTTTTTCACTGCCCTTTCTCAGTCCATCATCTTCTTCCCTCCTACTTTTTCTTCTCCCCTTTGATATTTTTAAACTCTTTTTTTCTGCCAACCTTCCTCCTTCTCTAGCTTTTCTTGGCTTTGGTTATCTCATTTTTAAAGTTTTTCATACTGGACTTCTCACTAACACCTGCATTCAAAGGCAACAGATATTCTACGTTCTTCCTACATACGGAGCTACCAAAAAAAAAAAAAAAAAAAAAATCAATAAGCTATTTTGGTGTAACAAGCATTAAGCCTTAATGTCCTGTAATCTCTTTACAAACCTGTAGAGCACAAAATATTTCATCAGGAACATACTGCCTGGGTGTTTACTGGGCATTTGGTTAACAATCCTTATTGCTATATCTTTTCTTGGTCTGAGGAAACTTTTCTCTTCTAGGGAAGCAGCCAGTTCTGTTTCAGTGACCAGCATTATCACTTTACATAAAAAATTAATACCCTAGTTTTATTTCCAGCCGTTTCTGCTCTGATACAGAGGGAAGTATGGTGCTATCAGGGAACAGTGCATATAACTAAAGAGGTAGGCAAAACTATTAATCTGATAACTAGCAGAGTCTTCAATATCAAAACCAAGATTCACATACAGGGCTATAAAATTTATAATAAAACTCCCAGCAGAGACAGTGTGTTCCAAGCAAAGAAATTGGTTTTCATTAGTATAAGTACACCCATGGAATCACATTCTGGCCAAGACACAGAAGAAGGGATGAGAAAAGAGCATCTTAAGATGTTTTCTCAGATTCTCCTTATGTTCCTTCAGAATGCTCCTTACCTGCCATTAGAGAACACACAGAGAGGTCAGCGTTGCCACATGGTCTTGACTCCCCTAGCTGTGATTTCAGCCCTTCCAAAAGGCTGCATAAAAAGCAGGGAGGGAGGAGGAAAGGACATTGTTATGCCTTATTCTTCCCTTCAACAGTTTGAATAAGGAACCTGCCCAAGCACTTGCTATGTGAAAGAAGCATGCAAAAAATTTACCTCAAAACAGTTACAACATTTCCCCTATATGCTTTTTATGTAGCTTCAACAATTCAATACATTTGCTTGGAATTTATTATAATCTACTATATTTCCATTCCACAGCAGCAATTCAGTAGCCTACTGAATGCAAATAGATCAGGATAGATCTGAGATGCATTGGCAAACACGAAAGCACTTGCATGAAGATGTTAAAATAGCATTTCTAGCTCTTCTATTTTTGATCTCACATAGTGCTCTGTATGCTTAAATACCTTTAACATATTACAGTTAACTTCTTAAAAATGAATTGGAAGAGAAGACTAATGTAAGATGGGAGTTAGCACCAACAAAATAATATTTAATTTGTAACTCAGAACTAAGTGGTAGTGTTCCATTTCAAATATTTTGAGCCCTCACTATTTAATATATTATAAAAGTGATCCATCATATGTTTTAAGTACAAATTATCTCTAATAATCTGTACTTATATAAGTCACTTTTATAGAAACATGATCACATGAGACCTTATCTATTTCAGAATGAGAAACGGAGACTACCAGATACACCAACTCATAAACTGTGATCAGACCAGTTTCTCTGCTGAAATTGCTATAAATACGACCATCAGGTCCAACATTTCCCTAGTTTCCTCTGAAAAGCAGAATGATGCAGGAAAAATCATAATCTTCTTTGATATAATTATTCCTGGTATTTTTTTTTCTGACAGACATCAGAAACATCTATTTAATACATTTGTAAAGCCACAGAGTATAGAGACATGTTGCCATTTAAAATAATTACTAATGTTCATGCTCTGACATAGTAACAAGATACCTTGTTATGTCAGCGCTGCCCATATTTCAAGGAAATTTGACAGGAGTAGTTACTACAGCTCATCATGCTCACCAAAAGATACAAGATCTGTTGTGACATAGGATGTGCTAATGTAAGAATACAGACAAAGGGAATACATGCACTATAACAATTTAAAGCAAAGCTTCCCATTGTTTGCTACTTGGAATAACAAAAGAACAGTTTGAGAAAAGGCACATGTTCTGACATCCCTATTTATGTTAAGTACTGCCTTATGTCAGAAGCATTCAAATGAGATTCTGAAGTATTATTTGCACTAAAAGCAGTATTCAAAACACAGACTCTGTCCCACAATGCTCTGGGGTTTGACTGACAGGAAGGCTAGCTTAAAGTATGAAATTGTCTCCTAGCTCTGATCAGTGCAAGGATAAATGAACCCACTGTACCAGATTTAATATCATGGCACTGGCTTGTGACAGGACCTTTCCTTTCTCAGAAGTTCCCACAAAGTGCAAAACCATAGCTTAGCACTCACCCCAAGTACAGATGAAGGAGAAAACACAAGAAGCTGTAGCTCAGCACCACAGCTGCCACCATGCTACAGCCACATCCTCACTGTACATTACCACAGTTCATAAAGGAGATAAAGCTTTTATTGCACACAGGCTACAGTTACTGAACCAAGAACAGCCAGGCCTCCTTTCATTTCTTCTACTTATGGAGGAAAGATATTAGGTAAAATAGTTTGTGTTCTCATTTCTCCATGCCAGCAGGGCATTCAGATAACTCTGGCTATGTAATAACTTAACCTTCGATAACTAGATAGCCTCATTCTGGTAGAAGCATGCCCTATTTACTTTTAAAGTTACACAGCAATCTAGAGATGGGCTCTTCTTATTTCAAAGCATCTTACAGACCTGTTTTTCAAGTAGGTTATGTCAACTGTCTTCTCTAACAGCGATTTATTTAACTCCTTCATCCCAAGAAAGAACAAAGTCTTGATTTGAGGCTACCATGATTTTGTACTTCTTACTAATCATACAAATCTGGGATTTAGATGTAACACCAGTGACAGCATCTCAGCCTAGTGTAGCTTAAGATCAAGAGTCTTCTTGTGCTGTTCTCCCACTCAGTGTCATCTGAAACTGTAGTGTCACTCTACATCATTATCCAGATTATTAATAACCACAACACAAAACAGAACCAGAAAAAGATCATCACAGAGCTTTACCTGATAATACCCTTCCAGAGAGTGAGTACTCCAAACAAACTTTCTATGTATTCTTTTTCTGATCTTGCAGGAGTTTTAAATAGAGTATGGTCACCAAAGTAATGCTAAGCTCTGCACTAGGGTGTTGTGTTTTTTCGTTTTCAAAGTTTTCACATAGCCTGAAACATTGCCTTCTTCAACAAATTCTGTTGCCTGTTATTCTTGTCACTACGTTGCAGAACTACAGCTCAATTTTGTGATTGTTTCTTCTGGTACTTTACTGGAAATTTTAGATAAAGATTTATAACACCATAGTTCTTCCCTTTCTTCTCTGCATTAAAAAAAAAAAAGTGTTTTCCCTTATTTGGTCATTTGGTATTCTACTCGTCCTTTGAAAATTCTGGAACACAACTGCTAATACCTCTGAGATTTCACATGTTCATTTAATGTCTAGGAATAATGTTCAACAGGCTCAGCTAACTTGAAAACTTCTAGCTTACCTAAGCATTCTCTAAATCCTTTTTCCTTAGTTAAGGATGATGTGAGTTTGTGGCCAGCACTTGTTCTAGTAGACAACAGCTGTAACCCTGTTAGTGAAGACCAGAGCAAAACAGCATTAAGCACATCAGCTTTCACAGAATCACAGAATCACAGAATGTTAGGGATTGGAAGGGACCTCAAAAGATCATCTAGTCCAATCCCCCTGCCAGGGCAGGAACACCTAGGTGAGGTTACACAGGAAGGCATCCAGGTGGGTTTTGAATGTCTCCAGAGAAGGAGAATCCACAACCTCCCTGGGCAGCCTGTTCCAGTGTTCCGTCACCCTCACTGAGAAGAAGTTTCTTCTCAAATTTAAATTTCTCTTGTGTTCCAGCTTGAACCCATTACCCCTTGTCTTACTGTTGGTTGTCACCAAGAAGAGCCTGGCTCCATACTCGTGACACCCACCCTTTATATATTTATAAACATTGATGAGGTCACCCCTCAGTCTCCTCTTCTCTAAGCTAAAGAGACTCAGCTCCCTCAGCCTTTCCTCATAAGGGAGATGCTCCACTCCCTTAATCATCTTTGTGGCCCTGCGTTGGACTCTCTCCAGCAGTTCCCTGTCCTTCTTGGCCTGAAGGGCCCAGAACTGGACACAATATTCCAGATGAGGTCTCACCAGGGCAGAGTAGAGGGGAAGGAGAACCTCTCTCGACCTACTAACCACCCTCCTTCTAATACACCCCAGGATGCCATTGGCCTTCTTGGCCACAAGGGCACAGTGCTGGCTCATGGTCATCCTGCTGTCCACCAGGACCCCCAGGTCCCTGTCCCCTACACTGCTCTCTAATAGGTCATTCCCCAACCTATACTGGAACCTGAGGTTGTTCCTGCCCAGATGTAAGACTCTACATTTTCCCTCGTTATATTTCATTAAATTTTTCCCCGCCCAACTCTCTAGCCTGTCCAGATCTCGCTGGATGGCAGCACAGCCCTCTGGCGTGTCAGCCACTCCTCCCAGCTTGGTGTCATCAGCAAACTTGCTGATAGTACACTCAATTCCCTCATCCAAGTCGTTGATGAATATATTGAATAGTATTGGTCCCAGAACTGACCCTTGAGGCACTCCACTAGATACAGAACTCCAGCCAGACTCCGCCCCATTGACCACGACTCTCTGGCTTCTCTCCTTCAGCCAGTTTGCAGTCCACCTCACTACCCGATCATCCAGTCCACACTTCCTCAGTTTAGCTGCGAGGATGCTGTGGGAGACGGTGTCAAATGCTTTGCTGAAGTCAAGGTAGACCACATCCACTGCTCTGCCATCGTCAAATCCACCTTGTTACGTCTTCATAAAAGGCTATGAGGTTGGTCAAACATGACTTCCCCTTGGTGAAGCCTTGTTGACTGTCCCTGGTGACCCTCTTATCCTTGATATGTCTTAAGATGGCACCAAGGATAAGGTGTTCCATCACTTTCCCAGGGATGGAGGTGAGGCTGACCAGTCTATAGTTGCCCAGGTTCTCCTTCTTGCCCTTTTTGAAGACCGGAGTGACATTTGCTTTCCTCCAGTCCTCAGGCACCTCTCCCGTTTCCCAAGACTTGGCAAAGATGATGGAGAGTGGTCCAGCAATGACTTCAGCCAGCTCCCTCAGCACCCGCAGGTGCATTCCATCTGGACCCATGGATTTATGGATGTCCAGATTGCTTAACTGGTCCCTAACCCAGTCCTCATCAACTAAGACAAACTCCTCCATTGCCCTGCCTTCCTCTGGGGCCTCAGGGGTACGGGGCTCCTCAGGACAGCCTCCGGCAGAGTAGACAGAGACAAAGAAGGCATTCAGTAATTCTGCCTTCTCTGTATCTTCTGTCACCAGGGCACCCACCCCATTCATCAGTGGGCCTACATTGCCTCTAGTGTTAGTTTTATTTGTGATGTATTTGAAGAACCTCTTCCTGTTGTCCTTGACCCCTCTCGCCAGGTTTAACTCTAAGGAGGCCTTAGTTTTCCTAGTTGCGTCCCTACATCCTCTGACAACAGCCTTATATTCTTCCCAAATGGCCAGCCCCTCCTTCCATGATTTGTAAACTCTCCTCTTCCACTTGAGTTTGCCCAGCAGTTCCCTATTTAACCACACAGGTCTCCTGGCTCCCTTCCTTGACTTCCTACGTGTCAGGATGCACTGATCTTGAGCTTGGTAGAAGCAGTCCCTGAATGTTAACCAACTATCTTGAGTCCCTTTGCCTTCAAGCAGCCTTGCCCACGGGATTTCCTCCAGCAATTGTTTGAAAAGGCCAAAGTTGGCCCTGCTGAAGTCCAGGGTTGCAATTCTGCTCGGTATTCTGCTCCCACCACAGGAGATTCTGAACTCCACCATCTCATGATCACTGCAACCAAGGCAGCCCCCCACCTTTACTGCTTCGACCAGACCCTCCTTGTTAGCGAGGACGAGATCCAGCAGTGCACCTCTCCTAGTCGGCTCCTCGACCATTTGCATCAGAAAGTTATTGTCAATGCACTGGAGGAACCTCCTAGACTGAGGCTGGCTGGCTGAGTAGTCCTTCCAGCAAACATCAGGGTAGTTAAAATCCCCCAGAACAACCGGAGCCTGTGACTGTGAGGCCACGCTCAGCTGCCCGTAGAAGGCCTCATCAACATCCTCACTCTGATCTGGTGGCCTATAATAGACTCCCACAACAGTATCACCCCTACCAGCCTGCTCCTTAATTCTCACCCACAGACTCTCAACTCGCGCCTCAACTGCCCCTGGACAGTACTCTATACATTGTAGTTGCTCTGTCACGTAAAGAGCAACTCCACCACCACGCTTGGCTGGCCTGTCTTTCCTGAAAAGGGCATAGCCATCCATGACCACATTCCAGTCATGTGAGCTGTCCCACCATGTCTCTTTTAATGCCACTAGATCATAATCTCCTGATCGAACGCAGGTTTCTAACTCCTCCTGCTTATTCCCCATGCTGCGCGCATTGGTGTACAGGCACTTCAGGGAGTGAGCTGAGCACACCGATTTCACCCTAGGGGCCTGGGGGGCCTCCCGGTCTTTATTGATTCCAGCATGCTGCCCCACTGATGCAAGCCCAGCTACAACCCCATCCCCCTTCAAATCTAGTTTAAAGCCCTCCAAATGAGCCCTGCTAATTCCTGTCCCAGCATCCTTTTACCCCTTTGGGATAAACCTTTCCCACATATCACTGACTGGACTGGTGTCTTATAAAACCAGCCGTTATCGAAGAACCCAAAGCCCTGCCTGCAGCACCAGTCCCGAAGCCAATCATTTACGGACTTAATTTTTCTATTCCATCCCACATCATCACCCAAAAATGGAAAGAGGGAAGAGAAGATAACTTTTCCCTGCATTACCCATGAACAGTGCAGTCTCACACTGTGGCAGGACTCAGTCCTTGCTGGATAGTTTTCGTCCTACTAATGCCCTTATAGAGTAAATGGATTGTTTTCTTGGGTTCAGTTCCTAGTTTCATTCTGTGCTTTGATCATCCCAATGTTCACTTTGAAATTACAGAAATCAGCAAAGGAGAAGAAAGGGATGATTTACTGATCCTTACCTTTCTCTGTTGATGACTCTCAACATGTAAATGGTGAAAAAAATTTTAACAATGAGATCCCCAACCCTTTTGGCTTAGACAGATCCACTCTTCTGCTGACAACTGGTTTTATACCTTTAAAGTGCTGAAATATATGGTTATCTGATAATCATTTATTTCTGGAGAGCAATAACACTGTGCAACAGAGAAGTGCCAGATCCCGCGTAAGTTAACTGAACACTGACAAAGCAAATTTTTGAAGACACAAATGTAAATGATTTTTCTGTTGTTGTTGGAAAGAGAGGATTATCTCTAAGTGTATATTATCAGTTGCCTCCAGTGTTACTTCTGAAACACATTATTTTATAGCGTGCTATTGCTTCAGGCATAACAGTTGTGTCTAACAATTTATCATAATTCCCTGAACCCACTATTTATCACAGATCTCCTCTGTCTTAGCACTGAGATTCAAGCCTCTTTTGTGAAATTGACATAGTCCAGTAGCCATGCCAGATATCACTGATAACCCAGTTTGCACCAGCTACAATCTTCCCCATTAACCTGTCTTATGAGGTATGCTCTTTATAAAATTCAAAAAAAGCCCACTTGGGAGTTAAACATGTAGCACCACAGCTGGTTATTGCTACAATTATCTTTTCAGATCAGAGGTCTGAAGAGTATTCTCCAAGAAGCAACTAAAAGGCAATACACCAAAAATCTTGAACTATATTAAATATCTCATTTATTTCTTCTGAACAATGAGAATACAGAAAAGGCTTTGTCATGGCAATGCTGTTGCATTGCTAACCCACTTTGATCCAGCTACAGGAGGAGCACATACTTGCATATCTAAACCACACATTTCTCTCAGCCAGCAGACAAATGTTCTGCCAGCTAAAACTGGAACCAGCTTTCTGAATCATCTCAACGCTATTCACATTCCATTACCCAAGCCTAGACCACAGTGTCAGAAAGATGCTGGCACATAATGACACCGATCTGCCTATTATGAGGCTGAAGCTCAAGGATTACTGAAGTGGCAACTGTTTCTCATCAGTTTCATTTTGGGAAAGATAAGGCAGTTTTGTATCAGCCTCTTCAAAAAGAACACCAACGCTTCAGCTTTATTTTCATTGTTTTCATATTTCACTTCAAGTTACTAAAATAATAGCAACTAACACCTTATTATCATGCCAAGGCATAACACCTCTTATAAAAATGTGTTTCTCCTCACTATCATTATGTCTTCAGTTCTTCCTTGAGGTTCAGTAGACATAAGAGCTTTGTATTTATTACTGCTAACTACAGGGTGTTTCAAAAAGATGCACCAATTTCAAAGCAGTATATTTCAAGATGGCAACATGTTATAATTACACAAAAGTTTACAAATGGTTTGATGGCTTATCAAGCAGTAATCATTTGAAACTCTATGCCCTGCCGTTTCAAGCTTCATTCATTGGAAGTTTATGGTTGCAGACATATAGAAATTTCAAATTGAGTTCATCTTTTTGAAATGCCCTGTACAGTTTGAGAATACTATATTAGGAATAATACTGCCTGCAGTTTGAGCTATTGTGCTTACAAGAAAGTCTGCTGCATTAGAATTTAATCCAGTTCCTATGTGCAGTACCTCATGCTTCTGTAGTATGCAATGGAGGCTAAGAGCCTTCTGTATGCAATAACCACTCATGCACATTAAAAATGAGGCTCTTCTAAGACAACCCAGCAATCAAAAGTTTTACACATCTACTGCTTAATCAATACATCAGCATGCTAAAGAATGCTAGTTCTGTAAACAAATTATTTGCAATTTTAGTAAATGACAAGTGCCTTTGATTACTAGTTCTACAGACAATGCTTTTGTCCATTTCTACAAGACTAAAATTACATGCCAGATTTTTTTAGATTAATAAAGGTGAAGTAGAACCTTATGTAAAAAAAGGATTTATCATGTGCATGATGACTGTCTTTAAACAACAGCTACTCTCCAGGCTTCTAGTACTCCAATAGATCACTTTTAAAAATCACCTTACTGTACAAAGGAATGTAGCTATTAATGTTCACAAAAATTATGCAATGCAGGTTTAATACTTTATGTCTTAAGAATTTTACAATTTGATCATAAATGGAATTTGAAGCATATAGACTACTCTGAAATTCAAGATTGCTTTGTGGTTTATTTAAATATTTTCACTCAAGTACTGAATTTAAAATAGATTAAGCTGTAAAACTACACAGAAAAACACTGCAGTTTTGAATATCAGCAAATAAAAGTTGACTATGTTCTATAACACAAAAATTAAAGCCCTTGCTGCTGGATATATTCTTATCCAATTATTTTATGATAAATCATCCCCTGCTACATGTGCTTGGCAGAAGGCATTACTTTTGCTCTAACAGCTGTCCTTTTCATCCTTTTGAGTTATAAGAACTTCTGATCATAATTATTTCAACAACAAACTATAATAGTGCAGGCAGAACTTCCAGGTAAAACCTCTTCTGGAACAAAACAGTGAGAAAAGAAGACGGCTTGCGGAGATGATTCATCTATACTTATAAGCCACCCTGAGAGTAAACTAGCCATTGAAAGGAAAACAGTCCCAGAACCCTAACAGGACTTGAAGGTTTAGCTTTACATAGCAACTTACGGCTGAAAGTTTTAGCAACTACAAATGCAGTGCTGTAAATATATCCTAAGATGTCAATATAATTCACAGGTTAAAATACAACAACTTATTTAATTCACTAGGGAATAATGATGGGATAATACACTTTTTTTTAAATGGGTTCTAATAGTAACAATTTATGATTAAAATTTGCCTGTGCACTGGCTTATATCTGTAATTACCTATACATATATTTACTGGTGTACTTAAAAAGGAATGGCCAGAACTAATTTGCCGTCAAATACATTTTTATCATCAGTACATAAACCAGAGCAGTTTGCCATATTTAAAGTACACTGTAATTCAGGAAGTCCATGTCTGTCTCTAAGAAAGGGAGGACCAAAATGTTCCACCTGAAATCTGCACCAAAGCTTTACCTCACTTCAGCACAAGGTCCGTAAAAAAGACCTATGATGAGAACTACTTTCTATTGGTATCAACAGGCAATCAAAGCTGTATGCCAGATGTATGCCACTGGCAAAATTTTAGGGTGAAGATGGGGGATCAGGCCTTTTGCTCTCTACAGTCCATATTCCTAAACCCATGGAGTTTCCTTTATTTCATTATTATAACTCCACTCTACTTTATTAGCCACTTCTTTCCTTTACATCATTGGATGTAAGCTATAAAGAGTTAACAAAGTTTTTATAGTTAGAAAACCCAAGTGTTCACTAAGTATTGCTATTGCTATAGGAAACCTTCACGAAACATGCACATCTTTGTCAGCCTTCTTTTCACACTACAGCTGTATCCAGCCTGGCTGGTAATCCAGACTTCTACAGTCAAGGAATAGACGAAGCCTGTGCTAAAGGACAGTTCATCAGTCTCTCCATCTTAAAAAATGAGGAATGTCTGTGTTGTGTTGACTGCCTACATGACTCAGCGTATCTAGGCCAAAAGGAACACCTCCATCCCTTTAATGCAACACCATATTGAACCCATGCAAAAGTAGCATACAAAACCTACCCTAAATCCATTTGTGAAATTAAGTTCTGCATTCCCAAGGGCTTTGACTCTAAAATGTTAGAAGTAAATTGAACTAAAGGAATTTCTAAAAAGAACCAACAGCAAAAGTGTTTCTGGGCTTAGTTGACATTTTATGGCTTAAGGTGAAAAAATTAAATGGGAGTTATGCCTATTTGACACTCTAGATACCCTTCAGTTTATATACTAAAGCTGTCCTAATTTTTCAGCAAATAAAACTGTGCTGCCTTAAAGCCTACTGTCAGAACTATATAGCTCTGAGTAGCTTCACAGCACACCCACAGTTTTTAATTGTGGGTGGTCTTGCTCTTGCTTAATTTCTCAGACTTCAAATTAGTAGTGGAAGTATTTTCATCAGAATACAAATTTCACAGAGTATTTTGCTGAAATTGAAGAAACTGAGGGTTGCAAATGTGATACAAAATTAAGGAACCTAGATTGTTTAACTTCCACAGTAGCACAATCTCCACAGCCCATTTCTCTGAACCTTTTGGCTGAAAATGCAAATACTTTCTACAGAATATTAGAACCCACAGAGCTTTTAATGAACTGGAGTTCAATTCAAAAGCATAAGTAGATTTTACCTTTAAGTTTCCAATAGATCTAAACTAAGATCTTCCAAAACGGAAGATTACTTGCTGATATAACACATTCATAGAGGATAGCATATTTAAACTAATGGATTGGATTTGAGAATGTCTAGATTGAGCTCTTGAATCTGACACTCTTCATTTGTGTTACAACAATATGTAAACATGCATGTATCAAATAGAGGTCCATTTAATTTATCCAGGGGCCCATTTTCCAAACATAAAATAGGAAAAATAGTTCTTCCTCTATTTGCCTATCTCATGGACTAAGATTATACAATATTCGGAACTACAGAGATCTTTGAGAATTTCTTAGTAAAATGGATACTCCAATCTCTAGTCTTTTAATATTAACTATAATTCAAATAATACACCCTAAAATCTTAAGAACTCCAAATCTGTCAAAAATAAATACTAAGACAGCTTCCTAATGCCTTAAAGCATTTTTCCTAAGTTCTCCTGTACTGAAAAGTCTAACTATATTGGAAGAACATTCATAGAACAGGGATTTCAGATACACATCTACCGCATCTGATCCAAATTCACCCAAATTCAAACTCATTAAAGCTTTAAGGCTTAAAAGTAATGATAGCTGGTTTTACTATTGCGATTTAAATTATAACCAAGGCAACTGCATGAAAATCATCATCCTGGTCCTGCCAATGGGAAAGCTCACATAATCAATGGAAAACAGTTGACACATAAGGTTGTCTGCTTTAAGATTCTTTGCATTCAAGGCAACACAACAGATTTGAACTACACAAACAACTTTTATTTTCATTTAGACATAACAGTCCTTCATACCTGCAGTGTTGGAGTCACTTGATCAAGACTGGTTGATTTTTATCCTTTGCTCTTATCTTTCCAGGTTCCAAGATCTTCAGTCATTATTAAATACATTATTGAGACCACAGTTCAATCTAAGAAATGAGCTGTAGGAACTGAAAGCAATAAATAGCTTTCAAAACAGAACTTAATCTGTTTTTCATTTGCTTGGACAAATTTTAACCACGTATTCTAGTGAAAATGTGAAGCATACTGGTAATTTAGTGTATAATGGACCTTGAGATAACCATTTAAAAATCTTGCAGAAATAGTGTGGTAAAACAGCTTACCTAAAGTGACAGGGGGTTCTTTGGTTTGTTTTTCTGTGTTTTGTTTTGGGGTTGGTTTTTTCTGTTTTGTCATTTGTTGCCTTTTTTTTTTTTTAAGGACACATTTTTTGTGGCAAGAGACTTCTCAGTTAAACTGCGGTTGCCTACTCTAAATTTATTGAGCTTGATGAAAGCAAACACAAAGTCTATGCTGCCCCTGGCACCATCAATCAAAGTGCTAGGTAGTAAAACATTGCATTTTAAGCTTCTTGATTGAGAATTCCTTGTGTGCTTGCTTACTGAGATGTGCAATGCATGCTGATGCACATGTGGATGAAGAAAAGTATTGAGATAAGCAAGTGATTTATTTCCTCTGAGATCAACAAAATACAGAAAACTGTGACAAATGAGAGATCTAGTGGGACTATGAAACATTTTATTAAAAAGTCAAATGTCTGATTACCTTATCTGCTGTAATTTATCACTCTTTTCTCTCAAGACTTATCATCTTTGCAAGACAATCTCAGAGGTCTAGAAAATTTCTGTTAATTGGCCCTCTAAAGCTGAAATAGTACTTGTACCACATGTAAGGTTATTCCAGAATCACAGGAAGCTAGTGAAAAAGAAAAAAAATATTATATTGAAAAGCCTCTTTTTCCTTAGAGGAAATTAACTATCAGAAACATCTTGTACTTATATAACAGTTGGGCCAAAGCCCAACTAGAGCTAAGCTTGGCTACTGCTGTAAAAGGGAACAAAAAATGCTTCTGTAAATACATCAGCAACAAAACAAGAGCTAAGGAGAATCTCCACCCTCTGGTGGATGCGTGGGGAAAGAGTGAGAGAGGATGAGGGAAAGCCTGAGGTACTAAATGCCGTCTTTGTCTCAGTCTTTAACAGTAAGACCAGTTGTAGTCCAGGTACAAAACCCTCTGAGCTGGAAGACAGGGAGCAGAATGAAGCCCGCATAATCCAAGGGGAAATGGTTAGCAGCCTGCTACACCACTTAGACACACACAAGTCTATGGGGCCAAATGGGATCCACCTGAGGGTACTGAGGGAGCTGGTGGAGGTGATCACCAAGCCACTTTCCATTATTTCTCAGCAGTCCTGGTTAACCGGGAAGGTCCCAGTCAACTGGAAGTTAGCAAATGTGACACCCACCTACAAAAGCATCAGGAGGATCTGGGGAATTACAGGCCTGTCAGTCTGACCTCAGTGCCAGGGAATATTAGGGAGCAGATTATGCTGAGTGCCATCACATGGTATACAAAAGACAACCAAGCGATTGGGTCCAGTCACCATGGGTTTATGAAAGACAGGTCCTGCTTGACCAAGGTGATCTCCTTCTATGACAAGGTGACCCACCTAGTAGATGAGGGAAAGGCAATGGATGTTGTGTACTTAGACTTCAGTAAAGACTTTAACACCATATCCCACAGCATTCTCCTGGAGAAACCAGCAACTCATGGCTTGGACAAGCGTACTTTTTGCTGAGTAAAGAACTGGCTGGGTGGCCAGACCCAAAGACTTATGGTGTATGGAGTCAAGTCCAGTTGGCCGCTGGTCACAAGAGGTGTTCCTCTGGGCTCAGTATTGGGGCCAGTTCTGTTTAATCTCTTTATCAATGATCTGGATGAGGGGATTGAGTGCACCCTCAGTAAGTCTGCAGATGACACCAAATTGGGTGGGAGTGTTGATCTGCTGGAGGGTAGGAAGGCCATACAGAGGGATCTGGACTGGCTGGATCATGGGGCTGAGGCCAACTGTATGTGGTTCAAGAAGACCAAGTGCCAGGTCCTGCACTTGGGTCAAAACAACCCCATGCAATGCCATAGGCTTGAGGAAGAGTGGCTGGAAAGCTGGTGGTAGAAAAGGACCTGAGGGTCTTGATTAACAGCCAGCTAAACATGAGCCAGCAGTGTGTCCGGGCAGCCAAGAAAGCCAACAGCATCCTAGTGTGCATCAAGAATAGTATGGCCAGCAGGACTAGGGAAGTGATTGTACTCGGCACTGGTGAGGGCCCACCTTGAATCATGTATCAGTTTTGGGCCCCTCACTACAAGAAAGACATCGGGGTGCTGGAGAGAGTTCAGAGGAGAGCGACAAAGCTGGTGAGGAGTCTGGAGCAAAAGTCTGATGAGGAGTGGCTGAGAGAAGTGGGGCTGTTTAGTCTGGAGAAAAAGAGGCTGAGGGGAGACCTTATCACTGTCTACAACTACCTGAAAGGAGGTTGTAGCATGGAGAGTGTTGGTCTCTTCTCCTGAATAGCAAGTGATAGGACAAGAGGACATGGCCTCAAGTCACGCCAGGGAAGATTCAGATTGGATATTAGGAAAAATTTCTTCATGGAAAGGGTTGTGAAGCCCTGGAACAGGCTGCCCAGGGAAGTGGTGGCGTCACCATCTCTGCAGAGGTTTAAAAGATGTAGAGATGAGGCTCTTAGGGACATGGTTTAATGCCAGAGTTAAGTTATGGTTGGAGTCAATGATCTTAAGGGACTCTTCCAACCAAAATGATTCTATGATGTAGCATATTTACACACAACTATATAAAACAATATGAATTTGGGGTTTTTTTAATATCTACCATATCACCCAGTAGGTATACATAATATCATGAAAACTGAAAAGGCACTAATGTGATTTGGCAGATATAAGAGCAGTAGGAATGCAAGAACTCATGATATTCCTCAAAGATAAAAATCTAGTAAGAATTAAATTATTATTATACATAAGGACTTACTGGATGTCCTGGACATAACTTTTTTTTCCCGTCCAGTAGAAAGCCACACAGATGTATAAAGAGTAATACAAAAGATACAATGCCTTGGCCCCCAAAATCTTGGTGGTTTTATTGTCTCTGCCAGAATCCTGAATGTACTATAGACTTGAAAACATGACAGCAGTACTTTCCTGCCATTTATTTTCATAAGTAAAAGGCAGTTATGTGGGGGTTTTGATGGAACTTCTCTGATACTTACATTGCCCATGAAGCTTTTAAAAATATATTTCTGCAACTTAAGAAAAAAAAATATCATAAATGTTTTTAAGCTGCAATATGCAAAGGCATGTAAATTAGCCATCTCTATCTTAAATTATAAAAACATCAAGAGTGCTGTTTCCAATGAAAAAGCTTGAAATTATTAATATTACTGATTTTAATATTACTGATATTATTATTACTGATATTACCAAAAAATCCTTTTATTGATAGAACGAAATGCGCAGACTCATAAATGACAGTGCAGTATTTGACCAAGGAGATTGACTAATATTGATTTGAATAATTCTGTATGTTCATCAATACAAATGTACGAGACTTTTTAAGCTATTAGCCTAAAAAATAAATCCAAGAAACAATCACTTGTAATATTTCAAAAGGCAGTACAGAACTGATTAGCACGAAAAACTATGGGTAGGTTCTTCCTTCATTACTCTACAGACAACATTGATTTCTGCAGAAAAACTTCTAAAGTAATACTTTTTTGGAAAAGTAGCTAAATCTTCTCCTGAGAACATCATATTGCTGTATGATAAGTTAAACATATTTTTTGAATTTGTAAGATATCTGAGACTACATTCATATATTTTTGGTGATCAAGCTACCAAAATTACTCTATTTAACTTGATTTTTTATTTTGACCACACTGTTTTCTATACTGCCGTTATATTTCATCTTGCTATATTATCAGACTGTGCACAGCTACAGAATTTTAAGTGGGCAGGTTAGATTACAGGTGAACAGCAGCAGCACAGGAAATTCTCAGAAGCCTTGAAGTACAAAAGAACATGCCTTTGCCCATGATTTGAGAACTTGATAAAAGTAAATAGATCATACAAGCTAGAAATGGCCTCCTACTGGAAAACTCTGAGAAGCCTAATTGGAGACAGTTCCAATACCCAGAGCAAAAATTTATATCTACTTTTTTTTTTTTTTTTCAGAAATAAACAGAACATCATAGATGAGTTTTGAGTATTCATCGCTTATGCACTTTTAATCATGGACAGACTTTTTTTGAGTTTCATAAAAAAGTCCGTTCTCCTTTACCAGTCAACTCATGTTTTACATCACATTTCTTCAACTTTTCAATTTTGTTCTGCTTAAGTTCTGTTGATATAGAAACACAGATTCAAACATCTCGACTTTCTGCTCAGTGTAAGCACAGGTACCTTGAACATAGCTAAATAGGTACAGCTTATTAACACAAGTAAGAAACAAGCACACTGCATCTGCACTGGCTGCCTGTAGAGTCTTAAAATGTACATGGAATATTCCTGTAGTATTACGCAGCTACTATGTTTTTAATCATATTTTTTTAACTGTGTGACATTCCTATTTTTCTCCAAAGTTTTCTGGGGAAAGCAGTAACTTAATTTTTCTAGTATGTTCTAAAGCTTTTAGTCCAGACAGTAAGACAAAGTCAGACACATTTATTTTTAAATAACATTCATTCCAGACTGTAAGATCAGAAGACATTAGTAACCATACTTAAATATCTGAAACAAAACATTCAGGAGCTAAAAAGGAGTGCGAAACACGAGAAGATAACTAGATTCTTCCCCAGCTTAGAGTAGAAAAAATAGTGATGTTCAGAACATAAGACTTTTTCCCAGATACTGAAAAATAAAGCATCTTGTTAAAGAAGGAAAATCTTCATTCTCTGCTGTGTTAGCTAAAAGCCTGCAATGCAAGATAATGTGGTCCCAAGATTCTGACTAACTGCTATTAAAATCTATGGAAATCAGACACCTACTTATCTTTTAGCACAGCTGTTAAATTACAGAACACATCTCAGTCCACAGAACAGCTGGACAGAGCATTCATAAACATCCAGTTTTCTGTGGGATAGTTCTGCCTCCCTCCACTAATGTAGGAAGTGAACTATCAAAAGTTCATTGTGAAGCATAATATCAATAAAATAGTCATTGTAGTTTAAAAACACACAGTCATAAAAAATCATTATACTAGAATTTGTTGGGTTTTGTATTTCAAAAGTTTTGGTACTGAAAACCCAGAAGCAACACAGCACTAATTACAGGAGTCGGTAATGCCCAGGGGAAGTAGTTGCAGATTTTCCCAAAGGCAAAGGATAAGCATATGCACTTTGGTAACACTATCCAAAATTCCTGTGGAAAGATTTCTATAATTGGTCAGAAAAAAAAAAAAATACGCATTTTCTGAAATTTCTATTACAAAAGTCAAACTCTTGCTCAGTTATCTGTTTTATATCTCCTCCCAAAATTATTTTCTTTCAATACACAGTAAAGCAGAACTTAGTGCAAATACATTTCCAGCTCTTAGCCAGGTACAGTATATGAAATTAAAATGCAATATGAAGCATTTTTTCTGTACTAAACACACAGAGAATAAGAGACCTTTCAGTTATGTGGATATCTTTTACCATGACCATTAGTGTTAGTTTCTAAAAATACCTGCATAGTTTTACCACAATAAGTTTTCTTTCCATTACTATCAGTAGAATACAGTAATCTAGTATTTCCCCATGGAACATATTAACTCACGTTTCTACTTTTGTAACACAAATGAGTGAAAGATTTTTCTTGTTTCTGACAACAAAAAAGGAAATTTATGTTTGAACACCAACTCTGCTCGATGAAACAATCAGGCTTCCAAATAAACTGTTATAACAGCTATATCTCATCAACTTCAACTCAGAATTCCCAGTAGTTTAAGAGGATGTCCAGCTTTCTTTCACAGATTCATAAAAGTCAAAGGCCAGAAATTCTTAAATGTAACCCAGGTAGTACACTGATCTCTTATATGAAGAAAAGCATATGCGTGGTTCTAATATAGGAATTTTCCATGGAAGCATTTATTTGTTTCAGACATCTCTTCAACGGCACTTTCTCTCAACAAGGTTTGCTTATTTTCTATTATATAAATACACTTTGTTCACCAGTAGTTTCTTTAGTCTACATTATTTTTCTTGCAACCTCATTTAAGTTCATGTATTTAAAAATGAAACACAAGAACCTCAGAAGCAACAAAAATATTCCCAAAACACTCCATTACAAAAATATATCCATTTCCATTATTTTATTTCATCTTAACTTCAAGTGTATAAATGCAAGCCTGTGTGTTGCTTAAAAAGGAATCTTGTGAAGATATAGTATAGTATGTTATACCTGCTTACATGAATTACATCAGACAGGAGCTATAGGAACATAGGCACAGTGTGCTCAGCATTAGAAGGATTTTACTGTTGGAATATGTGGAAAAAAGTGAGTTAACACAATGCCATTTAGTTCAGCTCATTTTCAGAGAAGCTTTTGCCAAGTTACAATAGAGTATGTCTGCATTAACATTTGGGTTTAGATCAGGAATACACTTCTGAACTGAACATCTCTTATCATGTTTTACACTGCCTTGGTTTGCATTGCAAAATAGTCTCAGAGGACAAAATTGCATCCCTTTCAAATCAAGGTAAACTGACACTGTACTTCAGAAACATCTAAATCTTCAACTGTTCTCCACAGGACCAGAGTAGAGTCAGTCCCAGGTAAATCCCTTGAAACATGCATAAATACATAAATACGCAGATTTCAGGTCTTTAACCACAAACTGTTTTGTTGTAGGTTCACTCCTGTTACAATACAGTAATTACTAATGCAGACACAACCTTTATACACCACCAGCAGCCTTGATGTCCTCAGTGGAGCTGCTGGCAGAACCAGCACTCTGATGATAATGGACTGGGTAGACACTCAGGCAACAACTGTTTATAGACTGGCCAGCCCTGGTAAATTGAAGAGAATCTCTCTTCCTCCTCAACCCCACAAGCTTGCATCTTGGCTGAGGAGAAAGTCTTCCAACGGGTCCACCAACTCAAAGAGAACAAGTCATCTTCTCCCCTACAGGCTAGTGTCTCAGCTATAACAAGTGCTATACAGAGTCAGGGCAAAGGTAAAGGGAACAATGTGTCCATGCCACGTGCCACCCTGTTGTTCCATCTGCATAACCACTGAGGAAGAGGGATGATACATCTACATGAGCTACTAGGTTGGAAGTAGGTAAACTGTGAGAAAAAGCAGTGGCCAAAAAGCATACATCCAGGAACTTTACGCCTCCAGACAAAGCAGAAGATCTGAGGACACTTCTGCTTCTGATCCTGATGAAGGGACTTCTGGTCTGCAGTTACAGCAATTAGGCAATTAATGCTTTGACCGGCAATAGAGGGACTCTACCTCCAGCCAAGCAGAGGAAAGGGACAACTAAAGTTTACTGGACTGTATAGAACAGATTGCCTGGCACATCAGACCCATGGGAGCATAATGGTTTGGTGAACACTGGTGCTCAGCATAACCTAATGCCATCAGGGTACATGGGAGCAGAACCCACTTGGATTTCTGGAGTGACAGGGGATCCCAGCTGGTGTCTTTGTTGGAGACTGAAGTGAGCCTAACAGGGAACAAGTGGCAGAAGCACACAATGTGGACCAGTCCAGATGCTCTGGCATCCTTGGCACAGACTACCTCAGAAGACTATACTTCAAGAACCCCAACATGTACCGGTGGGCCTTTGGTGTAGCCACTGTGAATATAGAGAAGATTAAACAACTGTTTACCTTGCCTCACTTCTCATATGATCCTTCTGTTGTGGGGTTGCTGTGCATCAAAGAGCAGCAGGTGCCAACTGCTGCCATGAAGGTGCACTGGCAGCAATACTGTACTGTCCAAGACTCCCTGGTTACCACCCATGAGGTGATTCATCAACTGGAAAATGAAGAAGTCATCGACAAGATTTAATCACCATTGAAGAGTCCCATACAGCCCATGCAAAAGTCTAATGGAGGGTGGTGACTAAAGTAAACTATCATGGTCAGATCAAAAACACTCTACCACTGAGTGCTGCTGTACTGGACATGCTAGAACTCCAATACAAAATGCAGTCAAAGGCAGGCAGGTGATATGCCACAACTGATGTGGTCAATGCTTTTTTCTCTATTCCTTTGGCAGCAGACTGTAGGCCACAGTTTCCTTCCATGTGGAGAGGTGTTCAGTATCTGGAACTGGCTGCCCCATGGGTGGAAGCACAGCATTACCATTTGTCATGGATTGATATGGACAGTACTGGAACAAGGTGAAGCCCCTCAACACTTGCAATATGCTGATGACATCACGATGTGGGACAACGCAATGAGGGAAGTGTTTGAGAAAGAATTATTTGGATTATTATGTTACCTAAAAGCTGGTTTTGGCCAAAACAAAGCAAGGTCAAAGGACCTGCACCAGAGACCTAGCTTCTGGAAATACAATGGCATATAGATATCACCACACTCTAGTGGATGTGATTAATACAATACCAGCCATGTCCCCACCAGCTAACAAAAAGAAAACAAACACAGACAAGATGCATTGCTGGATTTCTTGGTTACAGCCAGACTGAGAGTTCTCTCCCCTGAGTGACACAAAGTAAGTATTTCAACCAGGACCCTGAGCAGCAACAAACTTTTAAAGAGATTAAACAGGAGAGAATTTGTGCAGTAGTCCTTACACCAGTTGTACAGGACCAGATGTAACAGGCATGGTTTACACTGCAGCCAGGAAACATTACTGCAGCTAGAGCCTCTGATAGAGAACACCTGGAGAGACTCAAGGTCAGTCTCTAGGGGTTTGGAGCCGGGGTACAGAGGATCTGAGGCCTGATACACCCTAACTGAAAAAGAGATACTAGTAGGACACAATGTGGTTCAAGCTGCTTCAGAAGTAGTTGGTACAGAAGCACAGTTCTTCTTGGCACCATAAATGTCTGTGCTGTACTGGGTGTTCAAATGAAATGTCCCCTCTACACATCGTGCAATTGATGCTACATGTAATAAGTGGGTAGCATTGATCGTGCAACGGGCTCCAACAGGAAGGCCCAGCTACCCAGGAATTCTTGTTAAGATCATGAACTGACCACAAGGCAGAGATTTCAGAGCATTGCCCAAGGAGGTGATTCACATCAAAAAGGTCCCAGCATATAATATGTTACCAGAAAGCGAGAAGCAACATGCTCTATTTACCAAGGAGTCCTGTTGCATTATGGGAAACCACTGGAAGTGGAAAGCTATTTTATGGAGTCCCACACAAGCACAGAAACTAAAGGAAAAGACAAATCAGGTCAGTTTGCAGAGATGAAAGCTATCCAGTTGCTTTTAGATACCACTGAACAAGAAACGTGGCCAGGGCTCTCCCTCTGCGTGGGTTCATGGATCCAACTGGCAGCACAGGCACAGGCCACATAGCGTCTAGGCCACTATGTTGCAGCAGGACAATGCTGCCTGAGTGGAGAACCTTGTTGTAAAAGTCTGTCACACAGATGCTCATGTGCCTGAGAACTGTACCACTGCTGAACATCAGAACAAGCAACAGGTAGACCAGGCTGCTAGAATTGAACTGGATCATGAGGACCTGGACTGGGAATGTAAGGGTAAGCTGCTCATAGCTTGGTGGGCCCAAGAAAACATCAGACAGTGGCTGAGATACCAAAACAGGAAGGCCTGACAGATTAAGTATATCACACTACCATGAATACGTCGATGCAAACATCACAGGCTTGCTGTGATGGAGGTGACTACTATATGGTTAGAATCATATCCTGTAACCAATGCCACCACCCAAAACACCTTGAGCTTTGAAAAATTGATGTAACACCCCAGAAGGACTGAATCAGACAATGGGACTAATTTCTAAAGCCACTTCATAGACATCCAGGCCAAAAAACACAGCACTGACTGGGTATATCGCATCACCTATCATGCACCAGCCGCCAGGAACACTGAACGATGTAACAGACTGTTAGAGACTACACTGAGGGCAATAGGTACTGGGACACTCAAGCACAGGGGCGCAAATTTACTACAAGCTACATGTCTGGTAGGCTACTCATGGAAGGACCCAGGTGCATTTGGTGGTTAATGGAGGAAGATGGAGAAATCTGATGCATACCTCCAAGAAAATTAACCTTGGAGGAAAAATAACACATGATTTGAGTTGTCACCATAGCCGTATTTCATTGAAAAGTACCACGGCAGGAGTCATCCAAACCAGTAAAAGAAGAGCCTTGTAAAGAACCTCTTAAGTTCAGTAGTGATCCAAACTGAGCTGGCTTGTGCACTGAACAATTCAATGAAACACACCACAACATCTCTCCCCTCCCAAATGACCACCAAAGCAGATGGAGCCTAAGTCATGGACTTCTTTCCTCCTCATCCTGCTGGAATTGTGGGGCAGTGGTGGCATAAGCAAGAGACTGGTGACTGCTTAGTTGCTATCTGGGTTCAAATAACAATAGCTAATTTTTTTTAAAGACAGAGTCAGATTCTTGTCTGGACAAGGGATCCTACAGTAATTTTTGTTTGTTCTGGAAATCATTATTTTGGCCAAAGTGAAAGTGGCATGCATTTAAATATCAGTTATTTTGTGCATTTATCTTCAGGTGCTAACCTCCTATAAAATCTCACATATATACATGCATATATAATTTTCATGTAAGCGAACAATTTTTGGTTCTTATAGCTCACATCTCCATGCTGAGTTTAACAAATGAGAAAAAAAAAAGTTAGATATAAATATCTGTACGCTACTAATACAACTGAAACCTAACTTAATCTGCAACTCCCTTGCAAACATCTGTTCCTAAAATACATTCACCCTTTCAGCAATTATAAGATTACCAGGGAGCAAATCAACATCTAAATAATCTTTATTTCATTTCACTTCCCACTGAAAGTCTCTGGGATATATATTTCCTTCTCACTTTCTCATCTTATTTTCTACCCTCTTCTGTCTCTTCCAAATTATTTCTATACTGCATGTATGCCTCAAAACATGAGCTGTTTGTCAGAAAACATGCTCTAACTTTAAAACTTGACCAAAGTTATAATAGCTATTCCTCTAAGCCCCTATGAAGCAACCCTGTAATTAACCATCTGCTTCCCTGAGGGTTGGTGTCACTCAGCATAAATCAGAGAATGTTTTCTTCTTATTAAACGTTTATTTTTCTCATTATGAAAGAAAGCAATTGGGATTTTTTTCTAAGATAACGCAGCACACAAATTAAAGCACTGAAGGTACCATATTTTTGTCTCCATAGCTGAACATCCCCCACTAATTTTTGTTTTGTTGCACTAATATTTAAAGATATGGGGTTTTTTTGTAAGCACACATTCCTGTGATAACGTAGCTGGTTAGGAGATTGAAAGTTTCATGCCATAGGACAGTAAGATTGTTCCACTGAAACATTTTTCCCTAAAGGCTAAGAACTTTTTCTCACCACTCCCCATAAAGCTTTTGCTTTGTCTCCTGAATACTGTCCCATTTTCTGCAAGGAGGACAGTTAACATGACCTGGACCACAAGCATTGAATAGGTCAATGGATTTACCAGCACCCCTCCAAGATGACTGGGAGAAAATTAGGTAGGTTTCCTATAAATAATTCTCTTTCCGTCAAGCAGTTTGTACCTTATTCCCTCAGGAATAAGGAACTGCTGACTTTTACTGTGTAATTGATTCTGTCTTGAATAGAGCACACAGACATATGCAGACTAAACTTTAGCCAAATAAAGTATACCAATCTATTATTCTGTAGATGCAGCAGCAGTAGTAGTAGGATCACACATGGTAAGTTCTTTCCAATGAATACATGGAGTTTTAATGAGAAATCAGGTCATGCAAAAAGTGTAATGCATAAAATCCAAAACAATTTTGTAAACCCACAACAAACTAGTGCCAAGGGAATCATAAAAGAGCCTGGGTCGAATCATCATTGTTGACCTCTTCATATTATTCCATCGTAATATCCTGCATACTTAATCTGGTAGTCCTTAATAGCACACTGGCATCCTATTTCAATAGTAAGGAGAAATGAAGTGATACTTAGGAGTATCACCCTAAACTTCAGTTACCCACATCACATATTCATCTCACAGTTGTCCTGGTAAGCACACGTCTCAAAGCACAAGTTTGTCACAGACTGAAGTCTCACAAGTGCACTAGCAGAAATATATGGAGAAATAAGTAATTCCACCTGTGATTATTATGGATCATGACTGTAAGTCATAAGCCTGAGAAGCCTAACAATGCTGACTCAGCAGGACATCTTTCAGCACAACAGGGTGTTATCTCTACTTACATAATTTTGCCTCAAATAAGAAACTTCCAGCAGTTTATAGAATTTTCACTCCCAAGAAGAGCATACCCCTTAAGAAAAGCCACCTCAACAATTTAGGAAGATAATGCACACAAAACTCTGTATTTTCAGTGCAGGATTTGGTGCTTCATAGGTCTACGAAAGGGATTGTATGGCGTGGTAGCTGCAACAGGAAGTAACATCATTTGATCACCCAGAAAATCCCTTCCTGCCATGCAATCGCAGCCCAATTCGACTACAAATTAGTAGGCAGCTCTCAAAGTAGACAGGGTAATATGCAAACACTAGTGCAGAAACTAAATATCCAGTATTGGCTCAAAATACAGAAGTTTGGGTTTTGTCATGGAATAAATGATATAAAGAAAAAACAAAGCATTGAACAAATAAGTATCCTCAATTTTTAAATTAACCTTTAGAACAAATTCAGTAATACATATGATTTACATTCTAAAAAAATCCTCTAGTGCCAGGAATGGACACAGTCATGCCCTGCAACTCACTTGATTTACTTTCCCTATTATACTGTGGAGTTTCTACAAAGTAACACCAAACTGTCATTTACAGCACCTGAAGCATATGTCATAGTAATGCTAATAAATCCACATTTGAGAATTGCCTTAAATTGCCTTAAATGATCAAAATTCTGTAGCTACAGAATTAAATAATTGTTACAGACAGGCTACTAAGTCTGAGTTATTGTTTTCTGTGCAGACTGGAAACAGTGCAGTAGGCAGAGATGTAAACCAGATTGTAAAGTCTCCTATAGTCCTTATTCGTGTAACAAAGGTTACTCAGCAAGATGTGTTTATAATAAAGTACCTCATCATTCTCAATTTCATGTCTATTTTGCCAGATGATGAGAAAACATTAAATGCAGGTAATTCAACTTTGCTTTCCAGAATTTAAATTCTCACCATAGTCTTCATCAGCCCTCTTCAGTTGTAAAAATCATATCAGTTTTCAGCTTGTGATTTTGTAGGAAATAAGACAGTATGAAGCACAGGACACTTCTGTCTAATAATTCACTCTTAAATTACCATGTTTTACTAAACAAAGATGTATTTACAGTAATGTCCTATTTATTTGCTATAACCAAGAAAGCAAAAAATAAACCAGATCATTAAAACAAGCATTCCTGCAAAAATATATTAACAAAATATCCTGTAATTCTTTTGAAGAAATAACTCTTTTTCTACTATCAACAAATATATTAATATATACTCAACTTCAACCCAAGTAATTACAACATAATTGACAAAACTACCTGCATACTTAAATCAGACCTGTACATGTAGTTATACAAATAACTAAACCAGGGCTTTGTTAAAATTCAAATATCCATTTCTGGTTTTACGTTTGGTTTGGTGGGGTTTTTTTTTAATTATGATTCTACTTTTCTTTAGTCACTAACAAAACAAAACCAAACCCAAACAAACAGAAAACAACAAAAATCAAAAGCAAACAAACAAAAAACACACACACAAAAATAACTAAAACAAAACCCCACGTTTTCCCCAGGGACTAGTTTTCCTATGCTAACACAAATCACTGAAGACCTGAGCAGTTGATCCATACTTCTCCACAATCCCCTCCCTCTCTCCATCACTATTTGTGAAAAGCCCAGATCCTTCCACCTGCCAAAAAGTTTTAGAGAAATTACCTTCCTTGGCCAGTTTAGTTGGACCTCAAAGGCTATTGCATAACAAAAAGGTGTCTGCAATTTTGCTGCCTGTTTAACAGCTGAATAAATTTAAATCACTTTGCAGGACGACTGAATAGATACTATTCTGAAAATAAAGTGCACCTGTTAAGAGTGCCCCTACAGGGTAGTCCCTGTTGCAGCCAACTCTAATCAACTGTCATGATAATAGCAAAACATGAAGCAAAGAAAAACAAGGGACCACTGTAGGCTGTAAATTTCTTAAAAGAAGTGTAAACATTGAGTCATTAAAAACACTCTCAACTAAGGAAAATATACTTTCCATATATTATGAAGGACTATTCTACTTAGATTTTTGTATTAACAACTCTTATAGCTCTAATTCAAGAGGTAAATGTTTATCTTATGGGCCCATGGTACAAATATTAATATTTACACATTACAAAAGAGCACTACTAGACATGCAATATACATCTTCAGTAAATCAAAGCAACTATGAACTGTTCTGTTTTCAAATCTAGTACTTACTTGTAAAAGCAATACAGTAATCACAATTAACATATATTCAACTACAAGAGCAATACATTATACCACTTGCATAATCTCTGAATAAAGGATCATCTGTCCAGAGAATTACTTTCTATACTGAGGCAAATAAAGGTCGGTAGAAAACCACTCATGAAGAGCTTTCCAAAGTATCTAAGTAATAACCAACTATGTTTAACATATTTTATTTTTTACTAATTGTAAAACATATTTTGACTCTATAAAATACTTTAACTGCAGATACATTTCAAAAGCAGGAATTCTCAAGAGGGAAAGGGAGACTACAACCCATAACTAAGAGAAGTAATGGATCTAAGGAGTTGAAAGTAAGCGGTTTAAGACACATTTTCTGGAACTACAAAGAATCAGAAGCTGACTGTAAAACATCTCACTGTAGGGTATTTAAACATTTGAAGCAAGAAAGTTTCTCTGTTTCCCAGAGCTAAATGGAGAACGCTGACTTTTAGAAAGGTTGATAACACCCAACGGCATGCCTTCATGCTTATATTTAAAATATGAGGATAACCAGTTGTGATGGAAAGAACAAATACCAGCAGCCATCCTTTAAGGACACAGACTCTTCAGGACTCTGCTCTTCCACCACTGTGATGAAATCGGCTTTTAAATCTGTCTCAAAGGAAAGCTGACAAGATGCATGTGTGCCAGTGTACACTACAAATCTTGGCAAAGGCACTGAGTGTGAAGGAAGCTGCTGACAAATTAATCTCTTTTGATAACTCTAGGTTTTTGAGATGATGGAGCTTGTACTTTCCTGCACTAATTACCTTAAGGTCTAAAGACATGTTCCTGAGTTCACGTTCTCTCAAGATTTTTTTTTTCCAGTAGCTTACTTCCTTCTACATCCCTCCTGAAATCTTTCAGTAAATGAGTTTTTATAGATTTCAAATTAAAGTATCGCATTTTATCACAATTTACAGCCCACAATAGTTGATTATATAACTGTAGAAGAGGCACCAGAGATTTCACCAAGTTTGCTTCCAACTTCACTATCCTCATCTAGCCTTCTACTCTGCTGAACAAGGGAGTAGAGATAAATTGAGGGAACCAAAAAATACAAAAGCTAGCATTTCATTCATACTCCACCTGTTTTAATAAACCTTACAACACATAACACAGCCTATATGATGGCAAAAGTACGAATGATTAGGTGAATTATTAGCCATACAGTTTCCACAAAACATTCCTACTTATACTCTAGTGTGGTAATTCAAAACACCTATAGCTTATACTTGCTATATGTAAGCAGCAACTCTAATACGAGTAGCAATAACTACACCCAAACCAGAATGTGTTTTTTTGGTGTTTTTTGTTTGTTTCCTGCCCCACACTGCCCACCCCCTCCCCACCCCAAAAAAAAAGCTTCAATTCCAGACTTAGTCAAAATGCTTCTCTAAAGGAAGAGTAGGCCTGACCCAACATTTGAAAATGACCCATCTTCGTATCACCAACATGACATGCACAAGATATTTCAGAGAACTGAGGGATGACATTACCTTAGAAACAATTCCCAGGTAGACGACTCGTTACCGAGGGATCCTTCCACACTATCGAAGGGCATGGCTGGACCTGACACTGGTGACAAGTTTGTATAAAATACTTTATAGTCAAAGGTGGCAATATATTCCATCCATAAGTGAAAAAACACCAAACAAATCCTTCTTTTCTACTTTTGTATTAAACTTGGCCTCATTAAAGGAAAAGGAGAAATACTAAACAAAATGTAATACAAACAAGTTCTGAAATTATTTGGGTTATTTTTCCTTCTCTACTGGCTATATATGCAAGACCTTCCACAAGTGTCCTTTCCAAAAACCTGGAGTAGGACTACCAATTCAGAGCGTCTCTCTCCATTATCTTGTATAGAAAGAGAAAGCTGAAATAAAATGATTACTGCAATGTTCATGTCTGTATCTTTCACATTTTGTGTAATACTTCTTCCCACATCTACCTTTGCTACTGCCACTTTCTGGAGTGAACCTTTTCCTTACTTTTGAAGGCTGTCCCTGTACCACTATTGTCAATATCTGAGAAACCAAGAGCATTGTCAAATGAAAAAAAAAATAATAATAATAACGCTGTGGCTCTCATTGTACTACATTTTTAAGTTTTGGTATTAAGAGAACTAGTTAAATGCAGTCTGAAGCATCTTGTTAAGTATTTTGAAAGTAAAAAATGCTTTTGTAGTTATAGTACATAGTAACTAATTGGAATATCTCAGTTCTTGGGGGGATGTATTGTTTGGTTTTTTAAATGTGATATAACATCAGGTGATTCCATTTTCTTAGGTGGCACAGTACTTAATAATCTCCAGAAAGTGCTGAGCAGACACTTCTCAAAAAGCAGAACCAGTACAAATTTTAAATAAGTATCTATTTCTGAAAATGTAGGCCATGTTCATTATTGATGGCACTGCTACCAATGTACTTTGACAGGTTCTTCTACATTTTTTAAACTCGTTTCCTCACTTTCCCATTTGTAAAACTAGTCTGATTTAATTTACCTTCTTCATATGGTGGTGTGAAAATTAATTAGTGTTTGACAAGCATAGTTAGTTATTTTTGTTGTGCTCCTTAACAGCCCGGTGTGCCAAATAACCTATCAACAAATACCATTTGCTGGCAATTACAAGCTGTTTACCAATGAAAAACTGTATTATTGGAAAGCATAGATGTCACTATGAGGCGTAGGTCATATGAAAAATTTAGTGGCAGTCATTACAGCTGTCATATGACACAAAGTATCTTCCTATCAATTAATTAAATGACACAAACCTACTCTCAGATATTATGGGCTTACCAAACAAATTCAGTCAGTCAAATCCCAATTCTGCAGTAAGTTTTATGCAGGGAAATCCTTGTGGTCATGTGGAATTTACTGCAAGACATTCCTCATTTCAAATTGCATGCAAGACATGCTTACATTTCTCTGAACATATCCGAACATCTTTGTTTTTGCAGTTAGTCATTTTACTGCAACCCATCCTTGCATCTCACCACAATGCAGAGGTCCACCTACAGATGCGAAAGCATTGTATTTCAGCTCTCAGCTCAACTGATTCCACAGTCCAGCAGATACTTGGGTTTTGTACATTGGGCCCTCCAGAAGTAACAGTTTTCAAAGTGAACATACTTGTTTTGTATACTAATACCATGATTTACATAGTTAAAAGATGCTGCAAAGTCAGGTTTTTGAAGTGCATGGTTTTCCACTAGTCAGACAACTTTCATTTAGTGGGGTTAAATGCACTGCCAGTTTAAGTAAAAGTTTAGCCTTCAAAATTAATGCAAGTAGGGGTTTTTTTATTGCTGAAGCTACCTAAAATGTCAGTCTCAGACATAATATTATATCCTCATTTCCTGTTTCTGTTTTGTTCAAAAAGCATCATACTGCTGTCCTTGAATTTGATGTCTGCATTCAAAATATACAAATGGGCACAGCATTTCTGATTTCCACTACGGACACTGCAAATGGCCAAATAGAGGATTTGGTGCAGGACACCCCAGGCATCTCTGAGGATCTTGCTTCTCTGGAAGACCATGGTACTTGTTACTTGTTGCTTGGGCTGCAAGGCCATCAGGTGAGGAAGGCAAGGTCTTAAGAAAGAAGAGTCAAGGTTGGATCTTGAGGTTTGGCATACAACTGCTCCAGCGAGTCCCAGAAATCAGTCCTCTTCTCTACAGAACTAAAATCCCTCTTTTTTCCTTGCAAAGGCAGAAAACTAATAATTTTCCAAGGCAGAGATATTGTCTGCTTCAGCAGAGGTGCACCACAAGCTGTTTGGCAGTTTTTATGCTTGTTCATGTTTAAGACTAAAATTAAAGGCATTTAAACCAATGAAGTTACTTTTTTTTTCCCCTCTGACTGAAAATAGGAATTGCACATTCAATGCAAGCTCCCTTTCCAGTCTCTTTTCTAACCTACGACCTTTCCCCATTTACTGTTTCAATTAAATATGACAATCAAGTTGCGCATTCAAATAAACCTAATGTAATGAAATGCTGGGTTACTCATTATGTTAACCTCATTAGCATTAGATTAATGTAGTGATAAATAGATTGAACTGTCTTTAACTGATGACAAACTGAAAATGGAGCACTAAAGAACTCCCATCACTAATTTAAATAATAAACCAATTTCAGTTTTCTAATTAATTTAATGTGATATGAAAGCTGTATCTGGCCTTCAGTTAAACCAAACCGCATTTCTCTTAGCTCATTTTAAATATGATTATACCTTTTCTTATTATCAAGCAAATGGTGTTACGTTTACCTCTTATCTACAGTCATTAATCACCTTGTTTTCTCATATAAACTACACACAATGAATCAGTTCTTTGAAACAATGTAATGTGATGAAGGAGGGTTATTATCCACAACTTCACCTGTAGACAGAAAAGAAACCTGGAATTTTGACCTACAAGAATGAGAAAGGGGAAAGGGCCCCTGCAGTCAAGAGAGAAGGAGACTTCATAGTGGAAGCCACATATGTTCACCTAAATCCAAAGATAAATATCTCAGTTCAATATTAATTTACACTAAAATACTGCCTGGCACTACCAATAAAGGAGGTGAAGTTCTTCTGCTATGGAGCCAGAGATGAACAGTACTAGAGGCAGAGAACAAATGCAAAACTTTTTCCTTAAGGTAAGTTCCCCAAGTAGATACCTTCTAATACGGAATACATTTAACAGTTGCATCTTCAATGATTTAATCCCATTGCATTCTTCTTGTAAATCACCAGTAGTTTTGGTCTTCACTGTTTATTTCTTAATTCTTTGCACATTTTTCTGTATCCAGCTTAACGAATATTTGTTCCCATTTGTAGTGCAAGATGGTAAAGTGCTTAAAATCAAGTAAAAAAATAAACATACATTTCATGAGATTAAAAATTTTGTTTCTAAGACCTTCAGAATATGTACGGAAGTGAAGTAATCCCTAGATGTACAAATAAATGGCTACTAATCACCAATGAAACTACAATTTTAAGTATATAAAGGTGTTCTGTTTTCTGCTCAAATTTATATACATGAGCTCGATATTAAGACAACTCCCCTGCTTGTACAGGGCTTTCCTTCACGTTTTGAGCTGGCCCCAAGATGCTATTCACAGCACTCCAAGTGGCAGGTTTAGATGTCCTAATTATCAGTTCCATCAAATCCCATCAAGTTCTGCCAAGAGATTTGGATCCTTGCCAGTAATGCAATCTGCAACTTCAGTCCTACAAACTCCCAAGTAAAAAGCAGACCTGGACTGACTCTACATCATCAATCAAGAGGCTTTTATTTAATTCTGAAATCGTGGTAGCCCTCACATTTAAAGGCCAAATTGAGACTATGGCAGCTGATTCAGGGGTAAGCAGGCTGAGAACATTATTGATCCTGCCAACACATTCATGAACCAAAAAAACCAGACACCTTCATAGATTAAGATTTCTGCAGTATGATCCCAGAGGAAAAACTAGAACAAAATGAAACAAACAAAAACCAACCAAACAAACAAAAAAGAAAAAGCAGCTACTACAACTGAATGTTTTTATTAAACACTATAAATTGCAAATTGTGAAAATAAGAAAACAAAACACACAACATAGCCACAGGTGTATCTATGTAACTAAAATGATAGAAATCCCCCTTTTTAGAATTTAATATGTTAATCCCAGAGCTGAAATGTCAAATTACTTCATAAAAGAAGACAGTCTTAAATTCACTACAAAGACTATATAATTTGATATAGTATAATTTGCATAGAATTGGAACATTGAGAAGTAATTCAATGGCTGACAACATAAATCAAATCAGTCACAGTTAAATGAACCCATTACAAAGCAGTCTTTACACTCCACTTGTATAGTGTCTGACCCACAAGGATTTAATTGATTAGTCATGATTAAGGCTGACTTGACAATTCTGAATTTAGCCAAAGACCATCATGTTTTTCTGTTTGGTAAACTTCAGAAAGATGCAGAGCTTTTCTCAGGACAACTAAAAAAATACCAGAAACGAAAAGTAAGTTTTCACTTGTCAGTTGATGCTTTGACTCATTTTGATTTAAGGTTTTCTTTACCAAAAAACTGTTACTGAAAATAGATACATCCTGCTCACCTCAGCTGCAAGTGTTGGGAGAATGCAAATTTAACACAGATTTATATAAGCATAGATATATGACTTAGAGAAGAACAAACAGCATGAAGGCCCCTCTCCTACCAAACACCATAGAACTTGGACTGCTGCACAAAATTTTATTCATTTGTAAAGTCACTCACTAACATGAATCAGGTTTTGTGACCGGATCTGAGGAAGAATTTACATGCATGGTTAATACAGGTAACAGTATGATCCACTGCAAAAATTCCTAGTTCTATTTGTCAATGGTAACAGACAGAAGAAAATATTTGTAATTCTTTAAATTATTAACTACACTTTAAATAATAAATACACTCATTAATGTTTATCTGACTTGCTTTAAGGGTTTCCACAATTCTTATTCTGTCAGCCGTACAAAACTATTGCTCAACTCAACCAACTGAGGAATCTCAAAGTCACACAACAACTTCTGTAAAAGCCCATGCATTCTTTTCTCAGAGACCACATACTCTGACAAATAAATTAAAACCTCTTTATAATTTATCCAATCCCATTATTAAAGAAAAAAAGTCAATTAACTTGGAGCTAACAAGGATTTCTCATTTGCAAAATTCACCTTGCTGTTCTTTGATTTTGTTTCTCAAATTTGAAATAAACTGACACAATTTTTATAGGAGACCTGCTATATACAGAAATTTAAATAGCTCGAATGCACAATAAAAAAGTAGCAGATACTCCTGCTTCATAACATAGCTTTACCCCTTTCCTACAGTGCTTCTGAACAACCAAAGTAAGTATATTTTGTAGTAACATTTCAGAATAAGAGCAAACTTTACAAGGTCTTTATTCCAGTAGAACCTATTCTCAGAACCAGGTGACAGACTACCCTCCCAGGCATCTGAAAACATTAAGACCATTACAGAAACAGTAGAAATTTGAAAAGATAATTAAAATAAATGCTATGTTAGACTATATGGTCCTTAGCCACTTGACTTCTTTCAATAAACTGAAAATACCTGTATTTTTTGGAAGCTAGGATAAATACAGAATATATGTATGCAATTTTAAAGTGCTTGGTTCTACTTAGCACTGCATTAAAATCAGAATATTAAAACAAAAGAGACAGTCATGATTTGTTGACAAGTACATCTAAACAATACCTTTCACATTTGTATTTTTTTCCTAAATACAGATAAAATAGTTCTGGCAAATAACTAAAAGCAACCTAATTTAATTACATCTGAATTATGTCAAAGTAAAATCTCAACACTTAAATTGATTCATGTAGGCTAGGCGTCAGGTACAGTTGAAGAACCAGTTAAAGATAGTGTGAACAAGTATGCACGGCTTCAGAAATATGATCCTTGTACAAAGTGCATACCTTTTATAGTTAATGAGATTGTTAAAATCCCCAAAGTAGCTGTAGACCAGTAATTTCCGCTTGGAAGGTTTTAGTAAAGAACAATTCAATCATCAAAATTGCTGTACTTGAAAATATACATAGCCACAGCCCAAAAACGCCAGGCACCTGAAGAACCCAAGGTAATAGCATTAACTGTTTCCTTTTCCACTGTTAGACCTTTCCATTTATTTTCAGGTGGTAATGGATTCACACCTCACTAGAGATGCAACTTAAACTTTTTGGTTATTCCTCTTTTTTAGGAGGAAACCAGCCCTTCACAGACCTAGTCGCTTGTATGGCAAACTGCTCATCACCATCTTCACCTTGGACAAGCCAAGCTTTCACATTCCTGATACCTAAACTGGGTATCTATGGTAAATAGTTTTCCATAGTCCTGTTATTAAAAAATATATTTACATGTAATATTATTCCCTTTGGATAGACAAATAATTTGGTAGACTTGGAGAAACAAGTGTGCCGGTAAACCTATATAAATTTGTCTTTGAGTGAAGAGCAAGAAAATCTTCCTGACAATTTTGTCTGCTTCTTGATACAGATTTTGTACTCTAATACTATACTAAGACACAATGTCATTTTTTAGGGAAGAAGGAATGTTTGAAATTAATCACTGATGGTAAGAGCATATGAATTATTATTTGGCCAGCTTGATTCAAGACTTCATTAGGGGAACCACACAGAAATTGTATTACTGTTGCATAAATATTTGCATGAGTTTTGTTGCAACTCTTTCCTAATTCTGGCTGATGAGAAAGCTATGTTTATAGCCCTTCTGTTGTTTGCTTGCTTTCCAAACTGCATATTCCCTATATCATATCTATGGTACCCATTTAATCTTCAAATTGTGGTCTTTTTAAAATACTTACTGATTAATATTATCACAAATCACCAGAACTTAGCTTGCTAAGAAGAACTGCCTACTAAAATGTTTGAATAAGTGAAACTAATATTTTTGAAATTTTGCTGAGTTAAACTAACAGCAAAATATTGAGCATTTTTGAGACATAGATTATCATGAAAAAACAACACAAAACTAAACAGAGTTAAAAAACTGAAACTGCTCATCACTGTACCTTTCTGGATACACGCAAGAAAATATCTGGCATCCTCCAAATATTGCTATTATCTCTAATTTGAAAGCAACTGATATTTGTTTCTGTCCCTCTTTGTCCACAGAGAACAGGCTGATGAGCTGAAAGCACTGCACTGGCCCTTTTTTAGAAGTACCTGCTCCATCTCCCAAATGTATCAATATATTTCAACTTTCACACATCTCATAACCAAACAGTAGGTTCAGTTAAAAGCCCTCCGGGCTCTTCAATCTTGTTTCTAGGTAACTCTTCAACAAAAGTGCTGGAGTGTGAAAGTAATGTCAATGAAACTTAAACTAATGCAATACAACCACATGAGTCAGAAGAAAATGTATAGTTTGCATAGGTTTGAGGGCTCTGTGGAAGTGTGCTGATATAATTCTCAATGCTAACAAAGGAGTACATTGAGACACACATTTATTCCATTTTGTCACCTTTGCAAGAATTATTTGTAATTAAAGGAATTTACTCAATCATCATTTGCAACGACCAAATAAATCTCAATTCTCAGACATGATGCCAAACAGCCAGTTTGTACTTGGACTAGCTGGGTTATAAACCCAGTCATTATATCCCCTTGGAGCACAATCACTTAATGAGAGTTAGTTCAATCACTTTCTGTACACTCTTGTATTTACCAGGCTGGTTTAGCTTGCCTTGTGAAAAAAACATTAAAAAGAGATTACTTCTGGTACATTCCCATAAGGCAGAAAGGATATACATAAGCACATATTAGCAAACAGTAAAAAAATACTTTCAGATTCTTCTTAAGCAAAAGCAGTAGCAGATTTAACAATGTTTTGTCTTCCTCCATTTATCTGAAATATTATGATGGATTCAATCTCACCATCATAAAAACATACAAAATTCACTGGTTTTTTAATAAGATTACTGATATGGGTGTCCTCAAGCCCACTTCTGTTTAAAAATGTATTCAATTAATGCTTTTTTCTCATTGTTTTTCTTAATAGCTTTATACTGCACAAAGTCTTACTCATTTCAAAATGGCCACTGTCATTACTGTGAACAGAGTGTGTACTGCAAGGGAAGGAGGCAAGAGGACAGGCAAGCAGGAGACCCAGAGTCCAGTTAGGCACGAACATCACTGGGAGAGCCATGAGAGCGCAGGGGTATTGAATCATACTTCATTTCCTCTGCCCAAAAACTGATCAGGGGCCACCCCTCCAGCTATACATCTGACAAGAGTAGTTTTCCAGAAATGAGAAGAAAACAAGTCAAAACCCTCCAATTGTTAAAAAGGCTTCTAAATCCAAAGTTTTTTCTCATTTTAGGTCTAGCCAAGCCACACGGCCGTCAAAGTTGATGTTTTGGGAGACTTGGCTATAGAAAACCTGATTATTAGCAATATATTTTACCCAAACACTGGTGTTTCTGAGTACAAACCACAATGAAAGTGAAGATGTTGAAGGAGGTCTGAGGATACTGAAAGATAAGCAGACTTTTTTCCATCTATTTATCATCAGATGGTTTTGCTGACAGTGACTAAGTTGCTTCATTTTCTTTCCTATATTTGGGCATCGGTCAGTAAACAGTGTAGGATACTTGAGTCTAGACACCTAATTCTTGTTGATTTCAATGGAGGACAGCAATCTAAGCCCTTCTGAAAGGGGTATTTATTTTATTTTTTATATCTTCACATGATCTAGTACTTGTAAAGTCTAGCTACCTATCCTCAAAAAGTTGCAAGATGAAATCAAATTTAAAATTCATTTTTAAGAAGTTATTACTCTCAGCTTTTAGGCTGCAGAATATTTTAGGAGTTCAAAAAGATAAACTCATCATAGAACCACTTGTTAAAGTGTCTTTGTTTAATCATCTCTAATTTCAAACATACTATTAACACATTGACATACAAGTTATAGCATAAATGTATACCCTAACTACTAGTAAGCCAGGTTACTCAACTTGTGGCTTCAAATTTTAACTCAGCTGTGGTTGTTGTAGTTTGGGTTGAGTTTGTTGTTGTTGTTGTTGGGGGTTTTTGTTTCATTTGTTTGGCTGGTTTGGGTTTTTTTGGTTGTGGTGTGTGTGTGCTTTTTTGTTTGTTTAGAGTTTGGTTTTGGTTTTTTGGTGTTTTGTTTTGTTTTCCTGTGGTTTTGTTGTTTTGCTTTGATTTGTTTGCTTGTTTTCTTTCTTCTTTGGCTTTTTTTGTTTGTTTTTTTCCTCAGGAGAAACTCAAAAGCACATGAAACGGTCCATTACTTTCTCCAAGAACTGAAGGTAATTGAGAGGCTTGTAACCCAACATAATTTATCTGTTATTCTCTGGCATAATATCTCTAAGAGGACTAATTTTTAGCATCTACTTCACTGAATAACACTCAAGACATTGCATTTAATCGTCCTCATTTTTGAACTTAGTCTAATATCCTTTATTCCTACTCATCAAAATTTTTGTGAGAAGATAAAAGATTGCTGTTGAGGAATTTTTTTTTTTTCCTAATATAGTGAAACATGAAGAACTTGCAATGAAAAGATCCTTTAATATTTCAGTAGTTTCCAGGATATATATTCAGTATCTTCTCATTTTTAATGTGAAGAAAAGTCTTGAAAGCTCATCATCACAAATCAGCTAGACTCTACTTGCAGCAGATAAATCACTTTAGTTCCATGCCCAAAATAAACCCAAAAGCAGACTGAAAGCACAGCTTTGGTTCTGTCTCTTTTCACTAATCTTTTTTTTTCTAGATCTAGTACATAAAAATACTACTCATTCACAAATTTTCGAAATTTGACTGAATCTGCATGAAAGACTCAATCAAGAAAGTTACAGACTGAAATCTGATTGCTTACACTTCATGATAACAACGCTGGATTATGCACAATTCTTTACAATTGAAGTAATATTGTCAAAAATATAAAGACAGAATTGAATTGTCCTGTTTGTCTGACCAACGTAGTGGCCTTCTATGTTGGAGTGATTACATCAGCAGACAAGTGAAGAGCTATGGATGTCATCAACATGGACTTCTGTAAGGCCTTTGACACAGTTCCCCACAGCCTACTTAGAGGTTTCATGGGTGGGCTGCTAGATGGATAAGGAATTGGATGGATGACTGAGTGCAAAGAGTTACAGCAAATGGCTCAATGTCCAAGTGGAAACCAGTAATGAGTGGTGTCCCTTAAGGGTCTATGCTGGGACCAGTGCTATTTAGTATCATCATCAACAGCATAGTGGTATTGAGTGCAACCTCAGCAAGATTGTAGATGACACCAAGCTGAGTGGTGCAGTTGATTCACCCTGGATGCCATCAAGGTTGGGCTGGACGGGGCTCTGAGCAACATGATCTAGTTGAAGATGTCCCAGCTCATTGCAGGTGGGTTGTACTAGATGACCTTTGAAGGTCCCTTCAAACCCAAACTATTCTATGATTCTATAAAAGATGAAACAAAACGAAATCTGTTATATACTATATAAATATAACAAAGATTATTTCAGTGGTAATTGTAATAATTATTACTATAATTATAATAATACAATAAGAATTGTAATAACTACACTTTTCCCTATTTTACTAATTGATAAAACCATCTTCTTGGAAATAGATGAACTAGTAAAATGTGAAGATGACATAGAAGGTTGTAATTTTGTTAAAATAGGCAGATAAAAAATTAATTCCAAAAACTAAGACCCTAATGTCTTTAAAAAAAAAAAAAAAAAAAATCAGTCATTCAAAGCTTTCTTGAAAGATCAGGCAACCTGAGTATTATGAAGAATTCAAAATAGCCTACTCTGTTTTCAATGCCAGGCTGAAAATCTAGTCTTACTGAATTTAGGAAGAGAATTCTGGCTTCAAAGAGGGCATGATTTACTCCAGATACAGCAAATCTGGAAGCGTATTTCAATGTGTTAAATATGATTTCTTCTGCATATTCACCCCAAGCACAGTGGTCTGAGCAAAGCCAAGACCATTTTCTTTCTATGCCTACAGATCCCCGGCATGCACAGACTGGAAGATGTATGTTCTGAACATTTTTCACCTAAGTTTTATGAAAAGTTCCATTATGAGTCTTAGTTAACTAAACACCAATCCCTGCAAGCAGTTCAGAAGGAAAGGAAAAGGAAGATAATACAACTTTTATTCTCATAAATGCAGTAAGACTTGAATTGGTAGGCTATCACACCTGGCAATTAAATTTATCTTTTGACTATTCACTGTTATACAAGCCCTAGATATTACCAAAATATGTCTCTCTAGCAGTAAGTCACCATCACAATTGCCGTTACTGATCTTTGGAGTCAGTAGAGCCAGTAGCTGAATCCATCTGTGTGTTTCTGTACCATCTATCTTGATTTTCCATGGCCTCATCCTCCTACCTAAACCCATTAAACTGTCATCTGTGGTTTTATATCATTTTTATTTGAGGGACCCAAAGAAACTTTGCAGTTCTTGTTTTTAATATGCATCCCAAACTATGTTATTGCATCCTGAATATTCCATTTCACTTCATATCTTGTCTCCTGTTATCTTGGCCATGAAAGATAGCAGATTTAATAACTTCTAAGCAGCAGGATGTCAGAAATACCAGCATTAGAAATATTTAAATTAGACACTTGATATGCAATTCTTCATTTCCCATGAAATGTCTTCAAGCTTTTGTTGCCCACTTCAGCAAACAGGTTTATTCTAGTCACATTTTAAGGTGTTTTCTTTGATGTGCAAATAAATGTTCAGATAAGAAAATTCAATATATTTTGTGTACTTCACGTCAGCAAATCAAACAGATGAAGTAAGATTATTTTGTATTGAAGGCAGAAAATGTCAGAAGGCATATTTAAAATTAAATGTAATTGCAAGAAAATGTGTGTTAATGTGCTATTATAATAACAAGAGAAGACAACAGATTAAAGGGTAGAAATAAATTTAAAATATCTCTGCTAGCTATAACCAAGTACAGCAATGGAAGTTCTATAGGCACAGAACCACTAGACATACTTTAAATAAAGGAATCTGATGTTTTTCTTGAGACTTTAGGCACTATAAAAACTGAGGTAATTTTGTCTGTCTTCCAACATCTATAAAGATACTTATGTCTACTTACAATGAATAACTAGTAGTAGACTTGCAGTTTGAGAAGCCTAAATTAGACTAAAAATAAAAAAAAGTTCTGCTGACCTATAAAAGTTACTTATTTGTCTACAGTTCAACTATTCAGTTGGGCGATAATTAAGTGACAGAAACTACTTACAGATGTTCTTGGCTCCTGACAGTGTCACAAAATTGTTATTGAGATGGGGAAAAGAAATGCCAAAAAACAAGTGGGTAAACCATAACAACAGTTACATCAGTGTACATTTCACAGAATGAGAGTCTGCTAGACGTTGCTTTCTGGAGAGTTATTATGCAATTAATTTAAACAAGTTTGTGAAATGAATGGTTTAAGAACAGAAATCTCGCCATCACAGCTAACATTTTCTCTTATACTTTGTTCAGGGTACAGGATTTAGCTAAGCTTGGAGCTTTTATTATTCTAGACAAGAAGACAAGATCCTACATTCTCTAAAAAGCCATATATCCAAATCCTGAGCACAACTGGGAATCTTGTTCTGGTGTTTCTCCAATCCACCCTCTTAATAGTGTCAAAATCATACACCACCTTTTTTTTTTTTTTTTTAAGCAGATGATAGGGAGCAGCACAACTACTGGAGCACCCGTATCTCCTACAGCTGTGTGTGATCACAGACCCAAGAAAGGGTATTTGCTCTTGTAACCGTCACTACCCGGGGGACAGGAGTGTCTGCAACTGCAAGGACTAGTTGCAAAAGGATGTTTTGAATGTGTAAAGTTTATTAATGCTTTAGAAGTCTTTAGTATTCTGTTTCATGTGTTGTATTAGTCATATTGATTCCAAATGTCTATTTCACTTATTGCTGGCTAATTATGCATCATTAATAAATCACTAATTAATTAAACCCATTTGATTCTGATTTGGTTAGCTATATTTCCCAAGCAGTGCTTGTCTGTGAAGGTGCCACCTCAGCAAATGCATAAGTGAATCCTAGAAATGAGAATTCACACAGGTAAATTTTATTTTCTCCTTGTGTTTATTTGTATGCAACTCCAGCTTGAATGTGCAACTGCCACATGAGACTCACTACTCAAATTTAGTGTGCTGGCCTTTCTCTAGCCATACAGAATTTCTAAAGAGAAAAAAAATAAAAAGCTTTCTTTTCTGGATATTTAAATATTAAAAAAATAGAAAGATAAAGTGGAAGATAATTTTAAGTAACATAAATAGGAGAAAGGTTAACTAAACTTTTTTTGCAACTACTCTAAGGTAGTATTTACCTGGATATTCCAACAAGGTGAAACATAGACAAGTAGGTAGATACTTAGCTATAGTCTGACTATCAGGTGAAAGGTATCACAGATCAGCTAGTATAAGTTAGAAATCCTGAGTACATCAAAACAAAACAGATAAACATACATCCACAAGTGTCTCAAACAGTACTTCCATACAGCTACCATGATGCCCTGTACTACTACTGCTTATATGTAGGTTTCTCACACTCCACTGTCTTAAATCTTACTGTTATCAAACAGTTGCTCTTTAGAAAACCACTCTTGATTTTCCTCCTCACTGCAGAGATGAGGAACTGATGAAATAACTTGTATAAGATGAAACTGAGATTGATCCATTGGATTTATATTTTTGGGAAGTTTCATATTACCTTATAGCTCATATTATGATTCTGCACAGTTTGTGTATAGAATATATATTTGTGACATTCAGAAGCAGAGCACTGAAACAGAAACACCAATTTCCCAGTAAACATAAGGTCTCTATCTGAAGGGGTGACTTCATCAATGTTTATAAATATATAAAGGGTGGGTGTCACGAGGATGGAGCCAGGCTCTTCTCGGTGACAAACCAACAGTAAGACAAGGGGTAATGCATTTAAGCTGGAACACAAGAGGTTCCACTTAAATTTGAGAAGAAACAACTTCTCAGTGAGGGTGACAAAACACTGGAACAGGCTGCCCAGGGAGGTTGTGGATTCTCCTTCTCTGGAGACATTCAAAACCCACCTGGACGCCTTCCTGTGTAACCTCACCTAGGTGTTCCTGCCCTGGCAGGGGGATTGGACTAGATGATCTTTCGAGGTCCCTTCCAATCCCTAACATTCTGTGATTCTGTGTGAATTCCTTCAGGCACAGAAGAAACTTGTTAGAGGGCTTAAAAATCAACATCTGTCTCACAAAGCTGAATGGAAAACACTGAAGATAAAACATCCTAAATACTGCTCAAGACAAATGTTTGTTCATTGAATTACTTATCAGGATTTCCTGTATTTACCCTTGAATGGCAGTTAATCAAAGCTTTTATGGAAGGGATGAGTGTTTGCTGTCTCTAATGGCTCTTTCAGTGCTCATTCTGATCTTCCAAAGCTTCCATCCTAGAGAAGAAAAGCATGAATGCCAGAGGCTTGCTAGTTTTTTTCCTAGACCATCATCTGAAAGTTACCAGGTATGTTAAAATTGTTAATGAAAACAGCGGTGATCCAGAATGTGGAATACTCTAGCAGCTTCCAGATGCTGCATCACTTACAGTCATGCATTTATCTAATCTCTTGGCCTTACTCCATTCAGTTGTACTGAGATGAACATTTGCCTCAAAGATCTGGGCATGAAACAACAACTTGATCTACAGATAGCCCAATTCATAATGGCAACAAGAAAGCTGAAAAGTGACTTTAAGTTGTTTTAAATACTTCAAAAGCAGACAGGATCTGTTGGGACTACCTATGGTGAAACTATAGAAGTTGCACTCAGGAACGTCAAGGACATAAGGAGAGAAGTTATACATCAGTCCTAGCAGCTCAAGATGATGGGGAGGTTCCCCATACATTTGTTGAGGAAGAACAACAGAGGAAATGTATCAGTTTGTAGTCCTTCTATAAGAAAAGGAATTATTAAATCAGATGCATAAATTAAATGTTGAAGAACAGCATTCAAACAAGATATCTGAGGGAACTCAAGCAGTTGTAGGACCACGTGTAAACTATTGCCATGCCAGGGGACTACTAGGCTTGCCAGGGTAACCCTTGTCTACAAGGTTTTACAGGGGATTCCAGGAACTACTGACTGATAAGTTTAATTTCCATTCTCTGGTAAGGTCGAGAGTCTACAGTAAGAAACACAGTCACTGAGCCTGTTTGGAAAGAGACAGCCTGGCTTTCTGAAGGGAAATTCTAGCCCAGCAGCTTGTCAGAGTTCTTGAATAGGGTCAATAACCATGTGGACATTCAGCAGACATATCTGGATTTTAAAGAGCCTTTAAAAAGGTTTCACAATATAAAATGCTATAGAAACCAAGCTGGTCTAGAGAACAAGTGTTACGAGGAGTAGCTGAGGCAACTGGGGCTGTTTAGCCTGAAGGAGGCTGAGGGGAGACCTTATTGTTCTCTACAACTACCTGAAAGTAGGTTGTAGCATGGAGGGTGTTGGTCTCTTCTGCCAAGTAGCAAGGTATAGGATGAGAGGAAATGACTAGCAGAGGTTTAGATTGGATATTAAGAAAAATTTCTATGTGGGAATGGTTGTGAAGCACTGGAACAGGCTGCCCAAAAAGTGGTTGAGTCACCATCCCTGGAAGTGTTTAGAAGATGTGTAGATGAGACTCTTAGGGATGTGGTTTAGTGACAGGATTAGGTTAATGGTTGGACTCGATGATCTTGATGGTCTCTTTCAACCAAAATGATTCTCTGATTGGGGATCCTTCCATAAACTAAAAAGCTGATTAAGAGAAAGGAAGCAAAGAAAGAGTTTAGTGCTCCCTTTTCAGGGCAGAGAAAAGTCATCCCTGGGGCCCTCCGGGCACCAGTGCTGTGATTGACTCATTTAATTCACCATCCATGACAGAAAAGGAAGTGCACTGTCAGATCTCCAAATCTACTAACAATACTAAGCTTTTCCAGGTAGACAGATGCCATAACAATGGTGAGGACCTCACTAAACTGAGTGTGTGAACATCAGATGGCAGATGAGCTTCAGGGCAGACAGATGTGAGGTTGTAAACAAAAGGAAAAAAAATGATCTGAGGCTGAACTGTGATGTTGAACTGATGTGATGCTGAACTGTGAATCAGCAGAAAACTCTGGGTCTACAACCAACAGCTCTCTGAAATTTTTCAGTTAAGATGTAGTGGCAGACAAAAAAAGCCAACAATACATTTGGCATCCCTAGAAAGGATGCAGGCAAAACAAAACAGAAAGTCACATTGCAGGCAATTCTGATCTCCATGTCAAAATGCAGCTTGAACAGCTGCCTCATGCAGAAAAGCTAGAAAGCTCTTCAACCTTTTGTTTTGAAGAGGAAAATGCTGAAGGGGATATGATCGTGTTTCAAAAACCATGAAGATAGTGTAGAGTGTAAAGGCAAAACTGTTACAACCAAAGAATTTAATACTGACAGAAGGGGGGCACTTCGTAGCAGATTTAAGAAGTGTTACACAGCAGGCTGTAAACTTCTGTGACTTGCTTCTGTCAGGTTGTGAAGGCGGGACATAATGGCAGGTTCAGAAGGTGTTCAGACAAATTCAGAGACCACAGATTCATTAATGGATATCAAATAGGAGTAGGCCTGGAAGTAGCCTCTGATGCCTGCAACATCATCCTGGATGCAAAGTGAATTGAGGGAATGGAAGGCAAACAGTGGGCAGGATCTCAACATAAATACCTTCTCCTTTTGTCACTGGGTAAGGGAAAACAAGCTAGATGGGCCAAAAGTCTGACTCAATAGGCCACCGATTAGTCTCTTGTTTGTGTGGAGCAGGAGTCAAATCACTGCTGTAAAAAGGGCTCCTCTGCCTTTTTACCTTAGTTATATACAGCTGCACCTATTCACCTTAGAAGTAAAATGGCATGATTCAATCCCAGCCTCTATCATGCAATCCTTATCTGATCAGGCAATTAGTTCATATGATAAGAAATCAAATCTCAATTCTTAACACACATTCATGTTTACAATACTCCCAAGTTTTAGCAATAAGTTTATAGATTATGAAATTATTTTTGAAATCAACTGCATTTTTACAGATCTTGGCTCGCTTGACAAGTTTTTGTAGAAATGTTGACTCTCTTATTGTTAGACAGGGAGCACTGACTTGAAAAATCAAACCAAGAAATCAAACCAAATCAAACCAAGAAATCAAGCCAAATCAAAAACCAAGAAAGCACTTAAATGATTTAAATTTCTAGTTATAAGACCAAGTAGCTTGATTGCCGAAAACACCTACTCAGCAGTCAGGTACAAGGGGAAAAAAAGACACCAAAAGATCTTAATGAGTGGGGAGAGAAGGAGAGGGGAAAAAAAAAAAAAAAAAGATAACTTCATAACGAGAACAGGCCAATCCATGGAACATCAGTTTGTTCAAACAGTTAATGAGCATACATCAAGTTGGCAACAAAATTTTAACACTTGGCTTCTTTCAGCAGATTGCCTGGTGAACACATCCAGCTTGCCTACAGAAAGTAAGTTTTTTCATGATGTCTGCAATACTTCTATAAATTTTATCCTTTATATTGTTCTCTTTCTCATATTATACCACAGAACTTTACTGACCACTTGTCTGCTTGATGTTTTCAGGCTTTTCCTGTTTTGAAACCTGGTACTCTCCTCCTGAATCTAGGCTGATATAAGACCTCAATCAACTTGAGGTGGTTCATCAGCTAAATTGCATGCTTAATAACATTCGCACCATATGAATGAAAACAACAAAAGTTAAAGGTAGACTTACAAGCAGTCTGTATGCCAAAGAGCCAAAAAATAATCAGGCAGTTAGGAATAGCCATTACCATTCTTGACCATTTGCAATATGTTTAAATATCTTTCAGGGATGTAAATTTCCAAATACCCTCTTTGTATATTAAATGGCCAAAGACATCCTATTCTAAGTGACAAAGATAACAGTGAATATTCTTTAGAATGAATTTACTTGTTTAATTTAATATTCTAAATAGCAACAAGATGTCTGTTAGTCAATTCAACATCCTTAACTCTCCCTATCTCAGGGAGAACTGCTGCACAGTTGCAGAAAAATATCTGCCACAATAGTCTTCAGCAAATAAAACTCAAACGAACATAAGCTGGCAATAAAACAGCCCAGTACTTTTGTGACATCTTTTCTGACTCAATATTAGGGACAGGAGGACTGAGAGCAGAGGTGAGTAATCAATCCTGTTAATGCCTAACAATACAGAGTCTTGGCAGTGCAAAAGTCTGGTTCAAGTAGAGCTTTGGGAACCGGCAGGTTCTGAGACTACTACCACAAGGTGTAGGATTTAACAATAACACTGGTTCTTTCAGAAAGATGTTAACACATCTCTGGCCACATACATCAAGTACCTTCATTCGCAGTGCTTTTTTTTTTCCTTGGCTTCTCCATTTTGCATTCAGAGAAGGCGTGAGAGAAATGTTAAATAGCGGTCACCTGTAATGGCTTGTAAACCACAACTAATAAGGAAATTTAATTATAATTATTTCTAGGAATAACACTATTAGCTGCAAATAGTTTTTGAAACACCTCACAGCTGCAGTTTTGCTAGACACATCACAGACCTTACAAAGGCATCTACGAAAACTGTTTCCATCCAAATGCTGATCATTTTGTAGAAAAGGTTAATAGGCTCGGTTAGCTTTAGGGCTACATTATATTAAGAACTGTTTAAAAAAAAAAAAAAAAAAAAAAAGCTTAGTATGCTGCTGAAATAGCTTCAATACTTTCTACCACAGACTGAAACATGATTTAGAGGTAGAGAAATACTGAGGTAAATTTAGTGACCTAAAGTATGGTCCTATAAAATAGTCTTTCTTATCTGTGAATACATTTTCAATTATTATATTAAGTACTAACATGAGAAGTCCATTACATTTTACAGTTAAGCTCTCTGAAAGGACTTTAGCTTCCATTAAGCTAAGACTTCCCATTAAAACATCTAAACAAATATGATTATTGTAAAATTCAAACTCTAGTTAAAAAAAAAAAAACACAACACATTTGTTCTGAAGCCTGGCCAGATACTTAGGGTGCCTTGAACAGAACTGCAGACTGAAGAATCCAGGATTAAGAGAAAATCAGATTTATCAATTCTTACAAAGATTTTCCTCTGCATAGTCTTTTGATTAGCTTTTAACTTACCTTACACCTGATATGCTTTTCTTTTAACATGGTCACACAGTGTCCTCTTCTGAACCATATTCTAGTAAATGATACTAGTTTCTAGAAATATTCAGAAATCAGAAAATTACCATTTTTTCCTCATTTGAAAGTAGAGGATTGCAATTTGCAATAACTAAAACATCTATTATAAGCATAGTTTGTCTAAAAAAGCAATACTCAATTGGATGAAAGATTTGGTAACATTACATTTTTATGTGAAATGTTTCTGCTCTCTCCAGAAGAGTACTTTATTGTTGTTGAAAAGGCAAACATACCACTTTAGGTGTGGTTAGAAGATAAAGAACAGGAGAATTTACCTTTCCTTGTTTTATGTGTGCTTGTCCTCATCTGCCACGATGCATCTTGACAACTTTTATTACTGAAAAAAAGGACATGAAGTTGGGCAATAGAAACTCGTGAGGAAATCCAACTGGTACAGAAGACTTATCATACTTTGAACTGTAGGTCCATACAACAAAACTGTAAAATTTCAAGATGCAAGTTTTCTTAAACTTTCCTATCTTTATAATTTTCATTCATAATTAAAGATCATGTAAGGGGAGTGAATTTCCATATAAGAGTGAAAGTTTTAACATAGAAATGACACTGATATCCTCAGACACCTTTTTCAAATAAATATTTCTATTTTACACCCATCACATTCTGTCCTGGCACAAAGAAAACCAGCCCACAGATAATCAAAATTATGCTTTCAAAAACATTTTAGGATAATGAAAGAAGTTATGACCTAATAACATACTAGTAAGCAAAAGCTAACCAAAGTCCTGTTTGTGTGATAAGAAAGCCTTTGGCCTTGAGCAATTATAAACTATCAAACTGTGTGTGCATCCTTTGAAATGCAGACAAATTAAAAAAAAGAAAAGAAGATTTTATATAAAAGGAAATGAATACAGGCTTACAACATAATCTCAATTAACCCCTATACTTTGAAGCAGAAAAAAAAAAATCTAAATCACTCCAGGAAGCTATTTCACCAGCCAAGAGCATTAGAAAAACATCCATTTACAAAATTTATTACAGAAGATATTCCCACGTCCATAAAAGTCCTTGAAGTCAATAATTGAGTACAGAAACTACTTAGTCTTCATTGGTCTGAATCTAACCACAAAAGCAAAACTTAAGAACATAAAAAAGAAACTCATTACCATTTTACTCCATGAACACACTCTATATTCAGAAGTTACTGTGTGCACCTATGCACACACTTGAAGGTTAGGTGAAAGATAAGTATTTACTTAAGGTACGTGGAAAACAGACTTCAAAACATCCTTTCATAAATAAAAACTTGGATGTTATCCTATTTGTGGTCCTGTTCTGTTAGCACTGAAGCACACTGAAAGGAATTTGTTATTTTAGAAAATGCAAACGTAAGAACAAAGCAGCTCCTATTTAAAAAAACAAAACAAAACTAAACACACCATTACAGTATATGAGAGAAGCCAGGCAACTTCTAAAAAATATTTACTACAACACTTGGTAGTCTCACTGACATAAAAACTGGGCCACCCAGCATGCCATCATCTAGTTTCTGTTGATTTTATTTTTTATCACAAATCAATGAAGTTGTAACCATTTTTAGTTTAAGAAGAAAAGTGTTATTATTAGTAGATAATTTAACAGTAACGATTCTAACTGAAGCAGGACTCATCTATAAGTTTTCACCTTCTAATTTTTTTCACCTTCCTAGCATTCTTTCCACTGCAAAGATTTTCATTCTATTCTACACCATTTCACGAGGAAAAAAAAAAAAAAAAAAAAAAATCTGTTTCCCTTGCCAAGTTTCCCCTCTCCATATGCCTTAAAGTTCAGCATCACTCTGTAGCAAGTCTCATACAATAGGATACCAGGGTCTTTTTTCACATCTACTTTGTAATTGCTGTAATTACGCATGTAAAACATATGTGATATATTACCTGTGGTCATCATTAAGAGCATGATGTATGTGTAATCTTATAGCAGCAAGTAAATACAAGGACTGCATCATGCAGATAGCCACACTGATAATGAAAGAACATCTTCCTTCTGGAGCAACTTCAGGTAAAAGCTTTATCTTTCACTATTTCCAAAAAACGTATTGGCAAGCTGAAAAAACCCTCTCAGTGTGTCTGACTGCTGTTGATGAATGAATCTAAAGCAATCTACCATTTTGTAGTGAAGTTGTTAATAAACTCCAACCATATACTGGTATAATTGAAACATAAGTAAGCCTTTAACATGGTTGGGATTAAGAGATTTTCTCTGTAAACCTTCTATAATGGAGACCCACAAGTTACACTTCTCTTAACATATAGTACATTGGCACATGCACCAGAGCCAGAACTCAGGCCCATTTCCTGCAGTCTTCTCCAGGAGTGAGCTGAAAGTACGAGGAAATGTTACAAGGTAGTTCTTTACATAGTTGTTCTGAATATGCAAATACTAATGCACATATAAAAGAAATGCCAGCATTAGATGCTACATGTTCTTTAAAAGAGCTAAATATAAAAAAGATGTATTCTTTTGATGAAAACAGACATTTTAATTAAAAATTAAGTACCATGTCATGTAGCATGATGCTAACCCTTACATGAAGTTACTTTTTTTTACTTTTATCCCTGTCAAGCCGGTTGTCTACTAATGGCTGTGCAGAAGCAATGCCAAGTGGGCTTCTGATCACTGCTTCGTTTTTTCCAGAATGATATATAATTAACTTAAACTATACAAAAGCTCAATAACAGTAACTAAGAAGGTATAAAGAAACCAATTTGAGAAAGCATAGATTGTTAAAACATAAAGACAAATGTCATTTTGAATTCTGCCTGAAAATGCACTTCATGACCAAGTCTATCATGCTGTAAATTTTGGATTTTGGTGAGTTTTTTGATAGCACAGTAGTGTTGACACAATCTGACAAATATAGACTGTCCACTGCCAGTAGGGACAATAATTCTTAGTGATCAGCTTTTTATATAAAAAGCAGGTCAGAGTCTGACCCAGGACAGGAGTTTTTTGAGGACAGATATATATAAACAGCGCAAAATTGTCAATTGACATGAATAAATACATTCCATAATGCAGTCATGTTAGTTGTATTCAAGTCAACAGAACAATCCTTGATGGAAAAAAGCTGAACAGAATTGAAAATACAATGAAATGAAAGAAACTTTATGAAGGTTTGAGCCTGTTACCATTTTTTCTAGGAAATTTCACTGAATAAAAGGCTAACCATGACTTGCAGAGAGACACATAGCCTCACGTACTGCATATAGGCTAATCTCTAAAATATTTGTCAGATACTTCAAAAGCTTAATGAACAGTTTCAAACCAGTTAGTCAGAAAAGTCTCAGGTGAAAACAGAATATAATTCTATTTCCAGCTTAAGAAAATTAAATGTATATAACATGTAGCATTATACATAGTGTTTACAATCTCATACGTGTTCTTTATTAATATATTTATTTACTTGTTATTGGTGCACTGTACACTAGAGAATGTATTACTCAAAGTATCATCCAACATTTGAGAACAAAGAACTAATCAACACTGTCATTCAGAGAAGGACAATGGAAGGTAGACAGTATTGTATTGTCATGGAGGCACCCCAAAAGTCAATTTTAGGCAAACGAGTTCCAAAACAGGCTTTATTCTAGCTGGAAAAGTGTAGCAAATAAATCAACTAGAAACAATTATTTAGCACTCTGACAACATAAAATACAGGTTCGGATAATGGGGATCCACAACGCGCACTCATACACTCACAAGAAACAAAACCAGAGGCCTTTTACTCCAGGGTACCCACAAGAAATAATCACTCCCCTGGGTTAGGGGAGGGCTCACACTTGCCTGGGTTAGGCAAGGACTCACTCAAGGATATATATCCAGTAAATAACCACTCACCACAGGAGGAGGTGAAGCGCTCTTGATCCCAGGAAGTCTCCTTAGACGGTGTCCCAGTCTACGGGGAGGGCTCCATTTCACAGACCTGCTGGTCCTAGAAGACCACTCAAAGGGGGTCTTTGGCAGGGACCCTGTTTTATAGCCTGGTTGGATCTGGCTGTGGTCAATTACAACATGGTGCAGAAGCTTCTCAGCTTCTGTGGGCACCTCCTTTGTTGAGGACCCTGTCAACCGACTGAAGTCAGCCAGCCTCCAGTGGGGAGGATGTGACCGTCAGCACCTTGGTGCCACCCTCGATGTGTACATTGGGACAGGCACAATGTGGTACAAAAGGTGCTAAAGAGCCATCAACTGCCCTATTGAAGGCTCCGGGTCTCAGGGGAATGTGCAACTGCCACATGTATGTACATTTAAGTACCTTAGGTACCTTAAAAAAAAAACAAAACACAAAAACAAAACCCCAAAACAACAAAAAACCACCCCAAAACAAAACACAAAACAAAACCCACACACACAAACAAAAACAAAACAAAACCCCAAAACAAACAAACAAACCCAACCAAAACCTAAAATAATCTTTCTGCTGTCTGAAGATTTCAAATATATGTTTGTACATGAATAAAAAGTTGTGTGATATGTTATACTATTCCAACTCTAATTCTTTTTACTTAGAAAGGATAAAAGCAGTTCCTCAACATGCAAATACTGTATTGAGAAAGATAGCAGACATGTTCTTGGGGGTTTTTTTTGTACTGGCTAAACCACATGCTTAGCAGCGATCCTGCAGTTTGGGCATAGTCTGAGACTACAGGTGAGCTGCACTTTACAGTAGATTGTGCAGATCCACAACATCGCATCTAACAGACCTCGCTGCTGTAGGTAGTGAAAGATGTCTAGATTCTCAGAAATCAAGCTTCTTAGGAAGAAAATTAAGTATCTTATTTCCAATGAGACTTACTCTGCGCTTGTTCTCACAAGCAAACACTTGCCTTTGTATGGTCATATTCTTTTCCTCTAATACATGAAGCCTCAGCAGAAATACAGGTTAGGTTCTTTTTAGGATTACACGCCAAAGTAGTGCCTTTTGCAGCCAAAAACAAACTATGATTTACCTAGATTTTTCTAATCCAAATAAACCTATGTAAATAATTCCAATAAGGATTTTTAACAATTTTCTTGGCATACTTTCTCTGCCCTGAACCTTAAGAATATGTTCTGCTGTTGTATACTCCATCTACATCAATGCACCCTGTATCCACATCAACAATTTTTTAAGACAACAACCTAAGACTGC